>NC_040076.1:56850930-57475930 GCF_003369695.1 Bos indicus x Bos taurus | reverse complement strand
AAAACTTTGACTATAATTTTGAGAATTTAAAAGCTAGGAGAAGGAAAGGGAATAAAAGTACCACAGAACTTATTTAAATATTAATGGCTAATAATTGAAAAGACAGTTTAAAAGGTACTCCTTTATCTTTTGAGGAAGAGAGACCTACTCATTTATTAAAAAGACAGACACACAGGGAACTCATATTTCTGAGTGCAACCATGAGTCAAAAGAAATACTTACCACATAAGGTAATGCAAATTCTTCACACATTTCTATGGCAATATTGTCTGCTTTTTGAATTCCAACAACACTATCCACTAATAAAAATGTTCTCATCAAACTGTAGGAATGCAGAAATGAAGATTAACAGCAAAGAAAAATATACTTATTCATTTCCCCCACCCCAACCTTCACTACACTAAGAAATTGTCTTTTGAAAAATTATCAGATCAAAATTTAAAAATTTCTTTAGGCAAAAGGAATTCTCAATTTACCATGAAGTCCATCCTAGTTCCAATAGGTCTCAGTGTTGGTTACGTTCAATAGCTGGACTCATTAATATTATTTCAATAGCATATACTGAACATACGACTTTCTGCCTAGAACTGGATACAAAGATGAATGAGCCCCTTCTTCTAAGAGACTGAATTCTAGCAGGAGAATGAAACAGGGACCCAGTTAACTATAAGTTACCATAAAAGTGTCTAAGTCTTCAAATATTACTTTAAGACTAGTAGATAACAAAACCAAACACATTACATTTTGTATTTTCTTATGTAAGTATTTTATCTTAGCTTCTATGTAAAGATACAACAAGCAAATTACTTATAAACATTTTTTAATACTTCAAAAGTTTAACATTAATTTTTCCATATATTCAGCAATGCTTGAAACATAGACCTGCTACCTGGCTACCTATGGAGACAAATAAAAGTAGTATTTATTGAGGCTGTGATGTCAGAAGTATTTTAAGAATAACCAGAATTTACTGAAGTTTATTTAAATCTGGTAAACACCACATTAACCAACAAGTTTCATTTTTAAAAACAGCCAACTAAGAGTTTGGTATAAAAAATTAATAAAGTCTGCTGCTGTACTACTTATAGTCTCAATATAGGAAAACAATTGAATTTAAGTTTAACCTAATTTACAGGAAAAAACACTAAGCAGACAGTGTATACCTTCCTCTGAAATAGTTCAGAATATTATGAGAATAAAGTACACTTTCTAGAAAAGTTATTTGATAAAACGGAAGGGTTCATCATGTGTAGAATGTTCTATTCATGAAAACATGTTTAGGGGTTAAATATAACAATTATAAGATAAAAAAAGCTTCTTACTTCTTTCGTTCTTTTAGGTAGGTTTCTACCATGTCAACGAAATCTTCAGGTGCTCTATAGCCATAACCTGGCATGTCCACCAATGTAAAGTATTTTCCAACTTTGTAAAAATTAAGTTTCTTTGTATGGCCCTGATGAAGTAAATGTAAAAATAAGTTTCTTAAAACATGTCTTTTATATATTTCATGACTCAAAATATTTTCTGTTCAATCAATAATTACTTATTAAAAGCATAAAAGTATTCTGTACATAACCCTATGCAGATGACGATACAGGAAAAAGAAACAGAAGAGAAGCGGCTGGATATAAACTTAGATGATTCTACTTCCTCCTTCCAATTCATTTTTTTTTAAGAGAATCTATATGATTTAAGAACTTCAAATTCCATATTAGAAATACACAGGCAAAATTTTCAAGTTTTCCTATTTCATTAGGTCTCTCTCAGTGAAATCATTAGTTCTCTCTCAGTGAAAAAGTTATACTGGTCTAAATAGTATGGCTGCATTAGTCAATATTCTCTGATGAATAATATATTTCCACTTTAAAGAATTATCTCCACTTTATATGAATTATGGCACAAACAGGATAAATTAAATGCTTACTGTCATACAGGTTTTCATAAAAACTAGATGCAAAGTTTGATACTGTAGCTAGACTATTACTTGCCTAAAATCAATTTGCATGTTTTATTAGATGGGTTTGGTGCTTTCATTAAGCCATTTTTTAAAAAAGCATGTACAACTGTAAAGTACCTGTGCAACTACAATTAATGTAAAGATGATCAAAATAGTTTATTCATGTGGTTTTCTGTCCATGGACATTTATTAATTAGAAAAGGAAAAATTATGACAAACAATTTTAAAAGTCAATTGTTCAGAACTCAGGAAGGTTTTATAAATGATGCTTAGGTTCCCAAGGCAGCTTGTGTGTCTATCTATAGGAAAATAACCTTAGAATTACAGATTAGAAATGTCAAGAATATAGTTCTTCCATTGTCTTCTCACAGCAGAAAGGAAACACCCCTACCTAGAAGTGAGAGTTGAACTACGACAGACATTTGATGAGGCAGGGCACAAGGGAGTAAGGATAGGAGGGTTAACAAGTGACTACAATCATCAGCGGTAGTATCAGGGAATCAACTATGTGAAGAGACTGGGAGCAAGAAAAGATTAGTGAAGCCTCAGGGAAGGGCTCTAATGTAAGGAAATTCAGGCAGTGAGCCCTGGGTTGCTAGGAACATTTTGCCAAGGATAGATAATAAGGTGAGGGGAACTGGGGTGAGGAGAAGGTTCCTTAAATAGTGGTAGAGTCTGTATTATGGAAAAGGAAGCAGAGGAAATGAGAAAATGACAAAAATCTACCACAGCAGACGGACAGGGATATTAGGCACATAAATTTGGCCCTGGGTAAACTGGGAAGTGCCTGATTCGTGTATATATATGAGTTGGCTAGGTATAAAAGATTATAGGAGGAAAAAAAATACACTTGAAAGCTGTTTCCTTTAAAAATCAATATAAAACTAGATGAGCATTCTCATAGAAGCAAATATAGAATGACAATGAAATAACTCTTGAGAAAAGACTGGACCAAGGATAATTTCTTCAAGATACTGGCCAGGTTACTAAAATAACTTCCGTTTTCTTCAGAGAAATATGCAGGCATTAATGAAATGTCTTACATTAGCACTTGTTTGAAAGAAATCACTTTTCTAGGAACTTAGCAATTATGGTTTCTAACCTCCGCCCCTCCCCCCCATATTTATTATTCATCTTAGTCAATTCAGAGGTAGTTCAGATATGTTTTAAATTTTGACATACCGGTTTTTTGGAGACTCTAACTTCAACCTCTGGGGCAAGTGAAAACAAAGCCTTTATTAGAGAGGATTTTCCAACATTGCTTCTGCCTATAAAACACACCTTATACAAGCAAAAACAAGATAATTGAGTACTAGTTTATACGTGTGTGTGTATGTGTATATATATATATATATATATATATATATGTAATCATATACTGTACTGGGTTGGCCAAAAAGTTTATTTGGGTTTTACTGTACCAGCTTACAGAAAAACACAAATGAACTTTTTGGCCAACCCACTATTAACTGTAAAAACCTGTAAATACTATTCAGTCTTGACTAACCATAAAAAAGTAGCTTATGGTTAGTCAACCTTCAAATTCTAATATACAGCTGTTATATATTAAATGATTTCAATGTGGCAGGTGCTGTTTTAAAAGCTCTTGTTATTTTCTTATTTACTCTTTACAATATCCCTATGAGACAGATAATATTATAAATTATCTGTCTCATAAACTGTAAAAGTTTTCTCACTTTACAGGTGAGAAAACCTGAGGCAAAGAGAGGCTCAATACCTGGCCCAAAATTATACAGCTAGAAAGTGAAGAAGCTGGAAACTGAACTCTAGACATCTATATCTGTACCTGTGCTTTTAATTACACATGCCACTCAAGAACATCTGCAACATTTATTAAGAATTCCATATTTTCAAAGCTTTTTGAAGTTAACAATTACATGCGTTTCAACAAAACTGGCTCTAAAGTCATTTCTCCACAAACTCTCAAAGTACACCATTAAAACATTATAATTATTTCTTTCTCTTGACCTTTCTTGTTCCATTTAAACTTTTCTCCTTTAGTGTGAGTGTAGAAAGCAACAAAATATTTCTGAGACTAACCCACTCCAGTGTTCTTGCCTGGAGAATCCCAGGGATGGGGAAGCCTGGTGGGCTGTCGTCTATAGGGTCACACAGAGTCGGACATGACTGAAGTGACTTAGCAATAGCAACCATTAATACACATGGCTTGGCTTTTTAAAAGTATTGAAGAAGGTACAACCAATCAGTGCTTCTAAATGAGGGCGGTAGCGCCCCCTGGGGGTGTTTTCGAAATGTGTAAGGGCGTTTTTTATTAACATGAGGGCATTTTTGGTTATTAATATAACTGGGTGGCATTTAGTGAGCAGGAGCCAGCAATGTTATTTATTTTGCAAAACTGTGGTCAGTCCTTCAAAATAAACTGATTTGGATGCTGTATAAATTTCAAATGTCCTACCGGATTAAATCGGATAATATAGATTAAAAAAACTAAATTAAAAAGAAATTACACAAAAGTCCAGTAATTTAAAAATGGAAAAGCAATGCTGTCACAAAATCATTAAGTGATTTATGTACTCTTAAATTATTGTAGAGTTCGAGTGGAAAAGTTCCAGAGCAATGGTGCCGTTATCACAAATAACGGAGATCCGGCGTGCTGCGATTCATGGGGTCGCAAAGAATCGGACACGACTGAGCGACTGAACTGAGCCTTCTTTTGACAGACAGAACAAAATATTAAACTATAGGACATGCATAAAATGCACACTCACTGAATTCCACTGAAGCTGTTTTAGAAAATCTTACAGATTATTGCCATCTATATATGATTTTTTTTTTGCACATGATAGGAAATTCAGATTGAGTGAAAATTATGTACTGATAAGGATCACTTCATTTGTAAAACTACTCTACTTTTTGTATTCTTCACTTTTTCCAGTTTGTCTCGGCATGTTTTCCCTACTTCAATTAAAAACAAAAATGATAAATGTTTTAATCGCCTTCTAAAGTCTTTCATATTCACTACCAAAATAATTGGGCTTCCCTTGTGGCTCAGCTTGTAAAGAATCTGCCTGCAATGCTGGAGACCTGGGTTCAATCCCTGGGTTGGGAAGATCCCCTGACGAAGGGAACGGCTACCCACTCCAGTATGCTGGCCTGGAGTATTCCATGGTCTGTATAGTCCATGGTGTCGCAAAGAGTCGGACACGACTGAGTGATTTTCACTCACTTACTCACCAAAAAAATTAAACCCATATCTGCTTATGTTACAATAATGATACCGCGTCCATACAAAGCTAGTAAATCTCTCTGGTTTGCTGATAATGCAGGCAGGCATGCTAAATTGCGTCAGTCGTGTCCGACTCTGTGTGACCCTGTGGGCTTCAGCCTGTCAAGCTTCTGTGTCCAGTCCAGGCATGAATACTGGAGTGGGCTGCCATGCCCTCCTAGGGGATCTTCCCGACCCACGGATCGAACCTGTGTCTTTTATGTCTACCTGCATTGGCAGGAGGGTTCTTTACCATTTGCATCTCTAGTTGATAATAGGTTATAGCAAAATCACAGCCCAAGCCCTCAGTACCCGCAGGCGGCTGGGGCGCTCACCTCGGGGCGGTGAAGGTCCGGGGCGTGGTCGAGACGCACCGCCGAGGTGAGGTACTCGATGCGGTTTCGGGCGGAGGCCGTGAAGAAACTCTCCGCCCGCGCGATGTCCTCCAGGCTCGGGTGGAAGATATTCAGGTGAAGGTCTGGCCTCGAGCCCGGGACGAAATGCTCATGGAGTTCTTCCAGCGGGAAGACCAGCTTCGTCAGCTGCTTGCTCGGCAGCCGTAGAACCTCCGTGAAGGCCTGGAACGCGCTGAAAGCTCGTCTTCCACTCCCCAGTTCTGGTCCCATCGCAAACAGCCTGCCCACGCTCTGCCGCAGCCGGTGCGCTGCCATTTTCCTCTTTTAGAAGTCACACCTTGGGACCTCATTCCCAGAGTCTGAAATGCGCGTGCGTGACCCGGCTCCCGCTAAGCCTGCTGGGAATTGTAGTTTCCAATGGCCTCTTTGGTTCCCGCAGAGATTCTTTGTGTATCAAGAGCTGGAGACAGGTGTTGACCGCAGCGGGGGAAAAAGTGGCTGGGTGCTTTTCACATTCTGGCCCTGACACCTGTGCCTTTGACTTGTATGTCGCTTTGGGGAGGTTGTTTAACTTTTTCAGAGCTGAAAAAACATATCGGCTGTGTAAGCCCTGAGGCCCAAGTGAAGAAGAAAACGTGCGAAGCCCTGATGGATTTCAGGGCGGTTTACTCTTCACACTTTCTGGTTGTTGGAAAAACACTTGAGCAGAAATGAAAAGGGCGGGTGAGAAATGTTCAAAAAGCACCTGGTTTTCAGGGTGCAGACAGTTCGTACTTCATTCCACCTTCTCTAGAGCTGCAGGAAATGTCATTAAAATTTAGAGATTTCTTACAGAGTAAAAAAAAAAACCAAAACAAAAAAAAACAGTTTACACAGGTGTTCAAGAGTTGTTTCATTGAAGTTACGTAGTGCAACCCACTCCAGTGTTCTTGCCTGGAGAATCCCAGGGACAGGGGAGCCTGGTGGGCTGCCGTCTATGGGGTCGCACAGAGTCGGACAAGACTGAAGCGACTTAGCAGCAGTAGCAGCAGTGACATCTTATTTCAGAAGTTTCTTAAAGTCGTTCAAACTCTTCAGTGCTGGAATGGGAGATAGAGCGACCGTGATAAAATGACTATCTGAAAGATATTTCTACCTAAAAGACGATGGGTCTTCTAAAACCTTAGCAGCAAACAGCATAGCAAGGTTAGCTCATGATCTCTTGAGCGATTCCTCAGGTTGTTCATTGACTATTCAGGGCAGTTCTTGAGTTAATGTCACACAAAAATTAGTGAACAAGATCAACAACTTTGACTTTGTTGTTTCAGGCAACAAAGTAGCCTGAAATTACTGGCCGGCTAATTTTTCTGTTGATTTTTGCTTTAGGCTTTAAGGCTTTCCTCCATCTCCTAGACGCACGCCTCCATAAGAAAATACTTTTTGTAAACATCTAGACGTTTTGGATATATAAGTTACCATGTTTGTAATTTAACTCAAAATACTGTTCTAAAGCCTTAAAAATTTTTAAACAATGTATTTGAAAGTCTTTCTGTATCAATACATACTTAACATAAATGATTGTTTTTAATGGAGGCATATTATTCAATTTATTTCCTTATGTCTTATTGATCACTAATTAGGTTTTGGTTGTTACAACAGTGCTACAATGAGCCCTCATAAAGAGATATTTTTTCACACTTGTGGAAGTAGGACACATCCCTAGAAGAGGACTTGATTGGTGCATAAGTTGTGTGCATTTCTATTTTTCATATTTCTGTGGAAAAATTATCTTTTAAAGAAATTGCAATGGAAGTGAAGTAAAGTCGCTCAGTTGTGTCCAATTCTTTGCGACCCCGTGGACTGTAGCCTACCAGGCTCCTCTGTCCATGGGATTTTCCAGACAAGAGTACTGGAGTGGGATGCCATTTCCTTCTCTGGACTAATTCCTAATAACAAAATATTATAGCATCAAAGTAGGCATTATAAAAGCAGGCTATTATAATGTTGTGTAATCATGCCATACATTCTTGAACAAATTAAAAAAACATTTTTTAAGTTCATATATTCCTGATTATTAAAGAGAATAAATATACTTTGTAAAAATCATGTTTTGTATTAGATTATTCACTTTAAGATGATTTATAATAACTGTTTAGTTATTGAGAACATTGACCTTTTATCTGTCATGTTTTTAAAATATTTTCCCCAACTTTTTAACTTTTGACTTTTTAATAGGATTTTGATTGTAGATTTTTAATTTGTAAGTGGCCAAACTGAATAGTCTCGTAAACATTCTAAGCTTTGTGTTATGTTTAGAAAAATTTTCTAGGGTTATAAACAAATTAACCTGTCTTTTATTCTAGTGGTTTAAGTTTTTTCACAGTTAAATGTTTCATACAATTGGAGTTTGTTTTAATAAAAAGAGTCTGCTAGGAATTCAGCTCTATTTTTTTCCAAATGGTTAGCCAGTTGTCTCAACAATACTGATTAAATAGTCCATCTTTTTTTCACTGAATATGTATGTTGGTACATTTGCAGACAACTCTGAACTTTGAGGGCTTCCCTGGTGGCTCAGTGGTAAAGAATCCACCTGCAATGCTGGAGAACTGAGTTCAATCCCTGGGTTAGGAAGATCCCTTGGAGAAGGGAATGGCTTTGCATTACAGTCTTCTTGCATAGAGAACTCCCTGGACAGAGGAGCCTGGTGGGTTACCGTCGACGGGGTCACAAAGAGTTGTGCATGACTGAGCAACTAACACTTTCAACACTGAACCTTGAAAGTGCTTTCATATGTGTCATTTCATTTTTAACCTTGGGATCCCAGGTGTGGAAATAAGCCCAAGTGTGAAAGACTTTTGCTAATTCTTATAAGGGTTTGAGAGGTATTCTAGGAAGTCTGCATGGGGCATTCATTGCCATGAGGCCTGCTAGTCAGAGGGAGAAAGCTAGAAACAGGAGGAATTGGCATAAGGGAAATAATTCCATTGCGGAGCTGCAATGGAAATCTTAGGGTACACAAGGAATTGTTAGGGGAAACACTGACTGAAACCACCGCCTGACCAGGCGCCAGAGTAACTATTTGCATGAGTTATTTTATGATAGGAGAGCCTGATAAGGAACATGGAACTAACAAGAATTCATCAACTGGAAGAATTCCGGTAAAGTCAAAAGTCAGTAGGAGACACCAGCCCATATGTCCTATCCTCCCAGGAGCCTTCTCAGTGAAATCTGTCTTGGCTGGGTGATGCATGGGCCACCAGGAAGAACCCTGAGTCAGAATGATTGGCCAGAGACAATCTAGAAACTAATCTCATCACCATAAAACCTGAGATTGTGAGCCACGTGACAGAACAGTCCTCCTAGCTCACTTGCCCTTCTGCTTTCCACTGGGTGCACCTTCCCAATAAAATCTCTCCCAATAAAATCTCTTGCTTTGTCAGCACATGTGTCCTCCGACAATTCATTTCCGAGTATTTGACAAGAGCCCACCCTTAGGCCCTGAAAGGGGTCCTCCTTTCTGCAACAGAATTCTCAAAGTCCAGGAATGTCAGACCAAATCAATGTTGATGGGGATCCAGTCTGGCAGATGGATGTTGCAACAGTATTCCCTGTTTTCTGGCAACATTCTGTCTCTGATTGTGGGCAGTACCTTGCCAGGTGGTCTGTCTGGCTGAAGTAGTACCCTGGCTAACAGTTTTGAATTGTGAGTCAGAATCAAACTTCCTGGCTAGGCAGGGTGTCATATGATTCAGAAGAGGATTTAAGTCCTTGTGGGGAAAAGGAGAGTGGACTAAGAAACCAAGCAGCTACTTAGTCAGCAGATTGCAGAGACATAACTAGGATGTGAGAAAGGGCTTGAATTGACCTAGAGGCATCCCAGAGAACTGTGGAAAACCCACCCTTGATCTAGTTCCACAGCACAGAGGTCAAGACATACTCACTAAACTGTGGTAGCCCAGCGAAAGAGAAGTCAAAGTGTTAGTTCTTTAGTCATGTCTGACTCTGCAATCCCATGGACTGTAGCCCACCAGGTTCCTCTGTCCATGGAGTTCTCCAGGCAAGAATACTGGGGTAGGGAGTGATTCCCTTCTCCAGGGGATCTTCCTGACCCAGGGATTGAACCCAGGTCTCCTGCCTTGGGTGTGGATTCTTTACCATCTGAGCCACCAGAGAAGCCCATGGTAGCCCAGGGAAGTTGATAAATGAGGCCTGTATTCATGGTCTGTACTGTTCTATACTCTTTCCTGTGTAATACTGTAGTGTAAATTATTTGACACTGAGAGTGATAAGGCACCCCTGCTCAATTCCATCATTTGTTCATTCATCAAATATTCATGCTAAGCACTGTACTAAGTGCTGGAGATATAAGACAGAGTAAATGAAACAGAAAAGTTTCTGTTCTCATATGCTATAATCTTGAGATAGTAAGATAAGTAAATACAGGGTATTATTGTTGTTGTTTAGTGGCTAAATCATGTCTAGCTCTTTTGCAACCCATGGACTGTCCCACCAAGCTCCTCTGTCCATGAGATTTCCCAGACAAGAATACTGGAGTGGGTTGCCATTTCCTTTTCCAGGGGGATCTTCCCAACCAGGGATCAAACCCTTGTCTTCTTCATTGCAGGTGGATTCTTTAAGCCACCAGAGAAGCCCAGAGGGTATATTAGATAGTGATAAATGCTTAGGAAAAAGCTAAAGCTGGGTAGGGAGGTTAGATGTGTATGTGTGTAGAGGCATAAGAATATTGCCATTTTAGTGTGATCTTCACTGAGAAGGTGATATTTGAACACCGATGTTAAGGAAGTAAGGAAATAACCACGTGATTTCTTGGGGGAAGTATTCCAAGTGAAAGTGTGAAAGCTCAGAGGCAGGAGTGTGTATGACTTTTTTACAACAGTGAGGGGGCCAATGTGGCCAGGATGTAGTGAAAAGATGATGCTGGCAGTGACTCCAGCTATTACTTTCAAACTTTGGCTTTGATACAGAGAGTTAAAGTGAATGTATGTATAAGAAACTTTAGCTGGTTGGCATCCCTTGTGTAGAGAGGAAACACCCCATTCTAATGGGGTTATCACTAACAACTCCACACTTCTGATCACAGGAGGTGGGATTTGGCCGTAGATACACCGTGTGTGTTATGACAATATTGATTATTTGAGTAATGTGCAGGCAATCCCAACTGAGCCAGTCATTATGTTAAAGTTGGACAGGCAGCTGGCTCTGCCATTGAACCTCGTGTTATAATGCTGGAATTGAGGCCAACACTCATGATGGCTGCTCTCCACTGCTATGTGAAAGATGCCTACAGTGCTTTAAGAGGAAATGAAGCTGACACAGAAAGAAAAACAGTACTGTGAGATGGAGATGGAGTCGGCATGATTCCTGATTACCTATGTTGAATATCATGTTCTCTGTCCCTCTGCTCTCCAATCACACAAGTCAATATGTTCCTCTCCTTGTTTTTACTGAAACTGATTTGACTTGGATGTGATGGCAGCCATGAGTCCTGTTTAACAGAGTATTTTAAGATGATATGTGGTTCCTTGTGTAAATCCAGAGCCATCAGACTACCATGCATGAGAGTTTGGGTGCTCTATGTAAATTTCAATCTATTCTAGAGGAGTCATGATGAAGCTTTAGGCTTAGAGTGCCTGTGCCTGCCTACAGGTTAAGTCAGTTCAGTCGCTTAGTCATGTCCGACTCTGCAACCCCAAGAACTGCAGCACACCAGGCTTCCCTGTCCATCACCAACTCCCAGAGGTGACCGTGCAGGGGAAGTAGGCCAAACTATTACCCTACCTTGAAGTAACAGCTGAACTTTAGGAGTCTTAAGAATCTCCCTTCCACTCATGGTATTTCCTCATCCAGTGGTTACTTATGGTCTTTGGTAAACGTCAGTAATCTGGTTATGTTGTGAAAATTAACCGAGTTCAGGATGTGTTTATGGTCATCCTGAAAAAAAAGTACCTTCTGTTTGACAGTTTAGGAGGTAGTTCACCACAAAGTTAACAAGATTTTACTGTTTAATATGACTTGGGAAGGTAGTACATACTTAACACACACTCCTTAGAATCGGCCTTTATTACTAAAACCAATCTGACTGAAATGCTATCATGTTTATCTAATAAGAATGGAAAGAACATAGGCAGAACAGTGGGAGGGTCTTACCATTAGGACAGGATCGTCTCAATTGTTCCTTCAGGATGTCTCTCTATAATGAATGGCCATTGGATCCAGAGTGATCTCAATTTATGTCCAGGTCCTGTAAGTGTTAAGTTTAGGGAATCCATCCAAGATATGAAGAAGGCAAACACTGTAGGCAGAATCTGTGACATCAGAGAATTAGTAAGCATAGAATATATACATAGGTTAACTCTTATTCTAGGCTAGAAATGGTTTGAAAGCTCTAGCAGAAGCAAGGGCAGTGATTCTAGAAAAACTTCTAAACATACACAGACAGAATGGATTAGGTTGCAGTGTCCAATTTACACAAGACCTTTCCCCACCATACTTCTCCCCTTGTTTTAAACAATAGTAATTAACATTTATTGTTTGACTGTCATGCCAGGAATTGATCTAGGTGCCAGGAATCAAATAGAAAAACATGCTTACAATCTAATTTGGAACTCAAACTCTTGTATTAGGAAGATGTTAATTTATGATGTTATACTCTCATTATATGAATGAGAGTAACATGGAAGAACTTTCCACATGTAACTTAAGTTGGTTGAATTATAATAACTACTGTCTGAGTGAATGCTATAAGTTAAAAATGCATTTAATTATTTAAACAATATTTATGTGTAACAGCTGATTAAAAAATTATGTTGACAAAAATTTATGGCACACATATGTAACATGATGTATGATTTGCCCACCTAATTCCCTAAAGGAAAGGAAAGGAAAGTGAAGTTGCTCAGTCATGTCCGACTCTTTGCAACCCCATGGACTGTAGCCTACCAGGCTCCTTCATCCGTGGAATTTTCCAGGCAAGAGTACTGGAGTGGGCTTTCCTTCTCCAAGGGATCTTCCTGACCCAGGGATCGAATCCAGGTCTCCTGCATTGCAGTCAGATGCTTTACCATCTGAGTCACCAGGGAATCCCTCAAAGCATAACCTAATTCCCTAATTATGTTATAAATTGTTATTCTTGAAATTTATTATTTGACCATCATTCAAGAAACGTACTTCCTATAGTCCTTTTCTTTGGGAGCTCATCGAATCATTTCGTTTCAGTTTGTATTCCATTAATATATCTCTAGAGAATGCCTCTAACAGAGATATATATTTTTTTCCTTCAGAGAAGCTTTTTGAGCTTTTTTTTTTTTTTTTAAGATTTTGCCTATTGTACTCACAGATCTCTCTAGAGAGATTTGTAGATTAAATATCTACACAGACCATGATCATGTGTAGGAGGTGAGTTCTTAGAATGATTTGGGTTTGGAGGAGGAGGAGTATAGAGCTTCACTTCCTTCAAGGTTGTTTTTTTCAATAAAAACGGTTACTTTAGGTAGTCAGTTGTTCTCACTTGTAACTTTGTGTTTGATCTCTCTGCCATACTAGTGTTTTTAAAAGATATTAGAACTCTACTCAACTTGTGTTTTTATATTATTCAGTTTTTGTTGTTGGAAAAAAGCATTTTGCTGTTCTCACAGATTATTGACTATATTTTAAACCTTATTACCTATTAGGCAAGATCATTTTGATGGGCAAGTTTACATTGTAGTATGCCTCTAATTTATATCTTCGTTGTCTTACTGGAAGTAAATGGTGTGTTCTCTGGCATCCTGAGTAGATTAGAAGACTTTCAAGAGGCAGAGACGTTGAGAGAGATTCAGATAGTTTAATTCACTCTCAGGTAGATTGTGTCAGGGGTTCCCAAGACCATTCCCCAAATTTGATGATTCCCTAGATAGGCTCATGGAACTCAACATATGGGTGTACTCGTGGCTATGATTTATCCCAGTGAAAGAATATGAAGCAAAATTGGCAAAGAGAAAGACACTCAAGGTGAAATCTGGAGGAAACCAGTCATAAATTTCTACAAGTCCTCTCCCAGGGGAGTTGCACAGGAAGCAATTAATTCTGCCAGCAGTGAGCCATAAAACACGTGTCAGCTGTCCACCAGGAACATTCGCCTGAGCCTAGGACTCCAGTGTTTTATGCTGGGCCCGTCATACTGGCACATAGTGCTCATGAGACTGTGGTCACTGAAATTCCAGACTCACAGAAGAAAAGCAGATCTTCAGCATAAACCATATTGTTCTTACAGTCAGTTTAGGTATAGTGAGCTCTTGTTATCATTCAGGGAAATTTTCTGAATCAATTTCTCAGATGGCAACCATATAATAAAGCCTTTTTAAGGACAGCAGTCATAATCTCCTATTTTAACTCTTTTCTGCACATAAATTAAAAGGTAAGAAAGTTGTTTTTAAGTGAGGATTTTCTTATTTGCACTTATGAGATTGTATGCTTGTAGAAAAGCTATACTCCAGGTTCTGCTCTAAATACAAATTATTTTTCTGGAGATTTTTGAGAAAGGTGGGATAAACGTGCTGTAGTTAATTTAGTGAAACATAGCAAAACTAGAACTCTTTATACTGAAGGAGGTTATAATCAACATTGCTGTGCCATCTACTTGTCATAAAGTATGGGGACCCTAAGACCAGTGCAGTGAACATTAGTAATTGAATTAGTGATTGAACAGCAGAGCCTAGGGTGACGGAATGAATCCTGGGCTATTTAGCTGCAGTTGAGTGCAATTAGGTTCTGGACTAGTCCCTCTAACCTCCTTACTCTCCTTCATAAGCTGAACAACAAGTTGAAAAAAAAAAAAGTTTTGTGATTACTTTTATTTATTTATTTATTTTTTCACACCACTGGCACAATTAATATACTATAGGAAATAGTTATACAGAAATATATACGTTGTCAATGCTCTTTGGAAAACTACATAGTACAATACATATGGTCTTTTTTTTTTTTTTTCTCCCAAATCTTCCCACCCTCTCCCTCTCCCACAGAGTCCATAAGCCTGTTCTATACATCAGTGTCTCTTTTGCTGTCTCGTATACAGGGTTATCATTACCATCTTTCTAAATTCCATATATATGCATTAGTATACTGTATTGGTGTTTTTCCTTCTGGCTTACTTCACTCTGTATAATAGGCTCAAGTTTCATCCACCTCATTAGAACTGATTCAAATGTATTTTTTTTAATGGCTGAGTAATACTCCATTGTGTATATGTACCACTGCTTTCTTATCCATTCATCTGCTGATGGACATCTAGGTTGCTTCCATGTCCTGGCTATTATAAACAGTGCTGCGATGAACATTGGGGTACACGTGTCTCTTTCCCTTCTGGTTTCCTCAGTGTGTATGCCCAGCAGTGGGATTGCTGGATCATAAGGCAGTTCTATTTCCAGTTTTTTAAGGAATCTCCACACTGTTCTCCATAGTGGCTGTACTAGTTTGCATTCCCACCAACAGTGTAAGAGGGTTCCCTTTTCTCCACACCCTCTCCAGCATTTATTGCTTGTAGACTTTTGGATCGCAGCCATTCTGACTGGTGTGAAATGGTATCTCATAGTGGTTTTGATTTGCATTTCTCTGATAATGAGTGATGTTGAGCATCTTTTCATGTGTTTGTTAGCCATCTGTATGTCTTCTTTGGAGAAATGTCTATTTAGATCTTTGGCCCATTTTTTGATTGGGTCATTTATTTTTCTGGAGTTGAGCTGTAGGAGTTGCTTGTATATTTTTGAGATTAGTTGTTTGTCAGTTGCTTCATTTGCTATTATTTTCTCCCATTCTGAAGGCTGTCTTTTCATCTTGCTAATAGTTTCCTTTGATGTGCAGAAGCTTTTAAGGTTAATTAGGTCCCATTTGTTTATTTTTGCTTTTATTTCCAATATTCTGGGAGGTGGGTCATAGAGGATCCTGCTGTGATGTATGTCAGAGAGTGTTTTGCCTATGTTCTCCTCTAGGAGTTTTATAGTTTCTGGTCTTACGTTGAGATCTTTAATCCATTTTGAGTTTATTTTTGTGTATGGTGTTAGAAAGTGTTCTAGTTTCATTCTTTTACAAGTGGTTGACCAGTTTTCCCAGCACCACTTGTTAAAGAGATTGTCTTTAATCCATTGTATACTCTTGCCTCCTTTGTCAAAGATAAGGTGTCCATATGTGCGTGGATTTATCTCTGGGCTTTCTATTTTGTTCCATTGATCTATATTTCTGTCTTTGTGCCAGTACCATACTGTCTTGATAACTGTGGCTTTGTAGTAGAGCCTGAAGTCAGGTAGGTTGATTCCTCCAGTTCCATTTTTCTTTCTCAAGATCGCTTTGGCTATTCGAGGTTTTTTGTATTTCCATACAAATTGTGAAATTATTTGTTCTAGCTCTGTGAAGAATACTGTTGGTAGCTTGATAGGGATTGCATTGAATCTATAAATTGCTTTGGGTAGTATACTCATTTTCACTATATTGATTCTTCCAATCCATGAACATGGTATATTTCTCCATCTATTAGTGTCCTCTTTGATTTCTTTCACCAGTGTTTTATAGTTTTCTATATATAGGTCTTTAGTTTCTTTAGGTAGATATATTCCTAAGTATTTTATTCTTTTCGTTGCAATGGTGAATGGAATTGTTTCCTTAATTTCTCTTTCTGTTTTCTCATTATTAGTGTATAGGAATGCAAGGGATTTCTGTGTGTTGATTTTATATCCTGCAACTTTACTGTAGTCATTGATTATTTCTAGTAATTTTCTGGTGGAGTCTTTAGGGTTTTCTATGTAGAGGATCATGTCATCTGCAAATAGTGAGAGTTTTACTTCTTCTTTTCCAATTTGGATTCCTTTTATTTCTTTTTCTGCTCTGATTGCTGTGGCCAAGACTTCCAAAACTATATTGAATAGTAATGGTGAAAGTGGGCACCCTTGTCTTGTTCCTGACTTTGGAGGAAATGCTTTCAATTTTTCACCATTGAGGATAATGTTTGCTGTGGGTTTGTCATATATAGCTTTTATTATGTTGAGGTATGTTCCTTCTATTCCTGCTTTCTGGAGAGTTTTTATCATAAATGGGTGTTGAATTTTGTCAAAGGCTTTCTCTGCATCTATTGAGATAATCATATGGTTTTTGTTTTTCAATTTGTTAATGTGGTGTATTACATTGATTGATTTGCGGATATTGAAGAATCCTTGCATCCCTGGGATAAAGCCCACTTGGTCATGGTGTATGATCTTTTTAATGTGTTGTTGGATTCTGATTGCTAGAATTTTGTTTAGGATTTTTGCATCTATATTCATCAGTGATATTGGCCTGTAGTTTTCTTTTTTTGTGGGATCTTTGTCAGGTTTTGGTATTAGGGTGATGGTGGCCTCATAGAATGAGTTTGGAAGTTTACCTTCCTCTGCAATTTTCTGGAAGAGTTTGAGCAGGATAGGTGTTAGCTCTTCTCTAAATTTTTGGTAGAATTCCGCTGTGAAGCCGTCTGGACCTGGGCTTTTGTTTGCTGGAAGATTTTTGATTACAGTTTCAATTTCCGTGCTTGTGATGGGTCTGTTAAGGTTTTCTATTTCTTCCTGGTCGAGTTTTGGAAAGTTGTACTTTTCTAAGAATTTGTCCATTTCTTCCTCGTTGTCCATTTTATTGGCATATAATTGTTGATAATAGTCTCTTATGATCCTTTGTATTTCTGTGTTGTCTGTTGTGATCTCTCCATTTTCATTTCTAATTTTATTGATTTGATTTTTCTCCCTTTGTTTCTTGATGAGTCTGGCTAATGGTTTATCAATTTTATTTATCCTTTCAAAGAACCAGCTTTTGGCTTTGTTGATTTTTGCTATGGTCTCTTTTGTTTCTTTTGCATTTATTTCTGCTCTAATTTTTAAGATTTCTTTCCTTCTACTAACCCTGGGGTTCTTCATTTCTTCCTTTTCTAGTTGCTTTAGGTGTAGAGTTAGGTTATTTATTTGACTTTTTTCTTGTTTCTTGAGGTGTGCCTGTATTGCTATGAACTTTCCCCTTAGGACTGCTTTTAAAGTGTCCCACAGGTTTTGGGTTGTTGTGTTTTCATTTTCATTCGTTTCTATGCAAATTTTGATTTCTTTTTTGATTTCTTCTGTGATTTGTTGGTTATTCAGCAGGGTGTTGTTCATCCTCCATATGTTGGAATTTTTAATAGTTTTTCTCCTGTAATTGAGATCTAATCTTACTGCATTGTGGTCAGAAAAGATGCTTGGAATGATTTCTATTTTTTTGAATTTACCAAGGCTAGCTTTATGGCCCAGGATGTGATCTATCCTGGAGAAGGTTCCATGTGTGCTTGAGAAAAAGGTGTAATTCATTGTTTTGGGGTGAAATGTCCTATAGATATCAATTAGGTCTAACTGGTCTATTGTATCGTTTAAAGTTTGTGTTTCCTTGTTAATTTTCTGTTTAGTTGATGTATCCATAGGTGTGAGTGGGGTATTACAGTCTCCCACTATTATTGTGTTATTGTTAATTTCTCCTTTCATACTTGTTAGCATTTGTCTTACATACTGCGGTGCTCCCGTGTTGGGTGCATATATATTTATAATTGTTATATCTTCTTCTTGGATTGATCCTTTGATCATTATGTAGTGACCTTCTTTGTCTCTTTTCACAGCCTTTGTTTTAAAGTCTATTTTATCTGATATGAGTATTGCTACTCCTGCTTTCTTTGTGATTACTTTTAGAAGGATGCTTGGGGTAAAGGTATAAGGCAGTTACCTGATAGGCAGATCTCATGAATGGAGGGCATAGAAGGAATGGCTGAGCCTAGAATGTAATGCAAGATGGTTTTATACTGTGGGGTACCCCTTTACTGCCCAAACTACTACAAGCTAGGGCCTAGTTCACTCTTCTCCCCCTGTATCTGTTATTTGCCAATGTAACTAACTGATTTTACCATGATAATATGAGCTTACAAACTTGCATTACAAACCCACAAGCCAAAAAAAAAAAAAAGATAAAAGTAAAAACGAAATTATCTTCAGGTAATCAGTGAACATATCTGGTGGACAAAGAATTTAAAATAAAACCAGTGAATATTCACAGAGAGATAAGGGAGAACATGAAAAACATGAAACAGGAAGCTTCAAAGAAGAACCAATTGGAGATACTGGATGTTGTTGCTGTTTAGTTACCAAGTTGTGTCTGACTCTTTGCGACCCCATGGACTGCAGCATGCAGGGCCTCCCTGTCCTTCACGGATCACTCCTCACCCTTCATGCATCACTGCCTTGTCGTGACGAAGGGGCTTACATAACTCAATTGGAGCTATGAGCCATGCTGTGTAGGGCCACCCAAGACGGACGGGTCATAGTGGCGAGCTCTGACAAAACATGGTCCACTGGAGGAAGGAATGGCAAACCACTCCAATATTCTTGTCGTGAGAACCCCATTAACTGTATAAAAAGGCAAAAAGAGATACTGGATAGGAATTTATTATTTTCAAGTAAAGATCTCAATGGATAGACTTGGTAATGAGTACCAGAATGAATAGAAACCTCCCTGCCCCCACCCAAAATGGTGAACTGGATAATCAAGTTAAAGAAGAGTCTAGGAAAGCACTGGAAAAACACAATAAAATGAAACATAAAAAAATTAAGAGCTAAAGTGGGATAGAAGAGGAAATGCTGGTCTCAATATTATTGGAGTGACTGTAAAATAAATGGAGGAAAGTTAGTATTTAAAAAAATAACCATTGAAAAACTTCCAGAATGAAAGATGTAAAACCACTGTTTGAAAGGGCTCAAATAACAGAATAGATGAAAGAAATGTTATACTTAGTCATATTAAGTTTATATTTTAGAGCACTAAGTGCAAAAAACAAATGTTAGAAATTTCCGGAGGATAAATGCAGATCAACTACCAAGTCATAAGAGAGGGACTAAATTTTCTGAGTAGCAGCATTTTTAAGAAAATAATAAAGTAGCATTCTTAAAGCATTGGAGAAAATTAACATCAAGCTCAGTATGTTTTATTGTTGACTAAATAAGCAATGACCCACAAGAGCATATTTTAACTACTCAAAGCTAAAACTAGTCTAGATCACTTCGTCTTGAAGTGCAGCTACAAGAAGAGTTTGTTATCCACTGGATGAGACAAAAAGCATGTGTAGGAATGTAAATGAATACATGGCTTCTTTTTTTATTTGAATAAAATCTTGTTAGACAAAAAAAAAAAAAAAAAGGAAGCTGTGCTAAACTGTATGCTTAGTAATGCAGATGATTTACACTCTGGCACAAAGTTCCTTTTTAAAAATATCAAAACTGATATCAAACAGTTTGCTGACTAGTGCTGGTTCAGGGACCATATTTTGAGTAGCCTGTTTGTAGGTGATGTTATGGGGTGGGTGTGGGGTGGAAGTGCACAAGACCATTGGAAAATGAACAGAAGCTTGGATATTTGTCTTAGCTTTGTGGTGGAGAGAAGTTTTAGATATTGATAAACTTTAAAACTTTATAGAAAAAATAAACATAGATATGAATCTTGTTAAGTTGGGTTATCTACTATAAAAATAAAAATAGGATGTAGATTTTTCAAAATAGAATAAGAAAATTGAATTCTAATGGAAGTATTAGAAAAAGATAAATAAATTTTAAAGGCATAATAAACAGTAACTGGAAATAAGATGGCTGAAATAAGATCTAATATCACAGCAATATAATAAATGTAAATAGTTTAAACTAGCTCATAAAGGATGCTCTATTGGTACACAACAAAAAACAAATTCAATAAAAATACAAGGCTCAAATTCATTAGATAATTCTGTATGTTGTCTTTGAGACAAAGTTTAAAATAAAACATGTAGCATTTTAACTTCTTTTAAACTATTGGAAGCAGCAGATGGGGTGGGGCCAAGCCAGGAGGCAGCTAAGGTGATTAATATCTTGAATATGAGGAACTTAGGTATATCAACAAAGAATATAGTTAACTCAAGTAGAAAGAGAAAAGGTTAGGCAAAGCATATAAACCATCAGTTTCCAGTTCAGTCATTCAGTCGTGTCTGACTCTTTGCTACCCCATAGACTGCAACACGCCAGGCCTCCCTGTCCATCACCAACTCCCGGAGTTTACCGAAACTCATGTCCATCAATTCAGTGATGCTGTCCAACCATCTCACCCTCTGTCGTCCCCTTCTCGTCCCACCTTCAGTCTTTCACAGCATCGGGGTCTTTTCAAATGAGTCAGTTCTTTGCATGAGGTGGCCAATGTATTGGAGTTTCAGCTTCAGCATCAGTCCTTCCAATGAACATCCAGGACTGATCTCCTTTAGGATGGACTGGTTGGACCTCCTTGCAGTCCAAGGGACTCTCAAGACTCTTCTCCAACACCACAGCTCTAAAGCATCAATTCTTTGGTGCTCAGCTTTCTTTATAGTCCAACTCTCACATCCATACATGACTACTGGAAAAACCATAGCTTTGACTAGACGGACCTTACTGAGGGGGAAAACTGAGCTGTATGGAAACAAGAAAAGGGTTTATGACATAATTACACAATGGCTTATGAGTTACATAAGTTTTCTGACTCTTACAAACATATATAGACTGGCAAGAGAAGATTCAGACTTACATAATAGTAATTGAATTTGACCATCTCTGATATTTTACCAACATTTGCCCTTATACAAATCATAGGTTTAGAGTTAAACTTTTTAAAACTTATTATTTATTTATTTTTTGTTGCACTGGTTCTTTGCTGCTGAGCACAGGTTTGCTCCAGCTTCCGCTAGCCGGGGTTACTCTTCATTGCGGTGCACGGGCTTCTACTGCAGTGGCTTCTCTTGTTGCAGAGCACAGACTCTAGGTGCACAGACTTCAGTAGTTTCAGCATGAAGACTCTAGAGCACAGGCTCAGTTGCTGAGGTGTGCGGGCTTAGTTACTCCATAGCATGTAGGATCTTCCCAGACCAGGGATGGAACCTGTGTCCCCTGCATTGGCAGGTGGACTCTTATGCCCTGTACCACCACAGGGAAGTCCAAAAAGCTTTTTTTTGTTTGTTTGTTTTGAAGTTCTACTTGTTAAGGTAGGAGGATAAAACATACTTTATTTAACAATTTGTTACCTTAATTTATAACTTCGAAATATTTAGACATGTGCTATGTGGACCTCCATCTGTACTGTCATGGGAGCCCCCCAGATATTAGGAGTGGACCTGATAAAGGAGGAAGAATATCTGTTATGGAAGATTATACAAGCATCAGTTCAGTTCAGTCGCTCAGTCGTGTCCGACTCTTTGCGACCCCATGAATCGCAGCACACCAGGCCTCCCTGTCCATCACCAACTCCTGGAGTTCACCCAGACTCACGTCCATTGAGTCAGTGATGCCATCCAGCCATTTCATCCTCTGTCATCCTCTTCTCCTGCCCCCAATTCCTCCCAGCATCAGTGGTGGTTAAATGGTATATTAATTTTCTACTGTTGCTGTAACACAATACCACACACTGTGTGGCTTAAGACAATTTTTGTCTTACAAATTTATTGCCTTACAATTCTCAAAGTCAGAAATCTGAAATGGCTTTAACTGGGTGGGCTGAAATCAAGGTGTCAGCAAGGCTGTGTTCTTTCTAGAAGGTCCAGAGGAGAATCTGCCTCTTTGTCTTGCCCAGTTTCTATAGGCAACCTACAATCCTTGGCTTTTATCTCCTTTCTGCATCTTCAAAGCCAGCAGAGTAACATCTTTCATCTCTCTGACACTGACTTGCTTCCCTCCTTTCTCTTATAAGGGTACTTGTGATTATATTGAACCCAAATAGATAATCCAAAATAATTTCCTCATTTTAAACTCATTAACTTAATCACTTTAGCCATGTTCTTTTTGCCATAAGAAACTTATTCACATGTCCTAAGGATTAGGACGGACCTGTTGGTGTGGGGGGCGGGGGTGTGTGTGCATTTCTCTGTCTATAACAAATGAAGAGTGGGAACGGGAAGACAGGCAGAAATTGAAGCACTTGAAGGAATAGTTTCGCTTTTTACTTTATATAATTTTATACTACTGTTTAAGTTGCTTTAGTAAAGAAGATATTACTTTTATGGGCTTCCCTGATAGCTCAGTTGGTAAAGAATACACCTGCAATGCAAGAGACCCCTGGTTCAATTCCTCAGTTGGGAAGATCCTCTGGATAAGGGACAGGCTACCCACTCCAGTATTCTGGCCTGGAGAATTCCATGGACTGAGAAGCCCATGGGGTCACAAAGACCGAGTGACTTTCACTTCACTTATTACTTTTATAAGGATAACCATTAAAAATACATTTTGCTCCCTCTTCCATTTTTTGTTTCTTTTTATAGAAAGTATATTTTATATTATGTGTCTCTTTGACCTGTAGAAGCATTATTTCAAAAGACCTCTTAAAATCATTGTGTTTAATCCCATTTAATAGAGATACAAACTGGTATACATAAAGCATAACTGAGTTACCTAAATATTTGTACTTGAATAAAGGGACAATCTTTTGGAAGAATAATAACAATGGAGTAAGAGACTATATATGATTTTTAAAAAGGTGTCTTTCAACATATCACTTCCCTCAAATGAGTTCCAATCTGTGTATTGAGTCTTATTCTCAATAACACTGATATCCCAGGGGTCAAAGAGTTGATATTTGCTTCCAAATGCATCCAAGTTAAAATTTAAGTAAACTGTTGTTGTCGTTTAGTCACCAGATTACCCAATGACATTTTTCTGGAAAAGCTTAACTTTTCTAGCAGTAATAATACGTACATGCTAAGTCACTTCAGTCGTGTCTGACTCTGTGCCCCTCTAAGGACTGCAACCCGCCAGGCTCCTCTGTCCATGGGATTCCCCAGGCAAGAATACTGGAGTGGGTTGCTATGCCCTCCTCCAGGGGATCTTCCCCACCCAGGGATTGAACCTGTGTCTCTTCTGTGTCCTGTATTGGCAGGTGGGTTCTTTACCACCAGCTCCACCTGGGAAGCCCAGCAGTATTAATAGCTTCTCTTTTTTTCCTGATCTTCTCAAGTCATCAAAACAAATTTCCTCAGTCATAAAATGTGTTATTAAAAGACAAGATTAATTTGGACAAAGGTAAAAGCAGCCTACCCTTCACATCTCTGCCCACCTCCCTTCTCTCAAGAGTATCAATATCCTCCAAGATGTTCTAATGGTCAGGGTTTCCTCCCTCTGAATGGAGGTGTCTTAGGATAGATATTGTGATGATCATTTACTTCAGAAGACGGAAGCATGGCTGCTATGTTCCCACTGCCGTTGGTTCTGAGGTTCTTGTTTTGAAAAATCAGGGTTTAGCTCATTCCTGATTCATTCAAGATTGGTGCATCACCAGCAGGAATTCAGTCATAATTGGCTTAGGACAAATTTGTTAGAATCAGGGCACCATTTCTTATAGGTTTGATTGGCTTATCATATTAAGCTAAGTAAAATATAGAAACATTAAACCAAAAAGATCTTATCTACTTCCTTTTTTCAATACAGAGTATTCAACATCTAAACAGTCTCATAATCTTTTTTCCACCCTAAAGGTGAGATGATCATAAAATCTTTAGAAAATTCCCCTAGACATACTTTCAAATCATATTAAACTACTTCAAAATTGTTGGCAGCTTATTAAATAAGATGAATTAAAGCATACAAGAAAGAAATGTCACTAGTAGGAAAATAATCACAGAAACATAATTTAGACAGATGTTAATATAGCATCGGAGAAGGCAATGGTATCCCACTCCAGTACTCTTGCCTGGAAAATCCTATGGGTGGAGGAGCCTGGCAGGCTGCAGTCCGTGGGGTAGCTAAGAGTCGGACACGACTGAGTGACTTCACTTTCACTTTTCACTTTCACGCATTGGAGGAGGAAATGGCAACCCACTTCAGTGTTCTTGCCTGGAGAATCCCAGGGACGGAGAAGCCTGGTGGGCTGCCGTCTATGGGGTCGCACAGAGTCGGACACGACTGAAGTGACTTTGCAGTAATATAGCATAAATTCTTTCAAGGAAAAATAATGTAGGACTTATGACTTAAAATTCTTAAATTTGATGTATGGAATATCTGAGCTTTTATGTTTCATTAATATATTTCTACAAGTGACCAAAATAAACAAAAATTTTAATAGAGCAGATTGCAGAAAGTTGTGATAAAATGGAGCAGTTTCCACATGCAAGGGTTCTTCAGCTTCAGGTATCTATTTATATTTTTCCTGCTGCCCACATGTTAAAGCAAAAAAAACCCCCACATTTTTGAATCAAGAACTTTAGGCTCTCTCTCTCTTTTTCTGATACAATGCAGTGGAGATTGGTGGAATGGCCAAGATAGAAAATATTTTAAAGGAGGAACCAAAAAGACGTGCTAATGGATTGTGAGCGATAAGGAAAAATTAATAATCAAAGGATGGGACTTCTGTATCAGGTAATGGCAGACAGAAATTTAGACTGACCTTCCCACTGAAGACAAGCAGAAAAGCCAGAAGTAATAACATCTGTTGGAAGGCATCAGAGAACTCACAAGGTGATGAAGAATTACCTGGTCAAGATCCCAAAAAGAAAGAAATACAGATTATTGAGGCTAGCACTCCTGACTACTTTTCCCTTGGTGATATTTGTTGGTCTTGAAGAGCTGGCTGAAAAATTAAGTAGAATTGTGATGGTTTCTTGGGGAAGGAGAGGTAGGGAGACAGAAAAAAATAAAACCATTCCTCACATAGGTTGCAACCCAGCTTTCAGGCACCTGGTGGATTAGAGAATCTGTCCTTAACATTGGGTTAAGATGATGCCAGATTACTAATGTTTAGATTCCTTGGGAGAAGTAAATGAGAATCTACTCTAGAGAAAGGTAAAATTGTACAGGGTCTCAAATTATTTCTACAGTTTGGAAAACAAAACTCAATGCTTGACACATGAGTAAACTCAGCATCACAGAAAGAGACAATAGAAGCAATAGATAATAGAGATATACTCTTAGCCACCATGGGGCTTCCCAGGTGGCTCAGTGATTAAAGAATCTGCCTGCAATGAAGGAAATGCAAGAGATGAGGGTTAGAGGGTCCATCCCTGGGTTGGGAAGATCTGGAGTAGGAAATGGCAACCCACTCTTGTATTCTTGCCTGGAGAAGAACATGGACAGAGGAGCCTGGCAGGTTACAGTCCATAGAGTCACAAAGAGTGGACGTGACTGAGCACACACTGGCATTCTCAAATACTTTATCCTTTTTACGCTCAAAGAGACAAAAGACAAAATCAAAAGTTTGGTGGAAAACTAGAAATTTTAAAAAATGACAGCAGATTTGAAGAAAAAGAATCCAATAGACATTTCAGAACATGAAGAAAAATGCAGCAACCAAAAACTAAGCAGCAGAACTGAAGTCTGAACCCAGGAAATTCAATTTTAGGGACAAGAATCTTAGCAACTACTCTCAAAATTAGGAAAAAAAGTTGTTAACATTCTTAAACTTCCAAATTTAACAAGAGTTTAACTAACATAAACTACTTTCTGATTAATCATTGAAAACATACCATCTTATAAAAGATAGGCAATATGGTCAAATATGTGGTTTCAGAATACACATTTTAAGCCACTGATATAATAAACTATGATCAACAGAACATTTGTTATTTCCTTAGAAATGTTTCACTGAAAATTGAATGAAATTGTAGACAGTAACTGGCTTCTATGATTGATACACTTTTCATAGTTTATATGGTTCAGCTTCCCTGGTGGCTCAGACGGTAAAGCATCTGCCTGCAATGCGGGAGACCTGGGTTCAATCCCTGGGTCAAGAAGATCCCCTGGAGAAAGAAATGGCAACCCACTTCAGTACTCTTGCCTGGAAAATTCCATGGACTGAGGAGCCTGGTAGGCTACAGTCCATGGGGTCTCAAAGAGTTGGACACGACTGAGTGACTTCACTTTCACTTTACCAGAAAGTTGCACTGAAGTGATTTATTAATTTAATACTGTCTAGAACATTTAAGGAGAAGGCAACGGCAACTCACTCCAGTACTCTTGCTTGGAAAATCCCATGGATGGAGCCTGGTAGGCTGCGGTCCATGGGGTTGCTAAATCGGGCACGACTGAGCGATTTCACTTTCACTTTCATGCATTGGAGAAGGAAATGGCACCCACTCCAGTGTTCTTGCCTGGAGAATCCCAGGGACGGGGGAGCCTGGTGGGCTGCCGTCTATGGGGTCGCACAGAGTCGGACATGACTGAAGCGACTTAGCAGCAGCAGCAGCAGCAGAACATTTAAGGTGACCCCATTTGGCTCAGTCTAAAGATTTTATTTTTAAAAGTTCCTGATTCTTCTCAGAACTTGTAGACCCTTTGACCTATTTCACTATATTGTTTATTCAACAAATTAATAGGGACAAATAATAACATTTGTAATATCTTCCAATAAATAATAATTTCAAAGGCCCACTTTAAGCAACAACTGACCAAATCTTTAATTTGTCTTCATTTTTCTTTTCTGGTGCTTCCCTGATGGCTCAGATGGTAAAGAGTCTGCCTGCAACGTGGGAAACCTGGGTTTGATCCCTTGGTTGGGAAGATCCCCTGGAGAAGGGGATGGCTACCCACTCCAGTATTTGTGCCTGGAGAATTCTATGGACAGAGGAGTCTGGTGGGCTACAGTCCATGGGATCACAAAGAGTTGGATGAAACTGAGCGACTAACACTTTCACTTTTCCTTTTCTAGGAGTCAACTTAAAATTCTCCTGCCTAGAATTTCAAATAGCTCTGCACCAGAAACATTGTGTTCCCCGCTGAAGGTCCACTCTCTTCAGTTTTTGGTCCTTTGGCCCTGCCAGAGACCACATCCATGGGGTCCATTATTTTTTGACTCTCTCTCAGGCCCCACAAATGTGGAGGCCAACAGATCTGTGGGAGCCAGAGAATTAGATGAGGAAATTTGTCTCCTTAATCTCTGTCTTCCTGGTCCTGACCAGCTGCCACCTCCAACCAAAGGTCCAGCTTCAGGCATCAGGGGCTCTCAGATCTGACCAGTAAAATACACGTGTGTAAGAGACTGAGTATGCCAACCCGGTGGTGTTTCTGCAGCAAAACTTTTGACTGTTTCCAGGGATCAAATCTTGACCTGACAATGAATTTTAGTTTTCAAAAATGCCCCAGTCTGGTGATTAGGGTAAATGGCAAAGCTGTAAGAGGTAGCTATAAAATAAAGAGACTAATTCTCTTTTAGGATCCCTAACTTTGAAGTCAGTGCTTCTGAAAGAGTTCCAAATGTGTTGTGAGTAGGGGAAAGAGGGTTAGAATGCATGCCTTAGATCAAAGGGGGCAAATTTGAGTAATGGTAATAATTTGACAGAACAGAACCTTGTTAAAATAGAGTTAATTGTTGAATATGAAAAAACGTTCCTATTCCTTTTTGACTAGGGCACTTTGGAGATCAGATAATACTTGTCTTTTTTCAAATACTTTGCCTGGATGTTGGGTTTATTTATATATTCACTTTTGGGGGCTTTTCTCTAGTTTTGGCAAGTGGAGGCTATCTCTAGTTTTGGTGCATGGGCTTCTCACTGTAGTGGCTTCTCTCATTGCAGAGCATGGTTTCTAGGATGCACAGGCTTCAGTAGGTGCTGCTCATGCGCTCAGTAGTTGCGGTTCCCAAGCTCTAGAGCACAAGCTCACTAGTTTTTTTACACGGGCTTAGTTACTCCATGGCATGTGGGATCTTCCCCGATCAGGGATCAAACCCATATCTCCTGCATTTGTAGGCGGATTCTTTACCACTAAGCCACCAGAGAAGCCCCTGGATATTGGTTTTTAGACAAAGTATGACTCAACTTTTCATTCTTTTCTGTTCATTTCTGTATTCTTCTGGACTTCCCCTTCTCAGTTGTCACTCATAGATGAAAATAATATAACTTCCTCTAAAGGTTTTTTGCTTCTCTGAGAACTGTCAGGTATACAGAAGTTGCCAAAATCATCACCAAAGATTCATCAAAGGGTGCATGAGGGGAGTTAGGAGATGCAAACACTGGCCAAGGGGCTGGTCAGGAGTTTGAAAGGATAGGAAAATGGGTTGAGCTGTCCCTTCCCTTTCTAATGCCACAGGAAAGGGATATTTCTCTGGCCAGCACTTATCCCCTTGCCCCATGTCCAATTTCTCTTTGGGAAATGGAGTAACATGTTAGCATGTTAATATACTTCGTAATCAAAATCTGAAAGTGTAACTGTTCCTGAATTTGCTAGTAAGTTTATAAAAACATTAGTTTAAGTTTTACCACCAGGGGGCAGCAGAGAGTGGTCTTACTGCAAATAGTGATTAGAGACAGCAGTTTCTCTCCTCCGTCTCTCTCCCTCCCCTCCTCTCTTGCTCCATAAGTCCATCTTTCTCTCCCTCTCTCCAAAACAGACAAACTGTGAAGTTGTAAGAGTGCCCAAATGGAAGAAAGAGTGAGTGAACAGATGAACAGATTTAGAAAGTGTGACAAGTATGGGAGATGTATTAGAGTTAAGACAGGGTCAAAAAATAGGTAGTAAAGTAATTTGCTGCATAATTAAAAGACAGATTTGGAATGAGATTTCTTGGGCTTGAATCCTATTTCCATCACTTGTTAGCTGTGTGATTGGATATTTAGCCTCTCTGGCTCGAGTTTCCCCAGCTGTAAAATGGGGATAATAATGATTTTACTTCATAGGGTTGTTGAGATGGTTAAATGAGGCCATATTATAAAATGCTTAGAACAGGACCATGACTATTTACTATGGACATGACCAGTGAAGTCTAGCATCGATATTTTAACAAAATATAAGAATATAAGATATGGTTATTAATTTCTCTGTTCTAGTTTTACTTGTTTATTTGATATCGCATACAATTTATTTTCAATTATTTCTAAATTTTTTTGTGCAATTTATGAACTTATTTTGAAAAATAATAATTAACTCTTATCTATGTTTTGTCTAACTTTTAAAGGAGAATTATGGAGGTATAGCATCAACTTTATGGTGGAAGTTTTCAAGGTAAATATTAATGACATAGTCAAATGTAAAAAGTAGAAATACATGTTTTGTTAGGCTCTTTTAAGTTACTCATCAGTAATGATTTAGTGATTATGCATGGAAGAAGATCCAGGACTTCAGATAGGTCTTCAGAGCAGGATCAGGGAAGATTGCAGAGAAGTGAATTAGAGAATAGGGAAATAGGATGTGGCTAGGAGAACAGCCATTTTATGCAATCATACGTTGAATTACAGTGCCTCTGTCATAACCATGAGGGCGGGGAGGAAATAAAATAAGGAGTGGAGTGTTGTAGAGTTTGAATTATTTTAAATTCTTCACATTGGGCATTGTTCTTTATACTCCATGAAATAGTTATATTAGCACCTGGGTAGTGGTAGTACAGGGTAAACTGGGGGACTTGGGACTAAGTGTTTAGTAGCACATTTGAGTTTGTGTGTACACGTGTATATACACATGCAAAGGCAAGGGCCCACATATCTAAGCCAGAATGTTCACAGAGAGTAAAAATGACAAGGCAAGTAAGTATTGGCCCATTTCTGCAAGGATGCACATCCAGAAACTTCAGCTAAGGAAGGAAGGGCAGGCAGGGACTTCAATTCTAGGCAGTCAAGACTCAAATCCAAGAGGCAAAAGAGCAGGCAATGGAGAACAGGTGTCAGAAATAAAAGGCTATTAGAATCTGTGCAGTAAATATTCAAGATCCATGCAAAGCCATTATATAATGGAGAGGGATATTAAGGGCAAGATGACAACATCTTAACTGGTTTTAGTTGTGGGCTAAGCATGACTCTGACATTGGAGACAAAGAGATATACACCTTCCTAGAAGAAGTTTACTTCAAAAGCATTTATAGGTGGATAAATCATTTTTTAAATAAATCAACAGTACAGATTTGGGGGCATTATGTCTTAAAGCAGCTCTAACTTGCCAAAGCTTACTAGGCCTTTTGTTTTGGCCACTGTAACATTAACCAGCATGACATTGTTCTGTTTGTCTCTTGTGTGCACCGATTCATAGTTAGTATTAAAGAGGAGTTGGAAGACTGCTGGAGTAAAAGGTTTGAGTTTCTGGCTTGAGGGGTATGTTTTTCTTGATCTTTCCATCTTTTGCTTTGCTTTTTGGGACCCCAGGGGCACACCTAATGAGAATCTGTGTCCTTTATATTTTTCAGGGACGTGCATATACTAGTCAAGCACAGATTTCTCTTATTCTATTGATTTTCATGGCATATCTTTAGTGCATGGTTGTGCTAACAAGCTCTTAGTCTATTATTTTGCATAAGAGGTCAAAGTGGGAGCTGAGGGGTTAGGTGAATAGGATTTTGGGATGGAAGGGATATAAGAGTGGGGAGAGAGGGTCTCATCCCTCCAAATCTATTCTGAGAATTTTATGAGATTCTTTATTCTGAGAATTCTATGGCTTTTCACACCCCTCACTTGACTCTTAAAACGCTGATTGTACATTGTGGTCAGATCTGAGATGAGTGCGTCTTTAAAGTTGTTGCCTGAAATTTCAAACCAGAGGAGTTAAAGTGGAAAGAATGGAGGGCTGGCAAACATGAAATATGAGTTTTACTCCCTACTGTGTCACCAAGTCAGTTTGGGACCTCAGGTAGATCATGTAACCCTTTTGTGCCTGGTTTTGGCTGTGTCATCGAAAAGGCATTAAAATGAATGATCATCAAGAATTTTTGCTGACCTGAGAAAATGCTCATGTCAATATAATATTAAATGGGAAAGGAAGGTAATAGACTCGAATAAGAAACTTGTCTAGTATCATCCAGCCGAGATTCAATCCAATGCCTCTTCTAGTAGTCCAAGTTTGCAAACACCTGATTTCACTGCCTTAATCAAACTGACTCACCGGAAGAAAAGCTTGAGAAGGGGCAGAGAGGAAGTATATATATATATATATATATATATATATATTACTGTTTGGCAAGAGGCAAGATGGAACTTCTAGCTTCAAAAAAAATGCATGTTGTTTAATTTTTTCCTGTTTGCAATGGTTTCTTCCCCTTCCTGGAGAGTTTTGCCTTGCAGTAGGGAACTCTTAGCACAGAGAAGAGTTTTTTCCTCCTAAACGTAATCTAAATACATATGATTAGTAACATTAAGACAGTTTTCATTTTTATTTTTTTGGCAAATCTAAATTTCAAATGTGTGGCAACTAAAGATGAGTTTTTATTTGTAGTTTGATTCATATGACACATTCTAGCTCTTCAAACATGAAAGTGAATGGAAATAAATACCAAATTGTGATAGACAGAATAATGCTCCCCTACAAGATATCCCTCACAGCTTAGTTGCTAAAGAATCTGCCTACAATGCAGGAGACCTGGGTTCGATTCCTGAGTTGGGAAGATCCCCTGGAGAAGGAAATGGCAATCCACTCCAGTATTCTGGCCTGGAAAACCCCATGCACAGAGAAGCCTGGCGGGCTACAGTCCATGGGGTCGCAAGAGTTGGACATGACTTAGCGACTTAACCACCACCACCATACTATACCACTACCACAAGATATCCATGTCCTAACCTCTGAAACTTGTAGATGTGTAGCCTTACACAGGAAATGGGACTTTGCAGATGTGGTTAAGGATTTTGAGATGGGGAGGTGATCGTGGATCACAAAGGTCTCTATAAAAGGGAGGCTGGAGAGTTACAATCAGAGAAGATGTAGCAAAGAACACTGGTGGGAATTATGCAGCCACGAGACTCAGAGTCTAAGTGGCCCCTAAGCAAAGAACAGATTCTCTCAGGTGTCTAGAAAGAATGCAGCCTTGCCAATACCTAGATATTATCTGTATGGGATCTATTTTGAACTTCAGACCTCTAGAACTGTAAGGTGATTAATTTGTGTTGTTTTAAGCCACTCAGTTTGTGGTAACTTATTACAGTAGTAATAGGAAAGTAACACATTTATGATGCTTCTAGAGTTGTGTGCGACTCCCAAAATCACACAAGAATTTTCAAGCAAAAATCTTTTATTTCAAGCTTGGTTACTAAGACTGTACACCTCTTCAACCTGGAGATAACTTTTAAAATTACGATGACTGGGAAATTTACAGGGATGGGCCAAATATAGATAAATATCTTGTTTTACCTTTTAAACCAAGTTTGTCTTGGACACGTTCAGTGCCTTACTATAGGGTTTATCTGTGTATAGCAGAAGTGAGAGAAGGACCAATGAGCTGAAAGATAACTCAATCAATCCGCTTCCTCTGTCTTTGCTTCAGTGCTTCATACAGGAAATCTATTGCTGTGTCAAGTTCCAGAGAAGTTTCTTCTGTTCCAAGTTACTAATCTGGCTGAAACACATAGAGGTGAAGGAAGGGGCTAGGAGGAAAGAAGTGCTGAGCTGCTAATGGGCTAAGAAGATCCAGCACGGAAGAGTCAATCAGACAGAGCCTCACCATGTCCACAGCTCCTTTTACACCTGTGTGGACGAACAGTGCTGAGTGAAGGGCAGAAAATAAGGAAACAGAAATGCCCTGCACTTGGATAACTTCTGATCTTCAGCTACGACTAATTTTGACTCTCTTCTTTGTTGCAGGTGAGTTTGAATTTTCTTTGGGAGGGTGACAGGAGAATGACAGGTGAGAAACGTGGTCACAGCTTTTCCTGCGCTCTTTGCCTTTCTTATGGGGGCAGAGCACAGCAAATACAATCAGAGTTATGGGGGAGGGGAGAGTTTCCTCCTGGATTAACTTTACTTTATTTTTCTTACTTTCCCCTTTGTCTCGCTTATTTTATTTTTCATCCTACTACACTATACGTATATCTTTACTTTACCCCACTGCCTACTTCCTCATCCCCCCAACACGTTTTTAGGGCAAGGCAGAATAAATTACTTTCTAGTAGCAATCCAAGTCATCTGATGAAAGTGGAATTCTTTTCGTCTCTTCTTAAACCACTTAAATAATAATCCCAATCTATTTATGTCTGTATTGTTAACAGTATAAATTAGGAAAGTTTATTGCTGTCTTGTCACTTTCGATGAGCAGGCACTTTTAAAAATATAACACATTCACAAGTTTGGTGTTGTGTCTGTGATGTAGGTCTGCATTTATTTTAATATGTGTGGGCTGTCAGAAACTCTTTCTGGATTAGAAGACACACTCTTCAACATCTAGGTTCCTGCAAGAGTTGTGGAGAAATTGGGGCTGTTGTGGGGGTGTCCTGGTTTCACTACTGAGGGTTGGTAGGAGTTGATGTAGGAGGGAGTTTTCAGGTTTCACTTTTAGTTGATGGGAGCAGTTGCAAGGAAACATTTGGTTTAAAATTTTATAGTTTAGTAATTCAAAGAGAAAAATTTATTTTTTTCTCATATAAAGGGTTTTAAAATACTGCCCGTCTTCCAGGAAAACATCTACTTTTCCTCATGTAGGTGAGCACATGTAAAGTAACTGTGCTGTATCACTGAGCTTTTCTGGGGAGTGCTTTCACATAATTTTTCTCCTTTGATCAGCACAGCAACCCATCGAAGTAGACATAGAAGACATTTTTCCACCTTACAAAGAAACTGAGGTATAGAGAGTTGAAATTTGTCCCAGTTTATACTACTAGTATATGACAGTCATACCTAGTACTAATATACATTTGTAAGCAACACTAAACATCTGAATAGGCAGTTTTCCTCAATACTTAGTCTTTATGCTTCTCACTAACAAGCACCATTAAGTCAATAGGTAGTTATAAACTGAATGGAGTATTTACTCATTTAAAAAAAATCAAATCAGCTGAATCTTTTAGTAGTTGAGATCTTGTTGTAGAAAGTTTTTATAGAAACCTGTACAGTACCCAATTTGGCAGGGAATGTCAGCTAGACAATGAGTTATTTATGTTAAGCTGCAATGTGACTTTGGGGTAAAAGAAAAAAAAATCATGATTAAAACATAATCGATAATTTTGAATTTGATAGTTTAAAGGTTTGGATTTTAAAACTATTTCTAACCACAGCTAGGATATACTACCAATGTCAAATCCCTGAGATTTGTGCTTCTATAATTATAGTGTTATCAGAATATTTAAGAGAAAGATATGGAAAAGCAAATTATATTTTGTGCAGTGATTTGACATGATAAATTCACCATGAAATAATTCAGAATAATGATATGTAAAGCCCTTGGGGCATGAGTTTATATCTTTATTACTAATACTGCTTTGTTATTAATACTGCCAAACAGAAATAACTCACTTTATTAGACAAAACAAACTCACAAAGAAGAGAGCTAATGACTTCTCTGAACATGCCATTAAAGAACACATGTATACCTGTGGCGGATTCATTTTGATATTTGGCAAAACTAATACAATTATGTAAAGTTTAAAAATAAAATAAAATTAAAAAATAAATAAATAAATAAATGCCAAAAAAAAGAGGAAAGTAAATTTAATATTTTCCTCAATCCAATATGTCTAAAGTACTACCATTTAAACATTAAATCAATATAAATTAAAAAAAATTATTTACTTTTTTGTTTACTTATTTGCTTTTAAATTCAAGTAATGTGGTAGTTGATGGATAAGATTTATTAAGAAAGTGTCTGAGAGGGAAAAATAAAAACAATGCTAATCATCCATTGCAGAGAAAAGCTCTCTAGCCTTGTATCTAGTATCCTTCCCTCAAACTCCCTTTACCGCACGCCACGTCTTTCTTTTTATTTTATACTATTGTCTTCTAGATTTTTTTCTTGTGTTCAGATTATATTTTGATGTCCGCATCAAAATGACTCTTTTCTTTTATAAAAGTCGCTAATATTTAGATTATGAGTTACTGAAAAGAAATCCTCCTTTTTTTTTTCTTCTTTGGGCTAATTTTAACCATTTATCATTATCTTCCAGTAGGGGGCAGGCATTCACAAGAGGAGATAAAAATCAAGGGAGGGTTGAATGGCAGCTTTGGCAGGTTTGCAAAAGATGGAAAAAGAGATTAAAAGCAATGTGGAAAGAAGGTGTTTGTCCTCATTGATTTCAGTCTTCCTTTTCTAATTTGCAATAGCTATGAATGTACACATTTTAGTAATTTTTAGGTGTGGTATCCTTTAAACATCCATGCTTAAGCAATTAATAAATGGTCAATACCGAAATCAGATTGGTTGTATTCTTTGCAGCCAAAGATGGAAAAGCTCTGTACAGTTAGCAAAAACAAGACCTGGAGCTGACTATGGCTCAGAATATCAACTCCTTGTTGCAAAATTCAGGCTTAAATTGAAGACAGTAGGGAAAAACACTAGGTCATTCAGGTATGACCTAAATCAAATCCCTTATGATTACACAGTGGAGGTGATGAATAGATTCAATGGATTATGTCTGGTGGACAGTGCCTGAAGAACTATGGACAGAGGTTCATAACATTGTGCAGTAGTCAGTGACTGAAATCATTCTAAAGAAAAAAGAAATGCAAAAAAGGCAAAGTGGTTGTCTGAGGAGGCTTTACAAACAGCTGAAAAAAGAAGAGAAATGAAAAGCAAGGGAGAAAGGAAAGATATACCCAACTGAATGCAGAGTTCCAGAGAATATCAAGGAGAGATAAGAAGACCTTCTTATGTTCACTTCTTATGTGAACAATGCAAAGAAATAGAGGAAAACAATATAATGGGAAAGACTAAAGATCTCTTCAAGAAAATTGGAGACATCAAGGGATCATTTCATACAATGATGGGCACAATGAAGGACAGAAACAGTAAGGACCTAACAGAAGCAGAAGAGATTAAAAAGAGGTGGCAAGAATACACACAAAAAAGAACTGCACAAAAAAGGTCTTAATGACCCAGATAACCATGATGGTGTGGTCACTCACCTAGACCCAGACATCCTGAGTGTGAAGAAGTCAAGTGGCCTTAGGAAGCATTACTATGAACAAAGATAGTGGCGCTGATGGAATTCCAGTTGAGCTATTTCAAATCCTAAAAGATGATGCTGTTAAAGTGCTGCTCTCAATATGTCAGCAAATTTGGAAAACTCAGCAGTGGCCACAGGAAAAGGTCAGTTTTCATTTCAATCCCAAAGAAAGGCAGTGCCAAAGAATGTTCAAACTACCATACAGTTGAGCTCATTTTGCATGTTAATAAGGTTATGCTTAAAATCCTGCAAGCTAGGCTTTGGTAGTACGTGACCTGAGAACTTCCGGATGTACAAGTTGGGTTTAGAAAAGGCGGAGGAAACAAAGATCAAATTGCCAATATTTGTTGGACCATAGAGAAAGCAAGGGAATTCGAGAAAAACATCTGCTTCATTGACTATGCTAAAGCTTTTGGCTGTGTGGATCACAACAAACTGGAAAATTCTTAAAGAGATGGGAATTTCAGACCACCTTACCTGCCTCCTGAGAAACCTGGATACTTTGGCCACCTGATGCAAAGAGCTGACTCATTAGAAAAGACCCTGAGGCTGTGAAAAATTGAAGGCAGAAGGAGAGGCTGATAGAGGGTGAGATGGTTGGCATCATCGATTCAATGGACATGAGTTTGAGCAAACTCCAGGATACAGGGAAGGAGGGGAAGCCTGGCATGCTGCAGTCCACGGGGTTGCAAAGAGTTGGACATGACTGAGCGACTGAACAACATCAACAAATCCTTTTGGCATCTGCAGATTTTGGTGTCTGCAGAATCTCTTATTTTGCCCCTCATACTGATAATTTGTGTCTTCTCTTTGTCAATCTGGTTAGAGGTTATTGATTGCATATATAATGTGTGTGTGTGTGTGTGTGTGTGTTTGTGTGTGTGTGTGGAGAGAGAGAGAGAGAGAGAATAGGGCCTAAAAATTATTTGCCACCTACATTCGAGAGATCAAGCTAAAATGAAACACATGGAGAACATTTTAAATCAGTCAATCTTGAAATGGTGTTGGAGTTATTGAAGGCTTTCTGGAGGAGAAGGGTCTTGAATGATAGGTTTGGATAGATGGGGAAAGAAAGATAGGAATTGGGAGGAGCAGGTGTGCAGCATGATTAAAGGCAGATGATTCAGGGAGAGAAAGCACTGTAGCTTGATGTAACAGAGATTGTTATATGATCTCAGGAAATAAGGCTGCATTTCAGGCATCCTTAATCAGTAAACAAAGGAACTTGGAAACTGTAACTTTTGGGGGAAATAATAAAATAAAATTTTGGAAAAAAAATGTGGCAGCAGTATCTCATTGAGTGGGAGTGGTACTTGGTAAAGCTTTATTTTGAAGCAGGGGCAAGGGTTCTTACCCTTGAGTTTCCATTTTAGGAAGGTCCATGGTATCACTGAGAGTCATTGGTGGCTAAGAAGGGAAGTTTCTTTGCAGAGGAAGATGTTAAATTCAATCTAGAGATGGCAAACACACAGGATGAAAATCTCTATTGGTACTTGGAAGTATAGCACAATCCAGGTTTCGTGAATTATTCATGGTGGAGGATCCCACAAAAAGAGTACACATTGAGATAAAAATGGCAGAATAAGCTCTAGAGATTTTTGGATTTGGGTCCTAGGAATGATAATTATTTCTTCTTCTTTATAACAGAAAATAAGATCTGAGAAGATGTGGGAAAAGAGACACTGTAGTATAGATGGAATGCTTCACTTTAAAAAAGAGGACAGAAGCTCTTCTGAAATTGCAGACTAAGATGAGAAGTTGTATGTAGAGATGCTAATAGGTTGAGGATAGAAATAAGGAAATGGGAACAAATCAGAGAATTCCACAGTAGGTAAATTCCTTTCCAACAAAGTCACGAGTATTTCAGTTAATGGTGCTAGTTAATAAAATAACTCGGTTGTCATTTGGCTTTCTGCTGTATCTGAAAAATCAATCTGTACAGTGATTAAGAATGTAGTAACCATGGATATACTTTTGCTTCTTCCCCTTGTTGTCATCAATACAGATTTGAAAATTCCTAAATAGGATTAGGGAGCAGATCTGTGGCTACAAAATGACTTGGGACTGTGTGATGCTAATTGCTCCTAAGAATCAAACCATTACTTTTTTAAATAGTTATAAACTTTAAAAGTTGAGTTTTGAGCAGAGAAAGTTTATTAGTGAGGACTCTTGGAAGCAGCAGCTGGAAAATAGGGCAACGCAGCAGAGGGGGAAAGGCCAGCAATCCCAATCATGACACCCTCATCTGACTGCATGTGAATTTCTGGAGTTAGAGTGGCTCCAGAGAGGCTCTGCATTGAATCAGAATGTCTTATGGGCCTCATTCTCCAAATCAGTCAACAGATATGGACTGCTCTGGGTAAAGTCTGACTTTGCTTGGGATAACTGAGATGATTTCTGAAGGTGTGAGAACTGAAGGCCGTCTGCTGACAGTGCTCCTAACAGCAGGAGCAAAAAGTCATTCCTAAAATAGGATTCTGGGTACACGTACTATCTCCACCATAGCTGCTGTTTCAAATATTCTTCATCCCTTCCTGAATTTCTGAGTTTCTGTGTGATGCTATTTCCCTTCAACCTAAGTAACTTCTATTATCCTCACTAATAGTGTAGTCCTGCTGGCGAGGAGTTCTCTTGGTTTCCTTTTATCTGAATATGCTTCATTCTTGCATATTTATTCTTGCATATTTTTGCTGGATACAGAATTCTGGTTGACTTTTTTTTCTTTCGTCACTTTAAAAATGTTGCTTTACCATTTCTGATGAAAAGTTGGCAGACACTCAAAACACTGTTCCTCTTACTCTAATGTGTCATGTTTTTTCCTGGCCACTTTCAAGATTTTTTCTGTTAGTTCTCACCGCTTATAATGTGTCTACGTATGGTTACTTTTATATTTATCCTGCTTGAGGATTACTGAAATTGTTGAATCTGTAAATTTATGCTTCTTGGTAAATTTAGGGAAATTTTTAATCACTATTTTCTCCAAATATTTATCTACCAGCTTTCTAAGTTAGACATTCTGCTACTTCATTGAAGGCCTTTGTGGCTAACATAGGTTTGTTTGTTTTTTTTTTTCTTCCAGTTATTTTTTTTTTCTCTCTGCTCTTCAGATTGGATAACTTCTATTGATATATTTTTAAGTTTGCTAACACTTTCTTCTCTCATTTCTATTCTTCTGTTAAGGTCATCTTATATTTTTCTATTTTATAGTTTCCATTTATTTTGTAACTTGTTTCTTTCCTTTCTGTTGAGGTTTTTCTGTTTCTTCATTCATTGTGAGCCTGTTTTCTTTCATATCACTGAGAATAGTTTAATCTCTACTTTATGGTACTTGTCTGATAATTGCAATATGTGGGTCAATTTGAGGTTGATCTCCCTTTAATGTTTTTTTTTTTTTTTCCCCTCCTAAAAATGGGTCACAATTTCCTGGTTCTCTGTACAGTGAGTAAATTTATTTATATTGTGACTATTACATCTTAGAGGACTATATTCTATTACTTTGTTGATTTTTTTTTTTTTTTTCAGAAAACATTGAACTTGGTGGAACTCAAACTAAAAGCTCTCTTTTGGACAATATTTTAAATCACAGTGCTTTTACCTTTAGTTGGTTGGCGTAAGTGTGCCCTGCCATGTGGGGCTTGGGATTAGCCAGAGATGTGCATACAGTTTATATAAGGAATTTGAACTCTCTCTTTCTGCCTCTCTCAATTTCAAGAGCCCAAGGTTGCCCCGAAATCTATCTTTCTGTTCTTCAGAAAAACTGTGGATTTTTTTTCCTCTTAGAGTTTTAGCTGTCCAGTGTCCTGCCAACTGCAGTATTTCCTGGGACTAGAAGTGATAAATATGGGAACCTTTCCTTCTTTCAAGATTGATACCCCTCAAGAATCTCACTTTTTCTACTTTCCCGTGGCTTCAGATAGCTTTTATATTTTGTCAGAATTTGCGGTTGTTATTGTGTTGAAGCTTACAGGGCCATAAGCCAACTGGAACTTTCTTCGTCTGTCTTTTTAATATCATTGTGATTTTTTAAATATCATTGTGTTTTTATGAACTGATATTGATTTGGTTGGCTGTATTGTCTTAGATGTTGAAATTGAATGTTCAGTTCAGTTCAGTTCAGTCTCTCAGTTGCGTCTGGCTCTTTGTGACCCCATGGACTGCAGCACGCCAGGCTTCCCTGTCTATCACCAGCTCTCAGAATTTAATCAGACCCATGTCCATCAAGTCGGTGATGCCGTCCAACCATCTCATCCTCTGTCGTCCCCTTCTTCTCCTGCCGTCAATCCCTCCCAGCATCAGGGCCTTTTCCAGTGAGGCAGCTCTTCGCATCAGGTGGCCTTTTTGCTTTCTAAATTTCCTCCATGCATTGACTATTTTGTTACCTTTCATTTTTCTAAAAAAAATCTCACTCCCCTTCCCCCCATTTTCTAGATTCTTATGAATCTCTGTATTCAATTTAAAGATCTATAATGAGATATAATTTAAATCACTAGCTATGTCATCTTTAAGAACTTACTTGCCCTCCCGACCTTAAACCGTAATTTCCTTATTTGTGGAATAAAAGAAATGCCTGACAGTATTAAGAAGTATTGAACTTTCAAACAGGAAGGACTTTAGAAACCTTCAAATTAAATTCTTTCATTTTATACATGAGCAAATAAAGCCCAGAAATGTTTAAGGAATTACTAAAGACATTACTCAGCTTTTTAGTGCATGAGCTGAGCTTGGAACTCCTCCATAGCAACAAAAAATAGAGGGGAAAACAGATGTGGCAAGTATATGTGGGAAAATCCATGATTTTTTGGTGTGATATACTTGAAATAACAGCAAGCATTTGAGTGGTGAGAAACAGTGGCATAAGGACTGAGATTCTTGTTTAGGAAAAATAAGTCAAGGTTCACAACACGGACTAGCTTTTTCTGTCAATCAGTAGGTAAGGAGGTGTTTGCCGTGTGTCAGACACAATGTTCTGTTGCAGAAACATAGATCTTGCTCTCACAGAGCTTAGAATCTGTTAGGAAAGGTAGACATTAAATTAATCATCACAAATAATTTCATAAAATAAAATGAGTTAAGAGAAATATAGGGTGACATGGCAATGTGTAATTGGTAAGCCTGATCTGTTCTGAAGATCAGGGAAAACTGCTCTTTGGAAGCGAGGTTTAAAATGAAGAAGAGCATAAAACAGCCAGGCAAGGAAAGTTGAGGGGATGAATATTCCAGAAAGTCAAACAGCCTATATGAAGGCCGAGGGAGCTAAACTGTGACTGAAGTGATAAAACAAGGAGAAATCAACTGTACTGAGGCCCAATTCAAGTTCTGGAGGTGGGGGATGATGGTGAAAGAGGAACAGGTGAGACCTGGGGAAATACCTTTACAAAGGTGCCTGAGGATACAGGCAGGCTTGTGGAGAAGGAGACAGATAGGGAGAAGCATACGGTGGTGATAGAGGTGCAGGAAGGAAGGGGTTTTAGTTGTTGTTCCCTTGCTCAGTTGTGTCTGACTCTTCGTGGCCCCACCCCATGGACTGCAGTGCACCAGACTTCCGTGTCCTCCACCATCTCCCAGAGTTTGCTCAAACTCATGTACATTGAGTTGGTGATGCCATCCAACCATCTCGTCTTCTGTCGTCCCCCCTTCTCCTCCTGCCTTCAATCTTTTCCAGCATCAGGGTCTTTTCTAATGAGTTAGCTCTTCATATCAGGTGGCCAAAGTATTGGAGCTTCAGCATTAGTCCTTCCAATGAATATTCAGGACTGATTTCCTTTATGACTGACTGGTTTGATCTCTTTGCTATCCAAGGGAGTCTCAAAAGTCTTCTCCAACACCACAGTTCAAAAGCATCAATTCTTTGGTGCTAAGTCTTCTTTATGGTCCAACTCTCACATCCATACATGACTACGGGAGAAACCATAGCTTTGACTATACAGACCTTTGTTGGCAAAGTAATGTCTCTGCTTTTTAATATGCTGTCTAGATTTGTCATAGCTTTTTTCCCAAAGAGCAAACAGCTTTTAATTTCATGGCTGCAGAAGAGGAAAGTGGTTAATACTGCTACTGCTGCTAAGTCACTTCAGTCACGTCCGACTCTGTGTGACCCCATAGACGGCAGCCCACCAGGCTCCCCCGTCCCTGGGATTCTCCAGGCAAGAACACTGGAGTGGGTTGCCATTTCCTTCTCCAATGCATGAAAGTCAAAAGTGAAAGTGAAGTCACTCAGTCGTGCCCGACTCTTAGCGACCCCATGGACCACAGCCTACCAGACTCCTCCGTCCATGGGATTTTCCAGGCAAGAGTACTGGAGTGGGGTGCCATTGCCTTCTCTGAAAATGGTTAATAGCATCAAAATATGCCAAGCAGTCCAGGAGCATAAGCACTGAAGAAAGGCCTAAAGGTTGACTGTAAAGGGCCTGATGACGTTCAAAATTGTGGCCTGAATGGAAGGACGTAGGAGCCACAAGATTGCTAACCTTGAGAAGGGCATGAGTGGATAGGAAATGGAGGCTGAGGGCTCATACCACTAATTCTAGAAGTTTGGTAGCAAAGAAAAGAGACAGGATCACAGCTAAAAGGAGAAAGCAGAATCTGATTTTTTTTTTTTTTTCCTGTCAACAGAGGGGAGCCTAAGTGTGTTCAAAGGGTGTTCTCACATAAAGTTTTAAGTTGCTTAGTGATTTTTCTTTGTCCTTGCCATTTTGTTAATTTACTATGGAATACTATGCCATCTTTCCCTATGGTTTATGAATCTGCCTGCAATGCAGGGAATGCAGTTTCAATCCCTGGGTTGGGAAGATCTCCTGCAGGAGGAAATGGCAACCCACTCCAGTATTCTTGTCTGGAAAATCCCATGGACAGAGGAGCTTGGTAGGCTATAGTCCATGGGGTCGAAAAGAGTGGAACACGACTGAGCACACATGAGCATCTATTACATAATTTGAGAATGTCTGGTTTTATGATTTATTTTTGTGATATTGACACTTTTGGAAAAAAAAATGTTCATGTAGTAAGTAGTGAGTGGTAGGTTCAAAATAATTAAGTCTAGTTGTTTTCATTCTCCAAAAAAAAAAAATCATTGTATCTGCCCTTTACTGACTCTCTCTTAGACGTTACTCAGAGGTTGTTCTGAGCCAATAATTTGAAGTTAGTTTCCAGATAGAGTCACCCACAGGGCCTAAAATATTAAAGATGCAGTGATGCTATCTGAAGCCTAAATGCAAATTTCAGGGCATCTGGACTTTCACAAATTTTTGTAGGTAATTCTGATGGGAGCCAAGATTAAGAACACCATTTCAGGTCTTTCTTCATCACCTAAACTATCCCCATTGTCCCAGCTCTACAGGCTGCTCACCTTCAGATTTACCCTTCATCCAATGTGGAATTTAACTTCCGCAAATGTTAAGGTTTCTGAGAGCCAGCACCTTGCCTTATTCATTCTACTATTCCTAAAGCTCTGCACAGCTACCTGACACTGAGTAGGTATACTCACAAAGTGTTTGTCCACCTGCGTGTTTGTGTCTGCTCAGTTTCTCAGTCAGGTCCAACTCTGTTATGCCATGGACTGTAGCCCACCAGGCTCCTCTGTCCATGGGATTTCCCAGGCAAGAATACTGGAGTGGGTTACCATTCCCTCCACCAGGGGATCTTCCTGACCCAGGGATCAAACCTGTGTCTCTTGGGTCTCCTGCATTGGCAGGTGGAGTCTTTACCACTGCACCACTCAGGAGGCCCAGGTATACTCAGAAAATGTTTGTCAGCCTAAACTTCCTCAAAATGTCTCTGGTATCTGTAACCACTCTTGCCCTTTATGCTTCGCTCTGAAGAACCAAGTGTCAGCCTCTTCAAAAGCAAACCTTCATTTTGCATTTGTCTCATCCCCTCCCACAACCTCTAGGATCCTGCCTGCCAGTTAGCCTCCTCCACTCTTGTAACTGCTAGCGCTGCCTCTGTCTACAAATACGCTGTACAACTCAAATACCCACTAGAAAAGTCCTTCTAGTTTCAGACATTGCCCCATCTCTCTCTTTCAGATTTGACATGAAAAGATAAAGTTACTGTCTCATTCTCTGATACTTTCAGGGTAAAAATTCTTGAAAGAGCAAGTCTACAGTTGTTGACAGTTGCTTCTGCTTGGGTCCTTGCCATTGTTCTCTATTGCCTCTGTACTGACACTACTACTCTCTTACAGCTCTTAATGGTCTCTGAATTTTGTTAGCAAATCATAATGTCTCTTACTCCTTACTTTAAAATTTTTCATATATGACTTGGCCTTGATTACTTGTGTCTTGAAAACTTCTCTTTCCCTGGTTTCAAGACCCCACATTTACCTTCTACTTTTCTTCATTGTTTCTGCTAACTTTACTTCCTTCATTAGATCCCTAATTTTAAATGTTTCAAGACTCTCAATTTGGCCTTGTCTTTAATTTCCACATCAAAGACAGTGATGTGGCAGTCCATGGGCTGGATCTGGCTTAGAGACACTTTTGACTGGCTCATGTAATATTTTTGAAATTTTGAATTAGCTGCCAATATTTTTAAATTGGGAGAATTTACCCAAACTCCCTGAGATGGTATCTAGGATTGCTATGAGGATTGAGTTAAATTATATATATAAAGCACTTAATACTATGTCTGAATATGAAAAACATTCAAAAAATTATATCATAATTATCATTTTATAGTTTCCAAAGCTCTTTTATAGATATTACTTCATAACTTATTTAATTGGCCCCTACAGACCAACTTTTTGTTTTTTTCTAAGAATTATAAACTATATAAGCATTAATATCCTAGAATATAAGGTGTTTTTTGGAGATATTGTGGGTTTGGTTCCAGACCACCACAATAAAGTAGATATCACAATAAACTGGGACACACAAATTTTTGGTTTCCCAGTGCATGTAAAAGTTTTGTCTAAAGAAAAAAATTATGTCTACACTATACTGTGACTTCCCTGCTGGCTTATCAGTAAAGAATCTACTGGTAATGCAGGAGACATAAGCATTGTGGGTTTGATCCCTGGGTCAGAAAGATCTCCTGAAGAAGGGAATGGCACCCGACTCCAACATTCTTGCCTGGGAAATCCCATGGACAGAGGAGCCTGGCAGGCTACAGTCCATAGAGGTCACAGAAGAGTCGGACACAGCCGAGAGGCTAAATAACAACACTACACTGTAGTGTATAAGTGTGCAATAGCATTATGTATAAATAACAATGTATACACCTTAATTAAAAAATACTTTACTACTAAAAATTGTTAACCATCATCTCACAACACAGGGTTTCCATAAACCTGCAATTTGTAAAAAACATAGTAAAGTGAAGCGCAGTAAAATGTGGTATGCCCATATCTTTGTATATCTGATATATGTATATATTCACTATCTATTCACCAAAAACACTGACCCTTGTGATCACTGATACACATTTGTACAACATCTACCTTGAGTAGGGAACAAATTTGTTTTCATTACCTAGTTTTGGACTGTGTGATGGTAATTGCCTGAAAAAAAGTTAGCCCAACAATATGACTTTTATTAATACGGTGTCCTACTAAAATGATGCAGACTTTGTGACTATTGTCACATACACAAAAATTAGTCCCAGCAATATGGTTTTTATTAGCACGTTTCCTATCCATATTTTTTCCCAAGTGGCTAGTTAGTTCCCTCAGTATCATTTACCAATGATATAATCATTCTTCCCCTTAGGAATTTGAATGCCTATTCCTATCAGATATTAAATTCCCATAAATGTAGATAGAGCAACTGTTTCAGAGAGTAATCTGTGCAATATTACAGAGGTAATAAGTGGAAATTTATTTATTTTAACATTAGCCAAAAGGCTAGTTGATTTTGTTACTCTAATTGTGGTGTTTTTTTCTAGTTTTGTCTCTGCTAAAACTTTGGGTTTCTACTCAATGTTTTGTTTACTGAACAGTTGTTGTGTGCTACTAAGTTAATGTATTTTAAAATGTAAATAACGTTCATAAATTAAAGTATAAGAACACAGAATAGATGTATTGTGTTACCAGGATCAGCTTTTGACATTGTTATTCCATCTTCCCAATTGTTATTCGATCTTCCCAAGCCAGAGATGGAACCCAGGTCTCCCACATTGCAGGCAGATTCTTTACCAGCTGAGCCACAAAAGAAGCCCAAATCTCTTATTTTACATTTCAGTTTCTTTCCTTTTTGGAAGCAAGGATCATGATAATTGAAATATTAAGCCATGAGACACATAAAGGAGATAGTTTTCATTTTAAAAGACATTTCATTTTTTTTTAAATTTTAAATTTTATTTTATTTTTAAACTTTACAAAATTGTATTAGTTTTGCCAAATATCAAAATGAATCCGCCACAGGTATACATGTGTTCCTGGCAAGCATTTGTTTTTCTTTTCTGTTCTCCTTCCATAGGAAAATACACTTGTCTCAGGAAAAAGATCTGAAATCATTATGGAAGATTAGATTAATAGCAAAAGCTGAAACTTTTTTTTTTTTTTAGCTCCAGTCTTTCTTCAGATCTTATTCCCTCCAGATACACATTCTCTGCATATAAAAGTACTTCTATTTGGACTGCTCTGTTTCTCATTCTCTTTCTTATTATCAGCATCTTGTTCATTGGGTCTTGTATCAATTACCTCTTGCTGCATAATAAACTACCCTCAGACAAATATTTATTCTCTCACAGTGACCCAAGAGTGAGTGAGAGAGAAACCATGAGGGTAGAAGCCATAGTCTTTTTATAACTTAATCTTGGCACTGACATTCTATCATTTCTGCTGTATCGCATTTGTTAGAAGTGAGTGAAGTGAGTGAAGTCTCTCAGTCGTGTCTGACTCTTTGCGACCCAGTGGACTGTAGCCCACCAGGCTCCTCTGTCCATGGGATTTTCCAGGCAAGCGTATTGGAGTGGGTTGCCATTTCCTTCTCCAGAGGATCTTCCCAACCCAGGGATCGAACCCAGGTCTCCTGCATTGTAAGCAAGACGCTTTACCGTCTGAGCCACCAGGGAAGTCCTATCCAGCCCACGTGCAAGAGGAGGGGATTTATAAAGACACAATTACCAAGAAAGTAGGGACCATCTTAGAGACTGCCTATCACCTCAGTACTACTATAAGTTACTCAAAGTACATTTTATATACTTTTCACTTATTGCTATTACAGTTTCATATACTTGTGTGATTATTTGGTTACTGTGTATTATTCCTATTGGATTGAAAGCTCCATGATACAGGCATTTATTAAAGCTTAGCTATTGTAACTGCATAAATAAGTATTATTAATGCAGCTTCCAGCTTCCCTCCACCAGTCCAAAAGCTCTAATACATGTGATAGGTGGTCACTCAGACACCATCTCAGTGAAAACTACTAGTGAAAGACTGATCATCATCTTAGGAGGCAGAAAAAAAAAGCTCATTTCCTTTACGTGCAATATTTCTCATAAAATTACTGCATTACTTTTCAGGTAGCTTTAGTAGAGAAAAAAATCACATGAGTCTGTTATTCCAGCTGTTGTTTTGTTTAGTCTCTCCATTACTGTTTGCTATTTAGAAAATAACAAAATGCGGGGGGAAATTGGCTATGCTTTCAATTATTCCTACAGGGTGGTAGTACTTTTAAATTATATATCAGAAATAAAATGGTACATTATTGTAAAACTTCTCCCAAAGTTACAAAGTTTATGGATTTTCTGGCTGACTATCATGGATTTCCACTAGTTCCCAATGTGAAAATTATTGCATTAGAGAAAGAAATATAATTAGACTACTTGGCTAACAATTCATCTTATTTTCAGAACTTCTAAAAAAAAGGAGACAATTCAAGGTCTCTTCTTGTTTGAATCCATTCATAACTCTAAAAACTGTTGGGAAATAATACTTGTATGTCTAACCTATATCCACAACATGCAGTTTTATAAAACACAGTACAAACATACTAACTAAAATGTTAAGGTTGATATTTTAAGTTTTCTGAAGCCAGAGAGTTATGATAAAGCTTTCTGTACTGTATTGACTTTACCATACTGGTGATTAGAAAAAGTTACGTGCTCAGTATAGCTAAATAAGGTTGTTCTAGCAGTGTGATTTTGATTTCCGGGTCTTTGTGTGATTAAGATCTCAGTCTCAGAGTTGCATTTATTTAAAATGAAGCTTGAATCTTTAGGAGAAATGTAGTTTCCTTTTTACTGGCTTTTAAACCTCAGTTTGTAGTGCTCTTCAGATGCCTTTCACTAGTTATTCCTTACTTATTAAGAATAACAGTCTGCATTTTGCAGAGGGGAGAACTAGAGTATATAAATTTAATTATTTTAAGTAATTTGGGAAAGAAGCAGAGTGAAGTAAAACTCAAATCTCTCATATTTTCCCACCATTGCTTTATTCAAAATGATCCAGTTCTGTATTTGTTATGATAATTTGCAGTTTTGAAGTCAGAAGCTTGAAACACCAAATGAAAAATGCAATAATTCTATTATTTGGTCCTCCTTGTGTAAAATATCAGAATATTCGCACAGATTTAAGTGTATTGAAATATATTGAATATATTTTAATGTATTCTATGTTCCTCTTTTTAAAAAGTATTTTGATAGTAAGTTCATTAAATGTTAAATAACGAAAAGATGACAAATAAAGATGTAAATACCACAAAAAACCATAAAAATGACTTTTAATTAGGTCAATACTAGCATAGAAGTCTCAAGTTCTGGAGAGAAATATTAAAAGAAATGTAAAAATAAAGTTCTTCTACATTATTCTCTTTTATAGCTATATGGTCATTTTATTAGAGCATAGCCAAATATTTTAGGCTATAGTTTTGCTTCAATTTTAGGATTCTTTCAGCTTAAATTCATTTGTTCGGGCTCCTTACTGCTTGTTTGTATTCTCCCCAAACCTTGCAAATGAATGAAACAGCAGAAAATCTTTACTTTTTGTTTACCATCTGCATATATTAGAAATAATAATTTAAGCCACTATATTGATTAATTATGGCATAATATATGTTCTACTTTGGTTAATAAACAGTTACTAAATCAGGGATTTTACTAGGAATTGTGAAATATTAGAAATGCCTATTTCTAACTTTTTTAGTCAGTACAGCCCAGCAAAGCACAGGATTTTGTATAGATAAAATCTGTTAAATCACACAAGAAAACCATGTGCTGTTTCTGAGAGCCTTTTTCACTCACTGGAGGAAGGCTTTGGAGTATGTGTTTGCATAGTCATGCCTATACAATGTCTCCTGTGTGGGCGGTGTATAGTTGCTCAGGCATATGACAATGATGATTTGGGAAAGGAAACTCAAAGCGAGTGCTCAAAGTGACTAAGAGGTTTCACTAGTAGTCAAATCACAAAACAATCTTACTTCTACTGATGATTTTGACTTAGATGGAAAAGGTTTTTTTAAACATTATTTCCAATGCCAAGGGGTTTTCATTTGTATTTTCTTTCATGTTTATTTGTGTAGATGCATGTTCTAATATTATGTGTGTTAAAACCTGATGTTTCTGACATTGTTTTTAATTAAACTGAGGGATAATTTATATGTAATTAACCGGGTACATTTAAAAGTTACAATTTGATGAGGTTTGACAGTCGTATAGTTCTGTAATTACTATCACAAACAAGATAAAAAACATATCCATCGTTCCCCAAATATTCCTTCATGTATGCTAGTAGTCCTTCCTTGTTTTTACACCCATCATCTATGGGCAACCAATGATCTGCCATTTGTCAGCATAGATTAGTTAGCATTTTATATTAGTTTACTCTTTTTGTGGTGTCTGATATGTGCTCTTTTGTGTCTACTTTATTTCACTCAAAGGAATGATTTTTGAGATTCATCAATTCGTGTGTGTTCCTTTTTACTGCTGAACAGTATTCCATTATACAGATAACTTAGCTATCTGCCGATTGGCATTTGGGTTGTTTCTAGCTTTTGGTTATTGTGAATAAAACTTCTGTGAACATTCATGCACAAGTCTTTGTGTGGACATATATTTTTATTTCTCTTGGGTAAATACTTAGGATTGAAATGGTAAGGTTTTATGTGGGCATGTGTTTGACTTTTGGAAAAAACTACTATAAATTTTCTAGTGCAGTTATACTTTTTTATATTCCCACTAATAATGTGTGAAAGTTTTAGTTGTTTTACATTTTTGCCAATATATATTATCAGTCTTTTTAACTTTAGCCATAGTAATAGGTGCATAATCATTATCTCACTGATTTAAATCTGCATTTCCTCTATGATTACTAATATTAAACATCTTTTTTGTGTATTTATTGGTAATCTGAATCTTTTTTTTTTTTGGTAAAGTGTCTGTTCAAGTCACTTGCCTGTTTTTTTTAATTGATTTTTAAAATTATTGGATTATAAACGTTCTTCACATACTATTGTTTTTTGAGCTGTGCTGTGGCTTGTAGGATATTAGTTCCCTGACCAGAAATTGAATCTGAACTTCTCTAGTCAAAGTGCTGAGTTCTAACCATTGGACAAGCAGGGAACTCCTGAAGAACCAGCTTTTAATTTTGTTAATTTTTGTATTACTTGTTTTCTGTTTTGTTGAGTTTTGCTCTTCCTTTTATTATTTTCATCTTTCTATTTTGTTTTTAACTTCTTTAGGTAATTCCTGCTTTGTTATTAGTATTTAAAGCTATCAATTTTTCTGTAAGCATTGCTTTAGTGTAGCTGCATATCACAGAATTTGATACTATATACACTTTTATCTGTCCTACTTTTTTTATGTAACAATATGTCCTGGAGATCACTCCATAATAGTTTATAAAGATATTCCTCATTCTTTTTAAGGGTTTCATTGTACTTCATTTTGTGGATGTTCTATAATTTAGAAAACTAGTTCCCTATGATTTGGATTATTTCTAGAAGTCTTGCTATTACAATGTAGCAATGACCTGTCTTCTGTACATATATTAATATATTTTAACTGTTGCCTATATAGCTTTGGGATAGTTTTTGGGAAGTGATATGGCTGGGTCAAAAGGAAAATGCTTATGTAACTGCTATTGTCAAATTTTCCATTACTGAAGTGGTAACATTTTACATTCCAACCAGCAGTATATTGGCATACTTATTTCTCTACAGTTTTGCAGAGTATATTCTCCAGTTTTTTTAGTTTTGATGATCTTATAAGTGAGAAATAGCATTTCTGAGTAGTTTTATTTTGTATTTCTTTTACCATAAATGATGTTGAGCTTTTTTCTAAATGACTAGGAGACATGTATACTTCTTTTTCTGTGAACTGTACGTAACTATAGGGTTGTGTTGACCTTAATTTTTAAGCCAGCTTAAGCCAGCTGCATGCCAGGAAACTGTGCAAACCACTCTTTTAAGCACTGAGGATGAAGAATGAAAAACCTAGATGAAAATCCCTGCCCCCCTGGAGCTTACAATCTAGTGAGGGAGTGGTGGGTTTGGCCCATGAATTTTGGCAAATGTCTCAAATCTTCTTCCTTAGCTTGGCTTTTCCTATTCAGATTCAGAATTCAAAATGCTTGTGCCCATGTGTCTTTATAATAATCCTGATTCTATGGACTTGCTGTTGATGTGCTCTTTCAGACCTTTGTCTCTCATTGTTTCTACAGAAACATGGCTGGGACTTGCTTCTCCAACTCTCTTAATTGGGTTAAGTTTGGGTTTCCCAGGTGAGGCTAGTGGTAAAGAACCCTCCTGCCAATACAGGAGACTTGAGAGATATAGGTTCGATCCCTGGGTTGAGAGGACCCCCCTGGAGGAAGGCATGACAATCCACTCCAGTATTCTCGCCTGGAGAATTCCCATGGACAGAGGAGCCTTGCAGGCTACAGTCCATGGCGTCACAAAGATTCAGACATGACTGAGGTGACTTAGCATGCCACGGATAGGTAGTGTATTTATCCTAGTGTATTTCTTAGGAACCAACTCTTCGTTTCTGCCCACTGTTGCAAGAACTATTCACACAAGAAAAATTTGACAATTGGAGCAGCTTATAAACTGGGATGAAAGTGTAAGTTGCTCAGTTGTATCTGACTCTTTGTGACCCCATGGACTGTAGCCCACCAGGCTTCTCTGTCCATGGGATTCTCCAGGCAAGCATACTGGAGTGGATAGCCATTCCCTTCTCCAGGCGATCTTCCCAACCTAGGGATCGAACCCAGGTCTCCCACATTGCAGGTGGATTCTTTACCATCTGAGCCACCAGCTAAGCCCAAGCTGGGTTACTATGGCCAAATTGCTTCATCAAGGTGAGTCTAAATTTTTTCATCTGTAAAATGAGGATGATATCACCTGTTGACATGGAGAGACTGAAATAAATAACATGCAAATTAGCAAAAATCTATTCCTAAGTGTTCAAAAATTATTTTAAAACAATGTTTTATTAAAGTAAATAGTAGCTAAAAGGGAGTGGGTCGTGTATAAAAGGAAGAAGAAAACTGCACACAAAGAATGGCATTTAGAAGAAGGCATGAAGCCATTTGGAGGTTTCAAAGAACTACACATGGTTGGGTATTGCCATTATATGAGAAAAACTGGATATATGATTAGAACTGAGGCTGGATACTGGCAGGCTCTAACTGTGGCAGGCTCTAATTGTGGAAGGCATAAAACTCAAAGTATTCACAAGGAAATAATACACTTCTAGTGCATCTAAAGTATCTGAACAACAAAGAGAAACATTTTAGGATAAAATTCAATGCACAGTGGGTTTTTTGGAGAAATTTTGAATACACTGAAAGTGACATTGCTCAGTCGTGTCCAGCTCTTTGTGACCCCATGGACTGTAGCCTACCAGGAGTCAATGTCCCAGAAGCTCAGCTTCCTTGTTGGCAAAATGGGAATAATGCTATCAAGTGCATTTATATCTATCTATCTATCTATCTATATATGTAAACACTTAGCCTTGTGCCTGGCACATATTTCTATTCCAGGTAATTTGCTCATCTTTGATCACTGGTCAATAACAAAGCCATCATATTTAAACTCTAAAGGCTACAGTCCATGGGTTGCAAAGAGTCAGACACGACTGAGCGAATTCACTTTCAGTGTATTCAAAATTTCTCCAAAAAACCCACTGTGCATTGAATTTTATCCTAAAATGTTTCTCTTTGTTTTTCAGATACTGTAGATGCACTAGAAATGTATTATTTCCTTGTGAATACTTTGAGTTTTATGCCTTCCACAATTAGAGCCTGCCACAGTTGGAGCCTGCCAGTATCCAGCCTCAGTTCTAATCATATATCCAGTTTTTCTCATATAATGGCAATACCCAACCATGTGTAGTTCTTTGAAACCTCCAAATGGCTTCATGCCTTCTTCTAAATGCCATTCTTTGTGTGCAGTTTTCTTCTTCCTTTTATTTTCCTAGAAAACTCCTCATCTAAGATTGAGCTCAAATATCGTTTATTGTAGGAAGTCTTTCCTAATCCTTTACCCCTGCTGTTTTAGAGTTAAAAACATCTTCTTTTAAACTTCTGGACATTATGTATATATCTACCTCACACTAAAACTTTATGTTATCATTGTTTATACAGTTAGTTTCTTCCCTGGACCTCAGGCTCATAGAGAGAAAAGGGTATTGTTCATTATGATGTTTCTGTGCTTAGCGAGTACTTTGCCAGGAGTTGCTACTCAAAAAATGCTTACTAACATTTTTCATTTGGAGCTTGCCTTGTAAAATTTGAACTTAATAGACACTTGTCTATGTGATGTGATTTCAACAGTGTTTAGGATACTCCTTTGTTGCTCTGGCTCAGCTGGTAAAGAATCCTCCTGCAATGTGGGAGACCTTGGTTTGAACCCTGGGTTGGGAAGATCCTCTGAGAAGGGAAAGGCTACCCATTCCAGTATTCTGGCCTGAAGAATTCCATGGACTGTATAGTCCATGGGGTTGCAAAGAGTTGGACACGACTGAGCGACTTTCATTTGTTGTTCTATATGAGCATCCAGTCAACACATCAGTGCTAAACTTCTCCTTCCTCACTGGTGCCTGAAATGTCTGTAACATAGTAAAACACCTTTTCACAACTGGAGATAGACTAAGTGCATTGAAGTCTAGAAGAAGAAATGCTTTGACTTGAATATAAGACCGGAGGGTGGTGAGTGGTACTGTGGGCCTAAAATGGGGGTATGCCAAATAGGAAGGAAGATCAAGTGAAAAGTTCATACCAGGATAAATTTTTTTGAGATGTTTGCTTTCCTGTCATAATTCATGTTTTTATTGGCAACTGCAATCCCCAAATGGCCCAAGGAATGTGAAAAAAAATGTGATTTTCTCCGGGAGTGAGAAATGCTAATGTGTATTTCTCTCTTTACCCCATGTGTCTTTTCAGAATGCTTAAGTGCAGGAATGGAAGGAACTAAAACATCAAACAACTCAATGCAGCAGCTGGACAATGGTAATCACAGTTCAGGTAATGCTCATCTTTTAATAATAATTCTAATAGAAGAGTGCTTGATGTTTTTACAGTTTTTACACTTTGAGATCTTGAATTGTCTTAAGTTATTTATAGATTATTTTAGCTAAAATTGTCAAAATGAAATACTGCTTATGTTTTAAAATGGTAAATTTTTCATTCTGAAATTATTTTCTGTGCTTATTTAGTACTTATTTCAAGACTGTCATCATGAAGTAAATCAAGGGCACAGCACCAATTTTTTTCATTCTATTTTTAAATCATAGTTTTACTAGGTTTACTCTAGAGAACTTAAAAATATTGGCCTTCGCAGATGTTACTAATTTACTTTCTGTGTGCCCTTGCCCAGCTCTATTGTCTCCCAAATTTTTGTTTCTCATTATAGTTAACTTTTTCTTTGTATTTTAAAATATTATTTTTGTAATATATTTTACATTGAGCACTTCATGGAAAAATAATTCTAGTGATTTCAAAATGCATTCTTGGACTCAATAAATATCCTTTTTAATTACACTTACTTATTTACTATTTAGAAAAATTAGATTTCAGGTCAACTGCAGACTCAAATAAGTAAAATGACTATATAAATTATTAATCTGAGGGGTGGGAAGGCACTCATAGTGCTTGAGTTTAGTGAGTTAAATGGTGCCTCCACCTCAAGATCTGTCCACCACGAACCTACAAATATGGGTACATTTGGACAAAGGGTCTTTGAAAATGTATTTAAGCTAAAGCTTTCAGATGAGATCATCCTGGATTAGTGTGGGCCCTATGTCCAATGACATAGAAAAGAAAAGGAGAAGACACAAGGGAAAATCCAATGTAAAGATGGAGTCAGAGGTTGAAATGATACATCTACAAACTAAGGAACACATAGGATTTCTGGTAGCCACCCAAACCTGGAAGAAACAAAAAAAGGATTCTTTACTAGAGACTTTGGAAGGAATATGGTTGTGCTAACACTTTGATATATTTCTGACTTCCAGAAATGTGAGAGAATAAATATCTATTGTTTTAAGGGATTGAGTTTGTGGATACATATCAAGACAGTTCTAGGAAATTAATATAATGAATAACTAATTTACTTTTCTACTGTAAATATGTCTTTAAAAACAGTCCACATGTGATTCAGTCTATATACAGATCTTCCATCACTTATGATGGCATTATGCCTCAATAAACTCATCCTAAGTTGAAAATATCATAAGTCAAAATACCTACTTAACAGGAGGAAAAGAGGGCAACAAAGGATGAGATAGTTGGATGGCATCACCAACTCCATGGACATGAATTTGAGCAAACTCCTGGAGATAGTGAAGGACAAGGAAGCCTGGCATGCTGCAACCCATGGGACTGCAAAGAATTGAACACTACTTAGCGACTGAACAATAATAATAACCTAACATCAAAACTTAGCTGAGCCTTCTTTAAACAGTTGGGCAAAATCATCTAACACAAAGCCTATCTCATACTAACATGTTGTATAACTCATGTAATTTATTGAACACTGTACCTTTTGAAAGTGAAAAAGATGGTTGTATGGGTACAGAATAGTTGTATCGGTTATTTACCCTTGTGATTGTGTAGCTGACTAGGAACTGTGGCTTACTGTGCTGCCCAGCATCACAAGAGAATACCATAATGCATTATTGTTATCCTAGAAAGCAATCAAAATCCAAAATTCAAAATACAGTTTCTACTTGAATGCATATGGCCTTTGCACCACTGTACAGTAAAAAAAAGAAGTCGTAAATCACACTATCCCAAGTTGCGGACTGTCTGTATATGTACATACTGAAAGAGTTAGACTTCTTATGTTAATGGGAAACTATAATCTTTCTAAATTTAAAAGAAAATTTGGGTTCATATGAAGAAATTGAAGACAGAAATCATAGAACCATTAATCAGAAGCTTTAAATGATTATTGTACTACTTTGGTATATACAAAGCTTCAAGAAGGACTAAATAAGAGATGCTTTCTTTCATCATTGAAGACATGATACTTGATGTGAAATTGAAATTCTATAGGAATAGATGGAGATAATAAAGCTGAATGACTCATTATAGCAATTAACTAAGTTTAAAAGATGTATTCAGTATTATAAAAATGATCATAAGACTACTTCTGAAAACAAGCATAATATTTTTCTTTTCTGAAAAATATAATTTTAGCACACTTAAGAGTACACTACAACTTGTGGGTTTTATCTCTGGTATGAGAAATTGCAGGGAAAATTGACTTTCTTCCCAAGGTATTTTTCTTTAGACAGTGAATGTTGCTTAGTTGTAGGAGAATTTTGTGTCTGGTTTAAGAGGCAGAATTCTCCATGGGCCTCCAGTTCAGTTCAGTTCAGCCACTCAGTCATATCCGACTCTTTGTGACCCCATGAATTGCAGCATGCCAGGCCTCCCTGTCTATCACCAACTCCCGGAGTTCACTCAAACTCATGTCTATCGAGTCGGTGATGCCAACCAGCCATCTCATCCTCTGTTGTCCCCTTTTCCTCCTGCCCCCAATCCCTCCCAGCATCAGAGTCTTTTCCAATGAGTCAGCTCTTCACATCAGGTGGCCAAAGTACTGGAGTTTCGGCTTCAGCATCATTCCTTCCAAAGAACACCCAGAGCTGATCTCCTTTAGAATGGACTGGTTGGATCTCCTTGCAGTCCAAGGGATTCTCAAGAGTCTTCTCCAACACCACAGTTCAAAAACATCAATTCTTCAGTGCTCAGCTTTCTTTACAGTCCAACTCTCACATCCGTACATGACCACTGGGAAAACCATAGCCTTGACTAGATGAACCTTTGTTGGCAAAGTAATGTCTCTGCTTTTAAATATGCTGTCTAGGTGGTCATAACTTTCCTTTCAAGGAGTAAGCGTCTTTTAATTTCATGGCTGCAATCATCATCTGCAGTGATTTTGGAGCCCAGAAAAATAAAGTCAGCCACTATTTCCACTGTTTCCCCATCTATTTCCCATGAAGTGATGGGACCAGATGCCATGATCTTAATTTTCTGAATGTTGAGCTTAAGCCAACTTTTTCACTCTCCTCTTTCACTTTCATCAAGAGGCTCTTTAGTTCCTCTTCACTTTCTGCCATAAGGGTGGTGTCATCTGCATATCTGAAGTTATTGCTATTTCTCCCAGCAATCTTGATTCCAGCTTGTGCTTTCTCCAGCCCAGTGTTTCTCATGATGTACTCTGCATATAAGTTAAATAAGTAGGGTGACAATATACAGCCTTGATGTACTCCTTTTCCTCTTTGGAACCAGTCTGTTGTTCCATGTCCAGTTCTAAATGTTGCTTCCTGACCTGCATATAGGTTTCTCAAGAGGCAAGTCAGGTGGTCTGGTATTCCCATCTCTTTCAGAATTTTCCACAGTTTATTGTGATCCACACAGTCAAAGGCTTTGGCATAGTCAATAAAGCAGAAATAGATGTTTTTCTGGAACTCTCTTGCTTTTTTGATGATCCAGAGGATGTTGGCAATTTGATCTTTGGTTCCTCTGCCTTTTCTAAAACCAGCTTGAACATCTGGAAGTTCACAGTTCACGTATTGCTGAAGCCTGTCTTGGAGAATTTTGAGCATTACTTTACTAGCGTGTGAGATGAGTGCAATTGTGTGGTAGTTTGAGCATTCTTTGGCATTGCCTTTCTTTGGGATTGGAATGAAAACTGACCTTTTCCAGTCCTGTGGCCACTGCTGGGTTTTCCAAACTTGCTGGCATATTGAGTGCAGCACTTTCATAGCATCATCTTTCAGGATTTGAAATAGCTCCACTGGAATTCCATCACCTCCACTAGCTTTGTTCGTAGTGATGCTTTCTAAGGCCCACTTGACTTCACATTCCAGGATGTCTGGCTCTAGGTGAGTGATCACACCATTGTGATTATCTTGGTCATAAAGATCTTTTTTGTACAGTTCTGTGTATTCTTGCCACGTCTTCTTAATATCTTCTGCTTCTATTAGGTCCATACCATTTCTGTCCTTTATTGAGCCCATCTTTGCATGAAATGTTCCCTTGGTATCTCTAATTTTCTTGAAGAGATCTCTAGTCTTTCCCATTCTGTTGTTTTCTTCTATTTCTTTGCATTGATCGCTGAGGAAGGCTTTCTTATCTCTCCTTGCTATTTTTTGGAACTCTGCATTCAGATGCTTATATCTTTCCTTTTCTCCTTTGCATTTCGCTTCTCTTTTTTTTCACAGCTATTTGTAAGGCCTCCCCAGGCAGCCATTTCGTTTTTTGCATTTCTTTTCCATGGGTATGGTCTTGCTCCCCGTCTCCTGTATAATGTCATGAACCTCCCTCCGTAGTTCATCAGGCACTCTGTCTATCAGATCTAGTCCCTTAAATCCATTTCTCATTTCCACTGTATAACATGAGGGATTTGATTTAGGTCATACCTGAATGGTCTAGTGGTTTTCCCTACTTTCTTCAATTTAAGTCTGAATTTGGCAATAAGGAGTTCATGATCTGAGCCACAGTCAATCCCCGTCTTGTTTTTGCTGACTGTATAGAGCTCCTCCATCTTTGGCTGCAAAGAATATAATAAATCTGATTTCAGTGTTGACCATCTGGTGATGTCCATGTGTAGAGTCTTCACTTGTGTTGTTGGAAGAGGGTGTTTGCTATGACCAGTGTGTTCTCTTGGCAAAACTCTGTTAGCCTTTGCCCTGCTTCATTCCGTATTCCCAAGGCAAATTTGCCTGTTACTCCAGGTGTTTCTTGACTTCCTACTTTTGCATTCTGGTCCTGTATAATGAAAAGGACATCTTTTTTAGGTGTTAGTTCTAAAAGGTCTTGTAGGTCTTCATAGAACCGTTCAACTTGAGCTTCTTCAGCATTACTGGTTGGGGCATAGACTTGGATTACTGTGATATTGGATGGTTTGCCTTGGAAATGAACAGAGATCATTCTGTCATTTTTGAGACTGCATCCAAGTACTGCATTTCGGACTCTTTTGTTGACCATGATGGCTACTCCATTTCTTCTAAGGGATTCCTGCCCACAGTAGTAGATATAATGGTCATCTGAGTTAAATTCACCCATTCCAGTCCATTTTAGTTCACTGATTCCTAGAATGTTGACATTCACTCTTGCCATCTCCTGTTTGACTTCTTCCAATTTGCCTTGATTCATGGACCTAACATTCCAATTTCCTATGCAATATTGCTCTTTACAGCATCAGACCTTGCTTCTATTACCAGTCACATCCACAACTGGGAATTGTTTCTGCTTTGGCTCCGTCCCTTCATTCTTTTTGGAGTTATTTCTCCACTGATCTCCGGTAGCATATGGGTACTTACTGACCTGGGGAGTTCCTCTTTCAGTATCCTATCATTTTGCCTTTTCATACAGTTCATGGGGTTCTCAAGGCAAGAATACTGAATTGGTTTGCCATTCCCTTCTCCAGTGGACCACATTCTGTCAGACCTCTCCACCATGACCCGCCCGTCTTGGTGGCCCCATAGGACATGGCTTAGTTTCATTGAGTTAGACAAAGCTGTGGTCCATGTGATTAGATTGACAGTTTTTGTGATTATGGTTTCAGTGTGTCTTCCCTCTGATGCCCTCTCACAATACCTACCGTCTTACTTGGGTTTCTCTTACCTTGGACATGGGGTGTCTCTTCACGGCTGCTCCAGCACTCACTGGAATACCTTTATTAAGCATAAAGTCTCTTCTACACTCTAGTCCACTGAGAACACTGAAACTCAAAATGCTTGAAGACCTTATTCAATTATGAAGACACCACTTAATGTAAGACCAAGCTCCTCCAATAGAATCCCCTGGTACTCACACTGATTTCGTTATGTCTCATAAAAACTAATGTGACAATATTCCCAGACAAGATGACTACCATGAGAATTCACTGATATGGCAATAGCTTAGTTCAGAGCATGAAGATCATTTTGCTCTGTTACTAAAAGTAACAATTTCTATGGGGCAGTGAAGTGAAATGAAGTGAAGTGAAAATGAAGTGAAATCCAAAGATAAGAAGAAAAGTCTTTAAATATCTCCTGGAAGACATCAATCAAGGTTAGGTTCTTTGAAGTTTCCATTGATAACAAACAACCTATATCTTTAAAATAAGGAGCATTGTACTTCCTTGGCAGTCTAGTGGTTAAGACTCCTCACTTCCACTGCAAGGGATGTGGGTTTGACCTGTGGTGGGGGAATAAGATTCTGATTGCCATGCACTGAGGAAAAAAAAAAAAATTAGGGCGAATGATTGGTGACAGCCAGACATGTGAAGAACTAATGCTGAAGACGAATTCTGTTTAACAAGAACCAGAGAATATTATGGTTGTGACACTTTCTTCCAGAAACAGCAGGTCTCAGGGCTGCAAAGGCCAAAGTGCTCACAAGAGAAAGCCTTCATAGGCTTCAGTAGCCTTTGTCTATTATGGTAGCCATCTCGTGACCACCAGACAGCTCCCTTTTAGCTGGGAATGGGCAGGGTTCATTGTAGTTTTCTTACTTATCAGAATCCTATTGGGTGTCCTCAATATTGCCACTCTTCACTCAAAGTAAGGAAAGAAAGAATGCAAGGAAGAAAGGAAAGATTTGCAACATGGTAAAAACAGATTGACTCAGCTGGTAGAGAATCTGTCCTGCAATGCAGGAGACCCAGGTTCAATCCCTGGGTTGGGAAGAGCCCCTGGAGAAGGAAATGACAACCTACTCCAGTGTTCTTGCCTGGGAAATCCTAGGACAGATGACCCTGGCAGGCTATAGTATGGGGTCACAAAGAGTCATACACGACTTAGTGACTAAACCACCAACACAGAAATAGAATAAGAAATTTATTTAATTTGAAGGAGAACTTGGGGTTGTCACTGGAGATTTAGTTTATCTTTAAAAGGCAAAGTAAGCAGAATAAAATAGAATATTCAGTGGATGTTTATTGTTTGTATTTATAAATATTGTCACTGTAAGAAATTACAAAAAACAAAATACTGTACTTTAAGTCAAGAGTTAGCAAACTATAGCCCATGGGCAAAATCCAGCTGGCTGTATATATTTGCAGATAAAATTGTATTGGACAAAGCCATGGACATTTGTTCCCTTATTATATGTGCCTGCTTTCTTGCTGCAACAGCAGTGTTGAATACTTGCAACAGAGACCATAGGGAATGCAAAGCTCCAGATGTTTCCTTTTTCAGTTCTTTGGCAAAGCTACACTGTGTGTGATGATAGGGCTTCAGAATCTAGACCACCTAAGACATAACTTGATTTCAGTAATCCCTCTGAGGTCAACTTTGATTTCTTATCTGTTTCTGGAATAGATACTTAATCCCAGTATGAGCTAAATTCAATAGTTAGAATCTCATTCTTTGCCTTCTTTCCAATCCAGTCTAATGATACTTAGCTACCTAGAAAAGCCGAATTATTTTAGAAGCCTATTCACTGCTGGCTTCTAAGACCTTTAATTTAATTTCTCTGTTTATTATGTGGTAGAATTGAGTGGAAAATTAGAATGGGGAGCATAAAGAATATTTTTAAAAGCAGGAGAGCACATTGAATGGTGGTCTTAAAAACTCAGAGGAAGGTGTTTTTCAGGTTTTTAAGTCATAAGAAGCATTCTGAAAGTCATTGTTGCTCTTTAAAAAGATAGTAATACAAACGTATTTTTCAGAAAGCAAATTTGAAGTAGATTGGGACTATCTTCAGAAACTCTATAGAACTCAAGAGAAGAAATGCATGTACATCTTAAGAACTAAGGAATTGGGAACTTGAGTTAGGTTAAGTCTGCCATCTCTCTCTGCTTCTGCTTCATTCTTCCCAAGGTTTATTAGTCAGGGTTCTTCAGAGAGACAGAACAGGATGTATGTGTGTGTTGGACATCCGAGAGAGAGGGAGAACGAGAGAAACAGGAAGAGATTGATTTACTTTATGGAATTGGTCCAAAATCTGCAGGATCTTTGGAGACCCAGGGAAGAGATGCAGATCAAGTCTGAATGCAATGTGCTGGCAGAATTCCCTTTCCCATGAGGTCAGTCTTTTCTGTTAAACCCTTCAACTGATTGGATGAGGCCCACTCACATTATGGAGGGTAATTTACTTTACTCAAATTCTACCAATTAAAAAATATCTTTGTAGAAACATCTAGAATAATGTTTGACCAAACATTTGGGTACCATGGACTAGCTAGGCTGACAATAAAATTAACCATCATAGCAGGAAATTGGGGAAGAAAGAGGGATGAACTATTCTTCTCACTGTTGGTTCTTGAGAAAGTACTTGATTTGTCCAGCTGTTTGAGATGCCCACTACTGGTCTAAACAATTTTAATCAAGTAGTGGCATCTGTAAAAAAAGACCACATAATCAGCCCAGCTCATGAGAGGTGTTCATGATGGACCAATACATTATGGCTAGGTAAGGATAGAGGCAGTGTTACCTTGTACAAAATCGTTTTAAGTACAAAATGAGATATTGTGTAAATGGGAAATCATTGATTAATAGCTTACAATGTAATTTCCAAATGTTAACATGTTTTTCCATATAATGATGTAACAGCTTCTAATTTCTGTATTTCAAGGATTTTTGTGTAATTTTAGTTATGGTTCATTGATTTTCTATCATGTTGTACACAAGCTCTTGTGGAGAAAAGAATGGTTTTTACTCTAAGTTTCTAAAATTGATTTCATCTATTTCTCTCTGAATATTTTCTAGTTTCAACAACTTCATCTACGGAAAGAAAGCAGAGCACTGTAACACTTTATGCAGAAGGTAGTATGCCTGTATTTTTTTGTTTCTTTACTTTGAGGCCAGTACTGAAGCATAGAATGCTGAGCTTCCTTAGAAACATAGTGGTCTAGACTCTGTTCTAGTCTTGTACCCAGTTAAAGAATATGGTGATCTGAATGCTGTAAGGTAAGTGACTTGAATGACTCCGCCAATCCTCCCCTAAAGCAATTCGATTCCACTGAAAGATTATGGAGTTTTCTCTGTCACGCACTGTGCTGGGCTTTGTGGGGACCATAAAGATAAGCAAGATGAAGAAGACTGTCAGAGAGCCCTCCAGGGAGCTCTATTCTGTGGGGAACCCAGACAGAAGCCCAGATATCACACAAGCAGAAGAGGTAAGCACTCACATCAAGTGTACCAGGAGTGCAGAAAGGGAGTGGTTAAACACCAAGGCTTAGACAAGGCTTCACAGAGGATGTAGCATGTGAATCAGGTCTTAAAGAAAGAGTTATTTTAATAGAAAAATAGCATTATGTTGGGCACCTTAGAGAGTGAAAACAGTGTGAGAGATGACATGGAGGTGGAATTGTGCTTGTTTTTTTTTTTTCTGCAGTAAGGGGACAATGTAGTGGGTGATAAGATTGCAAAGTGAGTCAGTGTGACAGAGGGCTTTTGAAGCCAATAGGAAGACATTCAAACTTATTCTTCAGGCAGTGAAAGATGTCTGGAGGTTTTAGAGTTGAAGTAATCTCATTATGTTGTGGAATGATGCATTTTAAGGTATGAACTGAAGGGAGAAGAGTTTTGAGACACAAACAGAAGTTAGGTGCCTGGCGATGGGGGCTTAATCTAGGGTGGTGAAAGTCACACAGTCATGTCCAGCTCTTTGCGACTCCATGGACTATGCAGTCCATGGAATTCTCCAGGCCAGAATACTGGAGTGCATAGCCTTTCCCTTCTCCCAGCCCAGGGATATTCCCAACCCAGGGATCGAACCCAGGTCTCCCGCATAGCAAACAGATTCTTTACCAGCTGAGCCACAAGGAAAGCCCGAGAATACTGGAGTGGGTACCCTATCCCTCCTCCAGGGGATCTTCCCTACCCAGAAATTGAACCAGGGTCTTCTGCACTGCAGGCAGATTTTTTACCAACTGAGCTATCAGGGAAGCCCTAGGGAAAGGTTGTGAGAAAAGAAAGGAAATGCCTCAAAGCCAATAAGAATTTGTGTGCAAAAGGCTGAATGAGACTGGAAGAGATTTATAGAAAAAGGATGCAGAGAAGATGGGATGTGGCTGCTGGTTTGGGGGCAAAGAAGAGACTCTATTGTTTTCTCAGGAAGTAGGAAGTGCAATTACCCTAGCTGATCTTATATGGAGAATATATTTGTTAAGTGCCAAACCCACTGAGTGTTGTGGAGGTACTGGCCATTGGTAAATTATCATTTGCTGCTGCTGCTAAGTTGCTTCAGTCGTGTCCAACTCTGTGCAACCCCATAGACGGCAGCCCACCAGGCTCCGCTGTCCCTGGGACTCTCCAGGCAAGAACACTGGAGTGGGTTGCCATTTCCTTCTCCAATGCATGAAAGTGAAAAGTGAAAGTGAAGTCACTGAGTCGTGTCCAACTCTCGGCGACCCCATGGACTGCAGCCTACCAGGCTCCTCCGTCCATGGGATTTTCCAGGCAAAAGTACTGGAGTGGGGTGCCATTGCCTTCTCCAAAATTATCATTTACTAATGATAATTTATCAGTTTATCATTTTAATCCTGATAATTTATGAAAAAGTATGAAAAAGGAAAGGTATGGAAAAGGAAAGAAGAGGATGAAGAAAGGGGGGAAAATACCAGTAACATTAGAACTATCGATATAGGTGAAGGGTGATTGACTTGAAGGTCACAGAATGGAGGAAAGTGAAAGAACACAGAATATCTGCTGTGCTTGGAATCCTCACTGATGGAGTTATTTCTTGATACTGTGCCCCTGTTCAAATGTGTGCTTATTTGATTACCAAATACTTGCCTTTAAAAAACAGATCTTGAGGATATATATTAGCAAAAACATTAAACCTTATACTGTTTACCAAGGTAAAGTTCGAACATATGAGAACACAAAAGAGCATTCACAGCTTGCTATCTCACTGGTCTCTTATTTTTCTGGTTTTATTTTAAGCATCATTCCTTTATGCACATATATGCTTCCCACATCCAACCTCTAGCAGATTTCTAACAAGCCATGTTCTTGCTTGTCTCCAAGCCTTTGCCAAGCTGGAGGTTCTCACTATGAGCTGATGTCACTTGGAGTGATGGAAACAGCATGGGTTTAACTGCCCTTTTGGCTGGCTGGCTAAGTCGCTTTAGTCGTGTCCGACTCTGTGTGACCCCATAGACGGCAGCCCACCAGGCTCCCTTGTCCCTGGGATTCTCCAGGCAAGAACACTGGAGTGGGTTGCCATTTCCTTCTCCAATGCGTGAAAGTAAAAAGTGAAAGTGAAGTCACTCAGTCGTGTCCGACTCTTAGCGACCCCATGGACTACAGCCTACCAGGCTCCTCTGTCCGTGGGATTCTCCAGGCAAGAACACTGGAGTGGGTTGCCATTTCCTTCTCCAATGCATGAAAGTGAAAAGTCAAAGTGAAGTCGCTCAGTCGTGTCCGACTCTTAGCGACTCCATGGACTGCAGCCTACCAGGCTCCTCTGTCCATGGCATTTTCCAGGCAAGTGTACTGGAGTGGGGTGCCATTGCCTTCTCAGATCTACTTTAAAATCCTCCTCCTTCCTTTATCTAGTAATATGATATTTATTTGGCCATGAAATGAAAAGGCTTGAGTACATCACGGAGGAGGCAGATGACATCAAAAGAGGAGAGAGGAAATACTAAATGCAAAGCTTAGAAACATAAGGTTAAGCTTCATTCACATAAAATTTTTGTCACACCACAGCTGGTTTTGTTCATGTCAAACTGATGAAATCACTGACACTCACCTTTGTTACAGGTGACTTGTAACAGATACACGTCTCAGCAAACCCCTTTCAGTCAGGGACATGTCAGTTTATGGGAAAGCATGAGCTTCTACATTGGGAAATGCTTGCCAGTCTTAATTTTTATTTTAAAATATGGATAAATAGGTCAATGCTATGTTTAATCCTGACAATGATATTAAATGTATGAAAACAAGGTCTGTGAACAAGGTTCACAGCAAACTATCAGCGAGTATTTATGTGAATGAATAGAACGGAAGGAGAACTCATTGAAAGACTATATATTATACTATCACACATTTGCAATGAAATACTTTTATAGAAAATTTATAGAGGAAAATAATCCTTGTTTTTCATTTGATTTGTATTTATATACTATACTACTTTTTTTTTCCCCTAGAAAAATACTTCTAAGCATCTCTTACAGCTTGGCATTGTCATTTTTCATTTATGTGAGATGGTCCAACTAATGAGATTACAGATTATTTTAAAATCTGTTGATTTAACTGATTTTATGATTCTCTGAATAAAAATTAAATAAAAAATTCCAATTTCTTCAGCGTTAATGTCATAGCTATTTTTAATGGAAGTACCATATCTTTCCAGACTTATGTTTGTCTGAAGTGCCACCCTTAAGAGTACGTGTTTAGTTCTGATGTTACTGATTTTTCACTTTCATCAAAACTTGGCAGGAGAAAACCACATTATTAATAATTCCATTTTACCCCTTTAGAGCATGAGTTGTATGGTAAATCTCATAGTCTCTTTGTCCAAAAGATTAGATTTAGAACACTGTCTTTGTCCTTTAATTCAGATTCTCTTTTCTCATCAGTTTGTTTCATAGATATCAAATCTTCTGATTTAATTTCATAACACTTAAAAAATCATCATACATATAATACATGTTATTTTCCTAATGATACAGGAAGAAGTTGGTTAATCATTGGATGGATTTAATATTATACTTTATATATATATTTCATGAATGTTATTTCTTATGTAAGTCTAGTATTTCTGGGAAAAGGCCACCTGCAAAGTAAATTTTAAGTACAATTTCATGTAATATGTTGTGAATAAATTTTGACACATCAAGTATTATAAAGCTTTTCTCTTATTATTCTCTGTTTGTGTGTTTATGTATGTGTTTCCAGTTAAAACTTCACTATCAGTACTAGTGGATACAAAAGCTGTGCTCACTTGCCCTCCTGTGCTGTGGCCAAGTGTGTTGGTAGTAACATGGGAAATAGTCCTCAGAGACAAGCCGCCCTGCTTCGGAGCCTACAGACGTGATACAAATCAGACCACGAGAGGAAACTGTACCGACAAGAGAATAACCTGGGCCTCCAGACCTGACGAGAATCCTGCCCTTCAGGTTGATCCAGTGGCCATCACTCATGATGGGAATTACACATGTCAAATAGTAACAAGTGATGGGAATTTCCATCATGAGTATCACCTCCAAGTATTAGGTAAGGAACGTCATATATTGAGGTGTTTCAGATAACCAGATTTTGGGCTGAAACAAATCTCTGTCTAAATTCCATGTCCCATGTGTTAAGACTGCAGCATTTCCCCTACATTTCTGCAGTGCCCCCAGAGGTGACCCTGATCCAAACTGAGAAGGGAACTGCAGTGTGCAAGGCAGCTGCAGGGAAGCCGGCTGCACAGATCTCCTGGACCCCAGAGGGGTATTGTGACACTGAGCAAGGACCTTACTGGGGTGACGGCACAGTGACCGTCCAGAGCACATGCCGCTGGGGGAGCCGCCATGTGCTGAACGTGTCCTGCTCTGTCTCCCACTTGGCTGGCAACAAGAGTCTGTCCATACAACTGAGTCAAGGTTAGTAATTTTTCTAGTCTTATTTTTGATTTTTCCATTCTTTCAGAGGAGTTACCTTAAGAAAGAAAAAGGAGTTTACAAAGAAATTTCATTCAAGGATGTCCTTTCCACCCTCCACTTTATCTCCATCTCCTCCTCAAAGTAAAGGATTATCCAGAAGAATAATACAAAAATTTGTTGTAAAAAGCCATATTATAGAATGAAGTTTATTCTACTTTTTTTTTTCAGTTGTGTAGAGCAGTTTTCAGGATTTCAGTTGCCCTACGAGGGACTGAACCTGGGCCATGACAGTGAAAGCCAGAATCCTAACCACTAGGCTACCAGGGAACTCCCAATTTATTCTTCCTTTAATGTTCTCTTCTGTACTAATAAATTGACTTGTATAGTGTACTTTTACACAAATACTTAAATGGTTTTAATAGAAGGATAAAGGGTAATTTTAAACAACTAATTATAATTTTATTAGAAGAATAAAGTTGCTCATAAATTACCTTCATGAATTTTCAGTCTGGTAGAGTTTTCTCCTCACGGTTTTCCCAATGAAGTTTCTTTAATGTCTTATAATAACATCTATGATTCAGTTCATTACAGTTTAGTTTCTCTGCTCTCTGCACCCATTCTACTCTAATTTCTTGTTATAAAAATATTGTTCTAATCAGCCTAACTCATATAGTTTAAAATCTGTGTTGTCTATCATGTGTAGACAAGTATATCATGTAAAATGTTAGCCCTCTCTGATTCTCCATCCCCCCTGCTCCATTATAAACAACTCTCCAGAGACAAGTACTTTCAGATCTTAAAGTGTTTCTTCTAGTATTTGACTCAGTTTTTATTAACAACATGGTTATGTTGCTATTTCTTAATATAGCTAATTTAAACCTAGTGTACATGTGTGCGTGCTAAGTCATTTCAGTTGTGTTGACTCTGTGCAACCCTATGGACTATTAGCCCCTCAGCTCCTCTGTCCACGGGATTCTTCAGGCAAGAATGCTGGAGTGGGTTGCCATGGCATGTTCTCCTCCAGGGAATCTTCCCAACCCAGAGATCGAACCCGTGTCTCTTATGTCTCCTACACTGGCAGGCAGTTTCTTTACATCTGAGCTACCAGGGGAGGTCTTTTCTCTGAGGCTATTCAGACTCTGTAGAAAACCTCTCCAATCTCTTACCTTGGAGAAATAATCCTGACTATCTGAGAGTGTTTCTGAGAGAAGGGAGGAGAGGGGTGTGTGTAAGTGTGTGTGTGTGTGTGACTATTCAGAACTCAAACTTTCCTTTAAAGACACTTCATCTCCACCCTACATTATATCTGAATCTTTGACTCTGGAATTTCTCCAGTTCATCTTCTTTGGGCCAAACTTCCCATTTTCTGCTGGTTGGGGAAGTGTGGTGACCTGGTTGAGTGGGGTGGGAGGAGAGTTGGCAGCCTATCTGTTCTTCATACAGAACTTTAAGGAAGCTTCCAACTTTTAGCTCCACACTTCACTCCTGACATTCCCCTTTCTCCATATCTTTTCCTCCCTATTCTAGAGCCTTCTTGGATTCACTAAGGTTTATACTTATTTCACGCTGAATTATTGGCCATTCTTCCATTCATCTTTCATGTTAAAACAAGTTGAAATCTTTCATCTGCTCTTATCTTCATCCATAATCTCTTTGTCTTTGCAAGTCTATACTTAAAAAAAAATTCTGCGCTCGGGGCTGGTGCACTGGGATGACTCTGATGGATGGGATGGGGAGGGAGGTGGGAGGGGGTTTCAGGATGGGGGACAGAGGTACACCCATGGCTGATTCATGTCAATGTATGGCAAAAACCACTACAATATTGTAAAGTAATTAGCCTGCAATTAAAATAAATTAATTAATTAAAAAAATTATCTACTGATATTTTAGTGTTAAGAAAGGAGAAGAGGAAAGTGTTGGGTTTAAAGCATGATTTTCTAAAGTCCATTCTTATAGTTTGTGTATATATATATATATATATATATATATATATATATATATATATATAGTTTGGCAGTGTTTACTGAGAAGAGTAATGCTCCCGGTTATGTATGAAGTCCGACCACTCCGTATTACAATATGACATCATATTTATAGAATCTCAGAATTGGAGCGAGTCTCTAGTCCAGTCCCACCCAATGCAGGTATGTCTCCCACACAGGGTGGACCTTTACCTCTGCTAGTACACTTCCAACAAAAGACAGCTCATTAGTTTGAAAGAGAGGGCTTCAAAACACTATTGTAGTTTTTAACTGTAAAACAAAAATTTTCTTCTTTAAATAAAAATCCAGTGTTTAAAAACAAAGTATTGAAAGAAGGTGGATTGCAGCCTCCACTTACCTCTCTCTCTGTCCCAGACACATTCACGCAACTTCAGGAGCACAGTCTTAAAACCTCTCAGAGTCGGCCAGGTCCTTTGCTGACTTCTCCTCTTGTCAGATTGAGCTTATATTTCTACCAGCAGTTAGTGAATAGTTTAAAGTTGCTGACATGCATTCAGTTCAGTTTCAATGCCTTGGAATAGAGGTGACTTCAGAATTAGGGTTATTTTTCCAAATACTTTTCTTACAATTCCCTGTTCATTTCTGAATATTGGAGAAGACCAATATTCTGTTACTGTAACAGAGAGATCTAAATTTCACATCTCTCCTATAGGAATTCACTAAATGAATCCTTAAGGCAACAAAATCCTGATCCAAGATAATGTCTGCTAAAAACTCAAGTGTCTGAAATGATAAAGCAATTTTATTATAACAATTATTTGAACTATTAATGGGGCAAAAGTTTTAAAAATTAAATCACAGAAATAAATTTCATGTACTATAAGACATTCTTGTAGATGTAAATATATATACGTATAATTTTAAAGTAGACTTTTATTTTTTAAATAGAATGATAGCAATATTGAATAGGAAGTACAGAGAGTTCCAATAAAACCCTTGTCCCTACACATGCATGGTCTTTCTATCTATCTATTGATCATCCCCCACACTGCAGCGGTACATTTGTTATCATCAATGACCCTATCTTAATGTACTATTACCACTCAAAGTCCATAGTTTACATTAAGATTCACTCTAGGTACATGTTCTATGAATTTTGAGAAATGCATAAATGACATACATTCACCATTGTTGTATGGTATAGAGTAGTTTCATTGCCATAAAATCCTCTATGCTCCACCTATTCATGCCTCCATCCATCCTAACCTTTAACAATCCCTGATTGTCTTACTCCATAGTTTTGCCTTTTCCAGAATGTCATGGTTGGAATCATGCAGCATTTAGCCTTTTCAGACTGGCTCTTTTCATTTAGTAATATGCTTTTAATAGTCCTACATGATTTCATGGCTTCATAGCTCATTGCTTTTTACTGCTGAATAATGTTAAATTATTTTATTATGCCAGGGAAGCCTAGCATGCTGCTGTCCATGGGGTCACAAAGCCCATACATGGCTGAGTGACTGAACTGAACTGAGTGTTAAATTATATATTCTTGTGTCTATATTTACAGGTGCTGAAATACCAGCACACTTAAAAAATTTATATATCACTGCCCCTATTTTTATTATCTTGATCGTCGTGGGATCCATTTGGCTTTTGAAAATCAGTGGCTGCAGGTACTGACTGATGCCTTCTCTTCTCCAGCTTTATTGGGTTAAAAAGAAGTCAGAAATATGGAATTAACTAGGTAAAATTAAGATTTTAACATCAATTCTCCCATAATCAAGAAGTATACCCTGAAAATAAAATATATGGTCTACTCTGAATGACATGGGGGATTTTTCTAGGTTATTTAGATATGCAAGCATAGTGAATTAGGCTGTCTGGGGCAGGATCTTGGGAAAGACAGTGCCTGCTATTTTGTATTAGGGAAAAGAATTACAATAATTAATTTCATATACCAAAGATGAGGTGTTGCATATATTCCATTACACAAGGTTCTTTGCATAATTTTACTTATCTTTCCAAAATTCAGAATTATCTTATTTGGATGTGTTAACTGCAAGCAGCATTCTTTACTCATATCTGATAGTTCATTTCTGACTTATTATAGTTTCTATCAAAATGAACCATAATTGTCAACAGCATACTCTTTTGTTTTCTCATTTTCAATCTGAATAATCATGGTTTGATATTTATTCTAGCTTATTTTTATTTTTGCAGAAAATGTAAATTGAAAAAAACAGAGCATACTCCAGTTGTTCAGGAGGTAAGATTAAAAAGAATATTTGCAAACTTTTAAGCCATGTAGTCTGAAAATCTAGTCAGTTAGTTCAGTTTAGTCACTCAGTTGTGTCCGACTCTCTGTGACCCCATGAACCGCAGCACGCCAGGCCTCCCTGTCCATCACCAACTCCCAGAGTCCACCCAAACATATGTCCATTGAGTCAGTGATGCCATCCAACCATCTCACCCTCTGTCGTCCCCTTCTCCTCCTGCCCTCCATCTTTCCCAGCATCTAGTCATATAATTTGTAATTTGCATCAATATTAGTATTTTAATTAAAAAGAAAAAAATTCTAATTCTACAATACTGTCAGATGTACTTATTTTGTTAATTATCCACCAAGCACTATTTAAACACACCCCAAATCCATATTTTTAAGAACTGCATCCTACAAAAGACATCATGTTAGCCTCGTTTGGACTGTAATCTTTGGAGAAATTGAGTTAGTATTTCTTCCTCCTTTAAACCATCTCTAATTCTTGATTTCCTTTTTTCAATACCATCATCATTTCTGTCTTACCTAAAGTGAAAATGAAAGTCACTTAGTCGTGTCCCACTCTTTGAGACCCCATGGACTATACAGCCCATGAACTTCTCCAGGCCAGAATACTGGAGTGGGTAGCCTTTCCCTTCTCCAGGGGATCTTTCCAACCCAGGGATCAAACTCAGGTCTCCCTCATTGCAGGCGATTCTTTACCTGCTAAGCCGCAAGGGAGGCCCAAGAATACTAGACTGGGTAGCCTATCCCCTCTTTAGCGGATCTTCCTGACCCAGGAATCGAACCAGGGTCTCCTGCATTGCAGGTGGATTGTTTACCAACTGAGCTATCAGGGAAGCCCTTTTTACCTAAGTTTAATACCTATCCAGCTCTAGAACCTACTATAACAAGTAGTTTATTAAATCTTTGACACTCTCTTCTGAAATACTCCTCACGTCACTTCACTCTTCTACATTCCTACTTTCAGGCAACTGTTATCATCTGACACTGAGACATAAATAATCAAAAATTTTTTGATAGTATATTAGAAAAGTCTTGCTTTTATGTTCATGCAGACTCAGAGACCACTATTGGTAGACACTAAAGTTGTGAGCACTTGTTAGAAAAGCACAGGTCGTTAGGATTTCTGTTGTTTTTTTTTAATTGAATTTAACGTTGGGTTATATCTTAGGATGAAATGGAGCCCTATGCCAGCTACACAGAGAAGAACAATCCACTTTATGATATTACAAACAGGGTGAAGACGTCTCAGGTGTTACAAAGTGAAGTTGATGGTATGAATCTCCATACTATTTATGTTCCTAGAGTGTAGCACCAGGACAAATGAATCAAGATGCAGTTACAGATACTGTTCTTATTTTCTTAGAGTTCTGGAATGAAAAGCCTATTTTGAAACTAGCTTTTCAAAGATTCTTAGAAGACAGAGACATTATAGAGGATTTGCATTTATATCTTTATACAGTTGAACTTTTAGAATTTTAGCTGTTACTGGCTAGTTCTTTAAACTGATATTATTACAAAGAAAGTACACGCTCCTGATAAAATATTAAAATTGTTCAGTACGGTAGATGATGAAAATTGAGTTACCTCAAATAACTTCACAGAAAGAATAATTACGAAAAGTTTTATGTAATATTTGAGGAAATTTCTATGTGCACATGTCATACCTGTAGGTGCATTGTATATGTATACACTTATATGTCCACTTACATATTCATACACGTATATCCTTGTCAAGACAGAAATAGAAACATAGCATAATTTGTTCTGTACTTATAGAAAGTTAATAATATAGTATATCTTAAAGATCTTTTGTATCAACACAAGCAGAGCTACCTCATTCTTCTTAATGGTTACATATAATTCCATTGTATGTAATGGAATTGAATTTAATTAACCCTGTGGTGGACATTTCGATTGTTTTGTTTTGCTATTATAAACAATACTACATAGAATATTTCTTGTGGATTTATCTCTTTGAATGTGTTTGAACATATTTGTAAGATAATTTCCTTGAGTGAAATTGCGAGGTTAAAAGTTTTGAGCATCGTTATTATTGACTGATATGTCAATATTATTGACTGCTATGTCAAATTGTATCAATTTATATTCTCTCCAATCCTGTTTGAAGGTGCCTTTTCTATTATTTCAATATCTGTTAATTGTCAACCTTCTGTTAGCAAATATAGGATTATAATAAGAATTTCACTATTTAATAAAACTGAATTTATATTTTCCTTCCGTGTGTGCATGTGTGCATATGTGTGTGAGAGAGAGAGAGGAAGAACACACATGAGGACATTAGCTTCTTCTGAACTTATTAAATCTCTAGAGCAGTATTGCTATCTAATACCTAATAATGTGATCAATTGGAGAAGTGTGTTTTTATGGTATACATTTTATTGTGATACATTTATCAAATAACAAATGTTGATTGACTATATAATCAGTTAAATATGCATTCTTGAGGACTTGGGATATTTACTAAGTATGATCTTATATGCTAAAGGAATAACCATGGGATGACATGACCCTTTCCTCTATTTTTCTAAGGAATAAAATATTGGGAATATATTAATAATTTTTAATATATGAAAAATATATTTCATTATGAAAAATAAATCTGTTTACTTCATAGCAGGAAAAACGATACTGAAAATTAAATTTTTTCAGTTTTTGAAATTTAATTTTCAGTATCATTTTTCCTGCTATGAAGTAAACAGATTTATTTTTCATAATGAAATATATTTTTCATATATTAAAAATTATTAATATATTCCCAATATTTTATTCCTTAGAAAAATAGAGGAAAAACTGGAAATAGAGCTGCCTTATGACCCAGCAATCCCACTGCTGGGCATACACACTGAGGAAACCAGAATTGAAAGAGACATGTGTACCCCAATGTTCATCGCAGCACTGTTTATAATAGCCAGGACATGGAAGTAACCTAGATGTCCATCAGCAGTTGAATGGATAAGAAAGCTGTGGTACATATACATAATGGAGTATTACTCAGCCATTAAAAAGAATACATTTGAATCAGTTCTAATGAGGTGGATGAAACTGGAGCCTATTATACAGAGTGAAGTAAGCCAGAAAGAAAAACACCAATACAGTATACTAATGCATATATATGGAATTTAGAAAGATGGTAACAATAAACTTGTATATGAGACAGCAAAAGAGACACTGATGTATAGAACAGTCTTTTGGACTCTGTGGGAGAGGGAGAGGATGGGATGATTTGGGAGAATGGCATTGAAACATGTATAATATCATGTGTGAAACAGGTCGCCAGTCCAGGTTCCATGCACGATGCTGGATGCTTGGGGCTGGTGCGCTGGGACGACCCGGGGGTATGGTGTGGGGAGCGGGGGGGAGGAGGGCTCGGGATGGGGAGCACATGTGTGCCTGTGGCAGATTCATTTTGGTGTGTGGCAGAACCAACACAATATTGTAAAGTTAAAAAGAATAAAATAAACATGATTTAGTTAGAAAGCTACTATGTCATGTCATGCCACAAGCATTATTGAACTATGTAAGAAGGTTTTACATATTCATTTTCTCTGCATTATAGTTAAAAATCTATGTGTTTTTTCGTAATCTGAGGAAGTAGCTGGCATAGGGCCTGGACTCAGTAAGAAAGTCATTGGCTTTCTTACTTCTTTTATAGAATTACGAACTTTGCTTAAAACATGACTCTCATACCTTAAAAAAGGTTTGTTTTTTTTTTTTCAAAAAAATTTTTTTTCTGTGGAACCATATTATATAAAACAGAGATAAGTATAAAGCCTTTTAGCCAAAGGAGTAGCCAGAGGTCCTGAACTTGTGACTTCTCAGTTCCTCAACCCTGCAGTGACCCCTGTGGGACCTTCCCCTTCTATGGGACATAGTTTGGAAACTAACAGTTATGTGTTAATCCTTCTCACTAAACACCTGTAGAATAAAAATTTGCTGGTACAGTACCATACCATACTGTCTTGATAACTGTGGCTTTGTAGTAGAGCCTGAAGTCAGGTAGGTTGATTCCTCCAGTTCCATTCTTCTTTCTCAAGATAGCTTTGGCTATTCGAGGTTTTTTGTATTTCCATACAAATTGTGAAATTATTTGTTCTAGCTCTGTGAAGGATACCGTTGGTAGCTTGATAGGGATTGCATTGAATCTATAAATGCCCAGAGATAAATCCACGCACATATGGACACCTTATCTTTGACAAAGGAGGCAAGAATATACAATGGATTAAAGACAATCTCTTTAACAAGTGGTGCTGGGAAATCTGGTCAACCACTTGTAAAAGAATGAAACTAGAACACTTTCTAACACCATACACAAAAATAAACTCAAAATGGATTAAAGATCTCAACGTAAGACCAGAAACTATAAAACTCCTAGAGGAGAACATAGGCAAAACACTCTCTGACATACATCACAGCAGGATCCTCTATGACCCACCTCCCAGAATACTGGAAATAAAAGAAAAAATAAACAAATGGGACCTAATTAACCTTAAAAGCTTCTGCACATCAAAGGAAACTATTAGCAAGGTGAAAAGGCAGCCTTCAGAATGGGAGAAAATAATAGCAAATGAAGCAACTGACAAACAACTAATCTCAAAAATATACAAGCAACTCCTACAGCTCAACTCCAGAAAAATAAATGACCCAATCAAAAAATGGGCCAAAGAACTAAATAGACATTTCTCCAAAGAAGACATACAGATGGCTAACAAACACGTGAAAAGATGCTCAACATCACTCATTATCAGAGAAATGCAAATCAAAACCACTATGAGGTACCATTTCACGCCAGTCAGAATGGCTGCGATCCAAAAGTCTACAAGCAATAAATGCTGGAGAGGGTGTGGAGAAAAGGGAACCCTCTTACACTGTTGGTGGGAATGCAAACTAGTACAGCCACTATGGAGAACAGTGTGGAGATTCCTTAAAAAACTGGAAATAGAACTGCCTTATGATCCAGCAATCCCACTGCTGGGCATACACACTGAGGAAACCAGAATGGAAAGAGACACGTGTACCCCAATGTTCATCGCAGCACTGTTTATAATAGCCAGGACATGGAAGCAACCTAGATGTCCATCAGCAGATGAATGGATAAGAAAGCAGTGGTACATATACACAGTGGAGTATTACTCAGCCATTAAAAAGAATACATTTGAATCAGTTCTAATGAGGTGGATGAAACTGGAGCCTATTATACAGAGTGAAGTAAGCCAGAAAGAAAAACACCAATACAGTATACTAACGCATATATATGGAATTTAGAAAGATGGTAACAATAACCCTGTGTACGAGACAGCAAAAGAGACACTGATGTATAGAACAGTCTTATGGACTCTGTGGGAGAGGGAGAGGGTGGGAAGATTTGGGAGAATGGCATTGAAACATGTATGATACCATGTATGAAATGAGTCGCCAGTCCAGGTTCGATGCACAATACTGGATGCTTGGGGCTGGTGCACTGGGAGGACCCAGAGGGATGGTATGGGGAGGGAGGAGGGAGGAGGATTCAGGATGGGGAACACATGTATACCTGTGGCAGATTCATTTCAATATTTGGCAAAACTAATACCATTTTGTAAAGTTTAAAAATAAAATAAAATAAAATAAATTTGCTGGTACATTGAAAAAAAATTAAATTTTTTAACATGGTAGAAATTAAAACAAAATCCATTCATGCTTTAATTGTGCCATTAGAAACATTTGACAGCTATTTTGTTTTACTAATATGTTTGTCTCCCTGAAGATATTTTGGTTACTCTAAACTTTATCCTTAAAATGATTGTTAATTTATTTTGGATATAAAACTACTATAGTGGCTCTTGACGTGATATTTTAACCAAACCATTTTGATGAGGTCAAGAAAACAGTCCATTAAGTTTCTGCATATAAATATTACCAAGAAGTGTGCACAATAGACATTATAACCTTGTCTTGACATTTTCTTAATTCTTCATCCATCCCTTTATTGGGATGAGGTTCACTCTTAGGTTCAATATCTGTTTAAATATTTTACATTTTAACTTGATAATGTCAAAACAATCATGTCAAATAACATCATAGTGAAGGTGTCAAGATAATTTATAATGTCAAATTACACTTTTTAGGAAATAAATGTATTAAACTCTTCTACTACAGGGGTGTTAAACATAGTTGAAAATCAGAATTATGTGGGGAAATACAAAATAATAAAGATTCCCCAATTCCTCTCTAGATCTGCTGAACCAGAAAATCTAGTGGTTGGACTTAGCGTGTCATGTTTTCCAAGAAGCAGAAGGTAATATGGAGTTCAGTTCAGTCGCTCAGTCGTGTCCGACTCTTTGCGACCCCATGAATTGCAGCACGCCAGGCCTCCCTGTCCATCACCATTTCCCGGAGTTCACTCAAACTCACGTCCATCGAGTCAGTGATGCCATCCAGCCATCTCATCCTCTGTCGTCCCCTTTTCCTCCTGCCCCCAATCCCTCCCAGCATCAGAGTCTTTTCCAATGAATCAACTCTTCGCATGAGGTGGCCAAAGTACTGGAGTTTCAGCTTTAGCATCATTCCTTCCAAAGAACACCCAGAGCTGATCTCCTTTAGAATGGACTGGTTGGATCTCCTTGCAGTCCAAGGGACTCTCAAGAGTCTTCTCCAACACTACAGTTCAAAAGCATCAATCCTTTGGCACTCAGCCTTCTTCACAGTCCAACTCTCACATCCATACATGAATACTGGAAAAACCATAGCCTTGACTAGACGGACATTTGTTGGCAAAGTAATGTCTCTGCTTTTAAGATGCTGTCTAAGTTGGTCATAACTTTTATTCCAACAAGTAAGCATCTTTTAATTTCATGGCTGCAGCCACTATCTGCAGTGATTTTGGGGCCCCTAAAAATAAAGTCTGCCACTGTTTCCACTGTTTCTCCATCTCTTTGCCATGAAGTGATGGGACCAGTCAAGCAGGAGATGGCAAGAGTGAACGTTGACAGTCTAGGATTCAGCAAACTAAAATGGACTGGAATGGGTGAATTTAACTCAGATGACCATATTATCTACTACTATGGGCAAGAATTCATTAGAAGAAATGGAGTAGCCATCATAGTCAAAAAAAGAGTCCAAAATTCTGTACTTGGATGCAATCTCAAAAACGACAGAATGATCTCTGTTCATTTTCAAGGCAAATGATTCAATATCATGGTAATCCAAGTCTATGCCCCGACCAGTAATGCTGAAGAAGCTGAACAGTTCTATGAAGACATACAACACCTTTTAGAACTAACACCCAAAAAAGATGTCCTTTTCATTATACAGGACTGGAATGCAAAGTAGGAAGTCAAGAAACACCTGGAGTAACAGGCAAATTTGGCCTTGGAGTACAGAATGAAGCAGGGCAAAGGCTAATAGAGTTTTGCCAAGAGAAAGCACTGGTCATACCCAACATCCTCTTCCAACATAAGAGAAGACTACACGTGGACATCACCAGATGGCCAACACCTAAATCAGATTGATTATATTCTTTGCAGCCAAAGATGGAGAAGCTCTATACAGTCAGCTAAAACAAGACCGGGATTAACTGTGGCTCAGATCATGAATTCCTTATTGCCAAATTCAGACTTAAGTTGAAGAAAGTGGGGAAAACCAGTAGACCATTCAGGTATGACCTAAATCAAATCCCTTATGATCATACAGTGGAAGTGAGAAATAGATTTAAGGGGCTAGATCTGATAGACAGAGTGCCTGATGAACTATGGACGGAAGTTCGTGACACTGTACAGGAGACAGGGAGCAACAATCCCCAAGAAAAGCAAAAAGCCAAATGGCTGTCTGAGGAAGCCTTACAAATAGCTGTGGAAAAAAAGAGAAGTGAAAAGCAAAGGAGAAAAGGGAAGATATACCCATTTGAATGCAGAGTTCCAAAGAATAGCAAGGAGAGATAAGAAAGCCTTCCTCAACGATCAGTGCAAAGAAATAGAGGAAAACAATAGAATGGGAAAGACTAGAGATCTCTTCAAGGAAATTAGAGATACCAAGGGAACATTTCATGCAAAGAAGGGCTCAATAAAGGACAGAAATGGCATGGACCTAACAGAAGCAGAAGATATTAAGAAGAGGTGGCAAGAATACACAGAAGAACTGTACAAAAAAGATCTTCACGACCCAGATAATCATGATGGGACTGGATGCCATGATCTTCGTTTTCTGAATGTTGAGCTTAGGCCAACTTTTTCACTCTCCTCTTTCACTTTCATCAAGAGGCTCTTTAGTTCTTGTTCACTTTCTGCCATAAATGTGGTGTCATCTGCATATCTGAGGTTATTGATATTTCTCCCTGCAATCTTGATTCCAGCTTGTGCTTTCTCCAGCCCAGGGTTTCTCATGATGTACTCTGCATAGAAGTTAAATAAGCAGGGTGACAATATACAGCTTTGACGTACTCCTTTTCCTATTTGGAACCAGTCTGTTGTTCCATGTGCAGTTCTAACTGTTGCTTCCTGACCTGCATACAGATTTCTCAAGAGGCAGGTTGGGTGGTGTGGTATTCTCATCTCTTTCAGAATTTTCCACAGTTTATTGTGATCCACACAGTCAAAGGCTTTGGCATAGTCAATAAAGCAGAAATAGATGTTTTTCTGGAACTCTTCTTGCTTTTTCGATGATCCAGCAGAAGCTGGAAATTTGATCTCTGGTTCCTCTGCCTTTTTTAAAGCCAGCTTGAACATCTGGAAGTTCACAGTTCACATATTATTGAAGCCTGGCTTGGAGAATTTTGAGCATTACTTTGCTAGCGTGTGAGATGAGTGCAATTGTGTGGTAGTTTGAGCATTCTTTGGCATTGCCTTTCTTTGGGATTGGAATGAAAACTGACCTTTTCCAGTCCTGTGGCCACTGCTGAGTTTTCCAAATTTGCTGGCATATTGAGTGCAGTACTTTCACAGCATCATCTTTCAGGATTTGAAAGAGCTCAACTGGAATTCCATCACCTCCACTAGCTTTGTTCATAGTGATGCTTCCTAAGGCCCACTTGACTTCACATTCCAGGATGTCTGGCTCTAGGTGAGTGATCACACCATCGTGATTGTCTGGGTCATGAAGATCTTTTTTTGTACAGTTCTTCTGTGTATTCTTGCCACCTCTTCTTAATATCTTCTGCTTTTTGTTAGGTCCATGCCATTTCTGTCCTTTATTGAGCCCTTCTTTGCATGAAATGTTCCCTTGGTATCTCTAATTTCCTTGAAGAGATCTCTAGTCTTTCCCATTCTATTGTTTTCCTCTATTTCTTTGCACTGATCGCTGAGGAAGGCTTTCTTATCTCTTCTTGCTATTCTTTGGAACTCTGCATTCAAATGGGTATATCTTTCCTTTTCTCCTTTGCTTTTTACTTCTCCTCTTTTCACAGCTATTTGTAAGGCTTCCTCAGACAGCCATTTGATTTTTGCTTTTCTTTTTCTTGGGGATGGTCTTGCTCCCTGTCTCCTGTACAGTGTCATGAACCTCTATCCATAGTTCATCAGGCACTCTGTCTATCAGATCTAGCCCCTTAAATCTGTTTCTCACTTCCACTGTATGATCATAAGGGATTTGATTTAGGTCATACCTGAATGGTCTAGTGGTTTTCCCCACTTTCTTCAACTTAAGTCTGAATTTGGCAACAAGGAGTTCATAATCTGAGCCACAGTTAACCCCGGTCTTGTTTTAGCTGACTGTATAGAGCTTCTCCATCTTTGGCTGCAAAGAATATAATCAATCTAATTTAGGTGTTGGCCATCTGGTGATGTCCACGTGTAGTCTTCTCTTATGTTGGAAGAGGGTGTTGGTTATCACTCTTGTGTTCTCTTGGCAAAACTCTATTAGCCTTTGCCCTGCTTCATTCAGAAAACTAAGATCATGGCATCCGGTCCCATCACTTCATGGCAAATAGATGGGGAAACGGTGGCTGACTTTATTTTTTTGAGCTCCAAAATCACTGCAGATGGTGATTGCAGCCATGAAATTAAAAGATGCTTACTCCTTGGAAGGAAAGTTATGACCAAGCTCAGTTCAGTTCAGTCGCTCAATCATGTTCAACTCTTTGCAACCCCATGAATCACAGCACGCCAGGCCTGCCTGTCCATCACCATCTCCCGGAGTTCACTCAAACTCACGTCCATCGAGTCGGTGATGCCATCCAGCCATCTCATCCTCTGTCGTCCCCTTCTCCTCCTGCCCCCAATCCCTACCAGCTTCAGAGTCTTTTCCAATGAGTCAATTCTTTGCATGAGGTGGCCAAAGTACTGGAGTTTCAGTGCTAGAATCATTCCTTCCAAAGAACACCCAGAGCTGATCTCCTTTAGAATGGACTGGTTGGATCTCCTTGCAGTCCAAGGGACTTTAGACAGCATATTAAAAATCAGAGACATTACTTTGTCAACAAAGGTCTGTGTAGTCAAGGCTATGGTTTTTCCAGTAGTCATATATGGATGTGAGAGTTGGACTATAAAGAAAGCTGAGTGCCGAAGAATTGATGCTTTGAACTGTGGTTTTGGAGAAGATTCTTGAGAGTCCCTTGGACTGCAAGGAGAGCCAATCAGTCCATCCTAAAGAAGATCAGTCTTGGGTGTTCATTCGAAGGACTGATTATGAAGCTGAAACTCCAGTACTGTGGCCATCTGATGTGAAGAGCTGACTTGTTTGAAAAGACCCTGATGGCTGGGAAAGATTGAGGGCAGGAGGAGAAGGGGATGACAAAGGATGTGATGGCTGGATGGCATCACCAACTCAATGGACATGCATTTGGGTAGACTCCTGCGCTTGGTGATGGACAGGGAGGCCTGGCGTGCTGCATTTCATGTGGTTCAAAGCGTCTGACACGACTGAGTGAATGAACTGAACTGAACTGCTTCATTCTGTACTCCAAGGCCAAATTTGCCTGTTCCTCCAGGTATTTCTTCCTGCTTTTGCATTCTAGTCCACTATACTGAAAAGGATATCTTTTTTGGGTATTAATTCTATAAGGTCTTGTAGGTCTTCCTAGAACCGTTCAACTTCAGTGTCTTCAGCATTACTTGGGGCATAGACTTGGATTACTGTGATATTGAACGGTTTGCCTTGAAAATGAACAGAGATCATTCTGTCATTTTTGAGACTGCACCCAAGTACTACATTTTGGACTCTTGTTGACGATGATGGCTACTCTGTTTCTTCTAAGGGATTCTTGGCCACACTAGTAGATATAATGTTCATCTGAGTTAAATTCACCTATTTCAGTCCATTTTAGTTTGCTCATTCCTAAAATGTTTACGTTCACTCTTGCTATCTCCTGTTTGACCACTTCCGATTTGCCTTGATTCATGGACCTAACATTCCAGGTTCCTATGCAATATTGCTGTTTACAGCATTGGACCTTGCTTCCGTAAAAATGAAAAGGCAACTTATAAAATGGAAGAAAATATTTGCAAACCATATTTATAAGATGTCAATATATGAAATATAAATAAAGAATTCATCCAACCCAACAGCAAAAACAAAGCAAAGCCAACTACTTCAATTTAAAAGTGGACATAGGACTTGAGTAGACATTTTTCCAAAGACATAAAACTGACCAGATAGAATTTTTTTCAAGGAGACTTTATTCTCTACAAATCTTTGAGAGAACAGGTGTTCTTGTCTTATACAGCTTCCTATAGATGATAGAAACTTGCCCTTCAACTTTGCTTTTTGACTTGCTTCTCAGTACCCATCTAATCAACTAAGTAATCCATTTATTTTCTCAACTCTCTCTCATTTGCTCTCCGTTTTCTACCTAGTCTCCCAGGGACACATGTACACTTCTATTACTCCAGCATCCTGTCTCTCACCTCTTAAAACTGCTCCTTCTCTTCTCCTTTGCTCCCATTACAGATTTTCTTTCCTTTCCAAGATATTGCCTTAATTAATTTGTTCAACTCTATTCACTGCTTTATACTCAGTTTCACACTGGGAGTAACCCTTAATAATCTGAAGATAGAATTCAATTGTTTAAAGGAAACTCTTTATAAACCCTTGCTAGAAATACATGTATCAGAAACACAGAAGTTCGGCATAATATATGGCTTACTTTTTTAAAGTAGTTTTCTGGAGAGGGCAGGGCAGAGGAAAGTAGCTGGTACTTTAAGGAAATGTTAGAGACCATAGGGAAATGTATTCACTCTTTCAAGACAACTAACGAATGAATCATTGTCTCTCAGTTGGGTCATTGGAGGGACAGCCTCTTCAGGTCATGAAATTTGCATGACAAATGTTGATTGCAAATGTGGGTTAATAACTGTATAGCAAGGAAGATTCCAGGTAGCAGAAAAGCACATGCAGACAATGTTAATTCTGGAGTTCCAGCAGTGATGAGGTGTTCATCACAGCTGGGTAGGAATCACTGAGGAATGCAGCGAAACTGGCCATGCCAGCATTTACACATGGAACACTTCATGGCAACCAGGTGTCATGGGGCATAGACCCACACACTTCCCTTAGTGCATGTCAAGCTCACAGTTCTCTCCACAGAGGGAGGATAGGTACAAAAGGACCCCAGAATGCAGGTTCCCCCATTCAGGCAGCAGGTTCTGTTTAGCCCCTTACTGTTCTGGATTCCCATGGATGATATAAACTGGGAAGGCCAATGATGAACCATTATCTCTGAAGGGCTGGTCTCCCTGTACTGGATGGGTAAGTTTACAGTGGCTCAATCCAGCAACTAATCCCAGTTCAAATGCTTTGGAAAAGGCCACGATCAAAATCACACTGGAAGAGATGTGCTCCATCTTCCTTTGGTCCATGGCCCACAGATCAGTGCTAATAAATGTTTTGACTATAATCTTCAGGGAGATTCTCCTTCCTCAGCCATACTTGACTTTCAATTTTTTTTAATTGAAACTTTTAGTGAGATAATTATAGATTCACATCCAGGTGAAAGAAATAACACAGAGATCTCGTGCACCATTCCCGGTTTGCCCTAATGATAACATTATGCTAAATAATAGTATAATATCACAACCAGAGGACTTCCCAGGTGGCGCAGTGGTAAAGCATCCATCTGCCAATGCAGGAGACATGAGAGACGCAGATTTGAGCCCTGGGTCTGGAAGATCCCTTGGAGTAGGAAATGGCGACCCACTCCAGTATTCTTGCCTGGAAAATTCCAAAGATAGAGAAGCCTGGTGGACTGTAGTCCATGAAGTTGCGAAGAATTGGACATGACTGAGCACACACTCACAACCAGAATAGTGACAGTAATAAATTTAATTCACCAATTAAAAAATCCAAACTTTTATCTTTAGATGTATTGAGGAATGATCTATCTGGTGACAAGAATCTGAACCCAATGCTTTTTTTCTACAAGAAATTTTCATTAATTGTTTCTTTGGATAATCAAACAAACCCAAAGGAAAGAATTACTGTCTGTTTAAGTAGATGTAAGGACAATTTATCAGAGAAGGCAATGGCACCCACTCCAGTACTCTTGCCTGGAGAATCCCAGGGACGGGGGAGCCTGGTGAGCTGCCGTCTATGGGGTCGCATAGAGTCGGACATTACTGAAGTGACTTAGCAGCAGCAGAAGTAGCAAGGAGAATTTATAAGCAGAAACTCATGCCCCTCAGTCTTCACTGACCCCTTTCACATAGAAAACCCATGTTAACACTGCAGTGAATCTGTAGATTGCTTCTCCCACCCCACCACCCTCTATTTTGTGGCAGAAGGCACCGTATTCTAAAATGTTTTAACCAGAAACAAACAGAATAAAGAAGGAAAAAGAAATAAAGCAGAAATTATGAAGGAGAAGAGGGTAACATCATCTGCAGGGTGTGAACGTGCGAGGGTGAGTGTGCAGGCAGGTCGGGCAGAGGCAATGAGGACCTGGCCTGGCTACAAAATATCTGAGCTTGTGGAGTGGGCAGAGGTGTCCCTGTCAGGGATGGCACAGCACTAAGGCCATGTTCAGAAAAGAGCAGTGGGGCAGCTGTGGCTGGAGCCAGGTTGGAAGTGCCTGAGAAACGTCAGGTGCAGCATCATCATGGCACCTGGTCCCCTCCCTATCTGTGGAAGTGCGGGGCTTGTGCATAAGATTTGCTGGATGGATCAGAGTAAAATTGCACCAGCTGGGCTTTAATTCTGGATTGCAGACTGGTCCCTAACCCCAGCCCAAGTTTGGCAGGGGGTCATATGAGTGGAGAATTATTAGTATTATGGTCTTTATGAGCGTTTTAAATACTCTGTGTTTTTTGTATTAAAGTGTATACTTCTAGAATGAGAGATCATGTTTGGCTTCTGTCACAAACCACGCAACAAATTACCAAACACACACACACACACACACACACGACACAATGCAAGGGAAGGAAAACTATCCATGAAAAGATCATCGTGTCTATCCTGGTTGTACAGCTCTGTCATTGATCAAATTAGGATAAGTTACTTCTCTACTTCCCCATTTATAAAAATGAATATACTGATGCATGTTTCATAAGAATCATTTAAACATTATCTGGGATATAACTCAATTGATTACAATTAGATCTGAATAGTGGGTCAAATGCATATGTTTCTCTGGAGAGAAATAAATGTATATAAGCACAAATCAGGAAGTTCAGTCATTATCACCTAACTCACCAAAGAGGAAATGCTTCCTCTTAAGTTTCTCGTGAGCTGCAAACACAGTGGAGTTAAGAGAGCAGGGGATTTCTCATTAGTGCTTATGTGGGAGATCAGGAGAAGAAAAAGACTACAGCTAGGTATATGGAAGGAAAAGAGAGAGGTAAGGATAGGAAGAAGAAGAAGGGAACTCCCTTCAGAAAATGTCTTCAGCTTTTGGGATACTTTTCACAATTTTTCTCCCTTTCACAGCTGGTGAGTCTGTTGGGAGTGGTGGTGGGGAAGGGCGAAAGGTACTGGAGTGAAGTAGAGGAAACCATGTTGAGAAAGATACTTTAGATTGTTTTCCACCAAAATTTTTATGTCTTTTAAAACTCTCAATTTCATTCTTCTCTTTCTAGTTTCCTTGGGTAACAATTTTAGAACAGTCCTTGCATGGGGATCTAACGCTCTGCATTTCTAATGAGCTACCAAGTGATGTTGATATTGCTGGTATGTAGATCAACACTGAGTAGCAAGGTTTTAAAGAAGTCTTGTTTTTCGAAAAAAGACACGTGATAATTCTAAGACTGCATCTTTATGCCATTTGCAACAAACAAACAAACAAACCAAAAAACCAACCCTAAAATAAAGCAAAAACCAAAAAGGAGTCTAAGAAAGAACTCACACATAAATGTTAAATTCCTTATAAGTGGGTACAAGCTATTTAAGCCACGTTAGGGGATCTTTTTAAGAACTCCAGACGCCGTGTGATGTAGAAAAGGTATGCTTGCTCCCTGTACTTCCCCTTCCTGACTGTGGAAGCTTTGAGTTTGAGTCTCTGCTCTGCCCTTTAGAGGTAGATTTCTCATCTCTACACAAGGAGTAGCCATTTCTCTCTGTAGAGAGTTCGTGAGTATATTAGTGCCTCTCACATAGTATAGAAGTGGCTCTCAAGCAGAGGATGCTCAGTTAAGATTAGGTTTCTTGTCTCTTTCCTATTTTATCTTCTGAAGAATCTATTTATAAATAACTACCAGTTTTGCACTCAAGATAATTTTAATTTCTTATCTTTTTATTCATTCTTAGTGTATTATGACAATGCATTTTAATCATTAGGCTGTGTTACTGTACATAATTAAAGTTAATAACACTTCTCTTATTTTAAAAAGTGTTTTACAAGTGTTTTTGAACTAACCTAGAGTGATCTTCTTTCTAGGTATTTTGGATTATTAGGGAAGTTTTGACATAAGAATACTGGGCTTCAGGTCAAAATATCTGAATTTGAGATGTAAACGTGGTCACTTACCAAGACTACCAAGATGCTTGAAATTGTGTTTTGTCTTTTATCTGTCTCTGCATAATTCATGGTACCTATCACAATACTTCAAATATACTAATGATATTTATTGAGCACTTATTACATGCAAGATGCTTTTCTAAGTACTCTACATGTATTAGTTCTTTTAATCATAATAATCCTAAAAGGAATATTACTTCTATTTAAGGGAAATTAAATTGAGACACAGAGGAGCTAAGTGATATATTTCACTATATCTAAGCTGCAATATTTTTTCACATTTTAGCATCTCCACAATGGGATGTGTATCAGTCAGAGTCCCAGCAGTAAATAACCAGCACACTTTGAGTAACTTAGGGAGAGTTTTACAAAAGCATGCATACTTTAAAAAGATGTGGTTTTCATAACCGGTAAGAGATAAGGAAGGACCTGGTGTCTTGCAACTGCTGGAAGGCATTACACTCCTTGACCTGAAGTTACAAGATGAAGGAATCTGAAGAAAGCAGTGTTTTTGAGAGCTGCCTATAGGACGATGGCTATGGGAGTGGTATATATGCAAACTCTAACACCCCCACAGGAAAAATGTAGTACTCCGACCTCACTCTCCTTCCACCTCTGATCTACATTTGCTGTCAATGCCTCCAAGAAGTCGGCCTCTTAGGACCTAGAGAATGGCAGAAAACATTGGAGAATTGATCTGGAGGGGCAAATGGAGCATATTCCAGCACAAGATGCATCCTACAATAGAAATCATGTCATGAGTAATTGGCAGAGCATTTTGTCTCCTACTGTTGCATAATCAATATGTTATAAATTAGTATCATTCTTTTATTTGATAAAGCACAGAAACTTGTTCAGTGTTACACATTAGAAGGCAGTTGTGGCAGAATTTGCACCCAGATAATCTAACTCAAGAGCCCATGGCCTTAACCAGCATGCACTATAAGTAGATCCTTATTAAACAGTCACAGATAAAACTGTATTGATTTTTTGATTTTTTTTTTTCTGTTCTGATTTACAGCATCTCCAGAAGTAACACTACTTTAGAGGAAGAATAAAACTTCAGTGTGCAAAGGTTGCAGGGAAGCCAGCTTGCACAGATTTTCTAAGCCCCAGAAGATTGCATCACTGAGCATGAATCTAAGATTAACAGGGCAGTGACTGTCCAGAACACATGCCACTGGGCAGGCAACATTGTATATTATGTGACCTGCTTTATTTTACATTTGAACAGGAGCAAGAGTCTAACCATAGGTGAGCAGGCTTGCAGTAACTGATCTAATTATCTTAACTTCTTCCCAAACAAGTGTCATCACCTATTGACATACTTGGTTATCACCTCAGGAAATTCTAATTGACTTACATTGAATTTTTTCATTCTGTCTTATTTCCTCTTTCAAGTTTTCCTTTGCCTTCTGTCTTATTATTGGCCTGAGGTAGATTTTCTCAGATAAAATTCACTCTATTTTTTTTAATCTCTTTATTGGTTCGTAGTCCATTCTGACAGTGCATTTTAAGTATTAGGTTGTTGTGTCACCACTTAATTTTCTTTTTGATTATGTCTAATCAGGTTTTTAACCTACCCACTGAGATATGATTCCAATAATTGTATTTTTCTTTTTAAAAAGTTTAGTTCTTTCATTTTATTTCCTTTTTCCTCTTTTCTTTTTTAACCATGTTAATCACATGTTATTTTCCATAGTGGAAAACCATAGTGGTTTTCACACTGTCTCATTATTTCTAGTTATCGTGTTGCCAATTCTGGTGGTTGCTGTAATAGAAAAACAGAATTATAGAAGAGGTAGTGACCATTAAATGGTAAATGGGAGTGAGAAGGATTTAGAGAGTACTTTGTACAGGGGATAAAATTTGAATGAGGTCTGAAGGATAGACTGAACTTTAAAAAGTTAATTAGGCTGACAAAGTAAAAGAGGGCATTTTATTTTATTTATCAATAACAGCAATAGTTGATTTACAGTGTGCTAGTTAGTATCTGCTGCTCATCAAAGTGATCCAGTTATATATACACATATATCCACTTTTTTATAGATTTTGTTACCATAAAGGCTATTATAGAGTACTGAATAGAGTTCCCTGTGCTATACAGTAGGTTCTTATTAGTTATCTATTTTATATATCGTAGTCCGTATATGTCAATTCCAATCTCCCAATTTATCCCTCCACTTGCCCTTCCCCCCTTGCATTCAGTCGCTCACTCATGTCTGACTCTTTGTGATCCTATGGATTGTAGCCTGCTAGGCCCCTCTGTTCGTGGGATTTCCCAGGCAAGAATACTGGAGTGGGTTGCCACTTCTTATTCTAGGGATCTTCCCAACCCAGGGATCGAACCTGTGTCTCTTGTGTCTCCTGCATTGGCAGGAGGATTCTTTACCACTGAGCCACCAGGGAAGCCCCATCCCTTCACCCACGGTAACTGTAAGTTTGTTTTCTATATATGTTACTGTATTTCTGTCTTGTAAATAGGTTCATTTGTACCGTTTTTTAGATTCCACATATAAGTGAGATCATATGATATTTGTCTTTCTCTATCTGACTACTCAGTATGACAATCTCTGGGTCCATTCATGGCACTGCATATGACATTATTTTTATCTTTTTTTATGGCTCAGTGATTGGACTGCAAGGAGATCCAACCAGTCCATTCGAAAGGAGATCAGTCCTGGGTGTTCTTTGGAAGGACTGATGCTGAAGCTCCAATATCTTGGCCACCTCATGCCAAGAGTTGACTCATTGGAAAAGACTCTGATGCTGGGAGGGATTGCGGGCAGAAGAAAAAGGGGACAACAGAGGATGAGATGGCTGGATGGCATCACTGACTCCATGGGCGTGAGTCTGAGTGAACTCCGGGAGTTGGTGATGGACAGGGAGGCCTGGCGTGCTGCAATTCCTGGGGTCGCAAAGAGTCGGACATGATTGAGCGACAACTGAACTGAACTTATATTCCATTGTATATATGTACCACATCTTTATCCATTCCTCTATTTATGGGCTTCAATGTCCTGGCTATGGTAAGTAGTCCTGCAATGAACATTTTTGAACTTTGGTTTTCTCTGAATATATGCCCAGGAATGGAACTGCAGGATCATATCATAGCTTTATTTTTACTTTTTAAAAGAACCTCCATACTCTTCTCCATAGTGGCTGTGCCAATTTACATTCTCACCAACAGTGTAGGAGAGTTCCCTTTTCTCCACATCCTCTCCAGCATTTACTGTTGGTAGATTTTGGTGATGGCCATTCTGACTGGTGTGAGGTGCTACCTCATTATAGTTTTGACTTACTTTTCTCTGATAACTAGTGATGCTGTGCATCTTTTCATATGTCTCTTGGCCATCTGTCTTCTTTGGAGAAATGTCTATTTAGATCTTCTGCCCACTTTTTAATTGGACTGTTTGGGTGTTTTGATATTGAGCTGCATGAGCTGTTTGTATATTTTGGATATTAATCCCTTGTCAGTCACTTCATTTGCAAATATTTTCTCCCACTCTGAGGGTTGTCTTTTCATTCTGTTCATGGTTTCCTTTGTTGTGCAGAAGCTTTTAAACTTAATTAGGTCCCACTTGTTTATTTTTGTTATTCTAGGAGGTGGATCAAAAGAGATATTGCTTGTGATTTATGTCACAGAGTGTTTTGCTTTTGCAAAGACTGTTTTGCCTATGCAAAGAAAGAAGTGGAGATGATTTGTTTGGAATTAATATGTTTTACAGATGAGTTGGAAACACAGATTCAAAGGAAATTAGAATGGGATTCAGATTTTGAAGTCTTCTTCTTATAAGCAATGAATCAAATTTTTCTAGACAAAGATGTTGAGTTGGATAGAGAAGCAACCACAAGATAGAATCTGGGAAACACCACATTTTCAGGAATGGTCCAAAGAACAGAATCTAATAAAAGATGCAGAGTGGAGTCCATGGGGAAGGAAAATCAGTGGAAACCAATGAAAGAGTTTGAGGGAGGAAGGGGCAAAAATGTCAAATTCCTTCAAGATGTCAGGTAGAATAAAAATTTTAAATGTGCTTTGAATTAATCACTGGATCATTGATGACTGTCATAAAAGTAATGGGGAAGGCTATAAAAAGTGCTCTCCGGGCAGTTTTTGATTATATATATATATTTTAAAAAAACCTTATTGTGAATCATATCAGGAAATATCCCCAAATATCTTACTGAGGCTCTTTTTCTATAATATCATAATATTAAGTAGCACATTGGTCAAGGAGTTTTTTTTTTATCAGAATGCTGACATTTGATGTCTTATTTGCAGAACCCTTTCCAAAGAACTCTCATGGAACATTCGGGTAAAATTTCACTAGAAAATTCTTATATTTCTTAGAGAAAAGCAAAATACCTGATTTTTTCCAGATTCCTTTGCTACTTTGAGCAAAAAAGAATTATTAACATCAATAATACACTATAGATTAACCTGACTTGTCAATAAGGAATGTACTTTAAAGATATTACTTGTAATTAAAGTTCTTGAGCCTCCAGCTTACTCCACCCCTTGGACTCAGCCTTAGGGTTCTCTTTCCTTCTGGGCATTCTGACTATTGTGGGATCCATTGCTTTCTGGAAGTTTACTGGATGCAACTTATCTGTTAGTTAATCAAAATGGACTTTACATTCAAAGTTTATTTATTCAAATAGGAAATTCATAGGCAGCAAAATTTATGGTCCTTCTATGCTACCTCGGTAGTCCTTGTATTCAATACTAATGGCACTGGTAAAAACAACTACTAAAACAAACTAGTAGCAACAGCAGCAACCAACAACAAACAGCAATAATTGTCACTATTTGAATGTTTACTACTCCGCCAGGCACTGTACCATATGCCGCACATATCACTTAAACTATTACTTTCTTATTAACAAGGACAGAAATATATATTGGAAGCAACTGATCATTTATGTGAAAAGCTTTTATGTCTTTTATGCATGCATTTTTGGATATGTCAAGGTATAGCAGTGAATTAACACATAAAAAAAAGGAATATATTTTATTCCTTTTAATAAAAAATATAACACAACACATAATAAAAAAAAAAGGTTTTTCTTTAAAAGTGTAAATAGCTTTTTATCACAATTGCTTTGCCAACTAGAATTGGTAAAAGAGGAACAACAAGTACTAAATCAAATTACAAGGACTTCCCTGGTGGTCCAGGAGTTAAGAATCCACCTGCCAAGGGATGGCACATGAGTTTGATCCCTGGTCTGGGAAGATTCAACATGCTGCAGGGCATGTTGCAACATGCAACACAGCTACTGAGCCCCAGCTCTAGAACTTGGCAGCTGCAGCTACTGAAGCTCGAGCACCCTAGAGCTCATGCTCCACGATAAGCAAAGCCACCACAGTGTGAAGCCCGAGCACCACAGCTGGCATACCCACCACTTGCTGCAACTAGAAAAAGCCCACGTGCGCAGCAGTGAAGACCCAGAGCAGCCAAAAAATACAAATAAACAAATCAGATTATTTTTTTCTTTTTCCTACATTTCCTGACTCCCTAATGTTTTTGACACACACATAGATAAAAGAACGTTTTGATATTTGGCAAAACTAATACAATTATGTAAAGTTTAAAAATAAAATAAAAATTTTTAAAAAAATGTAAAAAAAAAAGGAAAAAGAAAAAAAAAGAAGAACAGTCTTTGAGCTTTCAAGCTTGTTTTAGCTTAGCTCTAATTGAAATGTGGTCCTAGGAGCCCTTGCAGGAGGTCCTCAAGGTAGGTTCTATTTTCATAATAATACTAATATGTTTGCTTTTTGCACTTACATTCTCTTGCATTCATTTTCGAGATGCTACATGGCATATGTTGATATTGTTGCCTTGATGGCTTATGGAGTAAGTACTTATGTATTATTAGTGTGTGTGTTTCTAAATTTTCCTATGGCAAATTCTTTGGGATCCTCAACAATTTTTAAGGGTAGAAAGACACATTGAAACTAAAAAGCCTAAGAATTACTGTTTTAGATGAAAGAAAATATGAATTAGGACCACTTATTATTGAATTAGTCTTAATTTGGGGGAATAAAACTTTAGAAAATTATATAAAATTATAAGATATTATCAAATGTGAAAAAGTAATGAAAATTCGTGAGCTGTATCATTTGGCTTACCTAAATTGACTATAAATTACTGAATTAACTATAAATTCCTAGCTGCGGGTCTCTTTCATTTTCTAGAGTTATAACAAGGTTCTGGTGGTTAAGACTCAGACTCTTAAGCTGCAGAGCTTCCTCTCTTTCTTTGTTTTTGTCTTGTTTTGTCAATAAATATATATATTTTGCCCATCTTCTTTAAAATTAACACAAGCCTAACTTTGGTTTTTGTTGACTACTAACAAACACACCCTCTAGCCTTGATAACCAACCTTTTGGACAAGCACCATGTGGTTAGCCCAAACAGTCAGTCTGTGGTATTTTGTTACTGATGCCATAGCAGACTAGTACTCTATGGGACTTGGTCTAAAATGCCTTAAATATGAGTTATTTTTGATGTAAATGCTTTCAATTATTAGCCTAAATAAATATTTGTTGAAGTATTCTACTTATCCCACTTATTATTCTTACCTTCCCAAATCAAATTGTTTACTATATCTTTTTCTCTTTCAAGTATCCTGTTTTTCAAGATACCTTTCTAAGTCAATTCTGCCAAATATGGTATAAGTCAGCATTAACATATACTGTGGAAATATTTATCAGAGGTTCCTAGGACATACAATTTTCTCTTTAGTTATTTTAAAAATAATATATTTTATTTTATTTTGGTGAAATGTCCTTCTTATAGGACATTCAGGCAATACAGAAAATGTAACTGCTTCAAATTCCACCACTCAAAACAACCACTCTTAACATTAGCTGAACAGTTTTCTATGAATATGTGTAAAAAGAAGGAAAGACAAATTATTGTATGAAAATTATTTCATATGAGCATGTTACCTTAAATAAAAATTATTACATTTATTGTTACTTTATTTTAAGCTGGCAAAAGGGGCAGATGTAATTACTGAATGTGAGATAGAAATGTCCCTACCATATACAAATGTGAATGTGAACTATGATATTTGAGTGATAATGCTGCATCATTGTTTGTTCATCAATCACAACAAATGTACCACTCTGGTAGGGATGATGAGGGCGGCTACATACACGTGGAAGTAGGGGACAAACAGAAACCGTTTGAGCTGTAAAGTCGCTTTCAGTCGTGTCCGACTCTGTGCGACCCCATAGACAGCAGCCCACCAGGCTCCTCTGTCCCTGGGATTCTCCAGGCAAGAACACTGGAGTGGGTTGCCATTTCCTTCTCCAATGCATGAAAGTGAAAAGTGAAAGTGAAGGCGCTCAGTCGTGTCCAACTCTTCGTGACCCCATGGACTGCAGCCCACCAGGCTCCTCTGTCCATGAGATTTTCCCAGGCAAGGATACTGGATTGGGTTGCCATTTCCTTCTTCAATATATATTTTTACATGTTGAAGATTAAAACACTTGTGTTCTTTATAAATAATTCTCTCATGTTTAAACTATATATTTAAATGGATTTATTGTTCATCACAAATCATGATTTAAAATTTTTATTTATTTATTTATTTTTGTTATTGGGATATATATGGCAGAAAGAGAAGAACTAAAGAGCCTCTTGATAAAAGTGAAAGAGGAGAGTGAAAAAGTTGGCTTAAAGCTCAACATTCAGAAAATTAAGATAGTGGCATCCGATCCCATCACTTCATGGCAAATAGATGGGGAAACAATAGAAACAGTGAGAGACTTTATTTTCTTGGGCTCCAAAATCACTGCAGATGGTGACTGCAGCCATGAAATTAAAAGATGGCTGCTCCTTGGAAGAAAAATTATGACCAACCTAGACAGCATATTAAAAAGCAGAGACATTACTTTGCCAACAAGGGTTTGTCTAATCAAAGCTATGTTTTTTCCAGTGGTCATGTACAGATGTGAGAGTTCAACTATAAAGAAAACTGAGTGCTGAAGAATTTTTAACTGTGGTGTTGGATAAGACTCTTGAGAGTCCCTTGGATTGCAAGGAGATCCAATCAGTCAATCCTAAAGGAAATCAGTTCTGAATATTCATTGGAAAGACTGATGCTGAGGCTGAAACTCCAATACTTTGGCCACCTGATGCAAAGAATGGACTCATTTGAAAGACCCTGATGCTGGGAAAGATTGAAGGCAGGAGAAGGGGATGACAGAGGATGAGATGGTTGGATGGCATCACCAATTCGATGGACATGAGTTTAAGTAAGCACTGGGAGTTGGTGATGGACAGGGAAACCTGGCGTGCTGCAGTCCATGGGGTTGCAAAGAGTTGGACCCAACTGAAAGACTGAACTGAACTGAACTATCTAGTGCTTTTGTTGTATGTTTTACAACTGAAGAAGTATGAGAGGAAAGATTAAAAAAATGAGTGCTTGTATCTGTTTTTAAATTCTCTCCTGTCCTCTTTGGTTTTGATCTACAGGTAAGATGAGATAAAACCTATTGTAACTCATTCTAATCCAGAGTGTGTCTGTCTCTCTGTTATGCCACTCATTGAATGTGTAGTTGGATCTATTATCTTACAGTGTAACCATGGAGTTATTAGCACCACTAGTTTTCATTCCAAGAAAAAAAAAGATGAAAAAAAACCCTCCCAGAAGCAAAATAAAATAAGACAGAGTAATAAAGTCTTACTCATAGTCATAACCACTTAGAGACTTCTGATAAAGTAAAATATTGCTAAAATGTTAGAACAGATACAGAAACTGTAGCATTTTCAACATAATCAACCACATTGCCTGTGGTTCAGATGTGAAATAAGCAAAAAACAGTTTCTTCTGAGCCCTGATATTTATGACAGCCACAATTGACCACACCATGAAAACCTAATGCTTGGTTTGTGTGTATATGGTATATTTGCATTCACGTTTAATACTATTGACACAATGTTTGTATCAGTGGTGGAAATGTTTGTGATAAGAATCAACCTGAACAGGAAATTCATGTGAGTAACTATTTCAGTGCTAAATAGGCACTTTAGAAAGACAGTGGAGAAGGCAATGGCACCCCACTCCAGTACTCTTGCCTGGAAAATCCCATGGGCGGAGGAGCCTGGTAGGCTGCAGTCCATGGGGTTGCTAAGAGTTGGACATGGCTGAATGACTTCACTTTCACTTTTCATTTTCATGCATTGGAGAAGGAAATGGCAACCCCCTCCAGTGTTCTTGCCTGGAGAATCCCATGGACGGGGGAGCCTGGTGGGCTGCCGTCTATGGGGTTGCACAGAGTCGGACACGACGGAAGCGACTTAGCAGCAGCAGCAGCAGCAGAAAGGCAGTAGAAGAGAAAGATGAGAAAGACTGCCCAGAGAATTGGGGGGAGAAGTGCAATGAGGTAAGCTGGCTATGGAGGGTGATGGAAAAACTGGAGCCCAAGGTATGTCCAAGCAGAAGCAGCTTAAGCCATGCTGATGAAAGGCTGTAAGGTCTCCACAAGTGACCTTGAAAGTGAACAGATTTTTGCACATAGCTTACCACCAATGTAAACAAAAAGGTCTGACTTCTGAGAATAAAGTCAGTATGTGGGATATAACATATTTAGTTGCTAAATCATGTCCAACTCTTTTGTGACCTCATGGACAATAGCCCGCCAAGCTCCTCTGTCCATGGATTTCCCAGGCAAGAACACTGGAGTGGGTTGCCATTTTCTTCCCCAAAGGATCTTTCCAACCCAGGGATTTAACCCATGTCTCCTGCATTGCAAGCAGATTCTTTACTGCTGAGCTACCAGGGAAGCCATGATACATTAATAACATATACAGGATGTAATTATTATAAGAAAGTGTTAGTCACTAAGTCGTGTCTGACTCTTTGTGATCCCATGGACTGTAGCTCTCCAGGCTCCTCTGTCCATGGGATTTTCCCAGGCAAGAGTACTGGAGTGGGGTGCCATTGCCTTCTCCGCACTAGTCACTAATGAAATACAAATCAAAACCAAATGAGATATCACTTAACACCCACTAGGATCCTACTACTACTACTGCTGAAATGAAAAACAGGTGTAGGCAAGATTATAGAGGAACTGGAACTCATATATTACTAGTAGAAATGTACAATTGTGAAGTTGCTGTTAACAGCAAATTGGTGAGTCTTCAATAAGTTACACACAGAGAGGGAGACAGAGACAGTAGAAAAGGAGGATGCTGAGCTCAGCTTCCCCACGAACAAATCAGAAATACAATTATATGTGGAACAATTATTACTGAAAACAACATGGAAACTGTCAGAAAGGCTCTTCTATAACCAGCACTGTAAAGAAAGATCCACAACCAGTACTATAAAGAAAGATCCACATGAAGTTAGTTAGAAAGAGAGGAGACGCCATCAGGTCAGAACCCAAACCTTAGCAGGAAAACAAAAGAGAAGGGGGATGTCATGGGCTCAGGGATCCTCCCTGGAAGGAGCAAGGACTTTAAGGTGCCCCAGCACAAGGGTCCAACACCGGTAAGACGAGTCTTTTTAGCTGTTTTGAAAACCAGTGGGACTTACTAGAGAGATGAAGGAAACCAAGATAACACTCCTTTTTTAAAAAATTATTTAACTGGAGGATAATTACTTTACAGTATTGTGATGGTTCCCACCATCATTCGTGTGTGATTGTCCATAGATCAGCATGAATCAGCCTTAGGTATACATGTGTCCCCTTCATCCCCAAACCCCTCCAACTCCCCTCACTCCCATACCACCCCTACAAGTTGTTACAGAGCACTGGCTTTGGGTGCTCTGCCTCATACATCAAACTCTCACTGGTTATCTGTTTTACATATGGTAATTTACATGTTTCAATGCTATTCTCTCAAATCATCCTACCCTCTCCTTCTCCCACTGAGTCCAAAATTCTGTTCTTTATGTCTGTGCTCCTTTGCATGTAGGATCATCAGTACCATCTTTCTAAACTCCATACATATGCATTAATATGTGGTATTTGTCTTTCTCTTTCTGACTTATTTCACTCTGTATAATAGGTTCTAGGTTCATCTACCTCATAATTGACTCAAATGTGTTCCTTTTTATAGCTGAGTAATATTACATTGTGTGTATGTATTATAACACTCTTGAAGAGCATTGCACATGCTTGCTTACTCCTAGGAACAACATACAAGAAACAGATAGAAAACTGCCTGGGGCTCTGGCCAGTTTGCCAGAGAAGCCCTTGTGTACACCCAGCCACACTGGGTGCCAGCTTTATCCCCTCTTGCTCTGGCACTGCTCTCCATTGTGAAGGCTGTCCTTACCAAGAAAAGTGTGTACACTTAGAGGAAACAGAACCAGCTCAGACCCAACCCTGCTTCAGACAAGGGTGGAGGCAACCTTTACCAGCACACAAGTTCCTGCCCACATTTATGGGGAGCTAAACTAGTTCCCTGGATGACATCACCAACTCGATGGATATGAGTTTGAGTGAACTCCGGGAGTTGGTGATGGACAGGGAGGCCTGGCGTGCTGCAATTCATGGGGTCACAAAGTAGGACACGACTGAGCAACTGAACTGAACTGAACTGAAGTGAACTGAAACTAGTTCCATGGTAGACACTAATATTTTCAGCAGGAGCAAAATCAGCTCAGTAGTGTGGCTCTAAACCCTCTGACCTGACTCAAGTCTCTAACCAAGGAATGCACAATGGGGAAAACGTGACCCAGCACAGACATGAAGTCACTAGTCCCCGGGTCCCTTCCACTATCCCAACCAAGGCAGAGAGTGCCCTCACACACTTGGGGAGAAACCCAACTCGTCAGAGCTTCTGTTCTGAACCCTTGGGCCTTGCCCCTGGTTTGCACCCTATCTGCCCACTCAGATAGGGTGGTGACTTCCATTAGGCACAGGAGAAGCTCACATCTGGCTCTGGCTCTACTCCTCCACCTCCAGCCTTACATCCCACCAAAGTGATGGTTGCCAGGACACCTTGGGGATATATGTGATCCATGCTCACTTCAGTTCCAGCTATCTCACAAAAACCACCAGGCACACACAGGCGGCATTGGGTGGTAATGCTCCCACCCAAGAACATCCCTTTAAGATAAGGTAGGTAACTGTTTCACCTAATTTCATAGAGACAGAGAAAGTTAAACAAAATAAGAAGACAGAGGACTATGTTTCAAAGTAAAGGACATGGAAAAAAGCCCTGAAAAAACCTAGTGAAACAGAGATAAATAATTTACCAGATAAAAGCACTGAAGCACTAGTAATAAAAATGACAACTGAACTTGGGAAAAGAATAGATGAATACAGTGAGAATTTTAACAAAGAACTAGAAAATGTAAAAAAGAACCAGTCACAGCTGAAGAATGCAATAACTGAAATAAAAATTACACTAAAAAGAATTAAGAGCAGATTAGATGATAGAGAAGAATGCACAAGCAATGTGGAAGACAGAAAAATGAAAATCACCCAATCAGAGCACCAAATAGAAAAACAAATTAAAAAATAAATTTCAAGAGAGCTCTGAGACAAAATCAATCATACTAACATTTGCATTATGGGGTTCCCAGAAGGAGAAGAGAGGAAAGTGTTGCAAATATATTTGGTGAAATTATGGCTGAAAGCTTCTTGAAATTGAAGAAATTCCCAAACAAAATGAACCCAAAGGGATTCGCATCAATTATGACCACTTTGATCAGTGTGAGCTGGTAACTCACTGTAGTTTTGATTTGCATTTCTCAAATAATTAGTTATGTTGAGTATCTTTTCATGTGCTTTTTGGCTATCTGTGAGTCTTTGGAGAAATGTTTATTTAGGCCTTTTACCCATTTTTTTAAATTGGGTTATTTGTGTTTTTTTGTTATTGAGTTGTATGAGCTGTTTGCATATTTTGGAAGTTAAGTCCTTATGAGTTGCATCATTTGCAAATATTTTCTCCCAATCTGTAGGTTGTCTTTTCACTTTGTTTATGGTTTCCTTTGCTGTGCCAAAGATTACAAGTTTGATTAGATCCCATTTGTTTATTTTTGTTTTTATTTCTATTGTATTGAAAACTGACCTAAGAAAACATTGGTATGATTTAAAACATATCATATTAAAACGGCAAAGTTAAAGATAAAGACAGAATTTTAAAGGCAGCAAGGGACATACAAAGAGTCACAAATAAAGGAGCCCCTATAAGGATCATCGAAAAAGCAAGAGAATTCCAGAAAAACATCTATTTCTGCTTTATTGACTATGCCAAAGCCTTTGACTATGTGGATCACAATAAACTGTGGAAAATTCTGAAAGAGATGGGAATCCCAGACCACCTGACCTGCCTCTTGAGAAACCTATATGCAGGTCAGGAAGCAACAGTTAGAACTGGACATGGAACAACAGACTGGTTCCAAATAGGAAAAGGAGTACGTCAAGGCAGTATATTGTCACCCTGCTTATTTAACTTAAATGCAGAATACATCATGAGAAGCGCTTGGCTGGAAGAAGCACAAGCTGGAATCCAGATTGCCGGGAGAAATACCAATAACCTCAGATATGCAGATGACACCACCCTTATGGCAGAAAGTGAAGAGGAACTAAAGAGCCTCTTGATGAAAGTGAAAGTGGAGAGTGAAAAAGTTGGCTTAAAGCTCAACATTCAGAAAACAAAGATCATGGCATCTGGTCCCATCACTTCATGGGAAATAGATGGAGAAACAGTGGAAACAGTGTCAGACTTTATTTTGGGGGGCTCCAAAATCACTGCAGATGGTGACTGCAGCCATGAAATTAAAAGACGCTTACTCCTTGGAAGGAAAGCTATGACCAACCTAGATAGCATACTCAAAAGCAGAGACATTACTTTGCCAACAAAGGTCTATCTAGTCAAGGCTATGTTTTTTTCAATGGTCATGTATGGATGTGAGAGTTGGACTGTGAAGAAAGCTGAGCGCCAAAGAATTGATGCTTTTGAACTGTGGTGTTGGAGAAGACTCTTGAGAGTCCCTTGGACTGCAGGAAATCCAACCAGTCCATTCTGAAGGAGATCAGCCCTGGGATTTCTTTGGAAGGAATGATGCTGAAGCTGAAACTCCAGTACCTTGGCCACCTGATGTGAAGAGCTGACTCATTGGAAAAGACTCTGATGCTGGGAGGGATTGAGGGCAGGAGGAGAAGGGGATGACAGAGGATGAGATGGCTGGAAGGCATCACTGACTCGATGGACGTGAGTCTGGGTGAACTCCGGGAGTTGGTGATGGACAGGGAGGCCTGGCGTGCTGCGATTCATGGGGGTCGCAAAGAGTTGGACACGACTGAGTGACTGAACTGAACTGAACTGAACTGATAAGGCTATCAGCTTATTTTTCTGTAGAAACTTTGCAAGCCAAAGGGAGGGACATGATATATTTATAGTGCTGAAAGGGGAAAATCTACAACCTTGGACACTCTACCCAACAGAGTTATCATTCAGAATTAAAGGGGAAATAAAGAGCTTCTCAGAAGCAAAACCTAAAAGAGTTCATCTAAATGGATCTTACAAGAAATGTTAAAGAGTCTTCTTTAAGCAGAAAAGAAAAGGCTACAGCAAGAACTAAGAATTTATAGAAAAGGAAAATTCTCACTAGTAAAGGCAAATATATAAAGAAGGTTAGGTATCAACCATTTAAATAAGCAAGGTTAACAGACAAAAATTGGAAAATTAAATATAATTATAATAAATAGGTGACAGACAAAAGATGTAAAATATGATATCAAAAACACAAAACAATGAAATTTTGTCATTTGAAGCAATGAAGCAACAGGGATGGACCTGAAGGGTATTATGCTGAGTGAAATAAGTCAGACAGAGAAAGTAAAACACTGTATAATGTCACTTAAATGTGGAATCTAAAAAAATATAAGAAACTAGTGAATATAACAAAAAAGAAACTGACTCACAGATTTATAGAGCAAACTACTGGTTACCAGTGCAGTGAGCAAAAGAGGAGGGAAAAATAGGGGTAGGGAATTTAGAGATACAACTATCATGCAAAATGAGCTATGAGAATATATTGTACAACACAGGGAATATAGCCATTGTTTTGTGGTAACTATCAATGGAGTATAGCCTTTGGAAGTTGTGAATCACTATATTGTACATTTGTTACTTATATAATATTGTACATCAACTATATTTCAATGAAAAAAAACACAGACTGAAAGTTAGGGAGTGAAAAAAGCTGTTTCATGCATTGGAAATGACTAGAAAACAAAGGTAATAACACTCATCTCAACAAAGTAAACCTTAAGGCAAATTCTATAACTTTTTGTCAATGGCATTGTATAATGATAAAAGGTTCAATACAAGAAGAAGATATAACATTTGTTAACATACATGCACCTAATATAAGAACATCTGAATATATAAAGCAAATATTAACAGATGTAAAGGGAGAAATGGACAATAATACAATAACAGTAGGGGATTTTAAACCACAATTACATCAATAGGTATCTTCTACACAGAAAATCAATAAGGAAACAATGATCTTTAATGACACATTAGATTAGTGGGATTTAACAGATATCTATAGGACATTTCATCCAAACCAACAGAATACACTTTCTTTTCATGTGCACATGGAACTTTCTCCAAGACAGATCATAAACTAGGCCACAGAACAAGTCTCAATATGTTTAAGAGGACAGAAATTATATCAAGCGTTTTTTCCAACCATAGCAGTATGAAAGTAGAAATCAATTACAGCAAGAAAATGGGGGGAAAACACAAACATACGGAGGCTAAACCACATGCTATTAAAAAACCAATAAAGAAATCAAAGAGGAAATCAGAAAAAAAACCTTGAGACAAATGAAAATAAAAACACAGCTTTCCACAATCTGTGGGCTATAGCAAAAGCATTTCTAAGAGGCATGTTCATAGTGATATAGGCTTATCTCAAGAAACAGAAAAAAATCTCATGTGAACAACCTACCTTACCTGATTCCTTTAAAGGAATTAGAATAGGATGAGTAAACAAAGACCAAAGTCAGCAGAAGGAAGGAATAATAATAAAAATCAGAGAGGAAATAAACAAAGTAGAGAACTTAAGAAAAAGGAAAAAAAGAAAGCAACAGAAATGGTCAGTGAAACCAATTTTAAAAAGATAAACAAAATTGATAAACCTTTGACCAGGTTCATAAAGAAAAAAAAGAGGATTAAAATAAACAAAATAAGAAATAAAAGAGGAGAAATTACAACTGATATCACAGAGAGATGCAAAAAACATTGAGAGAATACTGCAAACATTTATATGCTAAAAAACTGGACAAACTAGAAGAAATGAATAAATTCCTAGAAACAGACAATATTCCAACACTGAATCAGGAAGAAAAGGATAATCTTAACAGGCAGTTCGCTAGTAATGAAATTGAATCAGTAATCAAAAAGCTCCCAGGAAACAAAAGTGCAGAACCAAATAGTTTCACAGGGAAATTCAACCAAACATAAAAAGAAAAGTTAATATCTATCCTTCTCAAACTATTCCAAAAATTGAAGAGGAGGGAACACACCCAAATTCATTCTAAGAGGCCACCATTACCCTGAGACCAAAACTGGACAAAGACATTACAAAAAAAGGAAAATTACAGGCCATTGTCTCTAATGAATATAGATACCAAAATCTTCAACAAAATATTAGCAAACTGAATTCAACAGTACATAAAAAAGTCATACATCATGAACATGTGGGTTTTGTTCTAGGAATGTAAAGACGGTTCATTATCTGCAAATCAATGTGATAACCATATTAACAAAATGAGTGATAAAAAGCACATGAGCATCTCAATAGATGCAGAGAAAACATGTAATAAAATTCAAAGTTTATTCATGATATAAATTATCATCAAAGTCAGTACATAGGGAACATAGCTCAATATAATAAAGGTCATTTATGACAAACCCTTAGCTAGCATCATGCTCAATGTTGAAAATCTAAAAGCTTTTTCTCTAAAATCAGGAATAAGACAAGGATGTCAACTCTCACTTTTTCTATTTAACATAGTACTGTAAGTCATAAACCACAGTAATCACCCAAGAAAAAAGATATAAAACATCCAAACTGAAGGGAAAAAGCAAAACTGTCAATACATGCATATGACATGAATATATCAACCCTAAAGTCTCTACCCCAAAACTATTAGAATCAATAATTGAATTCAGTATAGTTGCAGGATACAAGATTAATATATAGAAATTGGTTGCTTGCCAACACTAATAATGAACTATAAGAAAGAGAAAGTTTAAAAGAAATTATGTTTAAAATCACAACAGGTGGATAATTTGAACACCACCCAGCCAGGACATGTGGCCAGAGCACTTCTGGCTTTCCCAGCCTCTGCCCCCAGAGTAGAAAGCTGAGAAGGAGCCGTGGGCCTACGACTCTGTGTGTGTGCCATGGGCCAGGACTGCCAAAGCCACAAGCCCGAAACACCAAGGAGGCACACCTGGAGTCTGGCTCCCGCTGCTCACTGGCCGGCCCAGTCCTTAGGTACTTCCTCCCGTCAGCTTGCTCGCAGGAGACATGGGGTCCTGAAGGAGATCTGAACTCTTCAGAAGAGCACATACCTGCTGTTAAGAAAGAACCTCTTCTGCCTCCTGGCAAGAGAAACGTGTTAAATTCACTCATGGTATGGACTTCAATTGGCAAGCCCAAGCCCTGTTGACCCTACCAGAGATGGCAGAAGCATTTCTAGTTCACCTCTTTGAGGATGTTTATTTCTTCTCCTGACATGCCGACCACCTCATGCTCTTCCCAGAGGATGTGCAACTGGCCAGGGGGGATCCAAAGCATTTAGGAAATGCTCTGCTGAGCTCCTGACACTGGCCCATGTCTCCAGTTGATACCAGAGACTCTGCCCATAGCTGGGACCAGAACCACGCAGTACAAGCTGCTGCCTGCCTGGACTTGTCTCAGAGCAGACTGTGTATACTGCTTTCTAGTAAGGTTTTTTTTTTTTTTTTTTTAAAAGAAGAAGACTTCGTGGCTTTCCTCTGTAACAGAGGTAAAATATGAGAGAATCAACAATTTCTAAAAGTCCTGAGAATAATTTTCAGATGAAGAGACTCCAAGGTTGACTTCACTTTGAAGATTATTCATGTGACTGATGATTTGGAAGACATCAGATTTTCTACGTTATGAAAGAAAAGGGTATTTACTGAATATTTTAAATCTTTCTGTACCATTTAATTTTTTTTTTTTTTTTACCATATGTGTATTTACTTTTATTTAAAACATAAGGGAAAAAGTAAGAGAAGACCACTTCAATCAGTTGCATGGAAGAGCCTGGTGTGTCCAGGATACAAATCTCTATCCTTCAGACTGACCATGTCATTAGTGGCAGAAGCAAGTTCCTATGTGAACTATGCCTATCAACAGTTTTTATAGCTTTTCAAAAACTCAATTGGGATGAAAATAGAAAATTGCTAAGGTTTGATGTTCTGCCTCCTTCTGGAAAATTCCTGTCAAAATCATTCAGAAATTCTAGCTTGAAGAATGTATTTTATTCTTATTTGCAAATCATAGAAGATGTACTATAATTTATACTTCAGAATTTTTCATTCCAGGATTTTTAAAGAACCTTTTCAATGTTTTCACAGGTATATTTACAATTTCTTATAGAGATATAATAAAAATAATTTTTTAATGAGAAAAATTTAAAGCAAAGTTACTGTTATACAGAGATTATACTGTGTAATTTGTGTGTTAGTGTTAAGTTCTTCATTTGGACACTGCCAACATCCATAGGGCTTTTTTTAAAATTTAATTTATTTATTTTGATTGGAGGCTAATTACTTTACAATATTGTAGGACGGAGGAGCCCAGTAGGCTGCAGTCCATGGGGTCGCTCAGAGTCGGACAGGACTGAGCTACTTCACTTTCACTTTTCACCTTCATGCATTGGAGAAGGAAATGGCAACCCACTCCAGTGTTCTTGCCTGGAGAATCCCAGGGACAGGGGAGCCTGGTGGGCTGCTGTCTATGGGGTCACACAGAGTCGGACATGACTGAAGCGACTTAGCAGTAGCAGCAGCAGCAGTGGTTTTTTCAAACATTGACATGAATCAGCCAAGGGCACACATGTGTTCCCCATCCAGAACCCCCCTCCCACCTCCCTTCCTATCCCATCCCCCAGGGTCATCCCAGTGCACCAGCCCTGAGCACCCTGTCTCATGCATTAAACCTGGACCGGTGATCTGCTTCACACATGGTAATAACACGTTTCAACACTACCCTCTCAAATCATTCCCTCGCCTTCTCCCACAGAGTCCAAAAGACTGTTCTTTACATCTGTCTCTCTTTTGCTGTCTCGCATATAGGGTCATCATTACCATCTTTCTAAATTCCATGAATGAATGAAGTTGCTCAGTCATGTCCGACTCTTTGTGACCCCATGGACTGTGGCCCACCAGCCTCCTCCATCCATGGGATTTTCTAGGCAAGAATACTGGAGTGGGTTACCATTTCCTTCTCCAGGGGATCTTCCCGACCCGGGGATCGAACCCAGGTCTCCTGCATTTCGGGCAGATGCTTTACTGTCTCAGCTACCAGGGAATTCCATATATATGCATAGGTATACTGTATTGGTGTTTTTCTTTCTGACTTACTTCACTCTGTATAATAGGCTCCAGTTTTATCCACCTCATTGGAACTGATTCAAATGTATTCTTTTTAATGGCTGAGTAATACTCCATTGTGTAAATGTACCACAGCTTTCTTATCCATTTGTTTGCTGATGGACATCTAGGTTGCTTCCATGTCCTAGCTATTGTAGACAGTGCTGCAATGGACATTAGGGTACATGTGTCTCTTTCAATTCTGGTTTCCTCAGTGTGTATGCCCAGCAATGGGATTGCTGGGTCGTATGGCAGTTCTATTTCCAATTTTTAAAGGAGTCTCCATACTGTTCTCCATAGTGGAACAGCCATAGTTTAGACAAGAGAACTGAGGGATGTATTTTGCCTCCAATGGAATACAGTATGAACAGATAAAAACCTTGTCATTCTCGTGTAACTGAAAGTAGTTTAAGAGATATCCAGAGAATGGTAAGTGACACCCAAAGTCTTTTAAATATTGTGTGAAAATGATTAGTGAGGGCGGATACTAATAATGATGTGTTGGTGAACTGAATTCAGAGATAAACTAAGAGGAAGGATCAAGTTCCATTGTTTGATAAATTTTAACCCTTTGGGAAAACATTTTCCTGTTCAACGTCAATTCATTTTTATGTAAACATAGGAATAAAGTTTATCTATCTATGAATATAAAAAAAATCACATCAAAAAGAATAAAATACCTAGGAATAAACTTAATCAAGGAAGTGAAAGGCCTTTGAAAACTACACAACACTGATGGAGGAAATTCAGGATGATACAAAGAAATGAAAAGATATCCCTTGTTCATGAACTTTAAGAATTAATACAGTTAAAATGTCCATACTACTCAAAGCAATCTGCAGATTTAAGGCAATTCTTACCAAAACACCGATGACATTTTTCACAGAACCAAAACAAAGAATCTTAAAATCTTTCAGTTCAGTTCAGTCGTTCAGTCGTGTCTGACTCTTTGTGACCCCATGAATCGCAGCATGCCAGGCCTCTCTGTCCATCACCATCTCCCGGAGTTCACTCAAACTCACATCCATCGAGTTGGTGATGCCATCCAGCCATCTCATCCTCTGTCGTCCCCTTTTCCTCCTGCCCCCAATCTGTCCCAGCATCAGAGTCTTTTCCAATGAGTCAACTCTTCACATGAGGTGGCCAAAGTACTGGAGTTCCAGCTTCAGCATCATTCCTTCCAAAGAAATCCCAGGGCTGATCTCCTTTAGAATGGACTGGTTGGATCTCCTTGCAGTCCAAGGGATTCTCAAGAGTCTTCTCCAACACCACAGTTCAAAAGCATCAATTCTTCAGCACTCAGCTTTCTTCACAGTCCAACTCTCAGATCTATACATGACCACTGGAAAAACCATAGCCTTGACTAGACGGACCTTTGTTGGCAAAGTAATGTCTCTGCTTTTCAATATGCTATCTGCTAAGTCACTTCAGTCATGTCCAACTCTGTGAGACCCCATAGACGGCAGCCCATCAGGCTCCACCGTCCCTGGGATTCTCCAGGCAAGAACGCTGGAGGGGTTGCCATTTCCTTCTCCAATGCATAGAAGTGAAAGTGAAGTCACTCAGTCGTGTCTGACTCTTCGCTACCCCGTGGACTGCAGCCTACCAGGCTCCTCCATCCATGGGATTTTCCAGGCAAGAGTACTGGAGTGGGTTGCCATTGTCTTCTCCAAATATGCTATCTAGGTTGGTCATAACCTTTCTTCCAAGGAGTAAGCGTCTTTTAATTTCATGGGTGATCTTTTTTTTTTTTTTTTTTAATTTTATTTTATTTTTAAACTTTACGTAATTGTATTAGTTTTGCCAAACATCAAAATGAATCCATCACAGGTATACATGTGCTCCCCCTCCTGAACCCTCCTCCCTCCTCCCTCCCCATACCATCCCTCCAGGTCGTCCCAGTGCACCAGCCCCAAGCATCCAGTATCGTGCATTGAACCTGGACTGGCATCTCGTTTCATACGTGATATTTTACATGTTTCCATGGGTGATCTTTATGGGACCACAAAAGACTCAGAATTCCCAAAGCAATCCTAAGGAAAAAGAACAAAGCTGGAAATATCATGTTTTCTGATTTCAGGCTATACTACAAAACTACAATAATCATACTGGCACAAAAACAGATACATAGATCAATGGAACAGAACAGAGAGCTCACAAATATACCCAAGAATTTATGATCAATTAATCTGTGACAAAGGAGGAAAGAATACACAACAGGGAAAATACAGTTCCTTCAATAAGTGGTGCTGATAAAATGGGACAGCTACATGTAAAAGAGTAAAATTAGAACTTTCTCTCATATCATTTACAAAAATAAACTGAAAATGGATTAAATATCTAAAGGTAAGACTAAACCATAAACTTCCTAGAAGAAAACATAGACAGAATACTCTTTGACATAAGTCTTATATATTTTCAGATATGTCTTCTCAGATAAGGGAAACAAAAGTAAGAATAAACAAATGGGACCTAATTAAATTTAAAGCCTTTTGCACAGAAAAGTGAATCATTGACAAAATGAAAAGAACCTACCAAATGGAAGAAAGTATTTGCAAATGATATATTTGATAACGGGTTAAATAAATATATAAACAGCTCACATAACTCAATATCAAAAAACCAGATAACAATTAAAAAATGGGCAGAAGACATGAATAGACATTTTTGCAAAGAAGACATTCAGGTAGCCAATAGGCACATGAAAAGATTCCCATCCTCTCTAGTCATCAAGGAAATGCAAATCAAAGCCACAATGAGATATTACCTCACACCTGTCTGAATGGCTATCATCAAAAGACAATTAATAACAAATGTTTGAAAGGATGTGGAGAAAAGGGAACCCTTATACACTGTTGGTGGGAATGGAAATTGGTTCAGTTGATATGGAAAACAGTACTGAGATTCCTCAAAAATCTAAAAATAGAACTATCATGTGATCCAGCAATTCCTCCTGGTACATATTTGAATAAAACATAAAAACTAATTTGAAAAAGACATATGCACCACAATGTTTTTAGCAGCAGTATTTTCAATAGCCAATATATGGAAGCAACCGAAGTGTCCATTAACAGATGAATGGTAAAGAAGTGGTACATACATAGCATTACTCAGCCATAAAAAAAGAATGGCATTTGATTTGCTACAACATGGATGGACCTAGAGGATATTTTGCTCAGTGAATATGTCAGATGGAGAAAAACAAATACAGTATAATTTTTGCTGTTAGCCTGTCCCTAACCCTGCGTGGCCCTGTTTGGCAGACTTCTCTCATCTGGAGTTTTAAGTAACAAAGAATTCTGCCTCTTATCTGTGTGAGTGTTGTGTTCTGTTGTCAAAAAAATCTTTCAATCTTATAAAATACTTGACACTGTCAGAAGGATAAAGTGGTCATGACTCTGACTTGTATAGATTCTTGGGGGTCTGTTCTTGCTTACTGATTCACTCAAAACCATGAGAAGAATAGTTTGGGAAATCAGTGTGCTTTACTTTAATCTTGTTGCTTGCTGTTGTGTCTGCTGGTGGTTTCCTTGTCTCTCCTTACTCCAGTTTCCAAGCTGTTGGAATATTAAATATGAGCAATTCTAATTGGCTAAATGCCATAGTTAGATACTAGCCCAAGTGGGAGCCACCTTAGGGCAATAGAAGTGATTAGCCACTTGTGGCACCAAATTCATGTGTTGAAACCTGTTCCTTTAAAGTGATTGTATTTGGAGGTGGGGGCCTGGGAAGTGATTAGGTCATAAGGATGGAGCCTTCATGGACAGGATTGTGCCTTTATAAAAGAGGTCCCAGTGAACTAGCTTATCCCCTTCACCATGTGAGAACACAATGAAAAGACTGTCTATGAGCCAGAAAGCTGGTCCTCACCAGACACCAAATCTATCAGTGCATCCATTTTGGACTTCTCAGCCTTCAGAATTGTGAAAAAAATTTTTTTCTGTTATTTAAAAGTCACCCAGTCCATGGTATTTTTTTTTTTTTTTACATAGCAGCCTGAACAGACTAAGAGAGTGGGCATAAACATTCGGATACAATAAGTAATACATTAAAATTAAATTAAACTTTCCTGGTGGTCCAATGGTTAAGAATCAGCCTTCCAACACAGGGGACATGGGTTTGATCCCTGGTCAGGGAACTATAATCCCACATGCCATGGTGCAACTAAGCTTGCCTGCCACGACTAGAGAAAGTCCATGTGCCACAACTACTGGCCCATGTGCTCTGGAGCCTGTGCAGCACAGCAAGAAGCCCCCAAGAGAAGCCCATGTGCCACAATTACAGAAAAGCCCGCATGCTGCAACAATGACCTAACTCAGCCAAAGTTTTTTAAAAATTAAATCAGAGACAACACATTCCTCATTTACCAATTTTGCTTAATCTCCCTGATGCTTCTACTTACAAATGAACTCACATTAAATGGCACCCCAACAAAAGGCTCTAATGTCTAAGTTAAAATCAATAGGTACTTTGTTAGTGCTCTCAAAGAGTGCTACTCATTGTGCAGGTTTTAGGATTTTCTGTCATAACTCTAAAGTCTCTGGACTATGTATGATGGCCCATAAACTTCTTTTTTAAGTATTTATTTATTTGACTGGTTTGTTTGTTTATTTATTTGACCAGGTCTTAGTTGGCAGGTGGGATCTATGATCTTTGTTACAGCATATGGAATCTTTTATTTATTTATTTTATTTTTTAACTTTACAATATTGTATTGGTTTTGCCATATATCAAAATGAATCCACCACAGGTATACACGTGTTCCCCATCCTGAACCCTCCTCCCTCCTCCCTCCCCATACCATCCCTCTGGGTTGTCCCAGTGCACCAGCCCCAAGCATCTTTTTTTTTTTATTTTAGTTACAGCATGTGGTATCTCTTTAGTTGCAGCATATGGAATCTTTCAGTTACTATATGAAAACTCTTAGTTTCAGCATGGGGGATCTAGTTCCCTGATCAGGGATGGAATCTGTACCTCCTGCATTGGGAGCATGGGGTCTTATCCACTAAACCACCAGGGAAGTCCTGCCATGAACTTCTGATGCAAAAAAACTGCCCCTCACTGTTTGCTTAGCCCACAATCCCGATATACTCCTTGTGCTCTGTAAAGACATGGTTCCCTACACTCCCTATACTCTCATGTCTAAAGGGAAATCTATCTGTGTCATTCTAAAAATTAATGGAGAGTATTGCTTTCTCCAGGAGGCCTCATATAGGTTCATCCCTAGGACCCCTAGGGAGGGAAATCATTCACTCCCTGGTGCCTTCTCCTACTTCCCATCTCTAGTTTGCCACTACAGCCTCCCACCCTGCATCTCTGATAATGATCACAACAACTACTTATTTCACTTGGATACAAATATCACTAACGATTACATATACCTTTCTGAACTACAAGCTCAAACCCTCCAACAATGGACTTGCCACCTTGAATCAATGAATATACTGAGATAATATTGTCATAAAAATATAACATGCTTTTAACATACTTTACAACTCAACATTACTTTGTCAACAAAGGTCTGTCTAGTCAAAGCTATGGTTTTTCCAGTAGTTACATATGGATGTGAGAGTTGAACTATAAAGAAAGCTGAGCGCCGAAGAACTGATGCTTTTGAACTGTGGTGTTGGAGAAGACTCTTGAGGGTCCCTTGGACTGCAAGGAGATCCAACCAGTCCATCCTGAAGGAAATCAGTCCTGAATATTCATTGGAAGGACTGACGCTGAAGCTGAAACTCCAATACTTTGGCCACCTAATGCAAAGAACTGACACCTTGGAAAAGACCCTGATGCTGGGAAAGATTGAAGGCGGGAGGAGAAGGGGATGACAGAGGATGAGATGGTTGGATGGCATCGACTCAATGGACATGAATCTGAGTAAACTCCGGGAGATGGTGATGGACAGGGAGGCCTGGCGTGCTGCTTGCCGTCCATGGGGTCTCAAAGAGTCGTACACGACTGAATGACTGAACTGAATTGAAGATATTGTTATAGGTTCTTAGAATTTTAGATTTGTTTTCTTGGCTAACACTACATAATGGAGAACTTGGTTACGGACCAACCTGCAAGAACTTCTTATACTTCACTTATTTTCATAATAAAATATTTTTAAGCTGTTTAGGAAACTTAGGCACTACTCTTTAGAAGTCTCCTTTACTATTGTTTCCTTTACTGTTTGGGCCACTCAAATACTACCTACAATCAAGCTCAAAACTGATGTGAAGATCAGTGGGTCAGTTTTAATATAGTTTTTAGTTTTTTAAAAATACTGATTAGGGGCTTCCCTGTAGCTCAGTGGAAAAGAATTTACCTGTCAATGCCAGAGACATGGGTTAAATCCCTGATCTGGGAAGATCCCACATACTGCGGAGCAACTAAGCCTGGGCACTCACAACTACTGAGTCTGTGGTCTGAAGCTGGAAGCTGCAACTGCTGAGCCCACGTGCTGCAGCAACTGAAGCCCATGCTCCCTGGAGCCCATGCTTGCTGCAACTAGAGGAAAGTTCATGCAATGATGAAGACCCAGCACAGCCAAAGATAATAAATAAATAAATAAAAACAACAAAAAAAAAAAACCCTACCTAAACCAAATTTTCATGCCCTGACTAGAGGGTGATGGTGACAGAATTCAGAGTAGTGTTCCTTTCTGAAGAAGGATATTGACAAAGACGGAGCATGAAGGAAACTTCTTAAATAATGGAAATGGCCTTATCTTGCTTTTGGTGTATACACATATAAAAATTCATCATTCTGTAAACTTAAGCTTTGTGCATTTTACCTATGTAATTTATACTTCCAAAAATGCTAACTTAAAAAAAAAAATTGCTGTGTAATTTATCTCATCACCTCAGTACCGTGGGAAAACCAATGAATAGTAAGCCTTGTTTTTTTTGCCTTATCACTTAGCAAAACTCACAGACATTTCCTGTCAGTTGTTAACCAGCCAACTAAAATGGCTAGGAAAAATGATGCATCATACTGTTGAATTGAGAGTAAACAAAAGTGATCGAAAGATAGAGATCTGGACGGATTTAAGTGGATTTGTATCAAAGTAAACACCGACTACCCCAAAAGCAGAAGTTTGGGGGGACTTCAGCTGAGATGTTACTGATCTCCTTCATTATCACGATGTCTGGTAAGTCTGATTCTATGACATTTTTAGCAAAAATTAAAGCTATCTTTCAATAGTGATGAGGATGCTCTTGATCCATTTATAAGATGTTTTATGGTTTGCTCTAGTAGCAATGATAGATTTGTGCATTATCTAGCAAACCTGCTGATTTTACTTTATTCCAATGTTGCACAGACTAGTGAAGTCCAGAGTAATACTGGGGACCCTCGAATGGAATAAAACTAAACTTCTATATTTAGACAAATGTAGTATTTTTTCTCCATTTTTTTTGGTTTGTAGTTTTATTGAGTCAATTGAATTCTTAATTTTCGGATGTTAATATTTACTGGTGTGTAGCTTTTCCTGCTTTGATATTTCTAGCCCCAAGGCTAAAAAGGAAACCTTAAATTTCTATTTGGGGTTTTGCAGTTTTTAAATAGAGGTAAGAAAATTGTGGGTACAATTTTCAGAAAATGAGGCTCAGGGAATATAAGAACATATAAATGATAAATAATTAATCTTTATTTAACTTTCAACTTCCAACCAGAATTCTTTGTACAAACGGAATCTTACTCATAAGTGTAAACACGCAGAATAAACGAGTGAAGTGATGCTGATTAGAGCATACTTGGGTAGCCAGAAATAAACCTTTGAATCCTATTTTTTCTTGCAATGATCCCAATGATAGTTCACAATATTCTGAGAAACACTGGCTTCCACGCTTCTGTATTATATCTAGTCAAGGGAGAAAATAACCTGTTCTTTGAAGAAAGAAAGAAAGCAATCTAGGGCCAGGGAAAGCGGAAAGAAATTGGGAGTGGGGAGGAACATTTTGGATGAAGTCAAAAGTCAGTAGCAGATTCTGACTCATGTAAAGGGCTAGAGAAATATTTAGGTGCGGCAGGAAATAAATGGCCAAAAACAAGGCAACTGTGCTGCTATTCTAAGTTGTTTCAGTCGTGTCCAACTCAGCGACCCGGTGAACTATAGCCTGCCAGGCTTCTCTGTCCAAGGGATTCTCCAAGCAAAAATAATGGAGTGGGTTGCCATGCCCTCCTCCAGGGGATCTTGCTGATCCAGGGATCGAACCTGAGTCTCTTATGTTCTCTGCATTGCAGGCAGATTCTTTACCTCTGAGTCACCAGGAGGAGAGTTTAATTAAAACCTGTTGATGTAATTGACTCTATTACCCGTCCAAAGGAAGAAAATCATAAGGTTGCCTTATGTATTTGATAACATTAAACATTCACTAATTATAAAAAAGTGTTCGTGTTTTAGGATTTATTTTTTTAAGGGTAGTTTTATGTTAACAGCAATTAAGAGGAAGGTACAGAGATTTCCCAAATACCGCCTAACTCTTCACTTGCATACCCTCTCCCCCAATATCAACATGCCTCACCAGAGCATTATGTTAATTTCAACTGATGAACTTAGATCGACACATATCTATCATCTGAAAGTCCATAGTCTACATAAAGTTCACTGTTGGGGTTGTACTTTCCATGGATTTGATCAAGTGTATAATGTCATATACTTATCATTATAGTATCATACAAAGATTCAGTGACCTAAAAATCTGTTTTGCCTCTTTCTCTCTCTCTTCCCCTCTGAATCCTGCTAATCACTGATTTTTTTAATGTCTCCATAGTTTTACCTTTAAATAAAACCATGTAGTTGAAATTGTACAGTATGTAGCCATTTCATATTGGCTTATTTCACTTTAATATTATTTAGGATTCCTCAGTATCTTTTCTTGGCTTGATAGCTCATTTCTTTTCAGCACTGGATAATATTCCATTGTCTGGATGTGCCAATTCATTTAGCCATTCACCTACTGAAAAGCACCTTGATTGCCTCAACATGTTGGCATTTATGAATTAAGTTGCTATAAACATTTGTGTGCAGGTTTTTGTGTGGACATGTGCTGTTCAGCTCCATTGGGTAAATACCAAGGAGTACTATTGCTGGATTGTATGATAAAAGTATGTTTAGTTTTCTGAGAAACCACCAAACTGTCTTCTAAAGTTGCTGTACCATTTTGCATTCTTGTCAGCAGTCAATGAGGGTCCATGTTGTTTCACATCCTGGCCAACATTCAGAATTACTAATATTCTCAACTTTGGCCATTCCTTGTATTAATGTTGTCATTCATTTCACTTATATATAAACAACCAATAATTCAATTGTATAACTGAAAACAGTGTGGCTATTATTATTTTGAACCCTGTTAGCTATTAGATCAATTAAAAGTAAATAAAAGAAGTTTTTATTTTACCTTCACTTAGTTATTCTCCAATAGAGGTCTGAGTCGGAGAAGGCAATGACACCCCACTCCAGTACTCTTGCCTGGAGTATCCCATGGATGGAGGAGCCTGGTAGGCTGCAGTCCATGGGGTCTCTAAGAGTCAGATATGACTGAGCGACTTCACTTTCACTTTTCACTTTCATGCATTGGAGAAGGCACTGGCACCCCACTCCAGTCCTCTTGCCTGGAAAACCCCATGGACGGAGGAGCCTGGTAGGCTGCAGTCCATGGGGTCTCTAAGAGTCAGATATGACTGAGTGACTTCACTTTCACTTTCATGCATTGGAGAAGGAAATGGCAACCCACTCCAGTGTTCTTGCCTGGAGAATCCCAGGGACGGGGGGAGCCTGGTGAGCTGCCGTCTATGGGGTCGCACAGAGTCGGACACGACTGAAGTGACTTAGCAGCAGCAGCAGCAACAGGTCTGAGTCTCTGACCTGTATTATTTCCTCTCTCTGAAGAACTTTTAATATTTCTCATATGGCAGGGCTACTGGCAATAACTTTCTCCAATTTTTATTTATATGAGAAAGTCTTTATTTCTTCTTTAATTTTGAAGGATAATTTCACAAGGTACAGAATTCTAGGTGGGAGGGGTATTTCTCTATCAATATTTAAAATATGTTCACTCCACTCTCTTTTGTTTGCACAGTTTCTGAGGAGAATACAGATGTAATTCTTATCTTTGTAAGTAAGATGCTTTGTTTCTCTGGCTCTCCTCAGGATGCTTTTCTTCATTTTTTATTTCGTTTGAATATGATTTGCCTGAATCTGGTTGATATGCCCCCTAGTAGTTGTTTGTTTGACATTTATCCTGCCTGGTGTTCTCCAAGTCTCCCTGAACTTTGGTTTGGTTTTGACATTAATTTGGGGGAAATTTCCAGTCATTATTGTTTCAAATATTTCTTCTTATCTCTTTTCTTTTTCTTTCCTTCTGTGTTTCCATTAATGCATTGCAACTTTTGTATTTGTCCCACAGTCCTTAGACACTCTATTTTTAAAAATCTTTTTTCTCTTTGCTATTCAATTTTTGAAAGTTCTACTGATATGTCCTCTAAATCATAGATTCTTTCCACAGCATTAATTATTAATAAACTATTCATAAGCTCATTAAGGGTGTTTTTCATTTCTGTTCCAGTTTTTTTGATCCCTAGTACTCTTGCCTGGAAAATCCCATGGACAGAGGAGCCTGGTAGGCTGCAGTTCTGGGATCGAAAAGAGTCGGACATGACTGAGCGACTTCACTTTCACTTTTCACTTTCATGCATTGGAGAAGGAAATGGCAACCCACTCCAGTGTTCTTGCCTGGAGAATCCCAGGGACGGGGGAGCCTGGTGGGCTGCCGTCTATGGGGTTGCACAGAGTCGGACACGACGGAAGCGACTTAGCAGCAGCAGCAGCAGTGGTATTGCTTTATGGTCCTTTCTTAGAGTTTCTATCTCTCTGTTTACGTTGCTCATTTGCTCTTGTATGTTGTCTGCTTATCCATTAAAGCCCTTAGCATATTAATCATGTTGTAGTTGTTCAGCCCTGTCTGACTCTTTGCCACCCCATGGACTGCAGCACATCAGGCTTCTCTGTTCTTCACCATCTTCTGGAATTTGCTCAGACTCATGTCCATTGAGTTGGTGATGTCATCCAACCATCTTGTCCTCTGTCATCCCCTTCTCCTCCTGCCTTCAATCTTTCCCGGAATCAGGATCTTTTCTAATGAATTGGCTCTTCACATCAGGTGGCCAAAGTATTGGAGCTTCTGTATCAGTCCTTCCAATGAATATTCAGGGTTGATTTCTTTTAGCATTGACTGGTTGGATCTCCTTGCAGCCCAAGGGACTCTCAAGAGTCTTCTCCAGCACCACAGTTTGAAGGCATCAGTTCTTTGGTGCACAGCCTTTTTTATTGTCCAGCTCTCACATCTATACATGACTATTGGAAAAGTCATAGCTTTGACTATAGGGACCTTTGTTGACAAAGTAATGTTTCTGCTGTTTAATGCTGCTGTCTAGGTTTGTCATAGCTTTTCTTCCTAGGAGTAAGTGTCTTTTAATTTCATGTCTGCAATCACTGTCCACAGTGATTTTGGAGCCCAAGAAAATAAAGTCTGTCATTGTTTCCATTGTTTCCTCTTCTATTTGCCATGACGTGATGGGACCAGATGCCATGATCTTAGTTTTGTGAATGTTGATTTTTTAAAGCCAGCTTTTTCACTCTCTTCTTTCACCTTCATCAGGATGCTCTTTAATTCCTCTTCACTTTCATTAGGGTGGTGTCATCTGCATATCTGAGGTTATTGATATTTCTCCCTGAAATCTTGATTACAACTTGTGCTTTATCCAGCCCAGCATTTCCCATGATGCACTCTGCATGAGTTAAATAAGCAGGGTGACAATATACAGCCTTGACGTGCTCCTTTCCCAATTTTGAACCAGTCTGTTGTTCCATGTCTGGTTCTAACTGTTGCTTCTTGACCTGCATACAGGTTTCTCAGGAGGCAGGTAAGGTGGTCTGGTATTTCCGTCTCTTTAAGAATTTTCCAGTTTGTTGTGATCCACACAGTCAAAGGCTTTAGTATAGTCAATAAAGTAGATGTTTTTCTGGAATTCCCTTGCTTTTTCTAATAATTGTTTGAATTCCAAGTCTGATAATTCCAATATATCTGCCATGTCTGGTTCTGATAATTGCTCTGTCTCTTCAAACTGTGTTGAAGAGTATGTCTTGTAACTTTTTCTTGATACCCAGATGTGATGTACTGGTAAAGAGAACTGCTGTAACTAGACCTTCAGTAATGTGGTGATAAAATGGAGTAGGAGGAAACATTTTAGAGTCCTACAATTAGGTGTCTGTCTTTTAGAGAGCCAATGCCTCTGAACTGTGAACTTTACAAATGCTTCTCAGTTTTTGTTCCCACAACTCAGATTGACCAGGATGAATGAAGTAGGATATTTCCTTTCTCAAATAAGTTAGGCTCTGATTAAACCCCAGCAGGGGAGGCTCTGGTTAAATGGTTTCTCTTGAAATCAAATTGGTAAATTGGTATAGCCACTGTCCCAAACAGTATGGGGTTTCCTTGACAAACAAAAAACACAGCTGCCATATGGTCTAGCAATCCCACTCTTGGGCATATATCCAGAGAAAAACATAGTTCAAAATGATACATGCACTCCAGTGTTAATTGCAGCACTGTTTACAACAGCCAAGATATTGAAGAAACCTAAATGTCCATCAACAGATGAATGGATAAAGAAGATGTGGTATGGGGTCTTCCCTGGCAGTCTAGTGGTTAAGATTCAGTGCTTCCACTTCAGGGGCAAGGATTCAATTCTTGGTTGGGGAACCAAGATCCTGCATGTTGTGTAGCAAGACAAAAAAGAAAAAAAGAAAAATTGGTACATATATACAATGGAATATTACCCAGCAATGAAAAAGAATGAAATAATGCTATTTGCTACAATGTGGATGGACCTGGAGATTATCATACTAAATGAAGTAAATCACACAAAGAAAGACAAATGTCAAATACTATAGCTTATATGCAGAATATAAAAAATGATACAAATGAACTTATTTAATAAACAGAAACAGACTCACAGACTTAGAGGATGAATTTATGGTTACCACAGGTGGGAAGGGTGGAGGATGGGGTAGATTGGGAGTTTGGGATTGATATGTACACATTGCCAAATTTAAAATAAAATGCCTTTCCAAGAAAAAAAAAGAAAATTGTCTGCAAGGTTATGAATCCATGTTGTAATTCAGCCACTCACAGTATAAAGTTTGATTTTTCAGAATCTTAGTCCTGCTGCTATTGAAGATAAGACTTTTTTATTTTCAGAGCAGATATAGGAACTTTCTGGTCAGAGCTTGAGCTAGTAATCTGAAACCCTGGACTAGAGATCTCTTCAAGAAAATTAGAGATACCAAGGGAACATTTTATGCAAAGATGGGGGTCAATAAAGGACAGAAATGATAGGGACTTAACAGAAGCAGAAGATATTAAGAAGAGGCGGCAAGAATACACAGAAGAACTGTACAAAAAAAATCTTCATGACCCAGATAATCATGATGGTGTGATCACTCACCCAGAGCCAGGCATCCTGGAATATGAAGTCAGGTGGGCCTTAGGAAGCATCACTATGAACAAAGCTAGTGGAGGTGACGGAATTCTAGTTGAGCTATTTCAAATCCTGAAAGATGATGTTGTGAAAGTGCTGCACTCAATATGCCAGCAAATTTGGAAAACTCAGCAGTGGCCATAGGACTGGAAAATGTCCGTTTTCATTCCAATCCCAAAGAAAGGCAATGCCAAAGAATGCTCAAACTACCGCACAATTGCACTCATCTCACACACTAGTAAAGTAATGCTCAAAATTCTCCAAGCCAGGCTTCAGCAATACATGAACCATCAACATCCAGATGTTCAAGCTGGTTTTAGAAAAGGCGGAGGAACCAGAGATCAAATTGCCAACATCCGCCTGATCATCGAAAAAGCAAGAGAGTTCCAGAAAAATATCTATTTCTGCTTTATTGACTATGCCAAAGCCTTTGACTGTGTGGATCACAATAAACAGTGGAAAATTCTTAAAGAGATGGGAATACCAGAACACCTGACCTGCCTCTTGAGAAATCTGTATGCAGGTCATGAAGCAACAGTTAGAACTGGACATGAAACAACAGACTCGTTCCAAATAAGAAAGGAGTACATCAAGGTTGTATATCGTCATCCTGCTTATTTAACTTCTATGCAGAGTACATCATGACAAATGCTGGGCTGGAGGAAGCACAAGCTGGAATCAAGATTGCCAGGAGAAATATCAATAACCTCAGATATGCAGATGACACCACCTTTATGGCAGAAAGTGAAGAACTAAAGAGCCTCTTGATGAAAGTGAAAGAGGAGAGTGAAAAGTTGGCTTAAAGCTCAACATTCAAAAAACTAAGATCATGGCATCTGGTCCCATCACTTCATGGAAAATAGATGGGAAACAGTGGAAACAGTGGCTGACTTTATTTTTTTGTGCTCCAAAATCACTGCAGATGGTGACTGCAGCCATGAAATTAAAAGACGCATACTTCTTGGAAGGAAAGTTATGATTAACCTAGACAGCATATTAAAAAGCAGAGACATTACTTTGCCAACAAAGGTCTATCTAGTCAAGGCTATGGTTTTTCCAGTGGTCATGTATGAATGTGAGAGTTGGAGTATAAAGAAATCTGAGCACCGAGGAATTGATGCTTTTGAACTGTGGTGTTGGAGAAGACTCTTGAGAGTCCCTTGGACTGCAAGGAGAGCCAAACAGTCCATGCTAAAAGAGACCAGTCCTGGGTGTTCATTGGAAGGACTGATGTTGAAGCTGAAACTCCAGTACTTTGGCCACCTGATGTGAAGAGCTGACTTGTTTGAAAAGACCCCGATGCTGGGAAAGATTGAGGGCAGGAGGAGGAAGGGACGACAGAGGATGTGATGGTTGGATGGCATCACCAACTCAATGGACATGAGTTTGGGTGAGCTCGGGGAGCTGGTGATGGACAGGGAGGCCTGGCATGCTGTGGTTCATGGGGTTGCAAAGAGACAGACACGACTGAGTGACTGAAATGAACTGAACTGAACTGAACTAATCTCATACTTTTCCCCTTTACTTTCCAGGGCAGTGAGGAGAAACCAGCCAATCTTGCTAGGCTAAAATGTTCTAAAGTATAAATACATGGTCTCTCAGAACATTTTAAAAGAATTTAATGAGAAGTATCCAATGGTGATACTTCGCATATCTCTATGACTAAAGGTTGTGGATTATTAGTACCCTCTTCATCACTAGAAATACAATCATTACAGTCTTTAAATGTAACCAGATTAGAGAGCCAGTTTCAGATATCTGATGTGAACAATGTAAAGACCAATGTTTCTAAACTTAAAAGAAAATTTAGTTTCATCTGAAAAATTAAAGAAAGAAGTCTCAGGACCTTTGATCATTTGTTGTAATACTTCAGTGCATGCAAAGTTTCAACCAAGACTCTAAGAAGCATGCTTTCTTCTCTCAGGGAAGACATGATACTTGATATAAAATTGACATTCTGTACAAACTTGCTGCCAATGGAGGTAATGAAACAGAATAACTCATATTAGCAATTAAGTTTTAAAATGAATTCACTATTATAAAAATAATCACAGGAATATTTGTGAAAGCAAGGACAATTTCTTTTCTCTTCTAAAAACAACCATTTTTGTACACTTGAGGGGTATGTTCTAAGTTGCAGGTTTTATCTCTGGCATGAGAAGTTGCAGAGATAATTTACTGATTTACCTTCTCAGTGTATTCTTTGGAAGGTGGTATTTTGTTTACTTGTAGGAGAATTTTGTGTCTGGTTTAAAAGGCAGGACTCTCCACGGGCCTCCATTCCCTAAAATACCTTTATTAACCATAAAGTGTCTTCCATTCTCCAGCCAGTAAGAGATCACTGAAACTCAATATACTTGAAGACTTACTTAAGTCAATTTTGAAGACACCACTAATGCATGACAAAGCTATTACAACAGAATCCTCTAGTATTAAGGCACTGATTTAGTTATATCTGATAAAAACTAATGTGCCAAATTGTCAATACTCTCAAACAAAATGGCTAAAATGAGAATCTACTGAAATGGCAACAACTTCACTGATAGCTCAGTTGATAATGAATCTGCTTGCAATGCAGGAGACCCCAGTTCGATTCCTGGGTTGGGAAGATCCCCTGGAGAAGGGAAAGGCTATCCACTGCAGTGTTCTGACCTGAAGAATTCCATGGACTGTATATTCCATGGGGTTGCAAAGAGTCAGACACGACTGAGCGACTTTCACTCTCACTTAACAGTTCATGCATGAAAATCATGTTTTATCACTAAAATTAATACTTTTTATGGGGCATTTGAAATAGAATCCATAGGATAGAAGAAAAGCCTTTGAGTATCCTTTGAAAGGCATTAATCAAGGCTGGGTTCTCTGAATTTTCCATGGACAACAACCTATATCTTTAAAATAGGGAGCGCAATGGGTGACAGAATACGTGAAGAATTGACACTGAAGAAGAATTCTATTTTGCAAGGACCACAGGATACCATATTCGTGAAACACTTTCTTCCAGAAGCATTGGGTCTCAAGGTGCACAGACCAAAATACCTATACGAGAAAGCCTTCATAAGCTCCAGTAACGCTACGCTATCATGGCTGCTGTCTTCTGACCAGCAGACAGCTCCCTTTTAGCTGGGAATGGGCAGGCTCACTGTAGTTTTATTATTCATTGGAATCCTGTCAGATGCCCTCAATACTTGTCACACTTAGGGTAAGAAAAGAGGGAAGGAAGGAAAAGAAGGAGGGATGGAGAAAGAGAAGAAGAAAGGAAAGGAGGGAAGAAAGGAAGGAAAGAAGGAAAGAAATTGTGACATAAGTCAAAAACAAAATAGGAAGTTAATTTGAGGGAGAACTTGAGGTTGTCACTGGAGATTTAGTTTACTTTTAAAAGGCAAAGAAAGCAGAAGAAAATAGAACATGCAGTAGATGTTCATTGCTTATTTTTAGTTGTGATAAATGCAAGAAATGGCATTAGGGCAAGTGAAATACTATACTTTAAATCGAGGCAGCAAATTGTGGCCCATGGACAAAATCTAGTCATATTTTTACAAATAAATTTTTTTTGGACAAAGCCATGCACATTTGTTCCCTTATATGTGGCTTCTTTCTTGTTGCAACAGCGGAGTTGAATACTTGCAACAGTGACCATATGGAACACAAAGGCTCAAAAGTTCACTCATTAGCCCTTTGGAAAAACTACAGAGTAATCCCTCTGAGGTCAGCTCTCAACTCTTATCTGTTTCTGGAATAGATATTTGAGCCTAATATGAACTAAATTTAATAGTTAGAATCTCATCCTTTGTCTTACTTCCAGCCCAAACCAGTAATATTTAGCTGTCTAGAAAAGTAAAATTATTTCAGAGACTTGTTTACTGTTTATTTTTAAGAACTTTATTGAATCTATTTTTCTTATGTCAACATGTTTTTAAAAATTATTTTTATTCAAGTATAGTTGATACATAATATTATTTAAGTTACATGTGTGCAAAAGTTATTCAGAACTTTTAAATGCCTTGCTCAATATATTGGCTATATTCCCTATTTTACAATGTATCCTTGTAGCTTATTCTATAGATAATACTTTGCACCTCGTAATCCCCTACTCCTATATTGCCCCTCCCCATGTTCCCTCTACCCACTAGTAACCAGTAGTTTCTTCTCTGTATCTGTGACAGGCTCTTTGTTTATTTTTTTAATGTGGTGAAAATGGATATAAAATTAGAATGGGAAGTAAAATGTGTATTTTTATAAGCTTAGGATTCACAAATGCTTATTTTCTATAATTTTATTTATTTATTAGCTGTGCTGGGTCTTCGCTGCTTGCTGACTTTTCTCTAGTCGCTGAGAGCAGGGGCTGCTTTCTAGGAGGGTGAGCTTCTCGTTGTGGTGGCTTCTTTTGTTGCTGAGCACAGGCTCCAGGCACACAGGCTTCAGCAGTTGTAGGCTGCTGTAGGCTCAGGAGTATTGTGGTTCCTGGGCTCCAGAGCACAGGCTCAATAGTTGTGGAGCATGGGCTTAGTTGCTCCGCAGCCTGTGGGGCCAGCAATTGAACCCATGGCCCCTGCATTGGCAGGTGGATTCTTTGCCAGTGAGCCACCAGGGAAGCCCCCAAATGCTTATTGAATTGTGGTCATATATAAGAAGTATTTTTTAAATCATTATTGTTCAGAAAAATACTATAAAAATATTTAAAATACTAAATACTAAAAATACTATAAAACAGAGTGTTTTCAAAAACCAAATTTGAACTAGATTAAGACTATTTTGACTGTCAGAAACTGCAAAATTCAAGAGAAGGAATGCATATAGGTCTCAAAAACGATGAAACTGAGAATTTGGACAAAGTAAAGACTATTACCTCTCTCTCTCTCTCCGTACCTCCCTCTGTACCTCTCTCTACTGGATGTATGTCCAACACACATACACACATCCTGTTCTGTTTCTCTTAGGAACCCTGACCAATAGACCTATTTTAGGAAGAATGAAGCAAAAGCAAGGTAGGGATGTGGAGGGGAGATTAATTTACTTTAAGAAATTCATTCACATGATTGCGGAGACTTGGCAAGTTCAAAATATGCAGAGTAGGCCATAAGGCTGGAAACCCCGGGTAAGAGTTGCACTTGGAGTCTGAAGGCAGACTGCTGGCAGAGCTCCCTTGCCTACAAGGTCAGTCTTTTTCTCTTAAGCCTTCAAGTGGTTGGATGAGGCCCACCCACACTTTGGAGGGTAACTTGCTTTATTCAGAGTCTACTGACTTTTAAGGGATTCTCTGGTGGCTCAGATGGTAAAGAGTCTGCCTGCAGTGTGGGAGACCCAGGTTTGATCCCTGGGTCAGGAAGATCCCCTGGAGAAGGAAATGGCAACCCACTCCAGTATTCTTGCCTGGAAAATCCCATGAACGGAGGAGTCTGGCAGGCTACAGTCCATGGGGTCGCAAAGATTCATACACCACTGAATGACTTCACTTTCTTTCACTGACTTAAATGTTAATTTCATCTAAAAATACTTTCACAGAAATATCTAGAATAGCGTTTGACCAAATATTGGGATAACATGGCTAGCCAAGCTGACACATAAAATTAACCATCGCAGTAGGAAAAGTAAGGAAGGAAGGGGATGAACTACTCTTCTTAATTCTGGTTTCAAAATTCTTTGAGAAAGTACTCTGGTTTGTCCTGTTGTGTGCAGTGCCCACCACTGGGCCAAATAATTTTAAGCAGGGGGTGGTATCCGGTAAAAGGATTATAATCAGTCCGGCTCACATGAAGTGCCCACGATGAACCAGTACATTACGGCTTGGGAGGAGGTGGGGTTACTTTGTACAAAATAGTTGTCAGGTACAAAACAAGGTGTCTCATAAATGGGAAAATCATTAATTAGTACCTTATAAAGGTACTTTTCATACGTCAGCATGTTTTTCCAAGGAAAAACCTTGAATTTCTGTCTTTTAAGGATTTTTATGTGATTTTAACTATAGTTAATTGATTTTCTATCATATTGTATATAAGCTCTTATGGAGAAATAATGGTTTTCACTCCATTTATGTATCTAAAATTGATTTCATCTGCTTTTCTCTGCGTATTTTCTAGCTTCAACAATTACTTCCTCTGTGGACAGAAAGCAGAGCACTGTAACACTTTATGCAGAAGGTAGTATGCTTTTTTATCTTTTTGAGGCCACTACTGAAGCATGAAACGTTGAGCTTACTTAGAAACAGAGTCAATGGTCTGGACTGAGTGCCAGCCTTGTGCCCAGTTGAAGAATATGGTGATCTGAACCCTGTGGGATAAGGAACCTGAATGACCCCACATGTCCTCCCCTAAAGCAGTTCAATTTCACTGGAAGATTATGGAATGTTCTCTATCAGGCACTGTGCTGGGCTTTGTGGGGAATATAAGATTAACAAGACTATCAAAGAGCCCCAAGGGAGCCCAGTTTTGTGGGGGAACCCAGCCATCAGGAGCTCAGCTATCAGACAGACAGAGGAGGTAAGCGCTCATAGCAAGTGTATCAAGGGAGAAAGGGCATGGTTAAGCACCAAGGCTTAGGAAAGGGTTCACAGAGCATATAGCAGTAAGCTGGGTCTTAAAGAAAGGGTTTTTAAACAGAAAAAAAAGCAGTATACTGACCACCTTAGAGAGTAAAAACAATGTGAGAAATGACATAGAAATAGAATTGTACTTGGTGTTTTTTCTGGAGTGTGGAGGAAATGTAGTCAAATGTAAAGTGAGTCAATGTGAAAAAGAGGGCTTTCAAAGCCAATATTAAGACATTTAAATTTGTCCTTTTTAGGCCATGAGAGATGTTTGGAGGGTTTCAGAGTTGAGGGAGTGACATCTGTGTTGTAGAATGATATACTGGCTGCAGTGTAAGGTATGAACTGAAGGGAGAAGAGTGTTGAGACAGAGATAGAAGTTAGGAGGCTTTGCAGCAATCTAGGTACATGGTGATAGGGACTTAACCTAGGGTGTGGTAGTGAGAAAAGAAAGGGAATGCCCCAAAGCCAACTGGAATTTGTCTGTGTGCATATTTATAGCCAAGGGATGCAGAAAAGATGAGATATGACTGCTGGTTTGGAAACAAAGATGAGACTCTATCCTCTATCTTCTCTGTGAAGTAGAAGGTAAAAATCCCTGTAGCTGATCACAGGCGTGTACAAAGAATACATTTGTAGATAGGAGCCAAATCCACTGTGTGTGGGGTTGGCTCTGGCCATTGTGTAAATGATCACAACAGGTATGAAAATGAAAGAAGAGAATGAAATAATAGCAACACCATAAGAACTATCATTATACGTGAAGGGTGATTGAAGTTCAGAGAATGGAAGATGAAAGGGCATAAAATATCTGCCATGCTTGGAATCTCCACTGTTGGAGCTATTTTTTTTTGGATATTGTGCCCCTGTTCAAGCGTGCTTAATTGACTGGCAAGTACATTCCCTTAAATAAACAGTCAGAACTTGTGGATAAATACTAGCAAAAACATTAAACTTATACTGTTTACAAGGTAAAGTTCAAACTCCTGAGAACACAAAGGAACATTCACACCTTGCTATCTCATCAGTCTCTTTATCTTTCTGGTGTTATCTTCATCATCTTTCCCTTGTGTACAGATCTGTTTACCCACACCCACTCTAGTTGTTTTCCACAAAGGTTTAATACTTTATATATTTCATGTGATTTCTTATGTAATTAGAAAGTTCTTGCTTGTATCTACATCTTTGACAAGAGGTTCCCTCTGGAAGGGAATACTTTTTGGAGTAATGGGAAGAATATGATTTAACCGCCTTCACTCTGCTTTTAGAATCTTCCATCTTCCTTCCTTAGTTATGTGATCTTTATTTGGCTATAAAATGCAAGGACTTGAGTACATCTCTGAAGAGGCAGGTGACACCAGAAGATGAGAAAGGAGATATTAAATGCAGAGTTTAGTACAGACAAGTTTCATCCATATAAACTTCTTGTCCATTATAGCTGATTCTATTTATGAATAAATAACTGACATGCACTTCTGTTAGAGGTGAGTTGTAACAGACACACCTAATTAGCATATCTCACCGAACCCCTACCAAGCACAGAACATTATATGAATTTATGGGAAAGAGTGACCTTTTAAATTGGAAAATATCTGTAGGTTTGCAGAGCTGAATTTTTACTTTAAAAGATGTACAAAAGGAATCAATTTCTTTATTTAATTCTCATAATTACATTTAATGTCTGGAAATAAAATCTGCAAGCAAAGTTCACAGTTGAATGGGTCTGGTAGTATAACTGAATAGGAAAAAAGGAAGGAAGGAAAGAAGGAAGAACAAGAGGGAAGGAGTGAGGGAAGGAGGAAGTAAGGAAGATCTGTTGGTTTTACTGACTTTGGGATTCTCCAAATAAAAATAAACTTAAAAAGTTTCCAGCTTGTTTAAAAAATTCCCAGCTTGCTTAACCTAAATGCCACTCTATTTAATGCTTGTCTGAAGTGATACTCTTAGGAACAGGCATTTAGTTCTGAGGTTACTGATTCATTCTCTCATCAAAACTTAGGAAGAGACTAAACATCACTTATTATTCCCTTTTCTATCCTGTGGAGTATGAATTACAAGATAAATCTGCTAGTCTTTATGACCAAAAGATTAGATTTAGAACACTGTCTTATAGATTCTATTTTCTCATCTGTTTGTTTTATAGACATCAAATCTCCTGAACTAATGTTATAACACTTGAAAAATTTTGTTGCATATATAATTCATGTTGCTATCTTAATGATTCATAATACAGGATGAAGTTGGTTAATCTTTGGATAAGTTTAATACTTTATATATTCTCCGGGCAAGAATACTGTAGCGAGTTACAATTTCCTTCTCCAGGGTTATATATATTTCATGTAATTTCTTGTGTAAGTCTAATATTTCTGGAATATTACCACCAGCAAAGTTCAAGTACAACTTCATGTAATATACTGTGGATTAATTTTAACACATGAAGTTCTATGAAGAGCTTTTCTCTTATTATTTTCATGTTTGTGCCTGTGTGGGTGTCCAGTTAAAACTTCACTATCAGTACTAGTGGATACAAAAGCTGTGCTCACTTGCCCTCCTGTGCTGTGGCCAAGTGTGTTGGTAGTAACATGGGAAATAGTCCTCAGAGACAAGCCGCCCTGCTTCGGAGCCTACAGACGTGATACAAATCAGACCACGAGAGGAAACTGTACTGACAAGAGAATAACCTGGGCCTCCAGACCTGACGAGAATCCTGCCCTTCAGGTTGATCCAGTGGCCATCACTCATGATGGGATTTACACGTGCCAAATAGTAACAAATGATGGGAATTTCTATCATGAGTATCACCTCCAAGTGTTAGGTAAGGAACATCATATATTTTGGTATTTCCAATTACAAGATTTGGGACTGAAACAAATCTATGAATTCTATGTCCCAGGTTTTAAGATTGAAGCATTTCCCCTACATTTCTGCAGTGCCCCCTGAAGTGACCCTTGTTCAAACTGAGAAGGGAACTGCAGTGTGCAAGGCAGCTGCGGGGAAGCCGGCTGCACAGATCTCCTGGACCCCAGAGGGGGATTGTGTCACTGAGCAAGACCCTTACTGGGGTGATGGCACAGTGACCGTCCAGAGTACATGCCGCTGGGGGGGCCGCCATGTGCTGAACGTGTCCTGCTCTGTCTCCCACTTGGCTGGCAACAAGAGTCTGTCCATAGAGCTGGATAAAGGTAAGTGCCTGTTCCTAGAGTGAACTTGATGCTCTATAGAAGATTGTGAATAACCAAGCAGAGGGTAAGAAAACTTATGCTTCTAATTCAGAGATAGTCTCTAAAACTTAACTGAGTAATGCATTAGTATACTAGAGAAATTGTATTCCTTTATTAGATAGAAGGAATTATTTCAATAACTCCTTACTAATATATTCTCCTAATATCTTTTATTCTGGCACTGTAAAAGTACTTTGAGATTAATTATTGGTTGTTCCTGTTTAGCCACTCAGTTGTGTCCGATTCTTTGCAACCCCATGGATTGCAGAACTCCAGGCTTCCCTGTCCTTCACCATCTCCCTGAGTTTACGCAAACTCATGTCCATTGAGTCAGTGATGCCATCCAACCATCTCATCCTCGGTCGTCCCTTCTCCTCTTGCCCTCAATCTTTCCCAGCATCAGGGTCTTTTCCAATGAGTTGGCTCTTTGCATCAGGTGATCAAAATATTGGAGCTTCAGATTCAGCATCAGTCCTTCCAATGAAGATTCAGGGTTGATTTGCTTTAGGATTGACTGGTTTGATCTCCTTGCTGTTCAAGGGACTCTCAAGAGTCTTCTCCAGCACCACAGTTTCGCTCAGCTTTCTTTATAGTCCAACTCTCACATCCATACATGACTACTGGAAAAACCATAGCTTTTATTATATGGAACTTTGTGGGCAAAGTGATGTCTCAGTTTTTTTATACGCTGTCTAGGTTCATTGTTACTTTTCTTCCAAGGAGGCAAGCATCTTTTAATTTCATGGTTGCAGTCACCATCTGCGGTGATTTTGGAACCCAAGAAAATAAACTTTGTCACTGTTTCCATTTTTTCCCCATCTATTTGCCATGAAGTGATGGGACCTGAAGCCATGATCTTCATTTTTTGAGTGTTGAGTTTTAAGCCAGCTTTTTCACTCTCCTCTTTCACCTTCATCAAGAAGCTCTTTAGTTCCTCTTTGCTTTCTGCCATTAGTGTGTTGTCATCTGCATATCTGAGGTTATTGCTATTTGTCCCAGCATCTTGATTCCAACTTGAGCTTCATCCAGCCCAGCATTTCGCATGATGTACTCTGCATAGAAATTAAATAAGCAGGGTGACAAAATATAGCCTTGACATACTCCTTTTGCAATTTTGAACCAGTTCATTGTTTCATATCTGATTCTAACTGTTGCTTTTTGACCTGCTACAAGTTTCTCAGGAGGCAGATAAGGTGGTCTGGTATTCACATCTCTTTAAGAATTTTTCGGTTTGTTGTGATCCACACAGTCAAAGGCTTTAGTGTAGTCAGTGAAGCAGAAGTAGATGTTTTTTTGAAATTCTCTTGCTTTTTCTATGATCCAACTGGTATTGGAAATTTAATCTCTGGTTCAGCCACCTTTTCTAAATGTAGCTGGAAGATCTGGAAGTTCTCAGTTCACCTATTGTTGAAGCCTATCTTGAAGGGTTTTGAGCATTACCTTGCTAGCATGTGAAATGAGTGCAACTCTATGGTAGTTTGAATATTCTTTGGCACTGCCTTTCTTTGGGACTGGAATGAAAACTGAAATTTTCCAGTCCTGTGGCCACTGGTGAGGTCTCCAAATTTCCTGGAATATTGAGTGCAGCACTTTAACAGAATCATCTTTTAGGATTTGAAATAGCTCACCTGGAATTCCATCACCTCCACTAGCTTTGTTCATAGTGATGCTTCCTAAGGCCCACTTGACTTCACATTCCAGGATGTCTGGCTCTAGGTGAGTGATCACACCATTGTGGTTATCTGGGTCATGAAGATCTTTTTGTATAGCTCTTCTGTGTGTTCTTGCCACCTCTTCTTAATCTCTTCTGCTTCTGTTAGGTCCATACCTTTTATTGGTTCAAAATATCAATACTTACATATCATTTAACAATACTAACTCAGTAGATAGTCAAGAACAATAACTTCTTTGCTGATATTTCATTTTTTATAGTATTCACCCCTTTATTGCTACTCTGAGTAACAGAGCTTTCCTTCTCCCTTGCTGTCTGAAGCCAATTCATTGAACAAACATTTTTTCAATGTTATTATGTATTTAAAGCTGATGATACAGAGATGAAAAGTCAAAATCCATGCTTTCTTATTGTTCCAGGGAACATAATATGTTGATTAGGAGCAATGTCTTTGGTAACACATGGCTCTCATTTACCAAATGTGTAACTTTGAACAGCATTTAAGTTCTCTGTCTCAAGATTTTGTTTTTAACTGATATATAACATTATATTAGCTTCAGATGTACAGCATAATATTTAATGCTTGTTTTTGTGAAATGATCATCTAAATAGATCTAGTTAGTGTCTCATGGTTTCTTCATCTGTTAAATAGGATAAAAGTACCCACCTCACAGAGTTATTATGTCCATCAAATAAAATAATATATGTATTTAACATGGTGCCTAGCACAAAATCAGTACTCAATAAATATTAGCTGCTATACTTATTATATGAAAAATTATTAGCTATTATATTAATTATATCAATACATTAGATATTGTACTCTATAACATTATTAAAAATAATATATATTAATTATTCACCATAACATCTCTCATATTGATCTGTGTTTCTGCAACAGCTTTATATGGCATACAATTCACCCATTTAAAGTGCATTATTCAATGGTCTTTGAAGATAGTTGTACAACCATCACTACAATCAATTTTAGAACATATTTATCACTTCAAAACGAAACCCTTTACCTTTTAGTTATCACTCCTTAATTCCAACATTCCTCTAGTTTTAGGCAATCACTTAATCTACTTTCTGTCACAATAGATTTTCCTATTTTGGACATTTCATATAAATGGAGCTATATAATATGTGGCCTTTGTGACTGGTTCCTTTTACTTAGTATATTTTTTCAAGAATTACCCATGCTGGGATTTCCCTGGTGGTAAAGTGGTTAAGAATCCACCTGCTAATGCAGGGGACACCGGTTGGACCCCTGGTCCAGGAACTAAGATCCCACATGCCTCAGGGCAACTAAGCCTGTATATTGCAACTACTGAGCCCATGCATTGTAACTACTGAAGCCTTCACACCCTAGAGACTCTGCCTCGCAAGAAGAGAAACCAATTCAATGAGAAGCCTGTGCACCACAACTAGAGTGCCCCCACCTGCAGCAACTAGAGAAAGCCTCCATGCGGCAGCAACAACGACAAACAGAATCACCCATGTTGTAACATGTATCGGTACATTCACTTCCTCTTTATATATATTTATATTATTTATTTTAAATTAGGTTTTTGAAATGACACAAATATGTGCTTTTCTCATCGTAGAACAAATTAAATACAGATAAGAAAACAGCCTGCATTTACCCTTCTGGATTTTAATATACAAATAGTCCATTATTCAGTGGAGAAAACTCAGGAAATACAGACAAGAAACAAGCAAACACAGTCCCAGCCCAAAATAACCATAGTTAACATTTTGGTGCATATCCTTTCACAAGTATATTTATACATACACACACACACACACACACACACACACACACACACACACACACATATATATGTCCACATATAGATAAATATGGGCTTCCCTGGTAGCTCAGACAGTAAAGAATCTGCCTGCAGTGCGGGAGACCTAGGTTCAATCCCTGGGTTGGGACGATCCCCTGGAGGAGGACATGGCAACCCACTCCAGTATTCTTGCCTGGAGAATTCCATGGACAGAGGAGGCTGGCAGGCTACAGTCATGGGGTCGCAAAAGAGTTGGATATGATTTGGTGACCAAACAACAGCAACAAATACATCTATATATTTATACATTTCCCTCCAACCCCAGCAATTAACTTTGTGTGGGGACAGAGATTATAGGTTCTAATGGACAATACTACTCCATGAGTTGATCTGCTGGACTAATTCCTACTAGCTCAGGTATTAATACAGCTTTTAATTAATTGTTTTATAATTAATGTTTTATAATGTTATATAATGTTTTTATAATGTTTTATAATGTTCCATTGATATTTACAGCTTCTACTCATTCTAGTAGTGAAATAAAATATATAGATAATATTTATATGAGTATACCCACTTCTAATCTTTATTTTCCGGTATCCATCTCCTAGTGATGGACAGAGAAGCCTGGAGCACTGCAGTTCATGGGGTTGCAAAGAGTTCGACACAACTTAGCGACTGAATGGCACCAGCAACAATCCACCTCCCACCAACTCTAGGCTCTTATTTTATACTTATTGATTCCAGACTGAATCATTTATTTCCAGGCTCACCTGACCTTCTCTTCTGTAGACCAAACATAACCTGTACTCTATTTTCCTCTTCCATGTCCTCAGAAGCTTGGCTTCATTAATCATCCTTGCTCTCCTTTGTTCAGTCTTTTCTGTTTCACAAATCCTTTCCCTAAGCCTGATTATGTAAACATGCCTGTTTTCCTTTCATACTTAAAACAAGATGCTATGAATTCCTCAAGCTGTTAGGTCTTGCCTTTTACTCATATCCAGTATTTGAAAAAGAGGATTCTAACAAGGTATTGATTTCTGAAATATACAAACAGCTCATACAGCTCAATATCAAAAGAACAAACAACCCAATTGAAAAGTGAGCAGAAGACCTAAATAGACATTTCTCCAAAGGAGACATACAGATGACCAATAGGCACATGAAAAGACACTCAACATTGCTAATTATTAGAGAAATGCAAATTAAAACTACAATGAGGTATTACCTCACACCAGTCAGAATGGCCATTATCAAAAAATCTGCAAATAATAAACACTGGAGAGGGTATGGAGAAAAGGGAACCCTCCTACACTGCTGGTAGAAATGTAACTTGGTACAGCCACTACGAACAGTGTGGAGATTCATTAAATATCACAATCCCACTCCTAGACATATGTCTGGAAACAATGGAAACTCTATCTTTGAAAAGATACATGTACCCCAATATTCATAGCACTATTTACAATAGCCAAGACATGGAAGCAATTTAACTACATATATACAATGGAGTATCATTCAGCCACAAAAAAGAATGAAATAATGCTATCTGCAGCAACATGGATGGACTTAAGAGATTGTCACACTAAGTGAAGTAAGTTGGACAGAGAAAGACAAATATCATATGGTATCACTTATGTGTACAATCTTTAAAAAATGAAATGATATAAATGAACTTATTTACAAATAGGAGTAGACTCATAGACATAGAAAACAAATTTATGGTTCAGTCAGTTCTGTTGCTTAGTCATATCTGACTCTTTACAACCCCATGAACTGCAGCACGCCAGGCCTCCCTGTCCATCACCAACTCCCCGAGTTCACCCAAACTCATGTCCATTCAGTCTGTGATGCCACCCAACCATCTCATCCTCTGTCGTCCCCTTCTCCTCCTGCCTTCAATCTTTCCCAGCATCAGGGTCTTTTCCAATGAGTCAGCTCTTCACATCAGGTGGCCAAAGTATTGGAGTTTCAGCTTCAACATCAATCCCTCCAATGAACACCCAGGACTGATCTCCTTTAGGATGGACTGGTTGGATCTCCTTGCAGTCCAAGGGACTCTCAAGAGTCTTCTCCAACACCACAGTTCGAAAGCATCAATTCTTTGGCACTCAGCTTTCTTTATAGTCCAACTCTCACATCCATACATGACTACTGGAAAAACCATAGCCTTGACTAGATGGACCCTTGTCGGCAAAGTAATGTCTCTGCTTTTTAATATGCTGCTAGGTTGGTCATAACTTTCCTTCCAAGGAGTAAGCATCTTTTAATTTCATGGCTGCAATCACCATCTGCAGTGATTTTGGAGCCCAAAAAAACAAAGTCAGCCACTGTTTCCTCATCTATTTTCCATAAAGTGATGGGACCAGATGCCATGATTTTCGTTTTCTGAATGTTGAGCTTTAAGCCAACTTTTTCACTCTCCTCTTTCACTTTCATCAAGAAGCTCTTTAGTTCTTCGCTTTCTGCCATAAGGGTGGTGTCATCTGCATATCTGAGGTTATTGATATTTCTCCCAGCAATCTTGATTCCAGTTTGTGCTTCCTCCAGCCCAGTGTTTTTCATGATGTACTCTGCATATAAGTTAAATAAGCAGGGTGACAATATACAGCCTTGACGTACTCCTTTTCTTATTTGGGACCAGTCTGTTGTTCCATGTCCAGTTCTAACTGTTGCTTCCTGACCTGCATACAGGTTTCTCAAGAGGCAGGTCAGGTGGTCTGGTAATTAAGTTAATTTATGGTTACCAAATGGGAAAGCATGGGGGAGGGATAAGTTAGGAGTTTGCGATTAAGAGATACAGACTGCTGCTGCTGCTAAGTCGCTTCAGTCGTGTCTGACTCTGTGCAACCCCATAGACAGCAGCCCACCGGGCTCCCCCGTCCCTGGGATTCTCCAGGCAAGAACACTGGAGTGGGTTGCCATTTCCTTCTCCAATGCATGAAAGTGAAAATTCATAGTGAAGTCGCTCAGTCGTGTCCGACTCATAGCGACCCCATGGACTGTAGCCTACCAGGCTCCTCTGTCCATGGGATTTTCCAGGCAAGAGTACTGGAGTGGGGTGCCATTGCCTTCTCCGGAGATACAGACTATTTATTAAATAGGTAAACAAGAAGGAACTACTGTCTAAATAGGAACCATATTCAGTATCTTGTAATAACATATACTGGAAAAGAGTCTCAAGAAGTATATACATAAATCTGAATCACTTTGCTGTATACCTGAAACTAAAATGACATTGTAAATCAACTACATTTCAATTTTAAAAAAAAAAGAAAAGGAAGATTTTATATTCACTGTCTTTTCTATGCCACCTCACATCTGCTCCTTAAATCACATGCATCTCTTTGCACATAAAATGTTCTAACAGAAGGTACTAGAATTCTCTCAGATGCCAAATAAAATATAAAAATTTCATTCCTTGTTATTAATTAGCTTCTTTATGATATTTGATGTGGTCTCTCCTCCCTTTTCATCTGTTTTCCTTCCATATTCACTTTGTTCTCTTATTAACTTACAGCCAATTTATTAGTCTTCTTTAATAGATACATTTTCAACTACTCATTCCAAGAAGGAAGGTATTTCAATGTGTTCCATCACTGATTCTCTTCTCTTTTCCTTTTTACATCTTTTCTTTGAGGGATCTCATCGAGACCCATGACTTCAGCCACATCTAATTCTTGACTCTTAAATCTATATTTTGAGCCCAGATTTCTCTCCTTGGCTCATTGTTGTTTTAGTCACTAAGTTGTGTCTGATTCTTTTGCAGCTCCATGGACTGTAGCCCCCCAGGCTCCTCTATCCATGAGATTTCCCGGGCAAGAATACTTGAGTGGGTTGTCATTTGTCATTTCCTTCTCCAGGGGATCTTCCTTACTGAGGGATCGAGCTCGGGACTCCTGTATTGCAGGTGGATTCTTTACCGTTGAGCTACCAGGGAAGCCCCTCTCCCTAGCTACCCATGATCAAAATCAATTTCTAATTGACCAGCTTCACCCAAATGCATCAGGGGCACCTCAGTGTGCATATATTCTCAACCATAATTCCTCTACTCTAGTTCAGATGGTGAAGAATCTGCCTGCAATGTGGGAGACCCAGGTTCAATCCCTGGTTTGAGAAGATCCCTTGGAGACAGGAATGGCACCACTCACTGCAGTATTCTTGCCTGGAGAATTCCATGGACAGAGGAGCCTGGTACAGTCCATGGTGTCACAAAGAGTCAGACAGGACTGAGGGACTAACACCCCTTCTGAAGCTCCACACCTATATTTTATGTCTTGATAAATGATTTAAGCCAGAAAATTAAAGACATCATCCTACAATAGCACTCTTTCTTATTTCTCAGAATGAAAGTCAGTTCCTATCTTTCACTGATTCTGCTTTAAATTCTTTCTTAAATCCAGACGTTTTTCTTTCTTCTGACTGCACTAATTGAGCACATGATCATCTCCTTCCAGGATTATTTCATTGCCTTTGTAACAGGTCTTCTGGCCCTAACTTACCTTCCTCCGTTCTCCTACACTGTGGCCAGTGACTTCCAAGATGAAAAACAGGCTTCTCCCCTACTTAAATGTGCCCAGGGCCTTCTCTTTGCCGCTTGGAAAGTTAAGCCCCTTCGGCCTGCTGCTCTGCTTGCCTCGTATCTTGCTAGTCTCCAGCGTGTACCCTAAGCATGTGGGCCTCTTTGGGCTCCTCAAAAGTGTTATCCTCTTTCAGGCCTCTCCTCTTTACAAGCAACTTCTACCGCTTCACAGTGTACTTCTTTCCCTAACTCTCTTCTATTCCGTTCAATCAATTGCTATTGCAGTTTTAAGACAATTTGATATAATTCTGTGATAACTTCTTTCACCCTGCAGTTTGGTTAACTGTTTCTTCTCTGTGCTCACATAATGCCTCATGCATGCCTCTGAGTACTTCCATAGTCTTTTAATTAACTGCCCATTTCTCTGATTCCCAGTACAGTGTAAGCTCCTTGAGAATGTTGTTGTTGTTGCTAAATCATGTCCAACTCCTTGTGACCCCATGGACTGCAGCACGACAGGCTTCCTTGTCCTTCACTGTCTCCCAGAGTTTGCTCAACTCTTGTCCACCAAGTCAGTGATTCTGTTTAACTATCTCGCATCTGCCACCCCCTTCTTTTTTTTGCCTTCAACCTTTCCCAGCATCAAGGTCTTTTCCAATGACTTGGCTCTTCACATCTGGTGGCCAAAATATTGGAGCTTTAGCTTCAGCATCAGTCCTTCCGATGAATATTCAGGATTGATTTCCTTTAGGATTGACTGGTATCAAACCAGGGACTTTCAAGCGTCTCCTCCATCACCACAGTTCAAAAACATCAATTCTTGGGCATGCAGCCTTCTTTATGGTCCAACTCACACATTCATACATGGCAACTGAAAAAACCATAGCTTTGATTATATGGACTTCTGTCAGCAAAATGGTATCTCTGCTTTTTAATACACTATGTTTGTCATAGCTTATCTTCCATGAAGCAAGCATCTTTTAATTTCATGGCTGCAGTCACTGTCTGCAGTGATTTTGGAGCCTAAGAAAATAAAGTCTGTCACTGTTTCCATTGTTTCCCCATCTATTTCCATAAAGTGATGGGACCAGATGCCATGATCTTAGTTTTTTGAATGTTGAGTTTTAAGCTAACTTTTTCACTCTCCTCTTTCACACTAATCAAGAGGCTCTTTAGCTCCCCTTGAGAATGGGAACCATACTATTCAGTTCTACATCCTCAGAGTTTGACAGTGTGTGGCAGTTACAAATAATTGCAGACTTAAATTCAGATCATCACTGACTTCTCTATATATTACACTCTATGCTCCAGGTATGATTGAAGTTAACTCATCTTCAAATCTTTGCTCATATTGTTTCTTTCCCTTGAAAAGTCTTTTTCTTCTGCTTTTAGCCTATTTAATTCTTTTATCAGCAAGGCTCAGTTCAGATTCCACTATGACCTCCCTGTTAGAGCTGACTAAGCTTCTTTATTCCTTAGATGATTTACTATCTATAATACTCACTTAGCACTGCTTTTTTCTCTTATAGGTTATCTTTTCACTGTCTAGATCTGACTCTCCAATTGATTTGTGAGCTTTTTGAGGGTTGTGACATGTCTTCTTCCATGACAGTGCCTGATAATCAAAACACTTTCTAAATTACAATTTGAATTCTGCTAGTGTATCATTCTTTCAGGACAGAATTTAGCAATGGTATCTTTGTTTTTGTACGTGGTATGTTTTTAATAAACATTTTCTGAATGAATAAATGCATAGTAAGCATTGTTAATTGAGAAGGCAGTGGCACCCCACTCCAGTATTCTTGCCTGGAAGATCCCATGGACGGAGGAGCCTGGTGGGCTGCAGTCCATGGGGTTGCTAAGGGTCGGACATGACTGAGCTTAAAACTTCCCAATTCTATAAGAAGAAAGTAAAATGTACTTTCTGACTTCCTATGTAAATGTTAATCTTTGAGCATTATTTTTAAATATTTTGAGCACTAGCCTGCTAGGAGATAGTCTGCTAAATTAGACCTTGAGCAGATTATTTAACAGGATGACATAACCTTTTAAATGAAAACTTAGATTAGTACTTAGACTTCACACACTCTTTTGGCTGCCATTTTTGTAGGAGAAAAGACTTCAGAATGATGGCCCCAACTATTCCCATTTTATCTTTTCAACAGTTCTTGGGGGCATTTTACAGATGAATAAATTAAAGCAGAAAGACATAAAATACCCTACTAATGGCGTTACAGCAACTCTGACAAAACCACTTCACTGTGGGGAAAGTACTATCAAAGAGTACTCAAAATATTTAAGAATAATGCCCAAAGACTAACATTTACATAGGATGTCAGAAAGTACATTTACTTTTTTCTTATAAAATTGGGAAATTTTAACGATGCTTACTGTGTATTTATTCATTCAGAAAATATTTATTAAAAAGATAACATGCACAAAAGCAAAGATACCCTTGCTAAATTCAGTCCTGGAAGAATGATATACTCAGTTCAGTTCAGTCGCTCAGTCGTGTCCAACTCTTTGCAACCCCATGAATCGCAGCACGCCAGGCCTCCCCGTCCATCACCATTTCCCGGAGTTCACTCAGACTCACGTCCATCGAGTCAGTGATGCCATCCAGCCATCTCATCCTCTGTCGTCCCCTTCTCCTCCTGCCCCCAATCCCTCCCAGCATCAGAGTCTTTTCCAATGAGTCAGCTCTTCGCATGAGGTGGCCAAAGTACTGGAGTTTCAGCTTCAGCATCATTCCCTCCAAAGAAATCCCAGTGCTGATATCCTTCAGAATGGACTGGTTGGATCTCCTTGCAATCCAAGGGACTCTCAAGAGTCTTCTCCAACACCACAGTTCAAAAGCATCAATTCTTTGGTGCTCAGCCTTCTTTACAGTCCAACTGTCACATCCATACATGACCACAGGAAAAACCACACTAGCAGAATTCAAATTGTACTTTAGAAGGTGTTTTGATTATGATGATCTGTAAACTTTCAAGAATATTTTAAAAGGCTCTTTTAAACTATAGACTCTGATTTGTTCGTTAGAAGAATTTTTGAAATGGCTCTTCACCTCTGCCTGTGTTATCTATGTTTAAAGGTGTCAGAACCCTGGGATTTCCAGGATCAGACTTACTGATCATTCTCTGCGTGAAATTCTCTCTTTTGTTGGTTATCCTGGTCTTTGTGGGATTCATCCACTTCCAGAGAACAAATGATTGCAGGTAGGAAATGAAAAGTGAAAATTGTAGATCCATTAGAAAGAAAACATTATGAGAAGACTTTGAGTTTACAATGTCCCGGGGAAAGCCTGACCCATTTTTTTTTGGGGGGGGGGCACATTGTTTGTATCTTGGCTCATTCTTTGATATAAAAGCCTTGTTAACAGTTGAGAGCCCAGGCAGAAGTGCCTGCAGCACTAGCGCAAGACAATGAAAAACTACTACTTCACTGTGGTTTTTTCCTGAGAGAGACTTGCCTAGTCCATGCTTTGAGAATTCTGTGGGGGAAATGAAGTTTAACTGGCGCTCCTTCAGTGTTTGCTTCCCAGTTTCTATACTTCTGAAGGCTTATATTCATTTCTGCTTAATTATATACTTTATGTTTTTTCCTAGATCAAGAAAATAAAAAAAAAATCTGGATGTCAATTTAGACTTGAGTTATCACAGAAAAGCAGCCAGCTGAGATCAACCTTCGTTTCAACATCTAGCTCAACTGCTCTTGTTACTACTGGAAATCTTTGTGTTTAGAATCTGTGTGATAGGTGTCAGGCTGGTTTCAAATTCTTAGTCTCTCTCTATATATACACATGCAAAAGCTTGTCACTTACCATTAGAATTGCCTAGGATGAGTCATCTATTTTCCCCTTTGCCCTAGGGAGTTCTTATTTGCCAATTAGAAACAACCCTGCTTCTCAGCCTAAAGAGAAAGATGGCTCAGTAAAAGGCAAAGAACAATGCTGTGCAGTTTTTCTATGCACGTTGGATTATTGGGTGGTGCTTTCATCCTGTCTATTAATAGTTGTTTCCTCTACCCACTTGAGACGCTAATCAACATTGCAATAGCAGGACCCACTCCAAACACTGCCTTCAAGTCACCCCATAGCTAACTTTACATTGTTGCTTGCTTGCTAGTAATTACTGAGAATTTGTATTGAATGTTTGACCTGATCATTAAATAAATGTCCAGAAGTTGTTTTTAGTAGTACCTGTATTTTTGAAGAAACTATTAGTTGATTCCACATAAGAAACTGCTAGCCATTGGAGAGAGTGCTAAATGTCGCCTCACCTTTTAGAGCTGCAGTGTCTGGATTTCTTGTCTGCATTACAAAATGTGTTAATTGTGATAAGAGGAAGAGTACTTGGTGGAACTGTAACAACTTCTAGGGCCACTGTAAACTGGAACCTTTTCATCATTGATATTTATGGTAATATGTATTAAAAAGTATCCTTTTATATAAAGGAAAAATTTATTGTGTAAAGTGGCAGGTGATTTGGGCTATTACTTTTATTTTAAGCAAAACTCTAAGGGAGAAAATGAATGCATACTACCTGGAGAATACTAAAATAAGTAGAATAGTCTAGTGGTTGAAACGAACAACTCCAAAATCTCAGTGTATTCATGCACAAAAGTTTATTTTGCTCACTTCACATACCAATGCAAGCTAGTGGGGCTAGGGCAGGTGGTAGGAGGAATTTTGCTGGAAGCTAGAATTTTATGGCACTGCCTTTCTCAGAGTATTTTCTGTTCAGCAAGTGAATAGGAAAAATATGGAGAGATACAGAGACAGAGGACAGAGAGAGACAGAGATAGATGCAGGATTTTAGTGGAAATCGCTTTTGCTCACACTCCATTGACTAGTGCTTGTCACATCGCCACACTAACTGCTATGGAGCTAAAGAACGTATTGTAGCTGTCTTGGAATAAATAAAATCAGGTTTTGGGTACATATACCCAATCTCTGCCTACAGTAAATAATAAGACAAATGCGAAGTTTAATACCCTGTTAGTAACCAAACATGAGTCAAGAAATACATTAGTAAACAATGTCATGTATAACTTATATTAGTTCTTTTCTCTCTCTTTTTAAATCATAATTCCCTCACTTTTAAGATAGGGCATAAAATGGAAGAAAGTCTAATACTACAATTCAATTACAGCCTCAAAAATACTGTTGCACATATTGCTAGCTGCCTGGTGCAGTGTTCATTTCCCCTTTCATCTCATAGTAGATGATTGTATTCATGATTCCAAATTTTCTCCTCTCCCTCTATCCATGTAATTTGTCAATAACCTTAGACTTCTTTCCATAAAAAGTCTTTATGGAAAATTCTTTCCATAAAGAATTTTATTTGCATTAGCCAATAAAATGAGGCAGAAGTGGCAGTGTACCAGTTCTGAGCCTAGATCTAAGAGGTCCTGAAAATTTCTATTGCTACTCCATTAGAACATGACTGAGCTAGTCTTCTGGAGGATGAGAAAGATGTAGAAAGCTGAGACACCCCAGGATCATCCCCCACTTTCTGTCAAGGCCAGCCTACACAATTCAATAGCTGTTAGTCATCTCCCCCAGAAGTGTGAAGAAGCTGAGTCAAGGTCAGAAGAGCTGCCCACCTGACCTTCAGTTGATCTCAGACATTTGAGCAATTGTCACAGAAGTTTTTGTGGTTGTTTGATACACAGCATTGTCATGTTAGGTTTCTGACACATGCCTAGTAATAAAACTCCACTTTTCTTTAGTGTGGAGACATACTTAGCTAAAAGACATTTCTCAGTTTCTCTTGCAACTCAGTATGACCACCCACAAAAGTTTTCACAAGTGTAAACACACATATTGTGTGATATTTTTGGAATCGTTCTTTAATTAAAGAGAAAGAAGAAGCCCTTTTTTGCTTTTTATTCTTACCTCTTAGATTGCAACTCTGGTGTGATGACTGGAAGTCCACCAGCCAAAGTGGGTCTTAGGTAACTTTGAGGATGGAACCTAACTTAATGAGGGTGAAAACGAAAGACAGAAGGATCCCGGCGCCTCATGACCATGAAGTAGCCATAGACTACCTACCTCTACATTTTTGTGTGAGAGAGAATAAACTATTTTGTTCATGGCACTGTTGTTTTCAGTTTTACTCCATGTGCAGTTGAACTTAATCTGATTGACATAAATATCTAGCTTATCGACCATAAGATTGGCTCTCGGTCTTGCAACATAGATTATGCTCTATTCATGTGCATTTTCATGGCCTATTTTTGTTTTCCTGGATTATGAAGCAAGTTGTATTCTATTCATGTGCATTGTCATGGTCTATTTTCATTCTTCCCTTAGAGGTAATCAATCAGACGTAACTTCAGAATATAGTAATCATAAGCAAGAAAGCCATCTCTATGATAGTTGCAAAAAAATCGCTAGTTGTGTAAACTCAAGGAACGCTGTGGGCTTATGATAGGAAAGGGTGTGGGAAGCCGGGGGTGGGCAAAGATGACCCAATAGTCAGCCATCCCTAGACGTGTGAGGACATGTCTGCATTATAAGATTGGGAAGATAAAGACACTGTTGTGGGCTCTTAGAGAGGATGTGAGCAGAAAAACAGGAACTGAACTCTATGGGATTTTATTATGTTCTTTTTCCACAGAAGAGACTCCATCGCTGCCTGAAGAGGTTTATCCAAGTTCATGTTTGTCTATTCCACCCTCACTGCCCTGATTTTCTGGGAAAAGTAGAAAGCTAAACTATTTCCTCTCAACATCCTACCCACATATAAAGATTAAAAAAAAAAAAAACAGCTTTATTTTGTTTTCTGAACATACATATACATATACACGCACACAAATTAACTGTGGTCCTAAATTGAGGGAAATTGGAGGCAATTTTTATCAAAACACAATTGAGAGCCACTAGATGGTGCTTCAACTTAATTTTTTTTTTTAAACATTTCTAAGCAAGCTAATATCTTACCTCAGACAGTAATCTTGAATTTTTTTCTTTAATTTTTCTACAAAACTGTCCCTCCCTATTCCCTCCCAATTCTTGCATCTTCTTGGGTAGTTCTGAAACAATTATAAAAGAAAAGGAAAATGGTTTAAATTAAACTTAAGGAGAAAACTTTTTTCATACTTCAATTGTATTACCCCTATCATTTCATTTTAGTTGAAACATTTTGTTTCTCAAATGTCAGTGTTAATGGCAGCAGATGGTCAGAGGTACAAATAAGATTAGCTGGCCTTTTCCACTTCTTGGGTCCAAGCCCTTTTCTCCTCCCCCATCATCTTTAAGAGGCATACATGATTTCTAAAGCTGGAAGGAAGCTACAGAAAAAGCCGGCCAACTTCCTCATTTTACAAAAGAGGAAACTAAGACTCTCAGAGTAAGAGACCATTGGGTGTTACTCAGAAGCCAGCTGGAATGTGGACTTGCTTTGCTTGCTGATGAGAGCACTCACAAAGTGGACTTTGTAGTTTGTTTTGTTTGGATCGAGAGTTAGGGTTCAAGAGAGAATTTATGGTGGTGGTGGTTTAGTCACAAAGTCGTGTCTGACCCCATGGTCTGTAGCCCACCAGGCTCCTCTATCCATGGGATTTTCCAGGCAAGAATACTAGAGTGGGTTGCCATTTCCCTCTCCAGAGAATTTATGGGAGTCCTTAAAAGGATCACAAGACGAAAAAGGAAAACAACACATGAACTATTCATGAGATTAATTGCTATCTTCAAAGAAAGAGTGAAGATTACTGTTGTTAAAGATTGAGTTTCACCACGTGCCAAGGACCTCACATGCCAGGTACATCACATCTAAACTGAGAAACCAGTGTAATGTAGAGATTTTAAAAATTGCCCTTTTAAGTCTTACTTTAGTCTTTTTTACAATCTGGATGCAAAAAAAAAAAAAAAAAAAAGAGACATGAGAGGAAAATTTCCCTGTTTAGGGAAATACACCAACAGTTCAGACAGGGAAAGTAAGGCTCAGGCTGTAGATTGCATTGGAATTACAAAAACAAAGGGAACTAAAATGATCAGCATAATTTGAAAATGTTTTTTCTGGGATCCAGAAATAGGAATTTATGAATCTCATGAGGAATCAAGTAAGAGAAGAAATAGAATAGGCCTTAGCCACAAAAGGGGCTTCCCTAGTGGCTCGATGGTAAAGAATCTGCTTGCCATGCAGGAGACCCAGGTTCAATACTTGGGTTGGAAAGAGCCCCAGGAGGAGAGAATAGCAACCCACTCCAGTATCCTTGAATGGAGAATTCTATGGACAGAGGAGCCTGGCAGTCTACAATCCCTGGGGTCACAAAGAGTCAGACACGATTGAGCAACTAATACTTTATTTACAAAAAGAGAATTGGCTGGTCATAAATTCTCTCTTAAGGGTTAGCTAAAGAATTTTAGAATTAAAGATGCCTCTCTGTTAATATTTACTTAAAATCTATTATACACAATAGACTTCATGATTATTGGTGCTTTAGAAATGAAGCAAGAGGGAACTCAGCCCACATTCTGGGGGAAACAGAACAAAGAGGGCAGCAGCTGGCAGGCCTTGTGATAAGACCAAGGATGACCACAAATTAGGTGGGAGAGAGAAGACAAGAAGCCACAGAGGAAGGCAAGCACTGATTAGGCATTTTCAAAATGCTGGGGAGGGTATTGTACTTCCCCAAACTACACTGGCTACAGCTTGAGTTATTTTATTTGGACATTAAAGGAAAAGATTTTTCCAGAAGACTGGAACTCTTAGGCACTACTGGGAACTGCAAAGATGATTAGAAGTTCACAGTCTACCAATAGTTATTACTTGAACTCTGAACACTTAAGATATATTATGTCCTAATAATAAGGAGAAGAACTCTATAATCTTTGAAGGTTCTGGCTAGATGTAGAGTGTGACATTCTCCTTCCTTCTTCCCAGTGGCTTATAGCTTGTAATTTTCTTAATGAGAAGAAAGAAATAGGGAATCAACTAGAAATATTCAGAAATCCTTAGATTTGTAGAGAGTGTTTTCTTCTTAGGAAACTGCAGACTCTCTCTATTACTAAACAGCCACAAAAGGCCAGAAAGACAACTCAGCAGTTGTGCTCAGTGAGAGTCCCACAGATGTCCCATGGTGTGTGCCCAGTGAGAGTCCCACCATGTGTGCCCAGTGAGAGTCCCACAGATGTCCCACAGTGTGTGCCCAGTGAGAGTCCCACAGATGTCCCATGGTGTGTGCCCAGTGAGAGTCCCATCATGTGTGCCCAGTGAGAGTCCCACAGATGTCCCACAGTGTGTGCCCAGTGAGAGTCCCACAGATGTCCCACGGTGTGTGCCCAGTGAGAGTCCCACCATGTGTGCCCAGTGAGAGTCCCACAGATGTCCCACAGTCCGTGCCCAGTGAGAGTCCCACCATGTGTGCCCAGTGAGAGTCCCACCATGTGTGCCCAGTGAGAGTCCCACAGATGTCCCACGGTGTGTGCCCAGTGAGAGTCCCACCATGTGTGCCCAGTGAGAGTCCCACAGATGTCCCACAGTCCGTGCCCAGTGAGAGTCCCACCATGTGTGCCCAGTGAGAGTCCCACCATGTGTGCCCAGTGAGAGTCCCACAGATGTCCCACAGCGTGTGTCCAGGGAGAGTCTCACAGATGTCCCACGGCATGTGCCCAGGGAGAATCCTACTGTGTGTGCCCAGTGGGAGTCCCACAGATGTCCCACGGTGTGTGCCCAGGGAGAGTCCCTCACATGTCCCACAGTGCTCAGATGGGAAGCAGCACCCTCTGCTGTTCTCTCTTGGATATGTGTTCACCTGTCTTCCTGAGCAGATCACTGAGCATTTTCTTGTCAATGCTAGCCTATGTGTTTACACCGAGAGCACTATTTCTATCCATTGCCAGCTTCCCACACATCCCCAGACAGCGTTTATATCTGAAATGGTATCAAAGGGCAGAGGGCCCCCAATTTACATAGTGGAGGGCAGAATGGAATCTATGCCAGTAGAGGACAGTGTATCTCTCTGAATTCCTAGAGGTTGGCATGGTGCCTGGCATTTCTGTAGATTGGATGGCTGGATGAACAGGTGATAGAAAAAAACAGTCAGTTCTAGAAGCAGGGTGTAAAGGGCTAAGGTATCAAGGAGTTATTTAAATTGATTACACCCAAGGCTGCCTGTGTGCACTCATTTGCCATATTCTGAGTAAATTTGTTCCTCCATTCATCAAATATTCATTAATTACTTGGTATGTGTCAGCCATAACACTAAATTCTAAAAATAAGTAAGTAAAATGTGAATCAAATATTAAGTAAAATAAGATCCTTGAAGATTTGACAGTAAAGAAGACAGACATAGCGGATCATTAAAATCCAGATTTATGTATTAATAGAGGTATATACACAGTGCTACAGCAATCAAAGGAAGGAATACTCAATTCTGACTGAAGATGTGGCTTGTAGTTAAGGAAAATCATCAGACACATTAGGAGGCTCTCAGCTGCTGCATGAAACAGAAACTAGGGCTCTGACAGTTAATAAGGCCACTTACTATCTTATATGACCTAAATCAAATCCCTTATGACTCTAAAGTGGAAGTGAGAAATAGATTTAAGGGACTAGATCTGATAGAGTGCCTGATGAACTATGGACTGAGATTCGTGACATTGTACAGGAGACAGGGAGCAAGATCATCCCCAAGAAAAAGAAATGCAAAAAAGCAAAATGGCTGTCTGAGGAGGCCTTACAAATAGCTGTGAAAAGAACAGAGGGGAAAGGCAAAGGAGAAAAGGAAAGATATATCCATTTGAATACACAGTTCCAAAGAAAAGCAATGAGAGATAAGAAAGCCTTCCTCAGCGATCAATGCAAAGAAATAGCGGAAAACAATAGAATGGGAAAGACTAGAGATCTCTTTAAGAATATTAAAGATACTAAGGGAACATTTCATGCAAATGGGCTCAATAAAGGGCCGAAATGGTATGGACCTAACAGAAGCAGAAGATATTAAGAAGAAGTGGCAGAAATACACAGAAGAAGTATACAAAAAAAGGTCTTCATGACCCAGATAATCATGAAGGTGTGATTGCTCACACTCACCTAGAGCCGGACATCCTGGAATGTGAAGTCAAGTGGGCCTTAGGAAGCGTTACTACAAACAAAGCTAGTGGAGGTGATGGGATTCCAGTTGAGCTATTTCAAATCCTGAAAGATGATGCTGTGAAAGTGCTGCACTCAATATGCCAGCATATTTGGAAAACTCAGCAGTGGCCACAGGACTGGAAAAGATCAGTTTTTATCCAATCCCAAAGAAAGGCAATGCCAAAGAATGCTCAGACTACCACACAATTGCACTCATCTCACACACTAGTAAAGTAATGCTCAAAATTCTCCAAGCCAGGCTTCAGCAATACATGAACCGTGAACTTCCAGATGTTCAAGCTGGATTTAGAAAAGGCAGAGGAACCAGAGATCAAATTGCCAACATCCATTGGATCATTGAAAAAGCAGGAGAGTTCCAGAAAAACATTTACTTGTGCTTTATTGACTATGCCAAAAGCTCTGTGTGGATCACAATAAACTGTGGAAATTCTTCAAGAGATGGGAATACCAGAACACCTGACCTGCCTCTTGAGAAACGTGTATGAAGGTTAGGAAGCAGCAGTTAGAACTGGACATGGAACAACAGACTGGTTCCAAAGAGGAAAAGGAGTACGTCAAGGCTGTATATTGTCACCCTGCTTATTTAACTTATATGCAGAGTACATCATGAGAGACGCTGGGCTGGAGTAACACAAGCTGGAATCAAGATTGCTGGGAGAAATATCAATAACCTCAGATATGCAGATGACACCACCCTTATGGCAGAAAGTGAGGAACTAAAGAGCCTCTTGATGAAAGTGAAAGAGGAGAGGGAAAAAGTTGGCTTAAAGCTCAACATTCAGAAAACTAAGATCATGGCATCTGGTCCCATAACTTCATGGGAAATAGATGGGGAAACAGTGGAAACAGTGTCAGACTTTATTTTTCTGGGCTCAAAAATCACTGCGGATGATGATTGCAGCCATGAAATTAAAAGACTTCTTGCTCCTTGGAAGGAAAGTTATGACCAATGTAGACAGCATATTAAAAAGCAGAGACATTGCTTTGACAACAAAGGTCTGTGTAGTTAAGGTATGGTTTTTCCAGTAGTCATGTATGGATGTGAGAGTTGGACTATACAGAAATCTGAGCACCAAAAAATTGATGCTTTTGAACTGTGGTGTTGGAGAAGACTCTTGAGAGTCCCTTGGACTGCAAGGAGATCCAACCAGTCCATCTTAAAGGAGATCAGTCCTGGGTGTTCATTGGAGAGACTAATGTTGAAGTTGAAACTCCAATACTTTGGCCACCTGATGCAGAAAGTTGACTCATTGGAAAAAACCCTGATGCTGGGAAAGACTGAGGGCAGGAGGAAAAGGGGATGACAGAGGATGAGATGGTTGGATGGCATCACCGACATGGGTTTGGTGGACTCCAGGAGTTGATGATGGATAGGGAGGCCTGGCCTGCTGCAGTTCATGGGGTCGCAAAGAGTCAGACACAACTGAGCGACTGAACTGAACTATCTTATATAAGAAGACATCCAGAAGTAGGGCCAACCTCAAGTCTGGTTATTTCAATGGCTCTTCAAAGCCTTGAAGAACTTGGATTTTATCTTTGTCTCTGCTCTGTTATCATATGCGTCTGCTTCATCCTCAGGCTGGAAGTGAGACAATGGCAACCATCTAAAAGCCACAAGCAGACATAGCATGTCCAGAGGAAGAGGGCCAAGCATTTCTTCCTCAAACCCCATCTTATTTGCAAGGACCTAGAGCCCTCATAAACTTCGTCTCTTGTCTGATTGGTCAAAGCTAGAGATCCAATCTCTGGCAAAGGGGCCAGAGATCATGTTTACATTGATGAAGTCTTCCATGGAACTGGGCTAAAGTCAGTGCCTTTCTCTAGGCACTCATTCTAGTACACAAAATTGGGACTTTGTTAAAAAAGCAGAACTTAAGAATGCATGTGAAGCCTTGATGAGGGAGATGATAGCAATCAAAATGAGTTCTAAAAGATGCATAGGAATGCTACAAGTGGACAAGGCAGGGAAGAGAGGACGCCGCCGATAAAAAGACAGGGAGCTGTGACAGGGTGTGTCTCTTTCAGGGCAATGGAAATTGTCTGTATCATCTCCTCATACAAGTCCCACATTTCTTGAAGTCATCTCGGGACAGAAGATTGCTATTCTATTGAGAATGCCAGGAGAGTTTTGCAGATCCAGCATTTCTTGATGAATTTATAATGTTTTCTGAACAGAATGTCCAAATCTTCTGACTGATTCACCCAACACTGATTTTAAGATCAAACAAGGAGCCAAGAACTTTGGTTATACACAGTGAAGCACCAAAGAGAGGCACGGGGCCTCAGGTTGGAGCAGCAGTGGGTTGGCTGGTTGATGTTATTCATCTAACAGGGTGGGACTTGGGTAAAGCTGGCAGAGTTGAGGTACTTCTCCTTATTCTGGTGCCCCCTCGTGAAATATGAAAATAATTCTTGCTCTTAATACAGTTGAAGAGAAGGTTTTGAGGCCAATCCTTCTATACTTACAAATGTCCTTGTAAGGAAAGGTGCTATAGAAACAAAAGGTCTTGTTATTCATTCTATTGGCTTTTGAAAGGCCCTTATGCACACGTTGGTATGTAGAAAAAAGTGAATGAAGTATCCTTCCCTGAAACGTTTCTTCTGTCTAAGACACAGAGACCCTACACAGGTACACTCCACTTCCTGTCATGTCCGTTCTATTCTACACCTCCCACACATGGAGGAGAGAGCTCCTCAGAGGTATGGTAATCGCCAGAGAGGAAAGAAATGATCGCCTCTCCACAAGCAGAAGGCGGCTAGGGGACTAACCAAAAGAAATCGCAAATTTAACGAGAAAGAGCAAAATACATAGACTCGAAATCAGAGAAAAAATTAAACAAGACTCACTAAAGAAAATGTTAAGATTATTAAGGGAGAAGAAAGGAATCGTCTTCCAAATTGCTATTATGATGTGCTTGTTGTTCGGAATGGGATCCTCCTGGGAAAACAGTTGTGTACGATTATGAGATTAATCATTTACCTTCCTTAAGATAATGAAAATGCACATCTTTTCAGTTTCTCCCCTGTGTTATCTTTATGAAAATAGAGACCTATTGAGCAGGGTGGTTTGTGGCTAACAGAAGAGTTTTGCTTTGTTTCTTAAGGGCATCTTATCTACTGTGCAGCTTCCTGGGGTTCAGTGGGGGCCACGGAACCTGGAGAGGAAGCAGGTCTCCTCCTCTGTGGGTGCTGTGTGCACATGTCATGCTACTAGAAAGATGAACTTTATATGTTGCTGCTGACCCTTGGAAAGGACAAGAGTGTCTCTGTAGACTCGAGTGATGTGCTGTGGGAGATAGGAGATGGACCAAGCTGTGTATTTGTGTCTGAACACAAGAACTTACAGCTTGCTTATAGTTCATGCACTCCCACTGAAGGCTTTGACCCAAGGACACCATCTGCTATATAACACCTTAAAAAAAAAATAAAAACAACAACAGCAACAACAACAAAAAACCTCACCCACAGACTTTCTCATTTTCCATGCAATGGAAAATCACAACACAACACATTTACAAGATATTGAAAACCAAGGAACGGCCCAAGATGTTAGCTCCAAGAAACTACAGTAACTGTCTTGGGACTAGAAAGAATGATTAAACAACTAGCATTCCAGCAAGAAGCATCTGTCTTTTGTCATTCTCCCCAAAGGAACATAAAAAGTGCAGAGGAAGGCAGCCATTTCAGCAGGGGCAAAGGAGGTCAGCTGTTTGCAACATTTTCCACCATTCCCTTAGAACTAAAACCCAAATCCCATTACTTTCCAACTGCCTATCAAAGGCGAGTGTTTGCTGATGCAGCTCAAGGAGACCTAATCACTCCTCGAAGCAGTTCCCCGTGGCAGCCCCTGCATCCTGGAGGATGACTAAATGGCAGAGCCCAGAGAGGAGCTGGATGTGAAATCTCACCCCTATGCCAAATTCGTCTTGGGTGTTTAAATTTTTTTTTTACTTTTTTTTTTTTTTTTTAAGATTTCTATCCAAAACATGCTTTCATTGGCAGCTTCTCCAGAGGACTGTGAGGTCATAATGCGCAAACGGTCCAACTCTTACCTCCGCAGGATGGTTAAAGAGACATAAGACTTGCAAATTGTAGCTGTTGTCAGGCAAGGGCTCTGGCCAGTGGAAACCAGAAGACACACTGGCAAGGCTCACATATATGCCAAAGGATCATGGAATGATCCATCTGCAAGCTGTCATCAAGCCAGAGGGCAAGGCTATCTATGTTCATCCAATCACTCCAAATCTTCACTTCTCAGGGTCACCAGTCTTCTTTTAGTTAATGGCTACTTTTAAAGGGAACTAGGAAGTGTAGAACCTATTCCTATATTTCTTATTTATGGGTAAAAGATTAAGATAGTTCCACCCTACCTTTTCAATCCAGTCCTCCACTATGTTTATGTCTTTTATTCCTACCTATATATCCACTATCCAGCTTCCCCAGAAATTCCTCCCCAGCCCTTTCTGCTACCTTTTCTGCCTGGCTTTTGCTGTTTCTCCTTCATTGCCATTCCTGCCTTTCAAAAGGCTACTCACTCTCCAATGCCACTGCCTCTGTGAAAGCTTTCCTAGTGCCTTGTTCGGAGCTAGGCATTGCTCCACTGAAGTGCTTCTTTTTATATGACTTGGCAGATTTGTGCACATGTATTTCCAACACTAATCTGTGAGACCCATGATGGCCTGTCTCTTTTTTTTATATCTACTAAATTGCCTAGCACAGTATCTTACACATACTGCGGCTGCTGCTGCTAAGTCGCTTCAGTCGTGTCCAACTCTGTGCGATCCCATAGACGGCAGCCTACAGGCTCCTCTGTCCCTGGGATTCTCCAGGCAAGAATACTGGAGTGGGTTGCCATTTCCTTCTCCATACATATACTGAATACTCAAGAAATGTATGCTGAATTTAGATTTACAAACTCAAAATCAAAAAGGCTGATGGAGGTATGATTATTATATGGACATACAGAGACATTTGACTATATAAATAAAAGCAGCTTTATATGACAAAGATAAGATCAAATAATGGGAGAAAATATATGCTACATATATAAGGTAAAATACTATTACCCTGAACACATCAGCTCCAAAAAATCAAAGGGAAAAGACCAAAGATCCTGCAGATACATGGACAATGGATACAAAAAGCCATTCTACAAGACAGGAAATTTAAATGTCTAGTAAACATATGAAATGATATTCAACCTAAGTAAGAATCAGGGAAGTGCCAATTACTAAAAAATCAAGGTATCATTTTTTTCACATATCAGATTGTCAAAATTAGCAATTTTGATAGACTTAACTAAGAGAGTTACAGTGAATAAGCAGTTTGTGATGGGAGTATAAATATATGGTTATTTCAGAGAGCAGTTTGCAAGTATGACCAAGTAATTCTAGTTTTCAGTATCTATTCAAAGACCATTGTACATGTGCACAAGGAGGTAAATATTACAACATGCTTTGTGGTAGTAAACATGGGTAACAAACCTCACTATCTTCTTTGCATGCATGCTTAGTCACTCAGTTGTCCAACTCCTTGTGAACCCACGGGTTTTAGCCCTCCAGGCTCCTCTGTCCATGGGATTCTCCAGGTAAGAATACTGGAGTGGGTTGCTATTCCCTTCTCCAGGGGATCTTCCCAAGTCAGGGATCTAGCCTGGGTCTCTTGAATTGCAGGCAGGTACTTTACCACCTCAGCCACCAGGGACACCCTGGGGGATGCAATATCATGAAGCAGCTGAAAAGAATGAAGTGGCCTCTGCAGAGAAGTCCTCTGTGTCTAAAAAGCCACCCCTGTCTCTATCCTTTCGTCCCATTTTCTTTTTAATTCCCATCATTTCATGTTATATTTCTCATGCACATGTACATTTAACTGTTATCTTTCTCTCTAACAAGTAAGACTAACAAGAATGAGACTTTGCTTGTTTTTCCATGCAATACACCAGCCCCTGGCACACAACAAAGGCTCAATAAATGACCATTGAATGAATAATGTAGAGCTATATAGAGAAACATGGAAATATCTTTAAGGCATACTGAATAAGAAAAAGCAAGTTATGGAATAATACATATAGGATGATATAACTTTCAGACAGTAAGTACAAAATGATTTTGTTTTCTGCCCCCCCCCCCCCCTTTTTTTGTAATATCCTTCTAATAATTTCAGTCTGTCCTCATCCCTTCCTATATCAAGCTTGACCATCCCAGGCTCATTACCCTAGCAGAAAGAAATCTTTTGGCAGAAGGTAGAAATGTCACATACATATTTCTTCCTAAGGCTGGTTTGCAAAAGTGTAAATTCTCGTAAGGGAATAGAGAGAATTCTGTCTTCTCCCACCTTACTCCACAGCTTAAAAGAACAAAACAACAACAAAACTCCACCTTGAACTGAGAAGAAGGGCTAATGAGACAAGTGATGACAGTATAGATTCCTTTGGTGAGAAAATATCGCTCCCAGGCAGAGCCCAGGAGATGAAAGGCCCGAGGGAGTTCAGGCAGCAGAGACCTTGGAAGTCATCGCAGAAATTCTCTTGCTTTATAGGCAATGCAGGTAGACTGTCTTGCTATACCATCTTGATGTGGCAAAGGCAGTCTCAGTTCTAAAGATCTAGGTGAATGGGAACAGGGGTTTTCTCCACCAATGCCTACAGGACAGATGACTTAAAGGACCAGATGCTTTTCTAACTAACACCAAATTTAGATGCAGCCATGGCAGAAGAGAGGACCGAAGGAACTGATGGACTTTAGTAATTTTTTTCATGCTATTAAAATGAGTATGAATGAAGCTGTGTCTACATATTCCAATAGACACATAGAAAAAGGTCTGGAAGATTATAGGAATGCACAGAGGATTGTGAGTAGCAGTGAAGGAAGGCTTTAATTTATCTATAACATTTGGATTTTGTACCCACAATGTATTTATGTACTCTTTATAGTTAAAAGTTCAGTTGCTCAGTTGTGTCCCACTCTTTGCGACCTCATGGACTGCAGCACGCCAGCCTCCCTGTCCATTACCAACTCCCGGAGTTTACTCAAACTCATGTCCATTGAGTCATCCAACTAGCCCATCCTCTGTTGTCCCCTTCTCCTCCCACCTTCAATCTTTCCCAGCATCAAGGTCTTTTCAAATGAGTCAGTTCTTCACATCAGGTGGCCAAAGTACTGGAGTTTCAGCTTTAGCATCAGTCCTTCCAGTGAATATTCAGGACTGACTTCCTTTAGGATGGACTTGTTGGATATCCTTGTAGTCCAAGGGACTCTCAAGAGTCTTCTTCAACACCGTAGTTCAAAAGCATCAGTTCTTCAGCGCTCAGCTTTCTTTATAGTCCAACTCTCACATCCATACATGACTACTGGGAAAACCATAGCCTTGACTAGACAGACCTTTGTTGACAAAGTAATGTCTCTGCTTTTTAATATGCTGTCTAGGTTGGTCATAATTTTTCTTCCAAGGAGTAAGCGTCTTTTAATTTCCTTGCTATAGTCACCATCTGCAGTGATTTTGGAGCCCCCCAAAATAAAGTCTGCCACTGTTTCCACTGTTTCCCCATCTATTTACCATGAAGTGATGGGACCAGATGCCATGATCTTAGTTTTCTGAATGTTGAGCTTTAAACCAACTTTTTCACTCTCCTCTTTCACTTTCATCAAGAGGCTCTTTAGTTCCTCTTCACTTTCTGCCATAAGGGTGGTGTCATCTGCATATCTGAGGTTATTGATATTTCTTCCGGCAATCTTGATTCCAGCTTGTGCTTCATCCAGCCTGGCATTTCACATGATGTACTCTGCATACAAGTTAAATAAGCAGGGTGACAACATACAGCCTTGACGTACTCCTTTCCCTATTTGAAACCAGTCTGTTGTTCCATGTCCAATTCTAACTGTTGCAGTTAAAAGTAAGAATTCCCAAAAGATTTAAAAAATAAAAGGTAAGATAATCTGGTATACTTTCTTGCCAAAATGTAGGGCAAGATTTGGAGGACTTGCTAAGGCCATGTAGAGAGGCTGAACTTGGAGCTGACAGGTTACTATGGGTAAGTCCAAAAAGGCTGAGGCAAAACAAGGATAATTTAACATACAGGAAGCTGTGATTCTGCATTTTTATTCATTCTTCATATAGGTGATTTCTCTAACCCCCTTACTTATCTGTTTCCCAGCCTAAAAATACCAGAATATGAGAATTTGAAACTCAAGTGTTAATCAAAGACATATGAGGAAAAAGATGAAACAAACAATCCAAGTTCTGTCATGGATATGCCTTTTTAATTATTTGGGAAGCAATATTAAGAGCTAATATTTATGACTGTTTCATACTTTCACAGCTGGTTTCAATGCCAAGTACTTTAAGTTGTGTGCAAATAAAATGTCATTTTCTGAGTCCTTGCTTTAACTTGTAGGGCTTTAAAATTAATTTTGTTCTTCAGTTCTTGATGCCTCTCTTTTTTGAAGTACATCAAAGGGTTGAAATAATTTTTAGTTAGTTTATAAACCTATAGAACTCCCTGTGTTTGCAAGTTCATAAACCTATAGGGCTCCCTGTGCTATATAACACAAATTAACACAAATAATTTGAAAAATTATTTCAAACCTTTCACATATGGCAGAAACCAACATAACATTGTAAACAAATTTTCCTCTAGTTAAAAAAAAGAATAAAAAAAGAAAAGAAAAACCTACAGGAACTTCCCAGGTGGTCTCGTGGTTAAGAATCCATCTTGCTATGCAGGGGACCCAAGTGGATACCTGGTCGGGAACTAAGAGTCCACATGCTGTGAAGGAACTAAGCCTGCAGAGTGCTGCAACTACAGAGCCCACACACCACAACTAGAGGGTCTGCGCTGCAACAAAAAAATCCCGCATGATGCAACGAAGATATCATGTGTCGCAACCAAGACCCCACACAGGCAAAGAAGTAAATAAATATTTTAAAAAACTCAACAACAAAACCCTATAATTATAAAACTACTGAACAAAAAATGTTTCATTTATAAATCACCAGTATTCGAGGATTCCAAACTCCTGGCTCACTGATGCATACCTGCAATGGTTTATTTTAACTAAACTATGTCCTTTAACATTTTTCATTCTATATCATGACTCAGCTTCTCCCTGACAGTTAAGTTGTGTCTTTGAAGATAGATTCAACTGATCAGAATGAGGTCATCTTTTCTTCTCAGGCAATTCCTACTGGCAATTTTGTGGTATCCCATGCTCTTTTGATTTCCATTGTTACCTACCATGAAGTAGAACCCATACTGTAGATGATGCTCAAAACACAAAAGAAGTTTATTAAGGAAATTAGGTGGTTCATGGAATCTCTGTGGCTAGACCAAACCAGTCTAATGAGGAAGAGCATTGCTGTCAGAGCTGCCGGTCCTCAGTGGATGGTGTAACTTACAATACCACCGTTACTGCCATGGGTATTGGACACTTCCTCTACCTCTCATTGTCTTCCTGTTTGCATCACTAGACCTTAATTCAAGTTCCTAGATGAACAGGTGCACCTGATGAATCATGTCTAGCGCACTTGTTCAACAGCTGCCAGAGTAACTGACAAAGTAGGTATCTTGCATTTTCTGAGTAAAGAAAATTCTCTGATTCTCATCAAGACCCAGAAGGTGGAGAATTAGTCAATATAGGAGAGCAGTTCAAAGGCCAGGGAGTTTCAGAAACCTAATAAACTGTATCACAGGGATTAAAATGGAGACTTTTTTTGCATTTACTGATCCTAAGCAGTTTATAAACCCTGTCTGTCTGAATACTGGGTTTTAAATGCTTACCTGATATTCATTTTCTATTGCTGCATAATAAATTACTCCACAAACTTAGCAGTTTAAAACAAAAAACATCTATTATTTCAATTTCTGTAGCTCAGGAATTCAGGGTTAGCTTAGTTGGGTGGTTCTGGCTTGAAATTACTCATGAGCTTGCAGTCAAGATAAGAGCTGGGGCTGCTACCATTTGAAGACTTGACTGGGCCTGAGGATCCCCCTCCAAGAGGTCTCACTAACATGCTGACAGTTGATTCCTGAGGTTGACAGGAGGTCATTGCCCACCCTCACCATATAGGTCTCTCTATAGGGTATTTGAGAGTCCTCATTACATGAAATATAATGATGAGGGACAGGGAAGCCTGGTGTGCTGCAGTCCATGGGGTCACAAAGAGTCGGTCGCCACTTGGCAACTGAACAACAACATTATATGAAAGCTGTGAATAATCCAAGAGAAAAAAGTACAAGCTGCAATGTCTTCTATGACATTTCTACATGATATTCTACTGTTTACACAGGTCAATACTATTCAGCGTAGGAAAGGATGACATTGCAGATGAACACCAGGAGAAGATCATTGTGACAGGCAATCATGCTAAGCAGAATAGAAATCTGAGAGTTATCTGGTTAATTTCATAATCAAAGTGAAAAGTGAAATAGTTTCACTATACAAATGACTCTGAAATATGTAGATACAAATTTGGAATGAGATTAACATATTTATGTGATCTGAAGCCCAGAAACTTTGCTGAATCTACTAATTTAGGATGATTAAATCCAGAAATTGAAATTGTCTCACAAAATAGATTCAAGAAATTTTTTTCACTTGAACCCAGTTGGGAATTTCTTCATCAAGAGATTCTTCCTGTTACTCTTCCAAAGCTGTCAAAATAAGATGAGAATTTATAAAGTAAGGAGATTTGTTTTTCTGGTGCCGTGTTTGGCTAGAATTCTACCTGATTGCAAAATTTTTAATTTATTATAAAATATTAGATTTTTTTTACCTAGTATTGTGAATAGTCATGAAGTTTTGGGCATGGATAGTAAAAGATAAAGACTGTCATTTTTATGCTAGCACACGTCTTAGCCTTTTTCATGTTTGCCTCTCCTGAGCCTAACTCACTCTCTTTTTATCCTACTGCTCTCAAAAGAGCATTTGAGGGCTCCCTTTTCTCCACACCCTCTCCAGCATTTATTGCTTGTAGACTTTTGGATCGCAGCCATTCTGACTGGTGTGAAATGGTACCTCATAGTGGTTTTGATTTGCATTTCTCTGATAATGAGTGATGTTGAGCATCTTTCATGTGTTTGTTAGCCATCTGTATGTCTTCTTTGGAGAAATGTCTATTTAGTTCTTTGGCCCATTTTTTGATTGGGTCATTTATTTTTCTGGAGTTGAGCTGTAGGAGTTGCTTGTATATTTTTGAGATTAGTTGTTTGTCAGTTGCTTCATTTGCTATTATTTTCTCCTATTCTGAAGGCTGCCTTTTCACCTTGCTAATAGTTTCCTTTGATGTGCAGAAGCTTTTAAGTTTAATTAGGTCCCATTTGTTTATTTTTGCTTTTATTTCCAATATTCTGGGAGGTGGGTCATAGAGGATCCTGCTGTGATGTATGTCAGAGAGTGTTTTGCCTATGTTCTCCTCTAGGAGTTTTATAGTTTCTGGTCTTACATTTAGATCTTTAATCCATTTTGAGTTTATTTTTGTGTATGGTGTTAGAAAGTGTTCTAGTTTCATTCTTTTACAAGTGGTTGACCAGATTTCCTACAGCCACTATGGAGAACAGTGTGGAGATTCCTTAAAAAACTGGAAATAAACTGCCTTATGATCCAGCAATCCCACTGCTGGGCATACACACTGAGGAAACCAGAAGGGAAAGAGACACGTGTACCCCAATGTTCATCGCAGCACTGTTTATAATAGCCAGGACATGGAAGCAACCTAGATGTCCATCAGCAGATGAATGGATAAGGAAGCTATGGTACATATACACAATGGAGTATTACTCAGCCATTAAAAAGAATACATTTGAATCAGTTCTAATGAGGTGGATGAAACTGGAGCCTATTATACAGAGTGAAGTAAGCCAGAAAGAAAAACATGAATATAGTATACTAACACATATATATGGAATTTAGAAAGATGGTAACAATAACCCTGTGTACAAGACAGCAAAAGAGACACTGATGTATAGAACAGTCTTATGGACTCTGTGAAAGAGGGAGAGGGTGGGAAGATTTGGGATAATGGCATTGAAACATGTATAATATCATGTATGAAACGAGTTGCCAGTCCAGGTTCGATGCACGATACTGGATGCTTGGGGCTGGTGCACTGGGACGACCCAGAGGGATGGTATGGGGAGGGAGGAGGGAGGAGTGTTCAGGATGGGGAACACATGTATACCTGTGGCAGACTCATTTTGATATTTGGCAAAACTAATACAATTTGTAAAGTTTAAAAATAAAATAAAATTAAAAAAAAAAAAGAGCATTTGAGAACTGGGGAGAATTTTAACAAGTTTTTTCCCCTCTTTGACCCCAAGTGAAATTATTTGTATATATGTCTGATAGTTTAAATAAGTACCAGTGAGTTTAACATGGTAAAAAAAGGGGGGCTTAGGTAGAAAGAATGGGTTACCATCTTGATGAGATGAATGGATTTGTAATCTAATCATTGAAGGGCTGGGGAATTTACTGACCTCAAGCTTATGTCAATAATTTCTGCACTGCAAATGCGCTACAAACTAGAGATGTCCCTCAGCTGGACGAAAGCCACAGTAGAACGTCCTGTGAAGTTTGATGGTGGTTACAGAATACAAGGACAGTTCCTTCAACATAAGAAGGGGCATTTGGCTGGCATCTGTATCATCTGTGTGCCAGAACCAGCTCTTAGCAGCTTGTGAGATTGATTCTTAAGTGTTCAGGATGTTTGTGCACTGTTATTAAATGACTGATAGCTTGAAGTAGGCTATGATGGGAACACTTCACCATGCTGCATGCCAATCAAGGCTCTGCCTCTGCCCTTGCCAAGAACCAGCTTTCATGGGCTGATGTTCTTGCCCCCAAATTCATATGTGGAGTTAAAGCCCTAACCCCCTGTGCCTCAGAATTTGACTGTATTTGGAAAGAGGGCCTTTAAGAAGGCAATTAAGTTAAAATGAGGTCATGATGATGGACTCTAACCTGACTGATGTCCTTAAAGGAAATGAGAACAGGACACACAAAGAGACAGCAAAGGTATGCATGCACAGAGTAAGACCATGTGCACGTGAGGACACAGTGGGAAGATGGACATCTACAAGACAAGGAGAGAGGCCTCAGAATAAACCAAACCTGTTGATACCTTGATCTTGGACTTCTAGCCTCCAGAACTGTGAAAAAATAAACTTTTGTTTCTTAAGCCACTCAGTCTGTGGGATTTCATTTTGGCAGCCCTAGCAAACTAATTTACCTGTTTACCAGGACCTGTAGGAGGTTCACAGTGGAGATTTTTACTGCTGAAAAAGTAGTAAAGTTTACAACAATGAGTGATGGTACTAGTGGAAAAATCTGAGCTTCACTTGGATAAATTGGTTGGACCAAATGAAGGCAGTATCCCAGGTCAGAGAGAACTGGTCCAGAGTGATATTCATGGGCTTGAGCCATGGAAACTTATTTAAAAAGTAAGAAAGGTGACTGTAGACCAGACCAGAATGGAATGATCTACAGCCTAGAGGAGAAATTTAAGGTTAAATTAGGAAAAGGAGCTGATATTTATAGAAGCACCTGATTTACATACCTCCATCATTTGATCGATCTGCCAAAGCAGGTAATTTTCATCGACTTTATAACCTGGCTGGGGAAGATCCCCTGGAGGAGGAAATGACAAATCACTCCAGTACTCTTGCCTAGGAAGTCCCATGGACAGAGGAGCCTGGAAGGGTACATACAGTCTATGAGGTCACAAAGAGTAGAACACAACTGAGCAACCAAACACACACTATTTCATTGTCTATTTTATAATCGAGAACACTGAAATTCAAATTATTAACTGGTAGGGTCCAGAGTTCTAATTCAGGGTTTTCCTACAACACGGTTTCTTCCTCAATCCTCTTCTAGAAATTTGGGAAGGGTAAGAGGAAGAGTATAATTGTTCTAAGAGCAGAAATCTCCAGAAGGAGCAGGAAAGTACCTGCAAAGTTAGTGAAGAAAGATACCTGTACTAAGTTAAAGGGAGGAATATCTGAGCATATGGAACTTTCCTCACCAAAAGAAAAAGATAGACTCAGCTGAGAAATGACTTTTGTGTCCATGTTCCTGCTCTAGAGTCAAGAAAGTATGTGCATGAATAGGAGGATTACACAACTATAGGGTACAAAGGAGTGTTTTATATAAAGTAGACCTGAGTCATCCATACAGTTGACAGGTCAATGGATCTTATTTAAGGGCCTGAAGGTAATTGGTAAAGATTCTTCTTGGCTTAAGAGTAGCTAAAAAGAAAAAACAAAGAGTAGCTTAAAAGGGAAAGTGTACTCCCCTTCAACTTGATTTCACTTCCCTTACCTTTTTTGAACATCTAGTTCTTTAAACTAGTATTCTCTGTGTATGGAGAAAAGGCATTTATGATTGAGACATTTGCTTTCCAACAAGATTATATACTCCAGGAGAATAGGAACTTGGTCTTCTTCATTGGTATGTTTCTTGACAGCATGACATATTGGATGAACAAATATTACTTTACAAATAAATGTGTTGAGCAGACATCTAAAGTCTCTGCTAAAAATAAAACTGGCTTAGGTTATGTAGTTCTACCTCTGTGGTCTCATTGTACAAACATATGTTTTAGATCTTAGACTATTCAAGACATGTGTTCTGACCTATTATTTAAAACAAACTGAAATGGAAAATGCAACCAAAAAGCTTAAAGAATTTGCCTAGGACTGCATACAGGCTGGAAGATAACCAAGTTGGGGACCCAGGAACAATCAGGAATTATTCATTCAGGTTTTTTGGCTCATGACTCTGTAGGACTCCTTTTTCCTTGCTTCCTTTATCTGCAACTTATCTGCAACTTACCCTGCAGATCTGTACTGGTGTCTGTTTAAGGACAACTTTTTTCCAAGAGTAGTTACAATAGTTTTGAAGTTTGAGACATAGGTAATGTATTCTTGTCCTTTACACAGGCAAAGGAAAGTATGATTGGATGAAATAAGAGGGCTGTTGAAACACAGTTTATATTGTTTCCTAGCTCAGAATACCAAAAACAAAGGTGTGAAGTATCCCAATAAAAGAAAGACCTTAAATCAGTTTCTGTTTCAGAGAAGTCCTCAAGATAGTTATGACTGCTCATCCCAAATATATTTGCCCAAGCTATGACAAACCTAGACAACATATTAAATAGCAGACACATCATTTTGCCAGCAAAGATTTGCACAGTCAAAACTATGGTTTTTCTACTAGTCGTGTACAGATGTGAGAGCTGGATCATAAAGAAGACTGAGCATCAAAGAATTGATGCTTTTGAATTGTGGTGCTGGAGAAGACTCTTGAGAATCCCTTGGACTGCAAGGAGATCAAATCAATCAATCCTAAAGGAAATAAATCCTGAATATTCACTTGAAGGACTGATACTGAAGCTGAAGCTCCAATACTTTGGCCAATTGATGTGAAAAGCCAATTCACTGGAAAAGACCCTGATGTTGGGAAAGATTGAGGGCAGGAGGAGAAGGGGATGGCAGAGGATGAGGTGGTTGGATGGTATCACCGATTCAATGGACATGAGTTTGCGTAAACTTGGGGAGACAGTGGAGGACAGGGAAGCCTGGCTAATGCAGTCCATGGGTAACAAAAAGTCAGACATGACTTAGCGACTAAACAACAATGACAATCCTTATTATATATGCAACACCAGTCATGAAATGCTTGAAATACCCTATAGACAGACAGTTGATGAACAGAATGTATCATTTGTCTGACTCTTTGAGACCCCATGGAATGTAGCCCACCAGCCCACCAGGCTCCTCTGTCCATGGGGATTCTCCAGCCAAGAATTCTGGAGTGGTTGCCATGCCCTCCTTCAGGGAATCTTCCCAACCCAGGGATGGAACCCAGGTCTCTCAAACTGCAGGTAGCTTCTTTACCATCTGAGTCACCAGGGAAGCCCTCATTTTAACCAAGGATATTTCTATTCCCTTTGTCTTTTCACAGAGTGAATACAAAGATATATCAATAAAATACTGGCAAGCTTTAATTTTCAAGTGTCCTGTGTCAACTTTAACAATGTTATTTCCCCTTATTTCAATGTTATTTCCCATTATTAACTCTTATGAGTTAAGAGAATGAGTTCTGAATTCTTTCCTCCTCCAGGTAACTAATAGGGATAAAACATTAGAAATTTTTTAATGAAATGCTGCCATTATGGAAACTTACATTGAGTAGTGGAGAGAATCCCAACTCGAGCCTGAATGCCTGTGTTCTTGTATCCGGTCACAGGTATTTCAATTTTTCATACCTTACTTTGTTCATCTGTGAAATGAGGTGCTTAAATTGGATCATTCTTGCCTAAATTAATTTCCCTCAAATAGGCTAGGCTTCTATGGGATCTGCGTATAACTGCAGAGCCTCAGAAGGAAATGTACTGAATCCAAAGATCTGGGTTTTAGATCTGGCTTTATACATTTTGTGGTTTTATTTCCTCATCTCTAAGAAATGCAGAGTAGCAGATGTCATTTGGTCACAGGTATCATAGGCAATTAGATATTTCCTTGTGTGATAAATTCACAAAAATATCTATATAACTGGAAGATGAGCTCCTACTCCAAAATATTGAAACACTGAAAAACTAAACATGTGGCATTGATGTTGGAAAATGAAAAAAAGGTTGAAAGAACAGAATAAGTAGAGTTTATGAATATACCAGAAGGTAACTTATTAAAGATAAAATCATTATTACATTCCTGGAAAGATGCTCAATATTACTACTAAGCAAAGAAATACAAATAAAGACAGCAATGAGATACCATTTTCCTATCATTAAACAAGAAGTTAGTTGGGTTTAAGCTCTTTTCAAGTAAGAATGTATTAACATATTATTTAGACATTAAAGTTTTTTTTCCAGTGGAAGAAAATAAATTACATATTTTCTATTCAATTAAATGAAAATCTAACTCAAGTTATTCTTCTCCAGGCAATATTATGTAAACTTCATGCATACACAATGTTCTAGAATACCACCCAGTTCACTGGGTCTAAACTATTACAGAAGTCAGGCTTTCATGAGCCTTATCCTTTACCCAATAATGTAGCCAATTGGCTATAAAATTTGATTTGGAGAGTGTTCAGGAACTATTACTCAGGCTCTTAGTAAAGGTAGTTCTGGTATTTAAATTATTATGGAATTATTCCACCTTATTGAACTTGAAAAGCACAAGGTCAGGAAGGTGGTGGCATTTCTCCAGAGATGGAGGATTATCCTAACTATGGCTGTTACTAGTGCTCTGTGTGGAGGAACTAGCATTCTGTTTGCCTTTGCATATAAAGTATCCCCTCAGACAGAATTCCAGAATCGAGCTACAATTCTTCCACTGGATCCTTTTGCAGGTCATCCATTCCATTAGAAGGTAGTAATTTGAGAAAACAAAACATACCCTTAACAGTATTTGTTACTTTTAGAAACAGAAGGAATACATAATCTGAAGATTGAGGAAACCCAAATTTTGCTTCTCTCCAAATCCTAGGATGTGGAGAGAGAGGATATTATTATGCCCCAACTTATACATTCAGTAAATAGAACTTAGAAAAGTTAAGGAATCTGTACAAAGCCACAGAGCGAGTAGTAAGTACAATTTAGTTATGTTTCTTGACTCAAAGTCTAATACTTTTTTTCCACTCCATTATCATACCTATCATCTTGAAACTAGGATCTGAAATTTGAAGAAAACATGTCCAAGTTGATCTACTGAGTCAACTAATACTTCACCTAACATTTATTTAATGCCTGTTATGTATCTGTCTCTGTTCCAAATGCTTTCATAGTATTCACTCAAATCTTATCAGAACTCCTTGGGAGGCATATTATTATCCCTGTTTTACAAATGAAGAAAGAGAGACCTAGAAATTAAACAGTATACTCATACCACATCGTCAGGAAGTGGTAGAGTAAAGATTCAAACCTCCAATCTCTGGCTCAAGTAAGTACTTTTCCCATTAACATGAGGGTTCTAGTACTTCTAAGGAAGAGCTGTTGTCAGCAGACGATGTAATTCTTGAACAAAGTCTACCCTTAAATAGACACAGGCCCTTTGGTCTTGTTAACTACCTTGTTGTGGACACTTGTTAAGCAAATCAGTGTGGGTTAGAATGTTTTTATATATGACTGGGACACATCTGGTCATATTAGCAAAATAAGCTATTTCTAAATAATGTCATGTGTGAGCCAACAAAAGATCCATTCTTTCACTCCTTCTCAGGGGGCCTCCCAGCCTCCTCTGTTGGAATGAGTGTTAGGGCTCCCCTTGCAGTGACCCAGCATAATTTATTTTAATAACGTCTGAGCACTCTGAGGTAATGGTCTCATGACCTCAACTAGTACTTTTAAAAATGAAAGAAACATGAATAAGTAGAACATTTTTATTTCTTTTTTAAAAAGTTCAGAAATAATTGGAAAGTGGGCTATCCAAACAATGAATTAAGCATGTTACCATGGGTCTCAGGAAAGTGATTTGAATGAAAATCTTTAGTTACAAAGCAAATTTGAAAATGTCAGACAGCTGGGAAAAAAGTAAGATCAAGAAAAGAATCAGAACGGATTTTCCTAGGCTGGTGATTTACATAAACCATGGCAACTTATTTATGAGTGTTTTTTGCATGCTAGGCACTATTTTGTAAGTGGTAACTAATTCCATCCTTATAAAAATCCAGTGAGAAGATTTGTCTTATTAGGTCGATTTTACAAATGAAATTAAGGCTAGAAAGTGGTAAGGCTAGAAATGAAACCCAAATCTCTCTGTCTTTGGAAGTCAGCACTCCTTCTTCACCAGCTCCCAGGACTGAGGGTGAGGGAAGAGTCATGGAATCCACACTAGTGAACTTCTGAATGTTGTTGAAGAGGGCCCAGGTTGCAAATTTAGGACAGCTCCACATTTTTCCAGAACAGAATCTTGTGAGTTGTCTTTAGTGTTTAATCTGAGATATGAGTTCTCAGGTCAAAAGAAAGCAATGTACTCCAATGCTGAACAGACCTTTGCTCACTTGGAGGGGATGTGTTGATCTCAGGAAAAACAGGGAAATTTTTTAAAATCATGAGATGTTTCAAAAAACCAGAAGATGTAAACAGTGAAAGAGAAACACCTCAGTCATCTCTTGACTTAAGAAAGAAAACTTGACAAACCCAGTTAATGCTCTCTGTGTGTCCTATTTAGATTATACCTCCTTCCTTCCCCTCACTCTCTTGAATTTGGAGAGTATTGCTCTCATGAAATTCTCAGTTGTTTTGGCATATATTTGTATTCTTATAAAATATATTATTTAATTTTGCATATTTAAATTTTATATAAATGGACTCATATTTACGTATTCCTCTGAAATTTCTGTGTTTTGCTTCTCCTTATGTTCACAATATTCACCCATGTTAATGCCAAGTGGAAAAACTAATCACGATTTCACAATTTTGGGTGCTACCATTTTTACTTTTCATGAACATTCAAATAAGCATTTTGTGAAGACTACTGTGATTTAAAGCCATCAATGTCACTAATAAAAACGTTTCTGTAGATACTTTCATTTTAGACACATTTGAACCTCCGTGTGATTTTTATTTAGGACAGAATAATCTATGTGATTAGCTCAGAAGAAGTTTTTACATGTGATCTAGTTTTATGTGGCTTTTTTGTTTTCTTTACTGTTTTCCCATGGCCCCAAGAGATGAAAAAAAGAGGTGTTTTCTGCAAAGCAATTAAATTTTAGTATCTTTTCCCCCTAGCAAATTACACAGCTGAAAGCTGGAAAAAAACACACTGGGCTTAAAGGAAAGTTCCCTTCAGAGCAAGGATCAAAGTTACAATTGTCCTCTAACTTGGAGGGATGGCTCAGTTCAGTTCAATTCAGTTCAGTCACTCAGTCATGTCCGACTCATTGCGACCCCATGGACTGCAGCATGCCACGCTTCCCTGTTTATCACCAACTTCCGGGGCTTACTCAGACTCATGTCCATCGAGTCGATGATGCCATCCAACCATCTCATCCTCTGTTGTTGCCTTCTCCTCCTGCCTTCAATCTTTCCCAGCATCAGGGTCTTTTCTAATGAGTCAGTTCTTCGCACAAGGTGGTCAAAGTATTAGAATTTCAGCTTCAGCATCAGTCCTTCCAATGAATATTCAGGACTTTAGGATTGACTGATTGGATCTCCTTGCAGTCTAAGCGACTCTCAAGAGTCTTCTCCAACACCACAGTTCAAAAGCAACAATTCTTCAGCCCTCAGCTTTCTCTATAGTCCAACTCTCACATCCATACATGACTACTGCAAAAACCATAGCTTTGACTAGACGGACCTTTGTTGGCAAAGTAATGTCTCTGCTTTTTAATATGCTGTCTAGGTTGGTCACAGCTTTTCTTCCAAGGAGCAAGTGTCACAGCTTCCAAGGATCACAACTTTGTTCTTGGTCATCAGGTGCCAACTCCCTCCTCTCCCATGTGGATAATTTATCCTTTGCCTAGTGTCAAGTTGGGAGGCAATATGTGTAGTGGCAGGGTTTGGGTCAGAAGGACTTGAGCTGAGGTCAGAAAGCTCCATCACTTTCCACAAGGTTCTTTAAAGCAAATTATTTAAAATCTCTGAAACCCAGTTTTTGTTTCTGAATGATGAAAAATGCTGCCTGTATCCTGAGACTTCCTTAGTGATTAAATGAAATCATGCCTGTATGGTACTTGTGCATAGTAAGCATTCAATTAGCAGTGGTTATTATTACCTGGGGCTTCCCTGGTAGTTCAGCTGGTAAAGAATCTGCCTGCGATGCAGGAGATCCCGGTTCCATTCCTGGGTTGGGAAGATCTCCTGGAGAAGAGATAGGCTACCCATTCCAGCATTCTTGGGCTTATATGGTGGCTCAGACAGAGAAGGCAATGGCACCCCACTCCAGTACTCTTGCCTGGAAAATCCCATGGACAGAGGAGCCTGCTGGGCTGCAGTCCATGGCGTCGCTAAGAGTCGGAAACGACTGAGCGACTTCACTTCCACTTTTCACTTTCATGCATTGGAGAAGGAAATGGCAACCCACTCCAGTGTTCTTGCCTGGAGAATCCCACGGATGATGGAGCCGGTGGGCTGCCCTTTCTGGGGTCGCACAGAGTCGGACACAACTGAAGCGATTTAGCAGCAGCAGCAGCAGCTGGTGGCTCAGATGGTAAAGAATTCACCTAAAATGTGGGACACCTGCGTTCAATCCCTGGGTTAGAAAGATCCCCTGGAGGAGGGCATGACAACCCACTCCAGTATTCTTGCCTGGACAATCCCCATGGACAGAGGAGCCTGGTGGGCTACAGTCCATGGGGCTGCAAAGAGTAGGACTCGACTAAGCACACAGCACAGCACTATTACTTAGTCCTAATAAAACCTTCAATCAACTCAAAAAGATGCTATAAAGAAGCTACAACTTCTCAAAAGAAAATATACCTTTTACTTCCGTCTTTAGAGGCATCGTTCAGGACTAAGAATTTTTCTGAAAAATGTACACTTTGATGAAAGGAATTAAAAATTAGCTCCTCCCTTTCAGCTTCCCAAATGGAACTGTTAATCTTATTATACAACACGGGTACACAAGAACAGGGTTTATGAGACTGGGCCTTGAAGCCCAATAGAAGCTGAAAATAAGCTGCTCATATTGAGATGATAGAGCACTAAACCATGTTGCCCCTGGCAGAACACTTTGTTTGGCCACAATGTTTTCAAAGCTACAGAACACGCTAGTAGTTCTTTTGTATACAATGTGCTTTTTCTTTGGCTTTTCTCAGCTCTATATTAAGCTTATTTGTTTACCCTGTGGACACCTCTAACACACACACATACACAAACACACCCAGTACACACACTAATGCTTAGATTAAGCTAACAGCTCATAAACAGAAAGCAATTCTTTGTAAAATAGTTAGGAGGCTTGTTTAGATTTCTCATGCCAACTGTGATATACTGGTGTCTTCCAGAGACAAATAATTTGCTAAGAATTTAATAAAGACCTGTCTGCTTGTCCTAATAGTGATGTAGCCTCTATTAATGTTAGGAAGTTTCAGGCTTCTTCAGGTATCTATCTTAAAATAACAAATAAACAACATGTTTTTGTGAAATACATATCCAAAAAGGCCACAAATGGATCAAGTCATTCAGAAATCATAGCTTATAATTCTGAATTATATAATTTACTACCTGTAGGACCTGAAACAAGTTACTTAATTTCTATGAGCCTCAGTTTACCTCATCTGTAAAGTGAGGTTACTAAAAGAAACAAGTCAGAGACTAAGGGCTTAGGTTTTTGGTTGCTCGATATAAGTGAACAAAAAAACGGAGAATCCTATGGAAATATAACCTGTACTTTGCTAGAAAACCTCTCTTGTTTAGATATGAAAATCTACATCATTTTAGACTTTTAAGTTTGCCATTCTCAGGATAACAGGGGGTTTTGGCAGAACCCCTCTGAAGCCACATGTCAGAGTCTAAGTCTTATGGGTACCAAGGACAGTGATCAGGTATCTGTTCTGAACATCATCTCCCTGGTCACCTGGACCTTAAAGAGGCAACAACAGCAGCTCCTTGACCTCATTTTCCCTACACCATGCTGCCTGTAAACAAGTGGCAAGAAGGAAGTGTGAGGTCTGCTCAGTGCCAGGGGTCCTGTTGCTTCCTCCTAACACAGAAAGCTATTTTTGCTGTTTTCAAAGGCAGCTGCTCTTGGCAGGACTCAGGTAGGGCAGGGCAAGCCTTTGGCTAGCTAACCAAAATTATTGCTGACATTCTCCTGGAGGCAGGGGCTGGAGCAGGAAGAAGTCTTCCTGAATGCTTACCGCTCAGACATGATTCAGGACTGTGTCCTTCCAGGCATGTCTCCCTTTTCAAGGTGTGACTCCAGTAATAACATCCCTAAACTCAGGATTTTCTCAAGTGCATTGTTCTTTGAATTTGAGCAGAGCCTTTCTGAAGAGGGACCTTTCCCAGACCTGAGGAGTGCTAGAGGACACATTTCTAAAAGCACCATTCATCTGAGTGAAAATGTTACTACTTCTGTAGTATCTTGTTGAATACATGTTTGAGTGCTCTGTTGAAATACTGAAATATTAATCTGTGTTTTTCTTTCCAGTTTGTTTTTCTGTAACTGCCCTAGGAGGGTAGTTTTGCCCTCTGAGTCTCTCCCTTGCCTCAGGGAAGGACTGTGCTGTGGGTGCAGGAAGCAAATCTGACTGTGAACATCTCTCTTTCTGTCTTTTATGTCCACAAGAGGTGATCTCCTTGAAAGGATTAGTCATCCCTCAGGAGATTGGCTACAGGACCCCCACCGAGATACTTAAATCTGTGGATGCTCAAGTCCCTTATATAAAATAGGGTAGAATTTTGCATATAACCTATGCACATTCTCTCAAAGTTTTGTAAAACCATCTCTAGATTACTTATCATACCTAGCAAAATATAACTATTTGTAAGTACAATGTAAATGCTATGTAAATAGTTGCTGGTGCAGCAAATTCAAGTTTTGCTTTTTAGAATTTTATGGATTTGTTTTTTACAACAAATTTCCATCTGCAGCTGAATCCTCAGCTACGGAACATGAAGATACAGAGGACTGACCGTATACCAGGGAGATGCGAGAGAAGTGAGTGTCCTTGGAGAAGGGAGACTCCTTAAGAGTGGAGGGAATGAAACTCTTCATGGGGAACCCTGCACCATGAAAGAGATCCAGGTGGGAGGCAGGACTCAGGAAAGCTGCAGCTAAGGAGGCTGGACACTGACACAGGGCTTCTGCCTTAGTTACATTTTCTCCACCTTCATATAGAAGAGGAAAGGAGCCACCAGACTTCAGAGAGCAATGCAATCTGCACTATGTATATCAGGAGATAGGATGGACTAAAGGCTGATGAATCTTCCTCTTTCACACACATCAGGCTCCTAGATTATAGATGGAGCCTAAGAAGAAGAAGACTTTTTCCCACCAATCTCAGTAATGAATGAAGCTCAATTTTTCTACAATTGCAAGAGGAAGGAAGCTCAAACTTGGATTTAGTTTGAAGAAAGTAAAGAAATGGTACACTTTTCTCACACTCAAGATTGCGGGATAAAGTTCACAGAGGTTATAAATGCAAATGACCTGAGGGCTAAATACATAAAATACATTCACTTATCACCAGTGATTAACAATTTAGGGAAGATTTTTTCATCAGGTTAGGATCATATTAGAGCTTATTCTCAAAAGTAGGACAGGTGAGACGATAATTTTGAAAGTGTTGAAAAGAGATAACAAGAGACAAAACTCACTGCCAGCAGGTGGTAAGAGAATTGGGCCATTTTTATGGGACTCTGGTACATGATCCTTTTTGTATATCTACAGTCCAACTTTCCCCTCAAGATTCTTCTCCTTCAAAACTAAATAACAGTTAGCATCAGGAGAAGGAAATACTGATCATGCTTAGGAATTCCTGAGTGTACCTGTCCTCTCTCTCAATTTTTAGGGTACGGTGTGTATATAAGACTTCCTTTATTTTTTTTTAATTGCTGTATATGACTCCATTTTTTAAAAATTTTATTTTATTTTTAAACTTTACAATATTGTATTAGTTTTGCCAAATATCAAAATGAATCCGCCACAGGTATACATGTGTTCCCCATCCTGAACCCTCCTCCCTCCTCCCTCCCCATACCATCCCTCTGGGTCGTCCCAGTGCACCAGCCCCAAGCATCCAGTATCGTGCATCGAACCTGGACTGGTGACTCATTTCATACATGATATTATACATGTTTCAATGCCATTATCCCAAATCTTCCCACCCTCTCCCTCTCCCACAGAGTCCATAAGACTGTTCTATACATCAGTGTCTCTTTTGCTGTCTTGTACACAGGGTTATTGTTACCATCTTTCTAAATTCCATATATATGCGTTAGTATACTGTATTGGTGTTTTTCTTTCTGGCTTACTTCACTCTGTATAATAGGCTCCAGTTTCATCCACCTCATTAGAACTGATTCAAATGTATTCTTTTTAATGGCTGAGTAATACTCCACTGTGTATATGTACCACTGCTTTCTTATCCATTCATCTGCTGATGGACGTCTAGGTTGCTTCCATGTCCTGGCTATTATAAACAGTGCTGCGATGAACATTGGGGTACACGTGTCTCTTTCCCTTCTGGTTTCCTCAGTGTGTATGCCCAGCAGTGGGATTGCTGGATCATAAGGCAGTTCTATTTCCAGTTTTTTAAGGAATCTCCACACTGTTCTCCATAGTGGCTGTACTAGTTTGCATTCCCACCAACAGTGTAAGAGGGTTCCCTTTTCTCCACACCCTCTCCAACATTTATTGCTTGTAGACTTTTGGATCGCAGCCATTCTGACTGGCGTGAAATGGTACCTCATTGTGGTTTTGATTTGCATTTCTCTGATAATGAGTGATGTTGAGCATCTTTTCATGTGTTTGTTAGCCATCTGTATGTCTTCTTTGGAGAAATGTCTATTTAGTTCTTTGGCCCATTTTTTGATTGGGTCATTTATTTTTCTGGAGTTGAGCTGTAGGAGTTGCTTGTATATTTTTGAGATTAGTTGTTTGTCAGTTGCTTCATTTGCTATTATTTTCTCCCATTCTGAAGGCTGCCTTTTCACCTTGCTAATAGTTTCCTTTGATGTGCAGAAGCTTTTAAGTTTAATTATGTCCCATTTGTTTATTTTTGCTTTTATTTCCAATATTCTGGGAGGTGGGTCATAGAGGATCCTGCTGTGATGTATGTCAGAGAGTGTTTTGCCTATGTTCTCCTCTAGGAGTTTTATAGTTTCTGGTCTTACATTTAGATCTTTAATCCATTTTGAGTTTATTTTTATGTATGGTGTTAGAAAGTGTTCTAGTTTCATTCTTTTACAAGTGGTTGACCAGTTTTCCCAGCACCACTTGTTAAAGAGATTGTCTTTAATCCATTGTATATTCTTGCCTCCTTTGTCAAAGTTAAGGTGTCCATATGTGCGCGGATTTATCTCTGGGCTTTCTATTTTGTTCCATTGATCTATATTTCTGTCTTTGTGCCAGTACCATACTGTCTTGATAACTGTGGCTTTGTAATAGAGCCTGAAGTCAGGCAGGTTGATTCCTCCAGTTCCATTCTTCTTTCTCAAGATCGCTTTGGCTATTCGAGGTTTTTTGTATTTCCATACAAATTGTGAAATTATTTGTTCTAGCTCTGTGAAGAATACCATTGGTAGCTTGATAGGGATTGCATTGAATCTATAAATTGCTTTGGGTAGTATACTCATTTTCACTATATTGATTCTTCCAATCCATGAACATGGTATATTTCTCCATCTATTAGTGTCCTCTGATTTCTTTCACCAGTGTTTTATAGTTTTCTATATACAGGTCTTTAGTTTCTTTAGGTAGATATATTCCTAAGTATTTTATTCTTTCCGTTGCAATGGTGAATGGAATTGTTTCCTTAATTCTCTTTCTGTTTTCTCATTATTAGTGTATAGGAATGCAAGGGATTTCTGTGTGTTGATTTTATATCCTGCAACTTTACTATAATCATTGATTAGTTCTAGTAATTTTCTGGTGGAGTCTTTAGGGTTTTCTATGTAGAGGATCATGTCATCTGCAAATAGTGAGAGTTTTACTTCTTCTTTTCCAATTTGGATTCCTTTTATTTCTTTTTCTGCTCTGATTGCTGTGGCCAAAACTTCCAAAACTATGTTGAATAGTAATGGTGAAAGTGGGCACCCTTGTCTTGTTCCTGACTTTAGAGGAAATGCTTTCAATTTTTCACCATTGAGTGTAATGTTTGCTTTGGGCTTGTCATATATAGCTTTTATTATGTTGAGGTATGTTCCTTCTATTCCTGCTTTCTGGAGAGTTTTTATCATAAATGGGTGTTGAATTTTGTCAAAGGCTTTCTCTGCATCTATTGAGATAATCATATGGCTTTTATTTTTCAATTTGTTAATATGGTGTATTACATTGATTGATTTGAGGATATTGAAGAATCCTTGCATCCCTGGGATAAAGCCCACTTGGTCATGGTGTATGATCTTTTTAATGTGTTGTTGGATTCTGATTGCTAGAATTTTGTTAAGGATTTTTGCATCTATGTTCATCAGTGATATTGGCCTGTAGTTTTCTTTTTTTGTGGCATCTTTGTCAGGTTTTGGTATTAGGGTGATGATGGCCTCATAGAATGAGTTTGGAAGTTTACCTTCCTCTGCAATTTTCTGGAAGAGTTTGAGCAGGATAGGTGTTAGCTCTTCTCTAAATTTTTGGTAGAATTCAGCTGTGAAGCCGTCTGGACCTGGGCTTTTGTTTGCTGGAAGATTTTTGATTACAGTTTCAATTTCCGTGCTTGTGATGGGCCTGTTAAGATTTTCTATTTCTTCCTAGTCCAGTTTTGAAAAGTTGTACTTTTCTAAGAATTTGTCCATTTCTTCCAAGTTGTCCATTTTATTGGCATATTGTTGATAGTAGTCTCTTATGATCCTTTGTATTTCTGTGTTGTCCGTTGTGATCTCTCCATTTTCATTTCTAATTTTATTGATTTGATTTTTCTCCCTTTGTTTCTTGATGAGTCTGGCTAATGGTTTGTCAATTTTATTTATCCTTTCAAAGAACCAGCTTTTGGCTTTGTTGATTTTTGCTACGGTCTCTTTTGTTTCTTTTGCATTTATTTCTGCCCTAATTTTTAAGATTTCTTTCCTTCTATTAACCCTGGGGTTCTTCATTTCTTCCTTTTCTAGTTGCTTTAGGTGTAGAGTTAGGTTATTTATTTGACTTTTTTCTTGTTTCTTGATGTATGCCTGTATTGCTATGAACTTTCCCCTTAGGACTGCTTTTAAAGTGTCCCACAGGTTTTGGGTTGTTGTGTTTTCATTTTCATTCATTTCTATGCAAATTTTGATTTCTTTTTTTATTTCATCTGTGATTTGTTGGTTATTCAGCAGTGTGTTGTTCATCCTCCATATGTTGGAATTTTTAATAGTTTTTCTCCTGTAATTGAGATCTAATCTTACTGCATTGTAGTCAGCAAAAGCTGAGAGAATTCAGCACCACCAAACCAGCTCTCCAACAAATACTAAAGGATATTCTCTCGACAGGAAACACAAAAACGGTGTATAAATTTCTGACCACAAGACTTCCTTTAAAATAACTCTACCGTGAGGCAAAAAACGAAATTATTTTTTCAGTTTTCTTTTTTTCTTTTCAAAAACATATGTTCTGTCACTGCTACATCTTTACCAGTATGTAGGTAACCTAGATATCTGCTGGTCCTTATATGCAGTCTTTTTCATCTCCTTGCTAAACTCAATATTACCATATTTCTCTAAATCACTTGAAATAAGAGAATGATTGAGCAATGTAATATTTACCAAAATTCTGATAAAAATGACAGGGGATAAAATTTTCCTTACACATTCAATAGCATACTCCTTCAAAATATCGTTGAATATCTCTGTTCCCCAAAGTTCTCATTTTGGCTATTCAGCAAACAGGGTGTTCCCCTTTTCACTTTTTCCAAACATGGTCCAGTTGCCTCTGTTTTGCTGAGTTATTCAGTTCTTTTCCTAAACTTGTAATCTCTACTCAGCTAGGTGCTTGACAAAGCAAAAAGGTCTGCTATGAATAGTCTCTCTCCCCCTTAGAAGGAAGTTTAGCAACTGTTTATTATTATTTGAACATGAGCAGAACGTCTCACTCTGCCCTACTCTCATCTTGTTTCTTCTGTGTAGTTGGTCAAGTGTATTTTCCTAAATACATGGAGCAATCTTCCTTAGAAGAGTTCTACTAAATATAATTTTCTCTGCCTGTTTATATAACACTGCTTATCAAGGCCTCTAGCTGTTTGCAAATTCTAGGAATACCAAGGTGTTAGAAAGTTCAAGGTCAAGTATCTCATAAAAGATACTCCTTTCCTGAGGGTGCCAGAAACTTCTGATTTTCTGAGATTCTGGAGCAGTCTGAATAGTGGGAAATAGAGGTAACTTTGAAATAACTGTTTGGCTACTATTGCTGCATAATAAATTATTTCCAAACTTAGTGGCTTAAAACAGCCATGTAATTTTGCTCATTATTTTTTGGATCAGGAGTTTGAGAGGAGCTTGGCTGGATGGTTCTGGTGTGGGGTCACTCTAGCGGATGAAATCAGGTTCACTGGGGTTGCTGTCATCTGAAGGCTAGACTGGGCTGGATGATCAAGATAAGATAGTCACAGGTTTGGCACTTGGTAATGGCACCCCACTCCAGTACTCTTGCCTGGAAAATCCCATGGACGGAGGAGCCTGGTGGGCTGCAGTCCATGGGGTTGCTAAGTGTCGGACACGACTGAGCGACTTCACTTTCATTTTTCTCTTTCATGCATTGGAGAAGGAAATGGCAACCCACTCCAGTATTCTTGCCTGGAGAATCCCAGGGATGGCGGAGCCTGGTGGGCTGCCATCTATGGGGTCGCACAGAGTTGGACACGACTGAAGCGACTTAGCATAGCATAGCATAGCATTGACTGTTCGCTGAGAATGCCACTTGGGCTGTTGAATGCAGCACCTTCCTGTGGCCTTTCCATGTGGTTTGGCTTCCTCAGACAGTGTGGTGACCTCATGGTAACTGAATTTTTAACTTGGTAGTCCCAGGATCCAAGTGGAAGTGTTCTAGTGAACAAGACAAACACTACATTGCCTTTGTAATCCAGTCTTGAAAATTATACAGCACCACTTCTTCCATACTTTACTCATAGAAGCAGCCATAAGCCCTGCCCAGATTCAAATAAAAAGGAATTGGACCGTCCCTTCGATGGGGGAGTGGCGATATCACATAGTAGAAGAGTAGGAAGGACAGGAGATGTTTTTGCAGCTATTTTGGAAAATATCATCTCCCCAGTTATGTGGTGGTTACCGCCAGAGGCCTAATCACACTGCTTTTATAGCCATAATGTGAGTGAACAAAAATGCAACATGGAATTGGGTTATTAATGTCCTTTCAGAAGAGTAAATTCCACAACCCTCTTCGCTTCCCATCATCTCCTAAATCACTCATCATTGCACTGTCAGAAATGCACCTGAGGAGATGTGGCTTGAATTCCTGTCTGTCAGTAGAAAGTGTGCAGACTTCTGAGATACACAAAAGATTTTCTCCTTGACATTTCAGTTCATAATTTCACTTGGAAATGGGAATTATATTGTCTTGGCTAAGGTAGTTGATTGGATCTAACTGTATGTGGACATACTAATCTGGCCTACCTAGGACCAAGAATTAGATCTCTTGTCTATAGAAATCTATATAGTATAAATGTCCAACTCTATCTGTAATGTTTTTATCAAACTACCTTGTTACTAAGCCTACAAAATACCATATATTCAGATTAGGCTGAACCAATTGTTTATCAAAAGAATGGTTTAGACTTGATTCTACAAAGCTTTCTATTGGGTTTGTCCCATGCTGTGACGGGTATGCACTGCTCTTCATGGTTTATCCACCAAGAAACTCTTCAGGCATCATGGATTATCAAGTAGAGTCCAAGAGTAGGATACAGAAAGTGGTAAAGTGTGCGTGTGTGTTTTGAATATGTAACACCTTTTACTCACTGGAGAAATTTTAGAGTTTCTTCTATTACATCCAGGTTTTCGAGTTATGGGGGTTAATACTGTTTAGTATTTGAACATTATTTTTTTCCAAATGAACATTTAATTCCAAATCACACTGAGCAGTCTGTTTATATTTCTGCATAAGTGAAGAGTTCAACTTTACTTAATGGGATCTTTGAGCTCAGCATAGTGGGAAAAACAGGATACTGGCAGAACTATGTGGCAATCTTGCAAAATAAACTCTTGATAAGGCTGTAATCCTTTTGTTGGCTTAACCATGATTAGATTTGAGACTCTGGAAAAGTCCACAAAGACTTCTATGTAACATGGATAATAAATTTACTACTCACGTATTCCTAAGTGTACTAAAGGTGGAGATGTTAGGCCCTTTGCTAAATGCATGATCTTAGAAAACCTTTAAAGTTGAATTAGCTATACCTCTAATTCTGAAAATTTTGAATTATTCCTATTATTCCTATTCCTATTCCTCTGAGTGTCAGATGCATGTGGTTGGCACAAAATAAGGGAAGAGATAGTATAACTTCCAGGTCAACCTGAATTATAGGGCAGAAGATGTACTCTCGTGTTTAAGTATAGTTTGACTGAAAATCATGTCCAGGAAGCAAGGAGCAGATCAAGAAGGGTTCTTCCTTGGCCGCATAATTCTACCTGTTGGTTGGAAGGAGATGGAAAGAGTCTTTGTAGTTTTGACTTAAATCTGTGAGGTTTTGTATTGTTGGCAAGTGTAGCTTATGGGTCTGCTAGGGTGGACTTCTGTCTTCAAGCTCCAGTCATCATTTTAAAAAGTGGATTTGCAGAACTGCAGAAGACCTCACATGGTTATGTTCACTGGAACCCTAACTAATTCTGCCCACGGAATCCTCTGATCTGTAGGCAGGGAAATATCTGGATCTCAGGTCTGGTGTTCTACAGCAGGAGGATTGTAGTCTTGTCTACAAGACTGTGGGAGTTTAAATCTGATGTGCCTTATCGAACTCAACTAAATCAGGAGTACTGTTGGGGCTGGGGTCCAGACATCAGTAGTTTTTAAAGCTCTCAAGGGATTCCTATATGCAGTTCAAGTTGGGAACCACTGATCTCAAGTTCAACATCAATGTTTGTGAACCAACACTGTCAAAGAACCTATAGCATATGTCAGTCTGTTGGAGGCACTAATAAGGTTTGGGGAAATGTATCAATATTATAGGTAGGAGTTTTGGAATTTAGAATAGGACTGATCTTCTTCATTGTAGATTCAACATTGCTGGACTCAGCTGAACTTAAAATTCCATTAACAGTTGTTAGTTCACAGACATTAGAAAATAACAACAAAAGAAATCTAAGGCTCCCTAGAGCTGAGTGTGGCCACTCTCTCCCTCATTTCTTTTGTGTCTTCTACTTCCTTTGACTTACCACCCCAGCCCCAGACTACTGTCTGGCTATGTTCTTACTTTTAACTAAGAAAAATAAACTTGTGGGCTATGCCGCCTAAATTCTTGCCCCTCTGATAAGGCAGTTAGCAGTAATGTTCACAAAAATGTGGAAAATGGATCTGTTCCAATAACTGATCAGGGACCATTACACTTGTGGACTGCAAAGGCTCCCAGTGATGGGCCCACTGAGTGAGGCTGGTAAATTTCCTTGTGTTTCCTTTTGTAAGCTGGGTGAGGGGATATGAGAAAAGAGAGCAAGGATTCTGTAGGAAGTGATAGGCACAGTTTTGTTGCTACTTATCTCGTAACTCAAAGATAAAGAACTTGGGAAACAAGGGCCTTTAGAGCTGAAACTTCTTGAGCATTCTCTCCGACTAGTTCCACAAGGATGAGCCTGATCAGCTTGCTAATAAGCAAAGTGTGTGTGCCGTCTTCAAGTGCCTTTGCATTGGGTCCTGGAACACTGGCAGCTTCCTTCAAGGTACTAAAAGAAGCTGAATTCAGGGTTTTTCTTATTCCTTTGCTACTGTGACATTCTCTAGTCTATCTGATGAACTACGGGATCATGAAATAAATAGACAGCAACCAAGAAGTGCAAGTTCCAATCCAGGCTCTGTCACTGAATGGTCAGGTAACTTTGAACAGGTTACACAGCTTTTCCAAGTCCCAATCTCCAACACCTATATATAGGATTTCAAATTCTATCTGTCTCATAGGATGAATGTGAAGGTTAAAGCAGAGCATAAAAGTAAAATTAGTATTGTTAGAATATTTCAAAGATCTCACTTCAATTTAATACAGAAATTACTTTTTTTGCTTTTAGAAGGAAATTTTATCTTGATTATTGACATCAGTTCCTGGTAGTGTCGACTAAACTCAGATCTTTCTTGAGAAGTGTAAGGTGTTCAAATTCACAATTGCTTCTGAAAATTATAGTACACTTTTTCTTTATGAGCACTAGTAAAACTACAGGGCTTTTTCCTTAAGGAATGTTGAGATTTATAAAGTAAAACATAATCCAAATAATGAATTTAGATTTTTTTTTTTCCATCTTGCTTTAGTTCTTAGAATTGTGGAGCATTAGTACTAAATGATGGAGAAGGAAATGGCAACCCACTCCAGTGTTCTTGCCTGGAGAATCCCAGGGACGGCGGAGCCTGGTGGGCTGCCTGGTGGGCTGCCGCCTATGGGGTTGCACAGAGTCAGACACGACTGAAGCGACTTAACAGCAGCAGCAGCAGCAGTACTAAATGAAACCTTAAAGAGCATCTTTTCAGGTGTAGCTGCTTTCCTGATATTTCAAGCATTCAAAAGTAGAGAATTCCATAAAGATACTATATCTCTTGCTACCACCAGACCTATCTGTGTCTTTGTCTATCTTTGTGTGTGTGTGTCTCTCTCATCTTTCAGAGAAGGCAATAGCACCCCACTCCAGTACTCTTGCCTGGAAAATCCCATGGACAGAGGAGTCTGGTAGGCCGAAGTCCATGAGGTCGCGAATAGTCGGACATGACTGAGCGACTTCACTTTCACTTTTCACTTTCATGCACTGGAGAAGGAAATGGCAACCCGCTCCAGTGTTCTTGCCTGAGAATCCTAGGGACGGGGGAGCCTGGTGGGCTGCCATCCATTGGGTCGCACAGATTCAGACACGACTGAAGCGACTTAGCAGCAGTAGCAGCAGTAGCAGCCTCTCATCTTCAATGGTTCTATTCTCCCTAGATAAAAAAGATATTCTGTCTTCCTTCTCCTCACCACCCAAACCCTTCTTGCATCCAGCATACATGGATGTCTCAGTCCTGGACTGTATGCTGATGCCTGTTAGCTCAGGTATTGCTGACAATAGAGGTGGAGGGTCTGAATTCTAGTCAGTGAAAAAAGCGAAAGTGGGGCTCCATTTCATTTTGGTCTACTTCTCACCAGTGTGCTCATTTATTTTCTTGCTAATTTGCCTTAGAAGCAAGCAAGCACTCCTTGCCAGGATAAACATTCATTTTGGTGGGTGACATCACAATATAATTACATAGAATGAAAAGACATTCTTTTTGATATCAAGACTTTAGCTTGCCTCTTGTGAAAACATTGCCTTAATGACTTTAAGAACGTGATCTGCTAGCTGTAGGCTCTCTTTACCATTCTGAAAAGTCAGAAGCAGCTCTATGAGGACAGAGAACAGGGCTTTTCCTGCCTTGTTGACTGCCATAGCCCTCACATATAGAACGGGGCTAAACACAAGGTATAAGTCAATATATATTGGTTGACGTAATGAAGTTATTTTCTAAAACTTCCATCCTATCAAAGAACTTTTAAATTTATTCTGCAATATGTATGCATGTGCATTCACTTTCACATAAACACACAGTTTGGATCTTTTTTGCAGGGTTTATTTCCAGAGATTCTTAGAGCCAGGCTGCTTTTGGTTCCAAAAGACCCCTGGTTGGATGCAGCGCAGTACATCATTTGCTTTATGGCTAAAGGTAAGCTTATCCAAGGAAGCAACTGGGAAGGTAAATCTCAAGAAGATATGTAGTCAATTTAAGTATGCTATCTCTCTTAAGGGGCTTGGTAGAGAGGGTGATTCAGGGTATAGACTCATTGGGATAGAGTGACTTGGAGATCAAATAAGAAAGAATATTTCAAGTATAGTGTGGGAGAGTCATTTTGGAGTAACCCTCAGATCCTAGGTACGTAGGGACCATGGATTTTATAGGGTAATTGTGACCTCAGTACGGACAGAGAGACAGAAAAGACAATTACCTGGTGTAGCCATCATATATATTAAAAATGAAGGTGGACTTCACTAAAATATCCAGTCCATAAGGCAAAGAAGCTTTAATTATTGCTTCATGTTTGGATCAATTCAGAAAGTGACTTGTCAAGAAAATTAAAATCCAACTAATGTGCTGTATCAGTTAGGAAAGCCCAGGCCATGCTAGGTAGTCCAATATTAATAATTTAATACAGGGAGCTGGTTACAAAGGGGCTAGAAAACTTTTGAAGTTAGATAAGCTATCACGGGGCTTCCCAGGTGGTACCAGTGGTAAAGAGCCTGCTGGCCAAGGCAGGAGACACATAAGAGACACAGGTTTGATCCCTGGGTCAGAAGGATTCCCCTGGAGCTGGGGACAGCAACCCACTCCAGAATTCTTGCCTGGAGAATCCGGTGGACAGAGGAGCCTGGTGGGCTACAGTCCATGAGGTTGCAAAGAGTTGGACATGACAGAAGTGACTTAGGACGCATGCACAAGTTATCTCAAGGAGTAGCAACTCAAAGATTAGTGATGGCAGGAAGGTACTACCACTCATAGGGCTGCAGGGACAAAAGACAGAGATGATGCTTACTGGAGCACAGGAGTAATTGCCTCCTGGAGCTGGATTTGCAAGATGGCTTCTTGGTGGAAGATGGGACCATGGAAAAGGAATTGTCAGCAGGAATTGAGATGTGGAGGAGACATAGCCAGTGCTGGAGATACTGCTTAAACCAGAGGAAAAGGAGGAGAAATTTCCTGGCTTCTCCTTTCCTCTCATTCTCTAATCTCTTGCTAATGCTGCCAATAGACTATACCTAGCTGGACATCAGATGGCAAGAAAGTTTAGAAATATCATTTGCAGAGAACAATGTGAAATAAATCTAGGAATAAACAGGTAAATGACCAGTAGAATGGACTTTAAAAAGAGGACAATTCCTACTCAATAAAAGATCCTGGGATAGACCCTTGTTAGTGTTCATTAGGTGTTTATGAAGTAAAGACTGATGAACCTGAATTTCTCTTGATTGTCTCTCAGACACCCAAGGTAGCCTTGTGCAGATCCATTTCCTATGTTCAAGACAGGAAAAAGAGGCATGTCATGGATGTCTCAGTCCTGGACTGTATGCTGATGCCTGACAGTCCATGACAACAATTTATGTGTATATCAGAAAAACTAATATTTATTTTTAAGAATATGCCTAGTTAACTTACTGTTAAGTTCCTGCTGGTTTGTATGGAAAGGCTGAGAAACTGGGAAAAGGATGGTCATACTTGTCTTAGACCAAATTAATGGTTGCCCATCCAAAGCTGTGCATAATGTCATTATAAACAAAATAGAGTTTCAGATGGCAATTAAGAGTGGGGGATGGAAAGCAGATAGGTGGACTAATGGTATCTTCCAGGGTAAGGAGACATCTGGGCACCCACTCATGCTGACTTACTTCTGGCTTCAAAGCTTCAAAGCAGCTCATAACCTTATGACTCACTGAATTTCAATCCTTGGTCCATCTCTGTTAGATATTACCATTTGCTCATAACTTTATTTGAATCACTAAACTAATACTTGCCCTTAACAAGCTGACCTTCCCTGCTTGGAATGCTTCTGGTTCTGTTTACATGGTCCTTAATATGCTACTGGAGATCAGTGGAGAAATAACTCCAGAAAGAATGAAGGGATGGAGCTAAAGCAAAAACAATACCCAGTTGCGGATATGACTGGTGATAGAAGCAAGGTCCGATGCTGTAAAGAGCAATATTGCATAGGAACCTGGAATGTTAGGTCCATGAATCAAGGCAAAATGGAAGTGGTCAAACAGGAGATGGCAAGAGTGAACATCGACATTCTAGGAATCAGCAAACTAAAATGGACTGGAATGGGTGACTTTAACTCAGATGACCATTATATCTATTACTGCAGGCAGGAATCCCTTAGAAGAAATGGAGTAGCCATCATGGTCAACAAAAGAGTCCAAAATGTAGTACTTGGATGCAATCTCAAAAATGACAGAATGATCTCTGTTCGTTTCCAAGGCAAACCATTCAATATCACAGTAATCCAAGTCTATGCCCCAACCAGTAATGCTGAAGAAGCTGAACGGTTCTATGAAGACCTACAAGACCTTTTAGAACTAACACCCCAAAAAGATGTCCTTTTCATTATAGAGGACTGGAATGCAAAAGTAGGAAGTCAAGAAACACCTGGAGTAACAGGCAAATTTGGCCTTGGAATATGGAATGAAGCAGGGCAAAGGCTAAATAGAGTTTTGCCAAGAGAATGCAGTGGTCATAGCTAATACCCTCTTCCAATAACACAAGAGGAGACTCTACACATGGACATCACCAGATGGTCAACACCAAAATCAGATAGATTATATTCTTTGCAGCCAAAGATGGAGAAGCTCTATACAGTCAGCAAAAACAAGACCGGGAGCTGACTGTGGCTTAGATCATGAACTCCTTATTGCCAAATTCAGACTTAAATTGAAGAAAGTAGGGAAAACCAGTAGACCATTCAGGTATGACCTAAATCAAATCCCTTATGATTATACAGTGGAAGTGAGAAATAGATTTAAGGGACTATATCTGATAGAGAGAGTGCCTGATGAACTATGGATGGAGACTTGTGACATTCTACAGGAGATAGCGATCAAGACCATCCCCATGGAAAAGAAATGCAGAAAAGCAAAATGGCTGTCTGGGAAGGCTTTACAAATAGCTGTGAAAAGAAGAGAAGCGAAAAGCAAAGGAGATAAGGAAAGATATAAGCATCTGAATGGAGAGTTCCAAAGAATAGCAAGAAGAGTTAAGAAAGCCTTCTTCAGTGATCAATGCAAAGAAATAGAGGAAAACAACAGAATGGGAAGGACTAGAGATCTCTTCAAGGAAATTAGAGATACCAAGGGAACATTTTATGCAAGATGGGCTTGATAAAGGACAGAAACGGTATGGACCTAACAGAAGCAGAAGATATTAAGAAGAAGTAGCGAGAATACACAGAAAAAGATCTTCACGACCAAGATAATCGCAATGGTGTGATCACTGACCTAGAGCCAGACATCCTGGAATGTGAAGTCAGGTGGGCCTTAGAAAGCATCACTATGAACAAAGCTAGTGGAGGTGATGGGATTCCAGTTGAGCTATTTCAAATCCTGAAAGATGATGCTATGAAAGTGCTGCACTCAATATGCCAGCAAATTTGGAAAACTCAGCAGTGGCCACAGGACTGGCAAAGGTCAGTTTTCATTCCAATCCCAAAGAAAGGCAATGCCAAAGAATGCTCAAACTACTGCACAATTGCACTCATCTCACACACTAGTAAAGTAATGCACAAAATTCTCCAAGCCAGGCTTCAGCAACGCGTGAACCGTGAACTTCCAGATGTTCAAGGTGGTTTTAGAAAAGGCAGAGGAACCAGAGATCAAATTGCCAACATCCGCTGGATCATAGAAAAAGCAAGAGAGTTCCAGAAAAACATCTATTTCTGCTTTATTGACTATGCCAAAGCCTTTGACTGTGTGGATCACAAGAAACTGTGGGAAATTCTGAAAGAGATGGGAATATCAGACCTCCTGACCTGCCTCTTGAGAAACCTGTATGCACATGAGGAAGCAACAGTTAGAACTGGATATGAAACAACAGACTGGTTCCAAATAGGAAAAGGAGTACGTCAAGCCTGTATATTGTCACCCTGCTTATTTAACTTATATGCAGAATACATCATGAGAAACCCTGGGCTGGAAGAAGCACAAGCTGGAATCAAGATTGCCAGGAGAAATATCAATAACCTCAGATATGCAGATGACACCACCCTGATAGCAGAAAGTGAAGAGGAACTAAAAAGCCTCTTTATGAAAGTGAAAGAGGAGAGTGAAAAAGTTGGCTTAAAGCTCAACATTCAGAAAATGAAGATCATGGCATCTGGTCCCATCACTTCATGGGAAATAGATGGGGAAACAGTGGAAACAGTGTCAGACTATTTTTCTGGGCTCCAAAATCACTGCAGATGGTGATTGCAGCCATGAAATTAAAAGACGCTTACTCCTTGGAAGGAAAGTTATAACCTAGATAGCATATTCAAAAGCAGAGACATTACTTTGCCAACAAAGATCCGTCTAATCAAGGCTATGGTTTGTCCAGTGGTCATGTATGGATGTGAGAGTTGGACTGTGAAGAAAGCTGAGTGCAGAAGAATCGATGCTTTTAAACTGTGGTATTGGAGAAGACTCTTGAGAGTCTCTTGAACTGCAAGGAGACCCAACCAGTCCATTCTAAAGGAGATCAGTCCTGGTTGTTCTTTGGAAGGACTGATGCTAAAGCTGAAACTCCAGTACTTCAGCTACCTCATGCGAATAGTTGACTCATTGGAAAAGACTCTGATGCTGGGAGGGATTGGGGGCAGGAAGAGAAGGGGACGACAGAGGATGAGATGGCTGGATGGCATCACTGACTCGATGGACATGAGTTTGAGTGAACTCTGGGAGTTGGTGATGGACAGGGAGGCCTGGAGTGCTGCAATTCATGGGGTTGCAAAGAGTTGGACACGACTGAGCGACTGAACTGAACTAAACTACCCCTTATAGAACTTAACATGCTGGTGAGGACAGAACAACAATAAAAAGTAAATATTTCTTAGAAGGAGGTCAGTGCCATGGGAAAAAACAAAATAGAGCAAAGTGAAGAAGTTCCAGGGCAGGGTATTTGCAATTTTAAGTAGGATGTCCAGAGTAGGACTCTTCTATGCTATGGCCTCATCTGACTTTAATTTGCATGGTTATATTTCTTCTTGAAAAAGTCAGACTTGTCTTTTTCATAGTTAGGGACCTCACACTTCCCCTGGATCTAGATAGGAGCCAAGCAAGTTTTTTTTTTTTTAATTCAGAATCCCTCTATCTTTCAAAGTATGATAGTTCTGTGTTTTTTGAAGTTAGACTTTATGTTATTTTGTTCTAGACTGTTGAAGAGGCCATGTAAAACAGGCAAATCATCCAGGATGTTTAAAAATAAATCTGCCTTCACCAGCAGTTATAGAGTTTTATTAGTTTCTATCAACATATTCTTTATCTACACAATTCTAAATTAAATAGTTTTAAATTAAAAGTAGATATGCTACCATGAAATAGAGATAAGATACACCTTAATAATTCCCAACCACTGATTTCATACTAATTTTATGTTTAACCACATAAATCCTCTGATGAAAAAGCTTTATTTTGTGGGATTTCCATGGTTGTCCAGTGGTTAAAAATACACCCGCCAATGCAGGGGACACGAGTTCGATCCCTGGTCTGGGAGGATTCTACATGCCGCTGGGCAACTAAGCCTATAAGCTACAAGTACTGAGTCCATGACTACATGCCACAACTACAGAAGCCTGTGTGGCCTGGAGTCCATGCTCTGCACCAAGAGAGACCACCACAATAAGAAGCCTGCAACCACAACTAGAGAGCAGTCCCAGTTGCAGCAACTGGAGAAAGCCTGTGCACAGCTATGAAGACCCAGCATAGCCAAAAATAAAAATTGACTAGTTAATTAATTAAAAACAAATAAAAGGTGATGATGGTAACTATTGCCCTGGATATGCTTTCACAACTTCTTAAAAAAATTTTTTTTATTTTCTGAGTATAATTTTTTCCCAAGAAGGTCATGCTATGTGAAGATGATTACTCAGTTTCGAGAGTAAGAGTTGCTGACTTTCTGTGTGGATATCCACTCCTTGTCTGTTTATTCCACCTCCTTTCATCGACTCTAACTGGGCTAGCTCTCATCTTTCATCCTATTCCTATCTTTCTCAGTTGTCATAACAATTTTGGAACTAGGTCCCTAGACCCACCCTGCCTGCCCTAACCTGGATTAGTAACCAGTTGCCCCTGCTGAATTCTAAGCCCAGACTTGTAGGTAATCCATCGTTCTCTGGAAAGACTAAGAACAATCTTCACATAAATCCAAAGCCATGGTGTTACCTCAGTGCACTATGACCTCTATTTACTGAACACCATCTCATTCTAATTATACTTTCTCTTTCCTAGGACTTTCTGTAAGGAATATTCGTTCTATAACCCTAGTAGTATATGAGGAATACTTGTATAATTTGAGGTAATCTGAAATGTATATTTTGAGATAAAAACCAAAGTAATTTGAGTAGTGCTGGATAATTTTTTATAATTGGACTTCTCTCTGAGTCTTCAATCATCTATGTGTTGATAGAAAAAGCCATTGCTATTTCAGTAGGTCATAGAGAAGACAGCTGAGGAATTTATTGGCAAGATCTGGGTGTTGCTTTATACAGTATGTAATTGTGAAATGGAGGTGAGTCATTGTCAGATTATTGCTACAAGACTGCAATACTTGCAAAGAATTTTTACATAAGATTTCAAATGGGATTGAAAAAAGGACTTTTGAAGAGAGAGACATACATAAATCAACAGAATGTCCACATGTGGTGCCATGTGGGGGAATCTTGGTATATCATGAATTCCTCTTAGAATGTACTGAATTTATGGAATGTGGAACATTTTTGATAGGGCCTGTGTTCATTCTCCGGAGAAGGCAATGGCACCCCACTCCAGTACTCTTGCCTGGAACATCCCATGGATGGAGGAGCCTGGTAGGCTGCAGTCCATGGGGTCCCTGAGTCGGGCACGACTGAGCGACTTCACTTTCACTTTTCACTTTCATGCATTGGAGAAGGAAATGGCAGCCCACTCCAGTGTTCTTGCCTGGAGAATCCCAGGGACGGCAGAGCCTGGTGGGTTGCCGTCTCTGGGGTCGCACAGAGTCGGACAGGACTGAAGCGACTTAGCAGCAGCAGCAGCAGTGTTCATTCTCAATATTACCACCACCAGTTGACCGAGACCAGAGTTTGCTCCAATATTTACATTGATACATAATGCTATCAATGCAATAATCTATCATTTGGAATTATAGCAGAGAAAAGCTATAAGCCAGTCACTAACAAGGCTGAACACTTGAAAAACAGATTTATTGACAGAACTAGTATGTGTCAAATAGTTGCTAGGTGCTGGCATTATAGAGATGAATAAGCACAGTCTCTATTTTTGAGAAATTTACAGAGCAAGTCAAGAACTGCAAACATATGGCATATGATCCACTACTCCTTCACATAGCACTCAGGGCAGACATAATACTTTTTTCCTTCCATGCTTAGTGATATACTCTTCCATACAACCCTCTAGGAAGTCATCATCAAACAACCAGGGCTAGCACACAAGATTATAACAGTACTTACTGTATTATTACTGTGCTGCGCTCAGTTATGTTCTTCTCTTTGCAACCCTATGGACTACAGCTCTCCAGGCTCCTCCATCCATGGGGATTCTCCAGGAAAGAATACTGGAGTGGGTAGCCTATCCCTTCTCCAGGAGAACTTCCCAACCCAGTAATCAAACCAGGGTCTCCTGCATTGCAGGCGGATTCTTTACCAACTAAGCTACCTGGGAAGCCTGTATTACTACTAATAGTGGCCAATGATGATGCGGGCTGACACTGTAGCCAGAGCGCTATGCCATTTCTATAGATTAACTTGTGTAATTTCCACAACAGTTCCATTAAGCAGTCATTATTATTATTCCCATTTTACAAATAAGAAGACTGAGGCTTAAAGAAAAATGGAGGTTTAACTTGCCACATTCACATGGCTGGTAAATATAAAAGCCAGGATTTGAACCCAGACAGTCTGAATCAAATTTTTTATACTATTTAACACTTCCCCTTATTCTCCCTCTCTAATTAAGTTTTGACTGTTTTAATGTTAAATTTCTCTTAAATTTTTCTCTTCTTGAAATTAGTTACCTTTGTTATAATTTGTGCTTTAGATTTCTTTTTCAAATCTGTAAGTCTTTCAAATATTCTTTTCATTCATGCATACAAGTATTATCAAACAAATACTAAGTTCCGACTCCTAGACTAGACATTGGGAAATGGCAGTGAGTGGGAAAGAAGTTTCCTACCTCACAGACCTGATATTCTACCTTTCTGAATAGGTGTCTGCTGCCTGCTAAGTCGCTTCAGTTGTGTCCGACTCTTTGCGAGCCTATGGACTGTAGCCCACCAGTCTCCTCTGTCCTTGGGATTCTCTAGGCAAGAATACTGGAGTGGGTTGCCATGTCCTCCTTCAGGGGATCTTCCTGGCCCAGGAATTGAACCCTCCTCTCCTGCATCTCCTACACTGCAGGCAGATTCTTTACCACTGAGCCACCAGGGAAGACCCTCTGAATGGGTATCCTGGTCTTTAACTCTAGAACTCTGTCCTGGGGACTTTATTTTAGGAGAATATCTGGCCAGAGGATGCTTTGTGTGAAGTGGGATTCAGTTCTGTCCCTACCACTGCTTCTATATCATTATGCTGGGACCATGTCCCACGACCTAAAAGAGATGGGGCTTTGATTATCATGCTGTGACTTCAGGCTGGTAGGATCAGATTGTTATTCAGGATTTAGCAAAGGCTCAGCAGTAAAAACGGAGAAGGCAATGGCAACCCACTCCAGTACTCTTGCCTGGAAAATCCCATGGATGGAGGAACCTGGTAGGCTGCAGTCCATGGGGTCGCTAGGAGTTGGACAACTGAGCAACTTCACTTTCACTTTTCACTTTCATACATTGGAGAAGGAAATGGCAACCCACTCCAGTGTTCTTGCCTGGAGAATCCCAGGGACAGGGAGCCTGGTGGCCTGCTGTCTATGGGGTCGCACAGAGTCGGACACGACTGAAGCAACTTAGCAGCAGCAGCAGCAGTAAAGAATCCACCTTAATAAAGTAGCTGCAGGAGATGTGGGTTCAGTCCCTGGGTTGGGAAGATCCCCTGGAGAAGGAAATAGCAACCCACTCCAGTATTCTTGCCTAGAGAATCCTATGAACAGAGGAGTCTGGTGAGCTACAGTCCTTGGGGTTGCAAACAGTCAGACACAACTCAAGCAACTTAGCACATGGGTTTTGGAACTTCAGGACAAGGTCGTCACTGGGCGGATATACTTACAGGTTCTTGTGAAAGTAGATTAAGTTCACAAATATTATCATAGACACACGCTCATTTTATGATCCATGGAGTTACCATGAGCCTCAATGAAACAGAAAGGGAGTTTCCTAGTAGGCAGGCAGATAAAGAGTGGGGCACTGAATAAAATGGATTCAACCATGTGACAATGGGTTCTGAGCAGGCAACTCAGTTCTCTTAAGGAAGGAATTATGCTTGTTTGTTTTTTTCTGGAGAGCAAGGTAAAAGTTTAGTTACCTTCTGTGGTTTAGCTCTCTGAGAGTAAGTAGTAAGTGTACTATAGAATTTAGAAAAGATCAACTAAAAGCATTATGTACAATGAATGAGGAGGAAATGGCAACCCACTCCAGCATTCTTGCCTGGAAAATCCCATGGACAGAGGAGCCTGGCAGGCTATAGCCCACAGGGTTGCAGAGAGCCAGACATGACTGAGCATGCATGCACACAGATACAATGAATACATATATAACTTTATGTGTTCCTAGATTCATATTTATGAAAATATGAGGTACTAAATGTGGAATATGAGCAGGCTTTTCATCAACTTGAAATCTCTAATTTGATTCTAATTTTATTTCTCAGTAAATGTGCCTTACTTTTATACTGATTTCTGGGAAGATCAAGACAAGATCAGGTAATGTAAAGGACTGGTGTGTGCTCCTTGTGAGGAAGGTGTCCTGGGGTAATTGCTGTTTCTTTTATTCAGCACGGTGAATTTGGCCCCTGGATTGGCAGGCAAAGGGTAGAACGTTAGAGGGTGTAGAATGACTTGTGTAAGTGATTTGTTGGCACCATTCAAAGTTAACACTCTTGTCAGTTTGGTTCTCTTTTTATTAACTCTTCTTCAAAACAATTTATTCTAATTTAATCCTGGGAATATCAAGGGAAGAAGAAGACCATCAGAAAGCCAGATCATATGTGTAGTTAGGGTTCATTATAAACCATATTGCTCACCACCACCAAGCTATCCAAAGACAAGGTTGACTCAGGGCATGGAGCAGCACCTTGTGAACTGAAAGTCCAAGGCTCCAGGGAGAGGAAGCAAGGTCTAGTATTATGGATTGTTTTCTCAGTTGAGTTCAGTTACTCAGTCATGTCTGACTGTGCAACCCCATGGACTACAGCATGCCAGGCTTCCCTGTTCATTACCAACTCCTGGAGCTTGCTCAAACTCATGTCCATTGAGTTGATGTCATCCAACCATCTCATCCTCTGTCGTCCCCTTCTCCTGCATTCAATCTTGAGGTATGTTAGAGAGATCAAGTTTCTTTGGAAATGAAAGTTCCCTGTAGCAGGTATAGCACTTCCAAGATAATAATGAAACAGTGATGATCAGCCATGATGTGGTGGTGCTATGGCAGGCACAATCCAAAGCAAAGTGGAAGCTAGGCTATGATCCTGGGCCCTACACTTAGGGACTTGATTTGCTGAGGGGTCATGTAGAGCCTGGTGGTTTGGATAATATGGCATGGGGTTGGTTAGAGGAAGAGCTAAATGCACCTGTGCCAGTGCAGTAGATGTGAAGAGGATCAGGCTACCTGCAATGTACTTTTTACCTCTGTGTACCTACCACTCCCTGGGAGGTCAACATTCTAGGGCTCATCTTTGGTTAATGGGCTTTGGGCATGAATCAAGAATAGATGTTTGGAAGTGATCGAGATGGTGCAGTACAAAGACCCTGAGCTCACCTTCTCCCATGGGCACACCAAATTTACAACTATTTTCAGAGCGACTATTGATGAAAAAGACCTGAAGACTAGTAGAAAAGACATTCTATAAATAAATACATAAAGAAGGAACCACAATGAGACAAGTAGGAAGGTGGAGATGTGGTACAGTCAAGACCTTCTGGGTGACCCACAAATAGGGGGATAATTACAATTGCAGAGGTTCTCTCCAAAGAGCAAAGGGTCTGGGCTCCACATGGACTTCCGAGTCTGAGTGTCCTGCACAGAAGGATGAGCCCCCAGAACATTTGGCTTTGAAGGCCAGTGGGGCTTACTTTAAAGACAGCCAGAAAAATACAGGAAGTAGACATTCCAATCTTAAAGGACACACAAAAATTTTGCATGCTCTGAGATCCAGGGCAGACTGCAATTTGCAAGGAGCCTGAATAAGACCTACCTCTGATCTTGGAGCGCCTTCCAAAGAGGAAGCAAGAGGCAACGGGACCTCACCATGGGAATATAAGCACTGGTGGCAGCCAAATTTGGCAGTTCATTCTACCATGAGGAAGCTAACACTGGCAAGTGCCAGTTTGGAATCCTTCTTCTAGCTTATTAGCTTGGGACATGGTCCTGCTCACCAACCTGTGGCACCAATACTGGGATGCCTCAGGCCAAGAGCTACCTGGGTGGGGATACAACCTCACTCACCAATAATAGGCTGGCTTCCTTAGGACCTCCTGAAACCCCAGCTACCCTAGGATCTGGCACCCACAACCAGAGGGCCCAGGACTTGTCTTTGCCAACATTAACTCTGCAAAAAACCAGACACTGCAGCCAGAGAGTCTAGAACCCAGTTCTGCCCACTAGTGGGCTAACAACAGCCTGGGACCCTCTGGGCCTGAGCCCTGCCTACTAGTAGCTCAACACCAGCTTTCAGACATCCCAGGTCACGTAGCCAACTATGTCAGGAACTAGTCTCATCCAACAGGAGGCTGACGTTTATCTGGGACCCCTGCTCTTATAACCAGCCACCCCAAGATCTGGTCCCGCCCACCAGTGGGCTCACACTAGCCCCAGGACACTCTGTGCTCTGATCTTACCCACCAGCCAGCTGACACCAGCCTCAGAATCCCCTGGACTTCAGCTCAAACTCTACTTCCCAAATGGTACACACAAGCTCCAAGACACCTTGGGCCCCTCGGTCAGCTGCCCTGGAATCTGGCACCATTCATTAGTAGGCTGACACCAGCTTTGGGACACCCCAGAACCCATAGCCAGCCATCAAGAACTGGGCTGGGCTAACCCACCAACATGGTGACATAAGATCTGGGATCCCTGGCCCCCTACCAGCCACCAGCAGGTCAGCACTAGCCCCAGGACCCACCAGGGATCCACAGTCAGCCACATCTTGAACAAGCTCCACTCACCAATGTCTGGCAGCCTCTATAAGGCAAGGCTTGGCAGTCAACAAGAACAAGAGCCAGACACACCTACCAGACTGCCCACAGTAGTCAGTCTGCCACAACAGAAGGACCCCCATAACCCAGCTTGGGAGCACCCCTAGAGCATATAGTTCTGGTGACCATAGGGGAGTGTGCTGCTGGGACACATGGTAGGCCTTCTACATAAGGCCACTTATCCGAGATTGGAAAATGTAGCCAACCTACCCAATACACACAAATAAAAATAACAAATTAGATAAAATGAGGTGACAGAAGAATATGTTCCAAATGAAGAAATAAGATAAACCTATAGAAGAAGAAGAAGTAAATGAGGTGGAGATTAGTAAAGTAAATGGTGAAGTAAATGGGAAGTCTGGTAGGTGTGTCTGGCTCCTGTTCCTGCCAGGCCCTACCGTGTATGGAGGTCCCAAATCTGTACCAGTATTTGCACTAGTAATGAAATTAAATAGTTATTAAGAAAATAACTGCACCTATCCTTCTCAAATTAGTCCACAAAATTACAGAGGAAAGAATGTTTCTGAACTCATTCTACAGGGCTAACATTATGCTAACACCAAAACCAGACAAAGATATCACAAAAAAAGAAAATTGAAGCCTAATATCCTTATTAGGCTTCATATAGATGAAAAAATCCTCAAAAATATTTTTTAAACTGAATTTAGCAATACATTAAAAAGATCATGCACCATTATCAAGTGGGATTTATCCTGGGGATGCAAGGATAATTCAATATCCACAAATCATTTTGTGATACACTACATTAACAAACGGAAGAATAAAAACCATATGATTATCCCAACAGGTGCAGAAAAAGCTTTTAACAAAATTCAATATCTGCTTATAACAAAAACCCTTAACAAACTGGGTTAAGGGAACATACCTCCACATAATAAATGCCATATATGACAAGTCCAAATATAAGATTATACTTAATGGTGAAAAATTTAAAGTATTCCCTTAAGATTAGAAACAAGATAAGGATGCCTACTCTTGCCAATTTTATTCAGCAAAGCATTAGAAGTTCTAGCTATAGAAATCAGATAAGAAAAAACATTAAAAGGAATACAAATTGGAAAGGAAAAAGATAACATAATACTTTACATAGAAAGCCCTAAAGATGCCCCCACAAAACTCCTAGAATTTATCAATAAATTCAGTGAAGTTTCAGGATCAAAATCAATATATAGAAATCTGTTGTGTTTCTATATTAACAAGAAACTATCAGAAAGAGAAATAAAGAAAACAATCTCATTTACAACTGCATCATAAGGAATAAAATACCTAAGAATAAATCTAACTAAAGAGGAAAAAGACATATACTTGGAAAACTGCATATTACTGATGAAAGAAATTGAAGATGGCACAAATAGATCAAATATATATTATCTTCATAAATGGAGAATTAATATTGTTAAAATTACCATACAACTATGGCTAATAAAGTTTTGCCAAGAGAACACACTGGTCATAGTAAATACCCTCTTCCAACAACACAATAGAAGACTCTACACATGGACATCACCAGATGACCAACACCAAAATCAGACTGATTATATTCTTTGCAGCCAAAGATGGAGAAGCTCTATACAGTCAGCAAAAACAAGTCTGGGAGCTGACCGTGGCCCAGATCATGAACTCCTTATTGCCAAACTTAGACTTAAACTGAAGAAAGTAGGGAAAACCAGTAGACCATTCAGGTATGTCCTAAATCATATACAGTGGAAGTGAGAAATAGACTAGGGACTAGATCTGATAGACAGCATGCCTGATGAACTATGGACAGAGGTTCGTGACATTGTACAAGAGACAGGGATCAAGATAACCCCCAAGAAAAAGTAATGCAAAAAAGCAAGATGGCTGTCTGAGGAGGTCTTACAAATAGCTGTGAAAAGAAGAGAAGTGAAAAGCAAAGGAGAAAAGGGAAGATATACCTATTTGAATGCAGAATTCCAAAGAATAGCAAGGAGAGATAAGAAAGACTTCCTCAGTGATCAGTGCAAAGAAATAGATGAAAACAACAGAATGGGAAAGACTAGAGATCTCTTCAAGGAAATTAGAGATACCAAGGGAACATTTGAGGCAAAGATGGGCTCAATAAAGGACAGAAATGGTATGGACCTAACTGAAGCAGAAGATATTAAGAAGAGGTGGCAGGAATACACAGAAGAACTGTATAAAAAAGATCTTCACGACCAAGATAATCACAATGGTGTGATCACTCCCACTCACCTAGAGCCAGACATCCTGGAATGCGAAGTCAAGTGGGCCTTAGGAAGCATCACTAGGAGCAAAGTTAGTGGAGGTGATGGAATTCCAGTTGAGCTATTTCAAATCCAAAAGATGATGCTGTGAAAGTGCTGCACTCAATATGCCAGCAAATTTGGAAAACTCAGCAGTGGCCACAGGACTGGAAAAGGTCAGCTTTCTTTCCAATCCCAAAGAAAGACAGTGCTAAAGAATGCTCAAACTACTGCACAATTGCACTCATCTCACATGCTAGCAAAGTAACGCTCAAAATTCTCCAAGCCAGGCTTCAGCAATATATGAATTGTGAAATTCCAGATGTTCAAGCTAGTTTTAAATAAGGCAGAGGAACCAGAGATCAAATTGCCATCATCCGCTGGATCATCAAAAAAGCAAGAGAGTTCCAAAAAGACATCTATTTCTGCTTTATTGACTATGCCAAAGCCTTTGACTGTGTGGATCACAATAAACTGTGGAAAATTCTGAAAGAGATGGGAATATCAGACCACCTGACCTGCCTCTTGAGAAATCTGTATGCAGGTCAGGAAGCAACAGTTAGAACTGGACATGGAACAACAGACTGGTTCCAAGTAGGAAAAGGAGTATGTCAGGGCTGTATACTGTCATTCTGTTTATTTAACTTATATGCAGAGTATATCATGAGAAACCCTGGGCTAGACGAAGTACAAGCTGGAATCAAGATTGCCGGAAGAAATATCAATAACCTCAGATATGCAGATGACACCACCCTTCTGGCAGAAAGTGAAGAACTAAAGAGTCTCTTGATGAAAGTCAAAGAGGAGAGTGAAAAAGTTGGCTTAAAGCTCAATGGTTCAGAAAACTAAGATCATGGAATCTGGTCCCATCACTTCATGACAAATAGATGGGGAAACAATGGAAACAGTGACAACCTTCATTTTCTTGGGCTCCAAAATCACTGCAGATGGTGACTGCAGCCATGAAATTAAAAGATGCTGACTCCTTGGAAGGAAAGTTATAGCCAACCTAGAAAGCATATTCAAAAGCAGAGACATTACTTTGCCAACAAAGGTCTGTCTAGTCAAAGCTATGGTTTTTCCAGTGGTCATGTATGGATTTGAGAGTTGGACTATAAAGAAAGTTGAGCACTGAATAATTGATACTTTTGAACTGTGGTGTTGGAGAAGACTCTTGAGAGTTCCTTGGACTGCAAGAAGATTCAACCAGCCCATCCTAAAGGAGATTAGTCCTGAGTGTTCACTGGAAGGACTGATGTTGAAGCTGAAATTCCAATACTTTGGCCGCCTGATGCGAAGATCTGACTCATTTGGAAAGACTCTGATGCTGGGAAAGATTGAAGGCGGGAGGAGAAGGGGATGTCAGAGGATGAAATGGTTGGATGGCATCACTGACGCGATGGACATGAGTTTGAGTAGGATCCAGGAGCTGGTGATGGACAGGGAGACCTGGCATGCTGCAGTCCATGGGGTCACAAAATCAGACACGACTGAGCAACTGAACTGAATTGACCATACAACCCAAAGCAATCCCAGATCCAATGCAATCTCTATCAAAATACTGAAGGCATTTTCACAGAAGTAGAACAAATAATTCTAAAATTTTTGTGGAAACATCGGAAGTCCGAATAGCCACAACAGTCTTGAGAAATGAGAACAAAGCTGAGGGTACCACATTCCCTTATTTCAAATTATTCCGTGATACTAGAGTAGTCAAAACAGTATGGTATTGGCACAGAAGCAGACACACAAGTCAATGAAACAGAATAGACTGTCCAGAAATGAACCTACACTTGTATGAGCAATTAATCTATGACAAAAGGGGCAAAAATATACAATGGAAAAGAGACAGACTTTTTAATAAATGACGTTGGAAATCTTGGACAGCTTCATGCATAAGACTCAAACTAAACTACTTTCTCACACCATAGACACATATTAATTCAAACTGATTAAAGACTCAAAGGAACTGGAAATCATAAAATTTCCAGAAGAGGACTTCCCTGGAGGTTCAGTGGTTAAGACCTTTTGCTTCCACTATGGGGGGCGCCAGTTTGATCCCCGGTTGGGGAACTAAGATATTGCACACTGCAGGGCACAGCCAAAAAAAAAAAAAACACACAAAACTTCTGGAAGAAAACATAGGCAGTATGCTCTTTGGCATCAACCTTAGTAAAAAAAAAAAAATTTGATATGTCTCCTCGGGCAAGGGAATTAAAAGCAAAAATAAACATATACATCAAACTAAAAAGTTTTGCACAGGAGAATAAGCTATCAACAAAAAGAAAAGTCTGACTACTAAATATGTGACGATATTTGCAAACGACATAGCTGGGAAGGGGTTAATATCCAAAATATACAAAGAATTCATACAACGCAACATCACAAAAAACAAACAACCCAATTAAAAAATGGGCAGAGGATATGAGAAGACATTTCTCTAAAGATGATACACAGATGGCTAATAGGAACGTGAAAAGATCCATATCACATCACAGATCATCAGGGAAATGCAAGGCAAAACCACAATGAGATACTGCCTCGCACCTATCAAAATGTCTATCATCAAAAAGACAACAAATAGCATGTTGCCAAGGATGTGGAAAAAAGGGAACACTTGTGGAAAAAAGGGAACACTTGTGCACTGTTGGTGGGAATGTAAATTGATATAGCCAATAGGAAAAACAGTATGGAAATTCCTAAAATAATTAAAAATAGAGCTACCATAAGAGTCTGCAATTGTAACCTGAGTATTTATCTGAAGAAAACAAAAATAGTAATTCAGAAAGATATATGCACCCCTATGTTCACTGCAGCATTATTAACAATAGCCAAAACACAGAAGCAACCTAAGTGCCCATCAATAGATGAATGGATAAGATGTGTGTGTGTATACATATATATATATATACACACACACATACAGATGTGTGTGGTATATATACACATATGGTATATATATACTGCATATATATTTATGTGGGGTGTATATATATATATATTTATATATACATACACACATATGGAGAAGGCAATGGCACCCCACTCCAGTACTCTTGCCTGGAAAATCCCATGGGCGGAGGAGCCTGGTAGGCTGCAGTCCATAAGGTCACTAAGAGTCGAACACGACTGAGCGACTTCACTTTCACTTTTCACTTTCATTCATTGGAGAAGGAAATAGCAACCCACTCCAGTATTCTTGCTTGGAGAATCCCAGGGATGGGGGAGCCTGGTGGGCTGCCATCTATGGGGTCGCACAGAGTCGGACACGACTAAAGCGACTTAGCAGCAGCAGCAGCACACACACACATATATATACATATACAATGGAATACTACTTATCCAATAATAAAGAACACAATCTTTCCATTTGCAACAACATGGATGCACCTAGAAGATATTATGTTTGGTGAAATAAATCAAACGGAAAAAGACAAATGCTGTATTTTGTCACTTATATGTGGAATCTAAAAAAAAAAAAAAAAGATAAACTTAACAAAACAGAGATGGTCATAGATACAGAGAGCAAACAGGAGGCTGCCAGAGGGGAGAGGCGAGAGGAAGAGAGAAATAGGTGAGGGAGATTAAGAGATATAAACTTCAGTTGCAAAAATAAATGAGTCATGAGTATGAAGCGTACAGCGTGAGGAATATAGTCAATAATCATATGGTACATTTGTATGGTGATAGGTGCAACTAGACATAGTTAAGAACTGATTTAGTGTCATAGGTCAATGATACTCCATTAAAAAACAAGGAAACTTACAGAAAAAGATATCAGATTAGTGGTTATTGAAGGTGGAGGTTGTTGGCAGTCAAAGGTACACTTTCAATTATAAGATAAATAAGTACTAGGGATGCATGTGATGTATAATGTGATAAATATGAACAGTATGAAAGGGCAAAATGATAGGATACTGAAAGATGAACTCCCCAGGTCAGTAGGTGCCCAATATACTACTGGAGATCAGTGGAGAAATAACTCCAGAAAGAATGAAGGGATGGAGCCAAAGCAAAAACGATACCCAGCTGTGGATGTGACTGGTGATAGAAGCAAGGTCCGATGCTGTAAAGAGCAATATTGCATAGGAACCTGGAAGGTCAGGTCCATGAATCAAGGCAAATTGGAAGTGGTCAAACAGGAGATGGCAAGAGTGAATGTCGACATTCTAGGAATCAGTGAACTAAAATGAACCGGAATGGGTGAATTTAACTCAGATGACCATTATATCTACTACTGTGGGCAGAAATCCCTCAGAAGAAATGGAGTAGCCATCATGGTCACAAAAGAGTCCAAATTGCAGTACTTGGATGCAATCTCAAAAACGACAGAATGATCTTTGTTCGTTTCCAAGGCAAACCATTCAATATCACAGTAATCCAAGTCTGCCCCAACAAGTAACGCTGAAAAAGCTGAAGTTGAACGGTTCTATGAAGACCTACAAGACCTTTTAGAACTAACACCCAAAAAAGATGTCCTTTTCATTATAGGGGACTGGAATGTAAAAGTAGCAAGTCAAGAAACACCTGGAGTAACAGGCAAATTTGGCCTTGGAATACAGAATGAAGCAGGGCAAAGACTAATAGAGTTTGGCCAAGAGAATGCACTGGTCATAGCAAACACCCTCTTCCAACAACACAAGAGAAGACTCCATACATGGACATCACCAGATGGTCAACACCGAAATCAGATTGATTATATTATTTGCAGCCAAAGATGGAGAAGCTCTATACAGTCAACAAAAACAACACCAGGAGCTGACTGTGGCTCAGATCATGAACTCCTTATTGCCAAATTCAGACTTAAATTGAAGAAAGTAGGGAAAACCACTAGACCATTCAGGTATGACCTAAATCAAATCCCTTATGATTATACAGTGGAAGTGAGAATTAGATTTAAGGGCCTCGATCTGATAGATAGAGTGCCTGATGAACTACGGAATGAGGTTCGTGACATCGTACAGGAGACAGGGATCAAGACCATCCCCTTGGAAAAGAAATACAAAAAAGCAAAATGGCTGTCTGGGGAGGCCTTACAAATAGCTGTGAAAAGAAGAGAAGCAAAAAGCAAAGGAGAAAAGGAAAAATATAAGCATCTGAATGCAGAGTTCCAAAGAATAGCAAGGAGAGATAAGAAAGCCTTCCTCAGCGATCAATGCAAAGAAATTGAAGAAAATAACAGAATGGGAAAGACTAGAGATCTCTTCAAGAAAATAGAGATACCAAGGGAACGTTTCATACAAAGATGGGCTCGATAAAGGACAGAAATCGTATGGACCTAACAGAAGCAGAAGATATCAAGAAGAGATGGCAAGAATACACACAAGAACTGTACCAAAAAGATCTTCATGACCAAGATAATAACGATGGTGTAATCACTGACCTAGAGCCAGACATCCTGGAATGTGAAGTCAAGTGGGCCTTAGAAAGCATCACTATGAACAAAGCTAGTGGAGGTGATGGAATTCCAGTTGAGCTATTTCAAATGCTGAGAGATGATGCTGTGAAAGTGCTGCACTCAATATGCCAGCAAATTTGGAAAACTCAGCAGTGGCCACAGGACTGGAAAATGTCCTTTTTCATTCCAATCCCAAAGAAAGGCGATGCCAAAGACTGCTCTAACTCTGCACAATTGCACTCATCTCACATGCTAGTAAAGTAATGCTCAAAATTCTCCAAGCCAGGCTTCAGCAATATGTGAACCGTGAACTTCCTGATGTTCAAGCTGGTTTTAGAAAAGGCAGAGGATTTATCTATGGGCTTTCTATTTTGTTCCATTGATCTATATGTCTGTCTTTGTGCCAGTACCATACTGTCTTGATAACTGTGGCTTTGTAATAGAGCCTGAAGTCAGGCAGGTTGATTCCTCCAGTTCCATTCTTCTTTCTCAAGATCGCTTTGGCTATTCGAGGTTTTTTGTATTTCCATACAAATTGTGAAATTATTTGTTCTAGCTCTGTGAAGAATACCATTGGTAGCTTGATAGGGATTGCATTGAATCTATAAATTGCTTTGGGTAGTATACTCATTTTCACTATATTGATACTTCCAATCCATGAACATGGTATATTTCTCCATCTATTAGTGTCTTCTTTGATTTCTTTCACCAGTGTTTTATAGTTTTCTATATATAGGTCTTTGGTTTCTTTAGGTAGATATATTCCTAAGTATTTTATTTTTTCCGTTGCAATGGTGAATGGAATTGTTTCCTTAATTTCTCTTTCAGTTTTCTCATTATTAGTGTATAGGAATGCAAGGGATTTCTGTGTGTTGATTTTATATCCTGCAACTTTACTATAATCATTGATTAGTTCTAGTAATTTTTTGGTAGAGTCTTTAGGGTTTTCTATGTAAAGGATCATGTCATCTGCAAACAGTGAGAGTTTTACTTCTTCTTTTCCAATTTGGATTCCTTTTATTTCTTTTTCTGCTCTGATTGCTGTGGCCAAAACTTCCAAAACTATGTTGAATAGTAATGGTGAAAGTGGGCACCTTTGTCTTGTTCCTGACTTTAGAGGAAATGCTTTCAATTTTTCACCATTGCTGTGGGTTTGTCATATATAGCTTTTATTATGTTACCTCAACATATTATGTTACCTCAACATATGTATGTTCCTTCTATTCCTGCTTTCTGGAGAGTTCTTATCATAAATGGATGTTGAATTTTGTCAAAGGCTTTCTCTGCATCTATTGAGATAATCATATGGTTTTTGTTTTTCAATTTTTTTTTAAATTTTATTTTATTTTTAAACTTTACATAATTGTATTAGTTTTGCCAAATATCAAAATGAATCCACCACAGGTATACATGTGTTCCCCATCCTGAACCCTCCTCCCTCCTCCCTCCCCATACCATCCCTCTGGGTCGTTCCAGTGCACTAGCCCCAAGCATCCAGTATCGTGCATCGAACCTGGACTGGCAACTGTTTTTCAATTTGTTAATGTGGTGTATAACATTGATTGATTTGTGGATATTGAAGAATCCTTGCATCCCTGGGATAAAGCCCACTTGGTCATGGTGTATGATCTTTTTAATGTGTTGTTGGATTCTGATTGCTAGAATTTTGTTAAGGATTTTTGCATCTATGTTCATCAGTGATATTGGCCTGTAGTTTTCTTTTTTTGTGGCATCTTTGTCAGGTTTTGGTATTAGGGTGATGGTGGCCTCATAGAATGAATTTGGAAGTTTACCTTCCTCTGCAATTTTCTGGAAGAGTTTGAGCAGCATAGGTGTTAGCTCTTCTCTAAATTTTTGGTAGAAACACCATTTCACGCCAGTCAGAATGGCTGCAATCCATAAGTCTACAAGCAATAAATGCTGGAGAGGGTGTGGAGAGAAGGGAACCCTCTTACACTGTTGGTGGGAAGGCAAACTAGTACAGCCACTGTGGAGAACAGTGTGGAGATTCCTTAAAAAACTGGAAATAGAACTGCCTTATGATCCAGCAATCCCACTGCTGGGCATACACACTGAGGAAACCAGAAGGGAAAGAGACACGTGTACCCCAATGTTCATCGCAGCATTGTTTATAATAGCCAGGACATGGAAGCAACCTAGATGCCCATCAGCATATGAATGGATAAGAAAGCAGTGGTACATATACACAATGGAGTATTACTCAGCCATTAAAAAGAATACATTTGAATCAGTTCTAATGAGATGGATGAAACTGGAACCTATTATACAGAGTGAAGTAAGCCAGAAAGAAAAACACCAATACAGTATAGTAACGCATATATATGGAATTTAGAAAGATGGAAACAATAACCCTGTGTACGAGATAGCGAAAGAGACACCGATGTATAGATCAGTCTTATGGACTCTGTGGGAGAGGGAGAGGGTGGGGAGATTTGGGATAATGGCATTGAAACATGTATAATATCATGTATGAAATGAGTCGCCAGTCCAGGTTCGATGCACGGTACTGGAGGCTTGGGGCTGGTGCACTGGGACGACCCAGAAGGAGGGGAGGGGAGGGAGAAGGGTGGAGGGTTCAGGATGGGGAATGCGGGTATACCTGTGGCAGATTCATTTCAATATTTGGCAAAACTAATACAATATTGTAAAGTTTAAAAATAAAATAAAATTAAAAAAAAAAAAAAAGAAAAGGCAGAGGAACCAGAGATCAAAATGCCAACATCTGCTGGATCATGGAAAAAGCAAGAGAGTTCCAGAAAGACATCTATTTCTGCTTTATTGACTATGCCAAAGCCTTTGACTGTGTGGATCACAATAAACTGTGGGAAATTCTGAAAGAGATGGGAATACCAGACCACCTGACCTGCCTCTTGAGAAACTTGTATGCAGGTCAGGAAGCAACAGTTAGAACTGGACAGGGAACAACAGACTGGTTCCAAATAGGAAAAGGAGTACATCAAGGCTGTATATTGTCACCCTGCTTATTTAACTTATATGCAGAGTACATCATGAGAAACGCTGGACTGGAAGAAACACAAGCTGGAATCAAGATTGCCAGGAGAAATATCAATAACCTCAGATACGCAGATGACACCACTCTTATGGCAGAAAGTGAAGAGGAACTCAAAAGCCTCTTGATGAAAGTGAAAGAGGAGAGTGAAAAAGTTGGCTTAAAGCTCAACATTCAGACAACAAAGATCATGGCATCTGGTCCCATCACTTCATGGGAAATGGATGGGGAAACAGTGGAAACAGTGACAGCCTTCATTTTCTTGGGCTCCAAAATCACTGCAGATGGTGATTGCAGCCATGAAATTAAAAGACGCTTACTCCTTGGAAGGAAAGTTATGGCCAACCTAGATAGCATATTCAAAAGCAGAGACATTACTTTGCCAACAAGGTCTGTCTAGTCAAGCCTATGGTTTTTCCTGTGGTCATGTATGGATGTGAGAGTTGGACTGTGAAGAAGGCTGAGAGCCGAAGAATTGATGCTTTTGAACTGTGGTGTTGGAGAAGACTCCTGAGAGTCCCTTGGACTGCAAGGGGATCCAACCAGTCCATTCTGAAGGAGATCAGCCCTGGGATTTCTTTGGAAGGAATGATGCTAAAGCTGAAACTCCAGTACTTTGGCCACCTCATGTGAAGAGTTGACTCATTGGAAAAGACTCTGATGCTGGGAGGGATTGGGGGCAGGAGGAGAAGGGGATGACAGAGGATGAGACGACTGGATGGCATCACTGAGTCGATGGACTTGAGTCTGAGTGAACTCCAGGAGTTGGTGATGGACAGGGAGGCCTGGCGTGCTGCGATTCATGGGGTCGCAAAGAGTCGGACACGACTGAGCGACTGAACTGAACTGAACTGAGGGATGCATGTGATGTATAATGTGATAAATATAATTAAAACTGCTGTATGTTATATATGAAAGGGAGTAAACCCTAAATTCTTATCACAAGAAAAATACTTTTTTTTCTGTTTGTTTAATTTTATCTATATGAGATGACTGACATTCGCTGCTTTCCAGATGGCACAGTGGTGAAGAATCCACCTGCCAATGCAGGAGACAGACACAAGAAGCACAGCGTTGTTTCCTGAGTTGGGAACATTCCCTGGAATAGGAATGGCAATCCACTCTAGTTTCCCATGGACAGAGGAACCTGGCAAGCTACATCCCATGGGGTCACAAAGAGTTGGACATTACTGGTGACTGAGCATGCAGGCATGCAAACTAATTGTGGTAATCATTTCATGAGGCATGTAAGTCAAATCATTATGCTGTACACCTTAAATTTATACAGTGCTGTATAATAATTATATCTCAGTGAAACTGGAAGAAAAAAATTAAAGAACAGATGCTCTATGTACTTACCACAGCCCCACGTAATGGAAGCATCCACAGTTGGTAACCACAGGGGAATACAAAGGTGAGGTTTCCACCTGCAACTGTGGAGAACAGGGTTAGAATAAGCATGGTTGAGTTTGAAGAACATAAGTAATTGCTATTGTACCTCTGAACCTAGGAAATGCCATTGATCTTTTAAGGCTGTTTCCTTCTGTGGTACTTGTTCATGGCTGCTGCCAAGTACAAGTTCTTTTAAAAAATAAAGAAAGAAAGCTCTATTGAGCCTCTTCCACAAATCACAAATCAAGACACTGAGCTAGGTTCTACCACCCATGTTCTTTCCTAACAACTTCATGAAACTGGCACTGTTTTATTTTGCAAACAGGAGAGTGTATTTCATAGAAGTCAAGCAGATTGTCTAACTTCATACAGCTAGTAAGTGGGTGGCCTGGATGTGAACTCTAGCCTTCTGATACTGACTCAGTGTATATTTGTGTGCTCAAAATCACTCAGTCGTGTCCAACTCTTTGTGACCCTTTAGACTGTTGCCTGCCAGGCTCCTCTGTCCATGGGATTTTTCAGGCAAGAATATTGGATCGGTTGCCGTTTCCTACTCCAGGAGATCTTCCTGACCCAGGAAATGAACCCACATCTCCTGTGTCTCCTGAATTGCAGGGGGATTCTTTACCCAATGAACCACTGTGGCAACCCCAGTGTATATTTAGGTGTTAGTAAAAAGTGAAGCAATCTTAGTGTGAAAAGTAGGTTTATTTTATTAGGAAACATATGACAAGAGTATCTTTTTCAAGATTGTAGATATCATATCTTCTGGAAGCCCCTGGTTAAACTGCCCTGGGATAAGATTGAGAAGAGGGGCAGAATATAAAAGTATTTCCACCCACATTTAAAGGGCACATATAGGAGAACAATCTTGGCCTCTGGGAAGGAGGTCAAAGTTCACATCCAGGCCACCCACTTACTAGCTCTATGAAGTAGAAGGAGGATCAGGAGGTTATAACTATGGGATTGGGCATATATATGAGTTACTCAGAAATGAGGTCAGTATGTGAATCCATATATATGCAGAAATATAATATGCAGAAAAGCAGGTTTTCTCCTAGGAGAAGTTCAGCAAGGACAAGTTAGACCCTCTGTACAGGACAGATTTCAAGCAGGTGGGGCTCAGTATAGGAAAACACAGAGCTGGGTTCAGTTAGAGCTAAATCTCTTAATTTATAAATAAAGTGATGATGTGGATTTGTTTGTCAGAACGGTCCCAGTTTATAAGTGTTGGGTCTTCAATTTGGACAATAAATGTGTATGATCTTTCTGCTTGTAAGGCCCATGATAATCTGGCTCCTCCTTACTTTTTTTTTTTTAGCAGCTATTATTTATTGAGTAATTACTGTATGTCAGGTTACTTTTTCTTTACAAAAAAGTAACCTGACACATCATCTTTAATTTTTATAGCTACCCTGTAAGACAGGTTTTATTAGTTCCGTTTTATAGATGTGGAAAATGAGGCCTAGAGAGAAGTGATTTGCCTAAGAGATGCAGCCAGCAGGTAAACCTGTTTTACTCACTAAACCAGCAAATTTCCAAAGCCTGTGCTCTGCTGTCTGCACTGAACTGGATTCTGCCTACTGTCTCCTCCTTTGCTGGAGGAGGCAAGACACAATCTGTCTTCCTTCTTCCACATGTTCATTTTTAATGGATTTGAGAAAGTTGCCATGTCACCTTTTTTGGGGGGTGGGGGGATAATTTCTTTACAGTCTTGTGGTGGTCTCTGCTGCTAAGTCTCGTCAGTCGTGTCCGAATCTGTGCGACCCCATAGATGGCAGCCCCCCAGGCTTCCCTGTCCCTGGGATTCTCCAAGCAAAAACACTGGAGTGGGTTGCCATTTCCTTCTCCAATGCATGAAAGTGAAAAGTGAAAGTGAAGTCACTCAGTCGTGTCTGACTCTAGCGACCCCATGGACTACAGCCTACCAGGCTCCTCCGTCCTTGGGATTTTCCAGGCAAAAGTACTGGAGTGGGGTGCCATTGCCTTCTCTGAAGTATGATGGTATTCTTGGTTAAATGGCACCCCGCTCCAGTACTCTTGCCTGGAAAATCCCATGGACGGAGGAACCTGGTAGGCTGTAGTCCATGGGGTCGCTAGAGTTGGACACGACTGAGCCATGGAAGCTGGATCCACAGGGTCTGGTTCCAGAGGGAAGAGACAAAGACACTCATCAATAACAATTAGGCACCAAACTGGGGAGACAAAATATAAGATGCCTTCCCTCCCCTAGATGCCATGGGGTCTGGCTTCAACCCCATTTTCCCGATGTAGGAGTGGGATGAGGATGGCATATGCTCTAAGGGAGAAATCATGGATGAGGGGAAACTGGCACAGAACCTCCTTCTCTGGCATCTGGACACAGTTCTCAAGCCTCAGCCTCTTTCGGTGCTTTTGGTTTTCGTCATCCCAACCTCTCCTACCTTTGCAATCTAGTCTCTGCCTTTTCCTCCTATACCCAAACCCTACCCCCAACATCAGCTTTCAAACTGGCAGTTATTAAATATAGGGTTTATTATCTTTATGATGATGTGTGTGCAAGGATGAATTTAAATGACACCCTTCCATGGGCCTCAGAATCTCCTCTGGAGCTGTACTCACAGTCCCTAAGAGAGGAGCCTGGACACATATCTACCAAATCTATCAAACATTGATCATACTTTGTTACCAAACCTCTAAGTCCCTCAATGACTCCCACCTTAGATGCTTACACTTTGGGCACAAGCAGGTATTGGGCTGTAGGCAACAGAGCCCAGGTAACGTGTTGATAGAGCATAGTCATCAAGAGAAAATATGGATTTAATTTAAAGACTGAATGGAGTAGTGACATTTCTGGTATTATCCAGGCTATAGAGATATGTCTGACAGTAGGAGAATTTTCTGGGCAAGGGACCTTCCCACTCCATTAGGTTGCATCGGCAACCTGCAGCCTCCCAAAACTCCAGGGCCCTGGGTCATCGCAGGCCTGCCTTTCCCCCAGGGTTCCCCACCTTTTGTCCTGTGCTGACGTCCGTCCATCAGCACAGTGGCTCCCACGGGCAGGACTCTTACTTGGGGTTAGGGAGTGAGTGCTGCATGTTCTCCTAGGGCGTGTGAGTCAGAATCCCCTGGTGAAGCACTTTGAACTGCACCCCTCCAGGATGATTCTGATATCCACCCACCTCCAAGGCTTGCACCTACTGTTTGATAAGTGCCACAGAGTTTAGGGCTCTGGAGAGCAGAACAGGAGAGACTTCTAAATTAGCCACACGTCTTAGAGCTGTTTCTCCACCCAACTTGGACAGAAGTCTCCCAGACAGATTATGTCAGTGCAGCTAGAGAGGAGACTTGTTAAAATCTGTGCTCTCACTGGCTGAGAAAATTTTTCCCGGAACCCTCAGGGACTGATGGTGGGACTGTAGACTGGCCCAGTCATTTTGGAGAGCAATTTGGCAGTACTTGGTGAAATTAAGAGTGCCTACGCCCTGTGACCCAGCCCCAAGAAACTCAGGCACAGGTTCATTAAGGGATGCATATGAGGGTGTTCTATGCACCACTGGGTGTGGAAATTGATGATGGTGATGGTTAATGCTTGGTGGATGTTTACTGGGCTCTGTCCTTTGCATGTTCTCAGTACTCTACATAAATAGACACTCTTACTATTTCTGTTCTATTTTTTTTTTCATTTTTCTTTTTATTTATTTATTTTATTTTTTAACTTTACAATATTGTATTGGTTTTGCCATATATCAAAATGAATCCACCACAGGTATACATGTGTTCCCCATCCTGAACCCTCCTCCCTCCTCCCTCCCCGTACCATCCCTCTGGGTCATCCCAGTGCACCAGCCCCAAGCATCCAGTATTGTGCATCGAACCTGGACTGGCGACTCATTTCATATATGATATTATACATGTTTCAGTGCCATTCTCCCAAATCATCCCACCCTGTCCCTCTCCCACAGAGTCCAAAAGACTGTTCTATACATCAGTGTCTCTTTTGCTGTCTCGTATACAGGGTTATTGTTACCATCTTTCTAAATTCCATATATTTCTGTTTTAGAAATGAGAACACAGGTATGGGGTGGTGGAGTAAATGGTCGAAGTTCACACAGTTGGTAAGTCGAAATGATGCCAGGTAGTCTGGCTCCCACATGTGCACTCCTAAGCATTAGGTTGCATGGTCTATCTCTGTATCCATCATTGGGAAATGACTAGATGAATAGGGATACTGTTCATCAAGCACATGGGCAAGTCCTAAAAGCATAGAACTGAGTAAAAAAAGAAGAAAAAGAATGAACTCCATAGTTCACTGTCATGTATCATATATATTTATATACTTTCATACATACTTAAAATGTTTACAAAGATGATATAGCATCATGAAATTTCAAAGGTATTAATATACATCCAAGTACATATTAGGATGTGAGGTGGGGGCAAATAGAAGTCAGATATGAAAAGGAAATGTATTAAATAAATAAAACAAAGCCTAACAAATTGAGAGAAGGCCTTGCCCAGAATGGTGATGACTGGGAGCCATGAACTGAGGAGGGGTGTCACTCTGCTCTCTTCTTCTGAGGCGAATATTTCTCCCCTATAATTCCCTTTATGAAAGTAGATGCAAAGCTGCATCCCACTCACTCCTGGGAGAATCAGAGCAGGCAAGCTCATCCTCATTCTCTTCCTTGGGGTACCCCCTACCCTGACCCCCTTAACCCCTTGGGAGCAGCAGAGTCCTAAAACGTATGTGTATGCTGCCCTGTGTTTAATTCCACCTTAAGAAGTAAGTTTAATTCCTCCTTTCTTAGAGATGAAAATAGAGGCAACTCAGAGAGGTAGTGACCTGCACTTGCTCTTATGTGCTCGTGTTCATGTTCAGTGAAACTGGCACCTTACCCAGCTGATAGTGTAGAGCTTCCACCCTGTGGTTTACAACTTACCCCTGGACATTGTCCTGGAAACCACCAGTTCCCTCTGTAGAAACAGCCGTTATTTCTAAGAATCAAAGGAATTTCCCTGTTGTTTGATGAAGACCTTAAAGTAAGGACTATACATTCAGGGATGACAATACAATTATTTTAATCAAAAATTTTCAGGGTTTCATTGGAGTAGGGCATTATTGCAAACCCTTTGAGAAAATTATTTATTTGTATTTCACATATCTCTGGCAATGGCTGATTCTAACAGTTGGCATTGTTAGGACCCGCTCATGCCTCCATGGAAGGCTTGTCTACAAATGAGCATCTCTCAGTCTGTTATTGCTGGAGCATGCCAAAACGTGAATTCCAGCATTTCTAAATGAGTTAAATACAGGCATTGCTCACATTACCATGTATCATGGTTTCCTATACAGATGGAAAATGAATTCATAGTTAATGTTGTAATCAGAACGACTTCAAAGAATGATTCAACAGGCAAATGCACAATGACTCTAAAATGTAGTTACCTCATTCATTCTGTTTTCAGAGTCAGGTTAGCATAAGAATTCTTTCAACCCCCTGATGGTTTTATTTTCACAACACTTATTTGTAGGTTGCCCCCACTGTCTATCTGACACTGGTAGAAGATATAGCTCTGATCAGAAGACAAACTGGCAATGAAACTGACTGGACAAAGTTCTGTAGGGATACACATACAGGACTGTGCAGCTCAAACTGTGGTTTCTGCTTAGAGTGGGGCTCTTTGTAAAAGTCAGCATTCAAAGAACTAAGATCATGGCATCTAGTCCTATCACTTCATGGCAAATAGACAGGGGAAAAGCAAAAACAGTGGCAGACTATTTTCTTGGGTTCCCAAATCACTGGAGACAGTGACTACAGCCCTCCTAGAAATTAAAAGATGCTTGCTCCTTGGAAGGAAAGTTATGAGAAACCTAGACAGCGTATTAAAGAGCAGACATCACTTTGCTGACAAAGGTTTGTATAGTCAAAGCTATGGTTTTTCTAGTAATCACATATGGACATGAGAGTTGAACCATAAAGAAGGCTGAGCGCTGAAGAATTGATGATTTCAAACTCTGATGTTGGAGAAGACTCTTGAGAGTTCTTTGAATAGAAAGGAGATCAAACCAGGTCACCCTTAAGGAAATCAACCCTGAATATTCATTGGAAGGACTGATGCTGAAGCTCCAATACTTTGGCCACTTGATGCAAAGAGCTGATTCACTGGAAAAGATCTTGTTGTTGTGAAAAATTGAAGGCATGAGCAGAAGGTGATGACAGAAGATGAGATGGTTGGATGGTATCATTGACTCAATGGACATGAGTTTGAGCAAACTCTGGGAGATAGTGAAGAACAGGGAAGCCTGGCATGCTGCAGTCCATGGGGCTGCAAAGAGTTGGACACAACTGAGCGAATGAACAACAATTTCATAAATTATGTGAAAAGGCTGTATCAGGATCCTTAGCAAAGAGTGGGGAGGTTTGGAGAGGCAGAGGTGGGGAGGCAAGAAGGCTGAGTAGCAGTCTTCAAGTTGTGAAGTCAGGAAGGAGGAGGAGGGTGAAGTGGGTACGGAAGTGCAGAGGGTGAAGAATAAACCTGAGGAGGGTGTGCCTGAAGGGGAGTGGATGGATAGCGTAGAAGGTGGGGATGATCAGGCTTGGCCTTAGATTGTGAGACTGAACTGCAGAGTGGCTAAAAGTGGGTCTCACACTGATGTCTATTGACTGTGGATCTGAAAGCCTGCACCCAGAGCATTCTGGCAGAGGTCATTTTGGATGCGTGTTCCCAGTTCTCGCTAACATCCAGACACAGAAAGGGGTCTGCTATGGGGCAGAGCACATTTCCATGGAAGCAGCTCTTGCAATGCTCAGATTCTGGCAGTTCACTGAAAGACGTCCGAATGCTCAGAACACACCTCTCCCTGAGCCTACTTACAAGGCTCTCTGAGGTGACTTGGGGAGCCAGGCTGGGGGAAGAGTGGACATTCCTTTAAAATGATCGTCTATGATATAAAATGGCTACAGCACAAAGACAGGTACAAAGTCCCATCTCTGGATGCCTGCAATCTAGTCTAGATCAGGAGACACGGATGCACGCGGGATGCTCCTGACAAAACCAACCCCATGTTTGTCTGACATTTTCCACTTTTAGATAATTTTATACAATGACTTCATCTAATCTCTCGAAGGAATTCTTGTAAAGTCAGGAAGGCAGATACAGTGGGGTCTATTTTATAGTTGTACAAGCTGACATCTAGAGAGGCCAAATACTTGCCGAAATTAGTTTATGTAAATGACGATAGGCCCAAGACTAGAATTCAAGTCTCCATATTTCTAGATTAGTGTTATTCTACTGGACCTTGTTGCCTCCATAACAAGGGTCACTAACATTTAAATCAAGGCCTCCTGATAACTCTTTCAGTGTCAAGCATTTGCTGGAAGTTAGGGAATAAATGGAGACTACTGTCCTCAGGATATAGTCTAGTGGACAAGATAGGAATATTAAAACCCTTTTACTGAAATATACGTACAGGAAATGCAGAAATGGCCAAGTGTTCAGCTCAGTGAACTATCACAATGTGAACACACCCTTGAAATCACCACCTAGATTAAGAGGCACTCCAGCAGCCAGCCCTCTTGGTGCCCCTGGGACTGAAGTGCTTACAATTAAATATGTCACAAGGTAGATCAACATTAAGGCAAATAGTTGCGGAAATTAAACTTCCAGATGGTAATAAAAGAAGCAAAGGTCACTGAAGGAGGTTTCCCAGCTGAGGTGCACTGAACAGCCACCTCAGTGCAGGTAAATTACAGGAAAGCATCCTAGGTAGGAGATCAGAGAAGCAACGGCAGGAGAGATTTTCAAAGAAAGGGAAGAAGTCTTCCCATAGGAAGAGGAAGGGTGCTGGGGAGGGTTTGAGCAGCCCATGCAGCTGACAAGACCCAGTGAGCCGCTGCAGCCGCCTACCCCCACTGATAACGTACCAGTACTGTCTCCACAGCTGCATGCTTTTCAGTTACCCTCTCCCCAAAACTCTTAACCTTATTCTTACACTCTGTGAGGTTTCCATGTTGGCAAGAAAGGTGAGAAAATGTCAAGCATACCCAGATGAGGAGACTTAGAAGAGATGCTTGTGGCTTTAGCTCAGCTGCCTGGACTACAGCCTTTCTAAGGTACCGTCTAAGATCAATCATGGGGTGAAGGAGCCACACAAGCACACTTCTTGCACAATTTAGAGAGAATTGTGCAGTGGATGTGTTTTGACTGCACTCTTCTTTAGGAGAGACCATTGACAGTGTTTGTAGAACAAGTGATATAGGTGATTAAGAACACTAAACTTTGGTTTTCTCAATAAACTTTCTTATTTTCTCAAATATAATTGCTTATTATCTAACTTAAAAAGGGGCGATTTGTCTATCTATGAAGTTATTCCTTTAAATATTTCAAAGTGGGACACTAAAATAGGATGCTATGTTAAAGAATAGTTGGGTTGATCACCCCTTCATTAACTGTTTACACCAGTCCAGGAAAGAATCAGAAGTCTCAGGGTGTTCTTGATCTTCTTCATGAGGACATTCATCTGGACTGCTATTTTCCAAGAAGACTCCTTCAGACAAACAGTAGAGTCTTCGGCAGTTATGTCAGGGGCAGCAATTGGGGAGTTTTCAGGTATTTAGGAGAGTGATGTTAGGGATAGAAAAATCGTGTATATGGGTGTGGTGCTTGTGTGAGTTTGGTGAATGGCAAAGGACCACCCTATTTCTGGTACCTGCCCAAGCATCCACCTTTCTCCATCACAACCCTACTCTTCCAAATCGGCTTCTTTCAAGCCTCTAGTTGTCAGTCCACTCTCAAGCCAGGTTCCTATCTCAATGGTTTTGTTTTCTTTTTAATGCTTCCTTGGTGGTTTAGCAGTAAAGAATCTGCCTGCAGTGCAGGAGACGCAAGAGATGTGGGTTCAATCCCTGGGTTGGAATGGTCCCCTGGAGTTGGAAATGCCACTTTAAAAAAAAAAACAAAACTATTTCCGATTGTGATCAGGGAGAAAATGTTTGCCTTACAAAGACACACAGACACACACATTTTAAAAAGCCCCTTTGAAAATCTACCTGTATCATCTATTGTATACTTTGATGTTTTCCTTTATTCTATTCTTTCACTTAAAAAATGCTGAATTCCACCCACCAAACTAATTTTCACAATCTATGGCTTTTCGTAAAGAATCACTCCATCTCAGTTCAGGAAAGTTATTAATAAAAAAGGTAGATTTTTGTTTTGCTTTGCTTTGGTTTTTGATAAGCATTAAGGTTTCACCACTGCTTTAAATTTTAAAATTTTACCCCTGAGGTTCATAAGGCTCTCTCAGCAGCCTGGATAAAAGAGAAAGCTTCTATGTAGACCCTCAGTTTTCTCTCACCTATGAGAGAAAAGACTCTTGGGTCCTGCCCTGCACACTGTGTGAGAGAGACTCGCAAGAGCAGTGGGAATTCTTCCCAAGTACACAGGAGTCAGTTAAGAGGGTGCAATGGACATGCGATGCAATAGCTCTTCCAATACTGTAATTCTAATTGCTTTAGCATGTGGACAAAATACCACAGGGCAGCTTACTATTTGTAATAAAAACGTGCTATGATAAAGCGGATCCAAGAAAGTTTGGGAAGAGGGCTACAAAAACAGAGAAGTTGGGTTTGACCTCAAAACTCATTTTCACAATGTTATTTTTAACTAGTCTCAGTTCTGGACTACCTTCTCATTGCTATCATCTTCACATGTACATTGAGCAGTCATGTCTTCCTGCTACTTGAATCTAAAGGTCATCCAAGAAGACATTTGCCTAGACTAACACTTGCCCTCTGAGAAAAACTCACCAATATGAACACAGCAGAGGAAAAGGAAGCACATGTGCCTTAACCAAAATGGTACATGATAATTTGTTCAAATGAAACCACCACCTTCTGCTCCTCCCTACATCTCTTTCAAGTACTTCTCGCTTGCACTTATAGCTTGATCTTTTAAAAAGTTTTATTCTGTGTGGGCTAGTTTGGCCCTCAAGGTACAATAAGGAGAAACATGTTGATAGCCTGTTCCAATTTTCTGCAGGATAATTTTTGACAAAGGAAATCATTCTTTGTGGCCCAAGACTTATTGATTTTCCCTTAGACACAAGAGACTGAAAGCAAAGGTCCCAGACAGGTCTAAGGAACACATAGTCTGTGGGCCGAATAATCAAATCTGAGGGCATGAAAGCATCTGAAAAGTGTTGCAAGAAAACTAAGCATTTGAAAAGATATATGGTTAAGTGTTACTAAGTAAATAAAGCTGCAGTGCCACATGCATAAGAATGCTCCTCCTGTGGCTTTAAGTATAATGATGGTGTCGGGAACATACCCTAGATGGGAAAAGTAGTCAGAGTCTGGGTAAGTCTCCCATATTCTCATGACTTTTCTTGGGGATAAACCATCCTAAGTAGAGAAATCTTCAGGTGACAGTTTGGAAGCCGTTTGCATACATGAGAGAAGGGCAAAAAAAGAATTGTAAGGGAGTCTGTGAAGGGCATAAATAGACTTACTTTGGGGGGAAACAATGCATTGCTGTAGAGAGAGTGATAACTATAAGGCAAATTCCCATCTGGTGTAATGCTGCCCTGGATTTCCCACAACCATTCTAAGGATATAAACATCTAGTGAATTTGTGTTCTTAAACCAAATGCGACCAACCAATTAAGCATGTATGAGAACCAGAAAAACTCTGGTCGTGACAACAGCAGGGAGAATCAACCAGGAGGCCACCTTCCTCTTATGTCTGGAAATGCAATTTTAAGTTGGAATCTGAATCAAGATCTTGTTTGTGGGTGCATTCATCCTGATACCTCTCTCTGAAACACGTAGCCTTGGCTGACTGCTTTGGCAAGCTGAGGCTTGAATTAGGCCAGACATTAACTTAACTCAAATGATTCTCTCATTCATGTTCATTCACTCATATTTTCTCCCTCTCCCCATCTCTTCCGAGCCCCCCACGCCCACCCCTGCCTCTCTTTCTCTCGTTGCAAAGCTTAAACCAAGAAGTCCCAGGCTCTCATCTCAGTTGTGGCCATGCCAGCAGAATCGTGGCAGAACACACTGCTTTCTTAAGTCCTGCTTTTAAGATTTATTCTTCCAGAATTATAGGCTAAACCTTTACTAATGTTTCTTGCAAAATTGAGGAGCATGCATCCATAAAGGTACAAATTATTATTTCTTCTCTTCTGTTCACACAAACACTCTCTTTCAGAAGTTGCTACATTAAGAAAACATCGAACAGCATCTGCTTATATCAGTAAAACTGCACAGTCTTCCTGAACTGAGGGTTCAAAATAACAGGAAGAAAAATACACCAAATGTTATACCTGAGGTAACAGAATGAAATATGGAATGGAATTAAAAGCATTTAGCACTTTTTTATTTTTAAAACAATTTTTTTGGTGACCTTACAAATTCTGGTGGTTTAGGGTCTTGGCTTAGTGCATTAATCCTGAAATCCCTATTGATAGAAAATGTTACTGAAATGGGGAGACTTCTTGATTAGGAGAGAATGGATAGCCATATGGGAACTGGTCCTTGTTTTTAGGGGCTTGTTAGGCTTCATGAGAAGGAATATTGGAAATAACAATTATTCTATAGAGCTCATTGATTGAGCCCCATCTTTGGATTCTCCAAAATTCTTCAAACATAATGCCTTTTGGGAATTATTTAGAATGTTGATTACTTGATAGAGTGAATGGTTTTTCTGAGCTCCACATTCCTATAAGAGTGTCTGGCCACAGCATTCAGAGTTGAAATTGGCCAAAGTTCTGATAACTACCACGCAAAATCCTTTCAAAGGGTCAAGTTTGACAAGTCTTAACTCTGCTCATTTCCTGTAATGTGACCTCTCTGTGACATTACTGTGAGTCCACACCAAAGTCAAAGGAAATGATGGCATTTCCTTTAACTGTGAGTGGGACTTTAGGCGACTTTTTGTTGTTGTTAAAACTATTCATATATGCTAACTACATTTCCAAAAGGATGATGGTATAATGTCTGCTACTGCACTTGCACCTCACTAGTGACCTGGGTCAGTTGCTTGTATACCTGTTAGTAGATTCCAGTTAGGTGGGCAGTGAGAGGTTACTTAAAAGAACAAGTTTTTTCAGTTGGTAACTTAAAAACAAGTTATCAACTCCTAACTTCTTTTCACTTAGTAGAAACTCCATAAGCATTTTCTTACTTAAATTAATTTAAACTCTGGTATTCTACTCAGCTCCAGCCTATAGCAAGATCAAGATGATTCACATTCAAAGGCATAGGACATAGGGGATCTGTAGTGGGGTGAAAGCTGCCCACACTCAACCAAAAAAGATAGGTATATGTCTTTATCCCTATAACCTGTGACTATGATTTTATTTAGAAAAGGAGTCTTTGCAGATGTTATTATTTTAAGGGTTTTAAATATTAGATATATAAATATATATTTAAATATAGATTTTATCCTGAATTATCTGGGTGGGCTCCAAATTCAGTAACAAGTGTCCTATGAAAAACACAGAGGACAGACATGCACAGTGGAGAAGGTGATGTGAAGGCAGGGGCAGAGACTGGAGGGATATATCTGCAAGTCAAGAACACTGATAATTGCTGGTGGCCACCAGAACCTAGTAGAGAGACCTGGACCTGATTCCCCCTCAGAGCTTCCAGAAGAAATCAGTGCTGCTAACACTTGGATTTCATACTTTCCCCTCCAGGACTGTGAGAGAAAGAACATCTGTTGCTTTCAGCCAGTAAGTTTATGATAATTATTTATAGAAGCCACAGGAATCAAACACATGATCTCCAGAAAGTCCAGAGAAAGAAGAGTATTTATTTCTCAAAGGTTGAACATCCCTGCTGTTCTCATCTTACAGTATGAATTAGGAGGCAAGCCAACATGGACTGGCCATAGAGTCTCACCTCCCATGCCATACTATACTGCAAAGTTCACCCAGCAAGGACTTCCTACTTCTGAGTTTTGGTCTGGCTTCACCTTGGGCAAGTTACTCTTTCTGTCTAGACTTCAGTTACCTTGTTACAAAATGGAGGTGCTCTTGTTGCACCCGTGGACCTCACAGGTGTGTATTAAGCAGGGTGGAGGGGCATGAGTTAGTAGAATGGGTATTTGTGAGAAGGAATAACTTGAGTGGCACAATGTGAAGCCTGGCTAGTAAAGCACTGAACAGCAGATGACATCTAGGTTTAGTAATAGTCTCCTACCAGTAGATTTGTGGCTCCTATGTAATTTTGAAGAGGGGGCTTTTGCTCACTTATTTTCCACACAGACCCAGACCAAAGCTTATATATCATTACATTTATAACAGTCTTCAGCTGACAACACAGCTGTGTCAGCTAGAGTGCTTGCAGCTGAGTCAATATAAATTGTAACCAAGAATACTGTAAGCCAGAAAAATGGTCCACTCTAAAAAGAACGTTAGTCCCAAGGGAGGCCACCTGGGGCCCTGAGTTTTCACATGGAAGGTTAGAGCTTTCTCTTGGGCCCTATGAATGAGCCATCCTTGCTGTTCCACAGCCAGCCTGTGCCCAGCCAGCTGCAGTGTGAAGTGAAAGGGATGCTACAGAGCCTCCCCTTACTCATCCTAAAGGGTGGGGCACAGGAGCACCCAGGACAGGCACAGGAGCCTGCCCTTGAGGACCCACAACAGGTGATCCTGAGTCCCCATGAGAACCCTGTTCCAGTCCTTGCCTGGGTGCCAAGGAGTTGAAATTGGATTGAACGACATTTCCTTGATCACCCAGTTTATGGACAGTCTGGGAACAGAATTTAGATTTCTGAAGGATATGCTCCACAGAGCATTTGTGGAAAATGAGTCTGTGATGCAGGCAAAACCTATCCCACAAAGCTGCTCCCAGTCCAGGATCTAATGTCTGTTATGGTTAGAATCTTGGCTTTGTCTTTATTCATTGAAGGACATTACTTTTCTCAGCTTCAGTTTCTCATTTGTAAAATAATTCCATCTAACACATGGCATTGTTGTAAATATTAAATCCTTATATAACTGTGCCTTGACTTCTAATATATGGAACAATTCTCAGAGTTTTCTGAAATGGTGACCTGGGTTATATTCCTCAATTTGACTGGAATTAAAACGTCCATTTCTTGCTTAGATCAACTGATTTTTTGTCAACCCATATTGTTGCTACACACTACAATACACATATTATTTTCAGGTACACATGGTACATCACTCAGAGAAATTTGAGAAGACCTGAATAGAGATGTAGGCTTCCTCAGTGGATCAAATGGCAAAGAACCTACCATCAATGCAGGAGACCGGAGTTCGATCCCTGGGTTGGGAGGAGCTTGGTAGGCTGCAGTCCATGGGGTCACTAGGAGTCGCACACGACTGAGCGACTTCACTTTGACTTTTCACTTTCATGCGTTGGAGAAGGAAATGGCAACCCACTCCAGTGTCTTGCCTGGAGAATCTCAGGATCGGGGGAGCCTAGTGGGCTGCCGTCTATGGGGTCGCATAGAGTCAGACACAACTGAAGCAACTTAGCAGCAGCAGCAAGAACTAGGAAGAGGAGGAAATCTAAATTTGTAGAAAGTGTTACCAATGGTGAAGGTATGAATTTAAATTCTACCTTGTTTACTATGCTTTTCCTGGTAATCTCCCATAATTACCTCCCTACTCCCAATATCTTTTTTTCTTTAGCTGAAGATGGCATTTACAGCGTTGGCTTCGACCATTTTGGAGAGTTACTCAGTTTTCCTGGGTCTCTTCCACATATATAAGTATATACACTATTAAACTTTTGTTTTTCTCCTGTTAATGCCTTATGTTAATTTCTCTTCCTTACTGGTCCCTCACAGAGGCACAGCTCCTGACCAAATGCCTTTTCCCGCCCTGTTCTACCTGGTTACATGGAGGTCATTCTTACAGCTTTGGTTGTACAGGAATTCTTGTGCCAGTTTCCAGTTAGTTTTTCATGAGAATTATTCAACATGATGTGCTTGTTGGGGGATGAGCTCCATGTACTCCTATTCTGCTATCTTAAGCCCCTTTTTGAGTTAAGTTTTATTCAGGCATCTTACTGAGGACTATAACCTGGAAGACAGCCTCTCAGAGGGCTCAGAGAAATAGCTCTTAAGAGGTAAGGGAGAAGCCAAGATATATAGGAGTTTTGGGCTGGCTGGAACAAAAAAATGTAGTTGAATATAAAAAGATTACTGTTTACCACAAGAACAAACATCTCAAATTAATGATTTTCTTTTTTACATACAGAAAGACTCAAGAGTCTGGTGAAATTATTCCTTAACTATGGATCTTAACTATCTAGGGCCAGTATCTAAAGCATAGCATGCTTTCTGTTTTTCTCCATCCTAAATTCTCCTCAGGGTGTACTGTCAGTGGCAGCTGCAGTGTTTAATGATTTGAAGAACTGGGATGGTAGACAATATTCTTCGTTTACTGTAATGGCAGGCAACAGTCCTTGTCCACAGTTGCTAGAGCACTTTGCTAGGGGATTATGGTACTGCTGTTGACTAACAAGATGACCTCCTTTCTAAGGCCAATTTACATTCCCACAAACAGTACCTAAGAGTTTCCTTTTCTCCATATCCTTACCAACACTTGTCATTTGTTGTCTTTTTACAAAAGCCATTCTAATAGGTATGAGGTAGTATCTCATCTTAGTTTCGATTTGCATTTCCTTGATGCTTAGTGATGTTGAGCATCTTTTCATATGTCTCCTGGCCATCTGTATGTCTTCTTTAGAAAAATGTCTGTTCAGATTCTTTGCCCACTAAAGAATTTTAACACTGTTTATTAATGTATTAAAAAATAACAGTTGCAAACCCATTACATGTTTAAGTGAATGACACATTTTAATTAAGAACAAATATTCCCTAAGGAAAAAAAAGTAATGGTAAAATGGCATTCTTTTATATCTTTGAAAATCTCTGATTTCATAGAAGACAGGTGGATTCTCACATCTGCTTCAGCATTCAAACTATTGTGAAATGATATTTCAGTTAAAGCTTATGAAGAAAATATGGTTCCTTAGGGCTATGTAGTTGGAAATAGTCAACCTCATGAGACCCCTGAAATATAATCTTAGGAACTTCCAGGACTCCTCAGTCCTCTCTTTGAAATTCCCTATTCTAATGTTATGACTTCCACATTATCATTTTGGACTTCTCATGCTGACCAACCAGCAAAAAAAGAGTTCTATAATGGCAGGGGTAACTGGTCCTGATTACCATCTGGAGATAGGAGATATGATAGTTAATATTTAATTCTAGAAGAGAGGAAAATAATCTAGAACTCAGGAAATCCAATGGATCACTTTTTATTGATTTCATATATGGTGATAACCTTAAATAGGCAATTTAAGCAGTGTCAGTCTAACAAAAGCGTGGTTAGACTCAGATCCCTCAGTGATGACGTATAGGCTACCACATCAAGCAACCAAGACAAGCCAAATTGCTTAACAAGTAGTAGAGAATGGAGATGATGATTATTAACTACAACTTTGGGACCAACTGTACCAGTGGAGCCTGTATCTTGCCCTATCAACCTAGTGTTGTCTTTTTTAAATCTTTAAGTTCTAATGAATCACCTTCTTGAGGAATCAGTGATGGGACTGAGTCAATTTAACACAGGACCCAGGGGAATCTAAGTGGTGCAAAGGGTAGACTACAGCAGACACTGTTGGAACCCAACCCATGTACCCTCAGTATGCATCAGTTTGTTGTGTACTGATTGATTTCTCCTTCAAGCCCCTGAGTCTCAAGTCACTGAGATCCATACAAGTGGAACACTGGAAGTGTTTGGAGGAGATAATGCCCTGGAGCATCCCTCAAACAATGATGGAGTCAATGAATAAATACCCCAGCTCCTTATGCCTTGGTTGAGAAAACTCTGAGGTCCCTCGTGGGATAAGCCTCAGCTGACACAGTATAAATTGCTTATTATCAAACCCTATATTGCTTTTCTCCTTTCCCTGTTTCACTTCCCTATTGCCCTACCTGTGATTCATTTGATATGACCTCAAATAAACAGAATCCAACTTAAAGACAACTTCCTATCCACTGAAATGTATCTGAAACTTTTCTGACCTGGTTATTATTACATCAGTAATTCTAAGTAATTGTTACATACATTCTAGTGAAAGAGTTCACAATTTGCTACTCCTTCTATATAATGGTTTGAAGTTACAGCAGCTCTAAAGTTAATAAATTAAAGAAATGTGATGTGGAAACGGAAAGCAGTGGGTGGCTAAATGGGTGACTAAATGGGTGGAGAAGGTATTCTGGAACAGGAGGGACTTTCTTATTCTGTTGTGGGTAGGAGTGACCTTGACATGTGGATGGGTTACTTCTTGAAATACTTCTCCTTTTTATTTTTAGTCATCTTTAAGTGCTAATGTGTTAGCATCCTGCGTGTGTTTAGCAATTTTTAGAGTTTATTTAAAAAATAAAATTGTTTTCACTGACAGTCCACATTTGGTCTCAGAGATATGTTTTTATTTGTTTCTTCTTATGACATTCTCTTCTTATACAGAAATGTATATTTGAACTTCAACTAGAATTCTTTAAGGGCAAGAATAAAATAAATGTTCTGTAGTATTGTACCTATTCTTCTGGGTAAAAGTGTATGTTTGGATTGGCTTAAGGAAAAAATAAATAAATGGAAAATGGTTTGTTGAATAGTAGTTAAAAGATAGATTTGAAAGTTCAAAATAACCACTAAATATGCATTTCTGTGGAGGAGGAAATTGCAACCCACTCCAGTATTCTTGCCTGGAGAATCCTATGGACTGAGGAGCCTGGCAGATTACAGCCCATGGAGTCACAAAGAGTCAGACATGATTGAGCAACTGAGCATGCATGCATACATGCATGCATTTTTGAGGAATTGCATTTATATGATGTTTGTTTCATGATGGTATAATTGATAGCCACTGCTAATTTGGGGGAAAGTTAAAGATATTTCTAGAATAGTGTTTTCCATTTTCATTTTGATCACAGCCACTTGGGAAATTGGTTAAATACAGATTCCTGGATGCCACACAAGACTTACCATATCATAATCCCTTTGCAGAAGGGTCAGGAATCTCCTCTTAATATAGTCATCCTTGTTGATTCTATTGTGGAGGGTTCTTGGGTCAGACTTGAGACACACATCCAGAGATGGATATGAGTTCTGAACAGAACTCAAGGCTGAAGTTTATCATAAACTAAAGAAGGAACTCCAGTGGGCAGAGTTTACAGTGATGCCATCCATGTGAGGCTAATAGGGAAGAAGTTAGAAACCTGAGCTGGATCACATGAAGCTGGATCAGCTCAGATATTAGGACAAGAAACAGGATAAGGTCTGCAAACCCAGGCACCAGCTAGCTATGGCATCATTATGTACTTTAAAAGTCAAACTTTATTTATTGGTGTATTCTTGTTTCATTTCCCTATTTTCCTCCCAGGGCATATAAAAAAAGTCTTCTTTAAAGTTTGAGATTGACAGTGTTGACATCTCACCTTAATAGGGAATTTACATATCTCTAGGTCAAACTGGAGAAGGAAATGGCAACCCACTCCAGTGTTCTTGCCTGAAGAACCCCAGGGATGGGGCAGCCTGGTGGGCTGCCATCTATGGGGTCGCACAGAGTCAGACAAGACTAAAGTGACTTAGCAGCAGGTCAGAGTGGTGGTAGCTACACTGTCTTACCTCAGAGAACTCCATGCAGAAGGTGAGATCCTTGGAAAAGTATCAATTAGTTATCCATCTTTTTTTACACTAAATTGTTTTTCTTTCTGGCTAATCATTGAAAGTTCTGGGTTTTATTTTAATAAAGAAGTAAGCTTCCTCATCAGCTTCCTGAATTCTTCTAATAAGGTTTAAATGCCAGTTTTCAGCTCCAAATGCTAGATGACTCCAAGTAAATTGATTTAAATAATAAGGAAATTAATAAATCCATAGGTAAGATGTGTTTCTGGAATGGCTGATTTAGTGGTTCAACATGTCTTCAAACATGAAAATATTTTCCATCTCTCTCTGGGTCAAAGCAATTTGCATCAACCTAAGATTGGTTTGTCTTATATTTATAGAATGGCGTCATTAGGAATCAGAGTGATGTGTTTCGTTATACATGTTCAGCAGGAGAGAGTAACAGCATCTCTTCCAATCATGAACTAAATGTCCTTTCCATGTTAACTAGTAAGAACTCATCCCTGACTGGAGATAAGGTCAGTTTTCCCTAAGTAACATGGATTGAAAAGAGGAGTAATTGATACTTAATAATTATTTGGAATCTTTTTGGAGAAGATGGGAGAGGGAATGGATACTAGAGAGGCATTCAGTGATCCAGTCTACTTATATTGTAGAGCTTTCCACTTAAAAGTTAATGTCTCAGCTTAGGAAGTAACTTTGTACAATTCATCCCTCCCAGGTAAAGTTAAAATTGCTTCCCATGACTCATAGAAGGATCCAGGGAGCCCCTTGGGCTTAGGGTGTCCTGGGATAGATAGAGCAGCAAGATAGTCCATATATTGTCACTTCAAATAACAAAGAAAAATTTAGTGGCAAGAATGGTTGTTGTTTCTACTGAGAAGTCAATTTAGTGAGTTTTTGGTACAAATGGAGAAAAATTCCCTCCATTTGGTCCTAGATAAAGCTTTTGGGATGATTCTCATTTATGTGAACACTGGGTAGAAGATGGAGAGGACTATGATTCTTCTCATAGTTAGTACTTTTTCCCGATTATTCATCCTCTATTTCCAGGTCAGTGCCCCTTTTCTCCACCCCTTCCAGCTCATCCTTTTCCCAGACAATTCTCCCCATCCAATGACTCCCTTTTTCTCCTGCCTCTACCTCCTAATTTTAGTACTCTCCAGAGCTCCATCCCTAGACCCTCTATCAAGCCCAAAGGACCTATACTATTTACTTTTGTTTCATGCAATCAATCTTTAATAGCTATGAAATTCAGAGCCCAAATTACTAGCAACTAAACACTAGTTTCTCTCTCCAGGGTAGGAAGGCTTAGTCATTAGACTCTTCCTGGGGGGAAGGAAAAATGTTTGCTTTCCTTCTTAGGGGTGGAAAGTGATGGGAACAGATGAAGGGCAAAGTTCCCTCCATCCTAGAATGGGTTGAATCACTCGTCCCAATGCAGAGAAGCAAAGACAAACAGGAAACAGGTACTGACATTTCCATATTAAAACATGGAATAATTTCCCTTTTAAACATTCACATCCTGCTACCTTTGTATTGGGTTTCTCTGGTGGTTCAGATAGTAAAAAATATGCCTGCAATATGGGAGACCTGGGTTCAATCCCGGAGTTGAGAAGATCCTCTGGAGGTGAACATGGCAACCTACTCCAATATTTTTGCCTGGACAATCTCCATGGACAGAGGAGCCTGGCGGGCTACAGTCCATGGGGTTGACAAGAGTCAGACACAACTGAGTGACTAAGCACAACACCTTTGTATTACTGTATGTTGTGTCTCGTATCTCTAGAGTAATTCCTTACAATTAAGGGAGAAAATTATGACATCCTGAGAGTTTCATGAGTCTTGGCGTCCGAATGCCCTCTGCCTGATGGTATCAGAGTGGGCTACTGGAATTAAAACCAGTGTCAGTGATCCCATTATAAACTTCTATTTTGTATTAAACTATCAGGACCTTGGTCACCAAATTTCCTGGGAAGACTCAGTGTAGGAGCACAGCTAATGGTGGAATTTTATCACACTGAGCAGTTTAGATATTTTAATAGTGTGGAAATGCAAGATGAATATGAAAAAGCAGCTGTGTTTTATTAGAAAAATCCATAGATAGTACCACATACAAGTCAGAGGATTATGAGAATTAAGAAAGAACATTTTGCCACCTGTTGAGCAGACACCTGAATCTTTAAGGGCTGAAATATTTACTTGGTGTGTACTGGCCAAAGAGTTAAGGTTTCCTGTTTCCTTGTCTTTTATTAAGAGGAGAAAAAGAGTAAATTCTCTCCCTCCCACATTCAACCAGTTAATTTTAGGCCACAGAGTTTATTAGTATTCAGTTATTTATCTAGGCTTGAATAGATAAAAATAAACAAGCTGTTTCAGATTTCTATAAGCACAAGCTTATTTTCCCCTCAGGCGCAAGTATAACTGTCTCTGTTTGCTACCAGTGATCAGCATGTAAGATGGCCATTTTCATGAATGTATTTTGTTTTGTGAAAGGCTACATTCTTCTGGGCTCTGCCTAACAGCATCTTTATGTGTCTGTTTCTCTTTCTACTAAACTTTTACCTCCAAGCCACAAAATACCAAAGCAGGTAAAATATCTTTTCTATCTGTTAAGAATATTCTCCTCCACTAAAAAATGGAAAATTCTCATGTCATCCCCAGTGTTGCCACACGATAGAGCCTCAGGTAGCTATTTAAATTTAAATTCATTAAAACATGAAAAGATAAATTATTCAGTTCCTCATTTGTACTAACCATATTTCAAAGGCTCAGTAGCTGCTTGTGGCTAGTGATTACCATACTGAACAGCACTGAACATTTTCATCTTTTCAGAAAGTACTATTGGATAGAGGCTCAGCTCAGTAAAGATGCAAATAGAAAGCTATGTCCAATTCCAGTTGGCTATAATTTATTTTTAAGCTAGTTTAAGGATTTAATTGGGTATAACTAGAAATATTTTGTTTTTGTTCTCTAAATAGCTCAGATTTTTTCAATCTGTGAAAAACAAGCTCTTGGATAGACAACTAGAGAGTAATGATGCAAAAGTTAGACAGTCCTAGGTAGGTCTAGCTCAGATGTCTTTACTTACCAGCTATACAGCCTCCCTTAATCATGTTGCCTGCTCTGCCAGTTTCATCATCAATAGGCAAGGGTTGTGTTGTATTTATTTTTGTACCCACAGCACTTAGAACAATAGGTATTCATCAAGCTAAACAGTGAGATAATGTACATGGAGGATCCTCTCTGTAGCTTTAACCTGTTCTTTAATCTATCAACATATAACTAGATGGAGGATTTTATTCATTAAATTTTGAAGAAAGATGCCTCGGTGATATGAAACTTGGGGAGAAGAAAAGATGTCTAAAGAGGATTTTTAGAAAGCTTTAAGAAAATTGCAACAAAGGATCGAGTAAATTCTTGAAAGCTTTCTGAGTCAGAGTGATGTAATTTAAATGTTTTGGTTGCACCTGGTTTCAAAGTAAGACTAACCAGGCCTCATTTTATATGGGTTGCAATCATATGAGAGAATAAATATAGATCATGTAAATGAGTTTCTTTTACATCATCTTCTTCTCTTATTCTTTGTTCCACAACCCTTACTTCCTCAAGGTCTGTATTGGAGCCATAGTTTTAGGTGAGCTTAGAGAAAGTACAATAACCCCCTACTCAATGGACATGGGTTTGGGTGGACTCCTTGAGTTGGTGATGAACTGGGAGGCCTGGCGTGCTGCGGTTCATGGGGTTGCAAAGAGTCAGACACGACTGAGCGACTGAACTGAACTGAACTGTAGAATCCAGCTTTCCTTATATAGATCACATATATAGGTCCATCTATTCAAACCTATGGTTTTTCCAGTAGTCATGTATGGATGTGAGAGTTGGACTATAAAGAAAGCTGAGCACCGAAGAACTGAAGATTTTGAACTGTGGTGTTGGAGAAGACTCTTGAGAGTCCCTTGGACTGCAAGGAGATCCAACCAGTCCATCCTAAAGGAAATCAGTCCTGAATATTCATTGGAAGGACTGATGATGAAGCTGAAACTCCAGTACTTTGGCCACCTTATGTGAAGAACTGACTCATTGAAAAGACCCAGATGCTGAGAAAGATTGAAGGTGGGAGGAGAAGGGGATGACAGAGGATGAGATGGTTGGGTGGCATGAGTTTGTGTAAGCTCCATGAGTTGGTGATAGACAGGGAAGCCTGGCATGCTGCAATCCATGGGGTCACAAAGAGTTGGACATGACTGAGTGACTGAACTGACTGAAGACCACAGAGTAAAGTGGAGCAGACCACTGATCAATCAATATACACAACAAAACATAACAAAATCACAACTAACTACTGAACAACCATCCATAAGGAAGACTCAGTTCAATTCAGTCACTCAGTCGTGTCCAACTCTTTGCAACCCCATGAATCACAGCACGCCAGGCCTCCCTGTCCATCACCAACTCCCGGAGTTCACTCAGACTCATGTCCATCGAATCAGTGATGCCATCCAGCCATCTCATCCTCTGTCGTCCCCTTCTCCTCCTGCCCTCAATCCCTCCCAGCATCAGAGTCTTTTCCAATTAGTCAACTCTTCGCATCAGGTGGCCAAAGTACTGGAGCTTCAGCTTTAGCATCATTCCTTCCAAAGAAATCCCAGGGCTGATCTCCTTCAGAATGGACTGGTTGGATCTCCTTGCAGTCCAAGGGACTCTCAAGAGTCTTTTCCAACACCACAGTTCAAAAGCATCAATTCTTGGGCTCTCAGCCTTCTTCACAGTCCAACTCTCACATCCATACATGACCACGGGAAAAACCATAGCCTTGACTAGACGAACCTTTGTTGGCAAAGTAATGTCTCTGCTTTTGAATATGCTATCTAGGTTGGTCATAACTTTCCTTCCAAGGAGTAAGCGTCTGTTAATTTCATGGCTGCAATCATCATCTGCAGTGATTTTGGAGCCCCCAAAAATAAAGTCTGACACTGTTTCCACTGTTTCCCCATCTATTTCCCATGAAGTGGTGGGACCGGATGCCATGATCTTCATTTTCTGAATGTTGAGCTTTAAGCCAACTTTTTCACTCTCCACTTTCACTTTCATCAAGAGGCTTTTTAGTTCCTCTTCACTTTCTGCCATAAGGGTGGTGTCATCTGCATGTCTGAGGTTATTGATATTTCTCCTGGCAATCTTGATTCCAGCTTGTGCTTCTTCCAGTCCAGTGTTTCTCATGATGTACGCTGCTTATTTATAAGTTAAATAAACAGGGTGACAATATACAGCTTTGACGTACTCCTTTTCCTATTTGGAACCAGTCTGTTGTTCCATGTCCAGCTCTAACTGTTACTTCCTGACCTGCATACAAATTTCTCAAGAGGCAGATCAGGTGGTCTGGTATTCCCATCTCTTTCAGCATTTATTGTGATCCACACAGTCAAAGGCTTTGGCATAGTCAATAAAGCAGAAATAGATGTTTTTCTGGAACTTTCTTGCTTTTTCCATGATCCAGCGGATGTTGGCAATTTGATCTCTGGTTCCTCTGCCTTTTCTAAAACCAGCTTGAACATCTGGAAGTTCACGGTTCACATATTGCTGAAGCCTGGCTTGGAGAATTTTGATCATTACTTTACTAGCGTGTGAGATGAGTGCAATTGTGCGGTAGTTTGAGCATTCTTTGGCATTGCCTTTCTTTGGGATTGGAATGAAAACTGACCCAGTCCTGTGGCCACTGCTGAATTTTCCAAATTTTCTTGCATACTGAGTCCAGCACTTTTACAACATCGTCTTTTAGGATTTAAAAGAGCTCAACTGGAATCCATCACCTCCACTAGCTTTGTTCATAGTGATGCTTTCTAAGGCCCACTTGACTTCACATTCCAGGATGTCTGGCTCTAGGTGAGTGATCACACCATTGTGATTATCTGGGTCGTGAAGATCTTTTTCGTACAGTTCTTCTGTGTATTCTTGCCATCTCTTCTTAATATCTTCTGCTTCTGTTCGGTCCATACCATTTCTGTCCTTTATTGAGCCCATCTTTGCATGAAATGTTCCCTTGGTATCTCTAATTTTCTTGAAGAGATCTCTAGTCTTTCCCATTCTGTTGTTTTCCTCTATTTTTTTGCATTGACTGCTGAGGAAGGCTTTCTTATCTCTCCTTGCTATTCTTTGGAACTCTGCATTCAGATGCTTATATCTTTCCTTTTCTCCTTTGCTTTTTGCTTCTCTTCTTTTCACAGCTATTTGTAAGGCCTCCCCAGACAGCCATTTTGCTAAGACTGGAATCTACCAAAAAAAAAAATTCTACATCCAAAGACATAAAGAAGAAACCAGGGGTGCACTTGCAAAATAAACTCCATATCACCCAGATGGACAATCAACAAAATGGAGGATAATTATATTGCAGAATTTCTCCCACAGGAGTGAGAGCTCTGAGCCCCATGCAGGCTCCCCAGTCTGAGGGTATGGTATTGGGAGGAGGAGCCCCCAGAGCATTTGATCTTGAAGGCCAGTGGGGCTTGATCACAGGAGTGCCACGGGACTAGGGGACACAGAAATCCACTCTTGAGGATGTACACAAGGTCTTAGGTACACCACAGACAAAGGCAAAAGCAGTGACTTTATAGGAATCTTGGAGGGTCTCCTGGGGTGGCAAGTTGGGGGAGGTGGATGAAGGGGAGGTGGGCAGCTGTGGAAAAAAGGAAGAGGGCTCAAATCAATAAAATCAGAAATTAAAAAAGAGAAGTTACAACTGACACCACAGAAATATAAAGGACCATGAGAGACTACTACAGGCAACTATATGCCAATAAAATGGACAACCTGGAAGAAATGGACAAATTCTTAGAAAGGTACAATCTCCCAAAATTTGAGACAGGAAGAAATAGAAAATATGAACAGGTTGATCACAAGTACTGAAATTGAATCTGTGATTTTAAAACCCCCAAAAAACAAAAATCCAGGACTAGTGGCTTCAAAGGCGGATTCTATCAAACATTTAGAGAAGAGTTTACACCCATTTTTCTGAAACTATTCCAAAAAAATTGAAGAGGAAGAATATGTCTGAACTCATTCTATGAGGCCACCATCACCCCAATATCAAAACCAGAAAAAGATACAACACAGAAAGGAAAATTATAGGCCAATATTATATCCAAGGGTCAGACTTTTGTTAAGCAACTTCTAAATTAGTGGGGAAACAAACAAACCAAGCAGCCAGATGTATGTGCAAGAGAATCCAGCTGAAGGAACACAGAAGTCAGGCTGTGTTGGCAATTTGGAGGAAGGCCAGATTACTCTGGAAAGACTTTCTGGAAAGAAGGACTGAATGTTCAAAACAGATTAGCACCCTGACAGACTGAGAATGAGTTTGAAGATCTCTGTGGCCAGAGACTATAAGGATTATATTATCCCTTGCTTTTCTCTGTAAAGCAAGAGCCCAGATGCACTGAGTTCCAGGGGTGAGCTGGCCAGGCACATGGCCCAGCCTCAACTCTATTTTTACTTCACAGAAAGAGGTAAGTCTGCTCTCCACATTTCCTCAGCACAGGAGAACCTCGTTCAGGGCATTGCTGTTCATCATAGGCTACCTTATTTTCACATATATTCATTTTCATTAGGTCATATGTGGTGAGCCGATAGTCATTTGCATGTTTTACAGGAGTTCCAACTGTATCTCAAATCCCACAGGATGTAATTGAAATGGTAAAAATGATCCAACTGCTTCTTTTCAAAGTGCAGCTTCTGTATCTTATCTTCTTCTATGAATTTAATGGGAGTGGTACCCATGTAAGGAGGTCTTCTCTTTTCATTTAATAGTACTTTTATTATTGCAGATATTCTTAAATTACTCTTTAAAGAAGGTGAAAAACATACTCTCCAAAAGTTAATTTGGTGAACCTCCAATTCTGTAAATTCAATTTAAATAATAAGTTAATGTCATTCCAAATCCCTTTCCTGTAACTTTGTTTTTTCATTTCAGAATAGTGACTACAGATCTGAGGTCCATCAAGCTGAATGAAGCTCTTTTGCAGATACTTTGCTAATTTCTGTGCTAGAACTTTGTACTCCCTTTGGCTTTTTAAAATTCATGAGAGTCTAGGTCCTTTGGCCTAACGGTGGCCATGGTCACATAAGAGACTAGTCAGTCTCAAATTCTGGACACTGCTTCACCCTCCTTTCTCAAAACACATACAAAGACAGCTTGTCGTGGAAGACTGTGTGATTCAGGCAAAGGACACTGAAGGGACAGGGGCTCCAGAGGCCTGAGTTCTAGTTGCTAGCAATTGGTATGAGTGCTTAGCATCCTCCCTATGTTTTCCTCAACTGCAAAACAATGGAGCTGGACCAGGCAACTGCAATGGCTCTGCTGGTTCTGACACTTCTGAAACTCACAAAGTGTGAAGAATGCTGAGGCAACGACAGTAGGCAGGGCAGGACAGCAGCAGGCTGTAGGCCTCCCAACTGATACTTCTCATCTGGTTTAGAAAGCAGCCAAAAAGCAAAAGATTTCACAAGAAAGTATTTGCTCAGAAGTGTTCTTTTAAAGAAGACTTTTTTAAAAAAAATGTCCTAAGTGTTTCTCACATAAGAAATTTATTCTTTCCCATATCTCTAGGTTCTCTATGTTGCTGTTGGTAAAGTATTTGATGGATTGTATGAGATTATGACTGTTACAATATTATTTTCAGATACTCTTGCATTTGAAAATCTTTAAGCATTCTTAAATATAATTTTTAAATGTTAATTTTATATCTTTGTGTGTGTGTATTTGTGTACATATGAGAATATCCATGTCTTGGAAGTTATAGTATATATCAACAGGAAAATGAAACAATTAAAAAAAAAACCTGATTTCAAAAATTACTCCATTATGTAAATTAGGTTCATTGGCATATTCTTTATTCTCTTCCCCAAGGTTCCATATTGTGTCATATTGCTCCTCATCTTGACATACACTCTGCTCCATGAACGTATGCATGTGAGTTTAGAGCAGTGGCTCCTAGCCTATTTTCACAGCCTCTGGTCCTGAAAGAATGTCTATAAAACCTTTATGTCTTTATACCAAAGACATAAGTTTTATGCCTATAAAACCAAAATATCTTTATACCATAACCTTTCATTCATTCAGTTAATCCAAAGAATATTTTATATACCTGACACTTTGTTAGGGAGTGAAGATATAGTAATAAATAAAAGAGAAGTGTACATTAAATGAATAGGAGTTGATTGTTTTATTACAATTATAATAGTGCTAATAGAAGAAGTTGAGGTGCCCCAGAGCAGAGAATGGGGAACCTAACTTGTGGGTGAATATGTGGGAGGAATGTAAGAGAAGAACTCCCAAAAGAAATATGTCCTTAGACTTAAAGGAAGATGAGCAATTGTCTAGCTGAGGATGAAGTGGGATGGATGTGAGAGTGGGGAGGAGGATGAATTTCACAAAGTCATACAAACAGCAAAGTTAGCACTAAGGCTTTAGTTTCTAATCCCCCTCAGCAACTCTGCCAAAAAAAAAAATCTCAAAACACACTACAGTTTTTCAAACACAGAACAGTCTTAATTCACATACACAAAAGATTCCCCAAGTTAATAATAATTTCCTCTAGGGATTGTAATTATGGATGACATTAATCTTCTTTGTATATTTCTATATTTTCCATACTCTTTATAATGATCATATATTATTCTTTTAACTTTCAAAATAATGACTTTTATTTTTAAAGAAAAAATATCAATGGGATGGCAATGTGTACATTGTTAAGACCTCTTACATGTAAATTGGTTGGTACAATGTCTGGGACAGCCTATCCTCTCAAATATTTGTTTCCTTTCTTCTTATTTATCTTCTAATCCCCTGTACTGAGCATAGTTGGAGCATATTGCTCAACAAATATTTGTTGAATGAATCCATAAGTAAAACCTCTAGGCAGAATTATGGGCATTGATTACAGGACTGTTGATCTATAAGGAGGCAAAAACTACATAGTTCAGGGCCAAGTAGCTCTTACCCTGGCAATGACATGGAATTGAGAAAGACCTTCTGAGATCAAACTTTTGATCTTGCTGTAATTAATCTGGGACCCTAAGCCACTAATGTAACTACACACAGACAACTCTGATATCTGAATGCGTTTTGAAGTTAAGTTATAGGAAGAATATGGTCTTTCATGAAAAACCTTCTGATCATAATGCTCGTATTACAAACTGAAATCTAACAGTATAAACTCTGGTTAGTTTGGCAATATAATACAATTATCATATTTTTAGTAATGGCTGTGAAAAGCCATTAGAAAGTCATAATTTGGGGGGTTCATACCCATTATCATTCAAGATGAGTCAGTTTTGGTAAAATGTATCTTCTTGGGTTTAGAGACTATGATCCAAAGGAGGGAAGCATAAAGGTCAATAAGAAACCCAAAGATTTCACCTCCCTGTGATCCCAAGCCCATCCTAGGCTTTCATCAAAAGTATATAAATCTTTTTATATGATGGTAATAAATAATTTGTAGCATAATTTGCAACATGAGTTGCTTCACTCTAGTGGAGGAAACCTCAGTTTGCTTCTTCCCTTCTGGGCTTCTGTCCCTTGGCCTAGGAGAATGAAAATAAATCTGACATGATCTTTAAGGATTTCTTCTCTGTTCCACCTGAGTGGACTTCCTCTCATGTTACTAAATGCCCAACAGACACAATGCTTCCACAAAAGACAGTCCATAAAAAAAAAAAAAAAAAAAAGATATTCCATCAAGCAATTTATCACTTTTTCCCAGTGTCCATTTTCTGGCTGTCCATATGGAAATGAACATTTTATCATGATCCTGTGACCCACACATCTCTCACTCTCACCCCATGTTACCTCTTCCAGGGAGGTAATCAAAAGCAAATGATTTAAAAATTGTAACACTCCCAATGACAGAACTAGCAACATCTGGAGTCTCTATTGAGTCCACATGAAGTTTAAACGTCTTCTGGTTGAAATAAGAATAATCCAAAAAGACAACTAATATTATAATTTAAAATATCTTCTCCTCAAAACTTAATATTAAGGGTAGCAGAAAATGCATGAACAGTATAGACTTGGTTTTGAAATTCCCACATACTGAAAACAGGCTCAATTTTCTTAGACCTAGAATATGTCTAATTTTACCTGCTTTTTGATTCTGTATGTGGGCATAGAAAACGAGTGCTACGAAAGACTGTGGAAAATCTTACTTCTGCAAAGAATCCCAGTAGAGTAAAGGCTTGACTTAATGGCTAGTTCAAGAGTCAGTAATATGGAAATTTGGGATCGAGTAACAGAAGTTACAACAGCCATTAACATTTCTGGGACTAAATTTTGCTTACATATGAGGTGGAAAAAAAAACAGTCCCCAGCCCCTCCGAGTCTTAATGAAATATTATATGGCTTCAAATCAAGGATGTATTTGCCAAATTTCTTTACGAACATCATAGTTGATGTTCAGACATATGATTTTAGAGTTTGTGTCTGAAATGTTGACGTTGTCTCTCTCTAAATGGCTATTGCAAAAGTGTTATTTTATTTAACTTATAACCCATGGCTAGAAGGTGATACTGATCTTGCAAATTGCTCTGAGATTATTCCAGATGAAAGTCAAGCGGCAATAATGAACTCCTGCATTATCTGTCTCTATGTCACAAGTCATTTTGTACAGCTTTGCTCTAAGATGTACAAACCCACATGATTTGAAGAAAAAAGATCATTTGGAGCAGAGGAAAAATGAAATCAATTGTAACTACTATCTCAGATGTTAAAGAAATGTTCTCCTAGGTTTCTTAGAATATTTTGTGTCTTCCTACCCACCTGCTCTATTCTCTCCAGGACCCAAAAAATGTCTACAGTGAGATTAAAACCTCCCAATGTGTATATTAAAGTTTCTTCAGTTAAAGAGAGAGAGAGGAATGTATGATGGAGGACAAATGGAATGACAGTGCAATAGTTGCTAATTCAAACGCTACTAACTGGCAGCACATAAGGGGCATCTGTTACCAGGCAGACAAGAGAATTTGGATAGGAAGCTTAGAACAAATGGCTGTGAAAAGATTCTTTCAACCTTTTGGCACTTTCTTGAATGAATTACATACCCCCACCTTCTGTATGAATTCAACAAGGCTAAAACTAAACTCCTCATCTTAACAGCTGACCTAAGAGGAATATGAACCCACTCTGAATTGTGGATGAGCCCTTGGGACTCTGCCTTTTCAGAGTCTTCATTTGCCCAACCTCCCCATGCAGTACCAACCACTGTAGCCAAGGCAAATTTCCTGGGGCCTTTGATGTCTTGCCCGGAACCTAACCTGACATGCTACAACATGTTCTTTCAAATATTTTTTGCTGAAGAGATCTCATTTTACTTCCCCAAAAGTGCACTTCTTCTGATTCATCAGATCAGTATTTCCAACTACCTGACTCTTGTAAGGTCCAAAGATTATCAAGAGCTTTGTAATTTCTTCATTGGTTTCTTGTGTTTTCCTGTTTTTGAATTCCAGTAAAGCTGACCCCTGGATGGTCATGAAATCAACCAAACAACTAAAACCACAGTACTCAACAGGAAATTTTGCACTTCTCTTAAAGCAAGTAGCAAGCATAATTGGGTGGAACAAAGGAAGGTTATGGGTGACTCACTATAGGTTGGACTTTCAAAGGTAAATGTAATCATTGATTTTGGGCCATCACTTTTTAGAGATTTTCAGGAGAGATAATTATGCTTCTAAATGCCTATAAACTTGCCTTTTATTTTTTTCTAACTTACAGAATTCTTGCCAGTCCGGTCACTTTGGTTAAGCCTGCTTCTACTGCCAGGTGTTCATACCGCCCATTATTAGAAAGACAGTGGTTTTCAGCCTGTGCCCTAGGGGTCTAAGAAGGTGTTTCCGAGGCTATCGTGAGGCCCAAGGGAGGCTAAGTAAGTCAAGAACCAAACCACATTGTTTCTGTCACCAGGATATTTATTGTTTGCTTTAAAAATGGAGCTCTAGGTAAAACTTAGTTTGGAAAAATGAGTTCTTTAATTAAAATGAGTTTGAAGATTGCAAAGCTGAGTATCCAAAATCCAAGTATCTTTGGACACAGTCCCAGAAATAGTAAGTGACATAGTAATAGGGAACAGAATTGGTGGGATTATGTTCCTCTTGGTTAAGTTCTATGAGCATTAAAAAGGATTCAGTACAGAAGAAAAAATTAGTGTTTGTTCATTTAGTCATTCATCCCACTAATATTTATTGAAAATTTGATTAGTGCCAGGCCCTGGAAAAACTCCTACTTTTGTGAGATACCATAGTTTTACCTGTAGTTCTAATGAAGAGATCTTTGACAAGGACAAATAATACAATTTTTAAAGTGATTACCACTTTATCTCTCTCTCTTTTTTTTTTTTTTTTTTTGTGGAGCCTTCAACTTGCAAGGCAAGTATTACTATCTGTTTGCTTCAGATAAGGAAAGTAAACCTCAGAGAGATAAAGCAATTTCTTCAACATCACTAACTCAGTAAACAATCTTTCTACCCTCTCCTGGCCCTCTTAAGATTGTCATCTCTGAGAGGGCACATTATCTCTGAACTCAGTAAAATCACATATAAAATGTAGGTAATATTTTCTTTCCCATCCTATATGATTGTAAAAATTAAAATGAGAAATTTTCAAAGTTAACAGAAACAAAAATTATACTGATATTCAGTGATGGATTATTTTTATTGGACATTGTACTTGATGTTGCACTCTAGGCATTACTGATTGGAAGGTCAGAATTAATCATCACATAATTATGGATTAAGAGCATTGCTTGGGCGACTGGAAAACTGCAAGTGAGGGTAGTGTTCCTCAAACTACCTGAAGTAAAAAAAATAGTTTTTCAAAATTCTCACTGCTAATGGATGAATGCTCAAAGTATAAACCCCTCTCTTTTTATGAATAGCTTCAGGGAAATTAAAATTATTGTGACAAGTTGCTGAAAAAATTTCTAAATGCTCTTCTCAATCACTGTATAATCTTGTCATGAACTGAAAGAAAAAGTCAGCAATGGACTCCTTACTGCACTGGTTGTTTATTTCTCTAAACAATTAGCTCAGACTGCTAAGGGATGGCCTCCTTGCCTATGGGCAGTAACAGCTATTACAATCCTGTTAAAGGAGGCTGAAAGTTAACATCTGGTCAGGCAGTCACTATATGGACTCCATACAAGGCTCAGTTCTAAGGGAACAGATGCCTGTCCCCTGGAAGGTCAATTGAAGTTCAACCTGTGTTTTTAGACAACACAGTGGCTACCATAAAATTTGTCACATGTTAGATCCTATCACCCTGCTACCCACAGAAATGGAGGTCCTGGATGGAGCATGATTGTAAAGAAACCACAGGCATGATCTATTCCAGTTGCCCCAACCTGAGAAATGAGACTTTTCCACCCACTGATGCATAATGGTTCACAGGTGGGAGCAGTTTTATGAAAGAGGGAAAAGGATTAGTGGGATATGCAGTGACTTCCCAAACCTAAGTCATGGAGGCACAAAGCCTACCTCCTAGGGACTTTTGCACAAAGGCTGAGCTGATAGCCCACACCTCAATCTAAGAACTCAGGTCCTACCTAAGAGGCCAGATCCAACCAATTACTTCCCAGTCTACATAAAGGAATGATTAGACAAAGCCCAGAAACAGGGCTTCGAAAGAGATCTAGGAGATCCTGAATGGCTAGTTAATGAATGTGAGCAATATTTCTTTCCCCAAACTGCAGCTTGTCAAGCCATCAGGGAAGCTTATCAAGGAACGCACTAAAGGAAGGAAGTGAAATCAGTCAAGTCAAGTTGCTCAGTCATGTCCGACTCTTTTCGACCCCATGGACTGTAGCCTATCAGGCTCCTCCCATGGGATTTTTCCAGGCAAGAATACTGGAGAAGGTTGCCATTTCCTTCTCCAGAGAATCTTCCCCACCCAGGGATCGAACCTGGGTCTTTGTTCAGTTGAGGTCCTGGTAACTCCTGACACGAAGTGTAATCAGTCGGAGAGTTGAGACATGTTCCATCTGTACAATGAACAGCCCTAACGTCAGACACATCGGAGGCCTCCACATAAGATCCATCTGACTAGAGGGACATATCCTGGGAAGGACTGGCAGACTGATTGGGCAACTTCAGGTATCTTCTGGTTCTAGTGGATACATTTTCAGGGTGAGTAGAAGTGTTCCCCACTAGAACTGAAATGGCAGCCAAAGTGGCTAAATTATTACTGAAAGAGATAATATCCACGTTTGGGCTCCCAAGATCCCTACAAACTGATAATGCTTCAATATTCATGTCTCAAGCGACAAAAGAGATACCAAGTACCCTGGGCATAAAATGGACCTTGCACTCAGCCTGGAGACCTCAATCGTTGGGGAAAGTAGAGAGATCCAATCAGACCTTAAAATGAACCTTAACCAAACTATGCCAGGAGACTCAAGAAAATTAGATTAAGTTACTCTCAATTGCCCTGCTCCATATGTGGTTAGCCCCAAGGAATAAAGTATATCTGAACTTATGTGGTGGACTCATTCTCCAAGCCTGATAGAAAGGACACTTTAACCCTCTTGAAATGGAATAATTCAATATGCCCTCCAGATAGAGGAAAACATGAGACTTTCATAGAATATGGTAACCAGGTGCTGACTGCACCCACCAATTTGGCCCACCATCCTTTCTGGCCAGGAGACTGGATAAAGCTAAAAAAAACCTGGAAAATAGGCAGCCCACAAGATCAGCTTACTCTTGATGGTGGTGGAATGGACACCACCTGGTGATCCTAATCACCCCCTCTGCCGTGAGGTTGCAGGGGATCACTCTGAGGGCACATCATACTCGAGTGAAGGAGGGCCCCCGAACCCAACCTTCAGAGAGACAACCTGAAGCAATGTTTTGATGACTTGTTTAAACCTCCCTCTGACTTGAAGCTTCGCTTCCAAAAAGCAAAAAAGTATGACCAGGGATACTTAGGACAGATAGAACTTCACTGATTTTTGGATCTGTCACACTCAACCTGAAACAGTAAAGGACTACTAATTACAGGAATCATTGCACTCCTAAGGGTGCTAGTGACCTTGGCTATACGAAGCATATATCACACTGTCACCATAAAAAAGGTAACAGCAACTGTGGCAACGGTGAGCAGGGACACCAGGCTCCACGTTAAACTCTTCAGTCTAATTTGACTAAACAAATTTGGAATAGGGAAAAACAAACCCTCCATAGCATCACTTGCTTTTTGTCTTTCCTGGGCCCCTTAACGACCAGTATTTTCCCTGCTAATATGTAAGCCATGCATAACTATGAAACTCCAAACGGTGGTGCTCAGGGACATGAACAGTTGAGCTCTGGCCTGGTGATAATCAAACTTATCTAAAGGCTGGGAGAAGTTCTGCTCCTCTCCCCACAGTTATGCCAACCATAGCACCAAATCAGCAGGAACTAGTTATGGGATATGGACCTTTGCCGCTCAGTACCCCTCAAGAATGAGGAGCAGGACAAAAGACAGAGGAGAGATTTGTAACTAATAAAGCCCCTTAACAATCCTGAGGACTAAAAATAGATAATAAAATAAGTTCTAATCTTTTTTCTTTACTCAGTGCTTCCTATAGTTTCACTTTCCTACAGGGTGCCACGTGCAGAAGCCTTGCCGCCAGCGCTGCAGGCCAGCTGCTGCTGCTGCTAAGTCTCTGCAGTCTTTTTTGACTCTGTGTGACCCCATAGACAGCAGCCCACCAGGATCCACCGTCCCTGGGATTCTCCAGGCAGGAACACTGGAGTGGGTTGCCATTTCCTCCTCCAATGCATGAAAGTGAAAAGTGAAAGTGAAGTCGCTCAGTTGTGTCTGAGCCTTAGCGACCCCATGGACTGCAGCCTACCAGGCTCCTCCGTCCCTGGGATTCTCCAGGCAAGAACGCTGGAGTGGGTTGCCATTTCCTTTTCCAATGCAGGAAAGTGAAAAGTGAAAGTGAAGTTGCTCAGTTGTGTCTGACTCTTAGCGACCCCATGGACTGCAGTCCACCAGGCTCCTCTGTCCATGGGATTTTCCAGGCAAGAGTACTGGAGTGGGGTGCAATTGCCTTCTCCACTTCAGGCCAGAGTTCCTCGCAAAATAGCTGTGTCCAACACTGAGATTCAAGATGCAACAGTGATGGTGTCCAGAGACGCTGTGCCCCCCACGTGCGATCTGGAGCATGAATGGCACAGCCCTGCAAGAGCTCAGCCCCATTCTAGCTAACACTGTCCAGTGTCCTGATAAAGTAGCCACCCCATAGCTTTTGAGAGGGAACAGCAAGTGCTCTAGAGTGAGGGCTCTGCTGCTAAGTCACTTCAGTCGTGTCTGACTCTGTGCGACCCCATAGATGGCAGCCCACCAGGCTCCCCCATTCCTGGGATTCTCCAGGCAAGAACACTGGAGTGGGTTGCCATTTCCTTCTCCAATGCATGAAAGTGAAAAGTGAAAGTGAAGTCGATCAGTCGTATCTGACTCTTAGCGACCCCATGGACTGCAGGCTACCCGGCTCCTCTGTCCATGGGATTTTCCAGGGTGAGGGCTCACACCTCACCATTTTCCCTGATCTAAGAGAGAAACTGTCCTTTACTTCTGGATCAAACTTGGTCTCATTCTATTGGCGTGAGTGACACGAGGGAGGAAGACACGTGTTGGGGACCAGCTCAGGCGGTAACAGTTATAGTCAGCAGGGTTAGGAGATGTATCTTTGGAGCTTTCTGGACTGAATGACCTGAATGGTCAAAACAACAATTCTTTGTGAGCTGAAGGCTTGATGCAGTCTCTTAGGACCCATCCTTTTAGAGGTAAATGTAGATTATTAGAGGCCACATCCTGCCTTTCAGAGAGATGTATCAGCTTCTACTAGAAAAGAGCTCCTTTCTTACTGCACATAAGTGGGTAGAAAGAATAATTAGCACCATCATTGACTTGTTCTTTATTTCTTCCCACTGCAGCATATATTAGAATGGTTTTATTGCCATAGAAATTTTCTGACTGCCCTTCTTCGATATTACCTAAGACATAGTTCACAAATAGGCCAAATAAGGAGTAGAAACTAGATTAGAATCATAGGCTAGCTTCTTACACAGACACACACAAGTCAGGCTGAGGTTCCACCAGCGTGGATACCACCACCCGTTCTGTTGTTTGTATTGCTGTCTCTCTTGATTGGCTGGTACCTGTGCCATTCCAGTTTTGAATACCAACTCCAGTGCACAGTTACCCTCTGAGAGCTAAACTAGTGAAATGTAACACATAAGTGGATGCAACGAGCCATCTTCAGAATTAACCCCAAAACATTCCTATAAATGTGGGCCTGAGAAAGTATAAAAACACTCAAATTCAAGGTGTAATAAAAGACAGCAGGTCTGGAATGTGACTTAAGAAAGCCCACACCTAGAGAACTATCCTTATAAATTATGTCTCAATGATAATGAAACAGCTTTTGTCCAGGGACCTAACAGTCTGGCTATGGCCACCTTCCTCTGAAGGTCATATGAGAAATAGACATCAAGTACAAGACCAGAACACATACATTTGCTTCTGTGAACATGTATCCCAAATTCCAACGGGGTGGCCTGTGGCTCAGGACAAGGATGCAGAGGCCTCTGTTTGCTACATTTGCTAAAGTTCTGTTTTGTCCATTTTCTTCTGGGCTTAGATTAATGCCTCTGATTTCTCAAGTGTACCACACTGATGCCAAGGAAAGGCAGTACAAGAGCTTGTCAAGTGAAAGGGAGGGCTGCTGTGTATCACCTTAGGGCTGTGGGAGACTGATCTATTTAAACTCCCCACCAGACACACTCTCAGGGCAGGGTGGGCCTCAGAAAGGAGCTGCTCCTGGTCATCCACTGCAGCAGGTATGCAGAGGCAAGCAGACTCCCAAGAAAGAAGATACGGGGCAAAAGAGACAACAGCCTTAATAGAGTGGCTCAATCAAAGTCCTTCTTGACATGTCCAGTTGCTTGAGCACTGCGTGTGGGGCAGTGGTGAAAAAGGGGAATGAAACCAGAGGCCTGGAGCTTATCTTACAAGCTAATTACATTTTAACCCTGACTAAAAAAAGGAACCTGGTATTAGAAAACTGGTGGCTCACAAAACCAAAAACAAAAGAGTAAGGATCACCAGTATTCTGTCTGCACGACCCAGGAAAGAGAGGGATACTAACTTTAGTGAGCAGAGCTGGGCACTTGAAAAGAAGTTAGGTCCAGAATCCTTTATGAAGAATTCCAAAATTTAAGAAATCTCTGAAAATGGAAGCTGTTTTACAATTCTTTTAGTGACAAAAGGTGACATGAATTGATATAAGGCAATTTATAGCCTTCATTTATGTCAATGTGAATATTTTGTGATATAGATACATTCATATGTTTGATCACAAGTTGCTTCTCAACCCCTAGCTAGGGGGTGTTTTCATAGACAGTAAATGAATTGTTTACTTCTCCAAAATCTTAAAAATTATGAAATCTGAAATACATCTGGCAGCAATCAGCTAAAGGATTAAGTGTTGTGATGCTTGATATGTGTGGGCTTCAGTCCCAGCTCAACCACTCATGCATCATGTGACTTTGAATAAATGACTCACTGACTCCACACTTTGGTTTCTTTAGTAAGATAATGATATTGCAAGCTCAGATATTAAATGAAGTTATGCACAGTGTTAAGCACAAGGCCTGGCAAATGGTAAACATTTAATAATGTTAGTGTTTATTGATCTGAAAGACTGCGTATCTCCCCTCTGATTCATGGTCATCAAGGAGTTACCAATGCCTATCAGCTACCAGGCCCTCTGTTAGCAGGAAGGTGGAAGCTTGGTTAAAGAGCAACAGCGTTTGAGTCACTGATGATGTATTATAAATCAATAATTTGGCTCTCAAATTCCAATCTCAATCTCTTGAATATCTAAAAAAAAATTAGATTAAATGAAAATCAGAGATAGACTCACTTCTGAGGTACACTTTTTGATCCTCTTGATTTGGAGCAGATTTAACACACACAAGAGCACTTTGAAGCTGGGTAAATTGAGGCCAAGAAACTGAGAAAATAAATTTTTGTTTTGATGTGAACATTATAATTGTATGAGAGGTTTGGCTACTGGTTTTAGTTTGTTATTGTTCAGTAGCCCAGTCGTGTCTGACTCTTTGCAACCCCATGGACTGTAAGACGCCAGGCTCCCCGTCCCTCACCATCTCCCGAAGTTTGACCAATTTCATGTCCATTGTGTTGGTGATGCCATCCAGCCATCTCATCCTCTGACAACCTCTTCTCCTGCCCTCAATCTTTCCCAGCATCAGGGACTTTTCCAATGAGTTGGATGTTCACATCAGGTGACCAATACTGGAGCTTCAGCTTCAGCATCAATCCTTTCAGTGAGTATTCAGGGTTGATTTCCCTTAAAACTGACTGGTTTTAGTTCACAATGTGACAAAAATCCAGTAATCTGAAATAGAATAACCTAAAATGTTTCACATGGAATACTAGCCCTGTGAGAATTTCTGTGAATAAAAGACTTCAAGCAAATTATTTTAATTAAACCATTTTTTTTCACAGAACATTTATTAATGCTTGCAGAATTAGTGTTAGAATGAGCACACATTGGAAAATATTATTCTAAAGAATATCAGCTTCTGGTATATTTTCTGGATAGATAGTTTTCAGCAATTGGGTGAATTTAAGGATGTTAAACTTTAATTCTTAAAAGAGAAAATCATCACTCTTATACAGAATAAAAAAAATGAACACCTGCCAAAGATGTAATATAATAAGAAATTAGCAAGATGTTAAAACTGATTCAAAGAAAACTCTGAAGAACAGACACATATTTAGGTAATCAGCAATGCAAAGCTTAATTTACTAAGTGACATAGAACTACTTAATATCCAGCAGTAAAATACAGTTTGGAATTAACTTTTTTACAGAGAATAAATAAATTACAAGTCTATTACATATAATTCATTTGTATTGCTATAGAGACAAGATTATTTGCATTGCTCTCAGTTTCTCCAGTTTACAGAGCTGTGAAATAACCTTGTTAAAAAACAAGAATATTTGTATAAAATCAGGTAATTCCAGAGTGTACAATACATAGATAACAATGAGCATTCCATTGAAAGAATACTGTGGGAGGCAAAATTATGCCCCCTGCCCTAGATGCTCATGTCCTAATTACCTTTGAATATGTTATGTGGAAAGGGGGAATTAAGATTGCAGAGGAAATTAAGTTTGCTAATCAGGTGACTTTATGTAAGAAAAGTGTCCTGGGTTATGGGTGCAGTACAACCCACCTTTAAAGTGGAAAAGGGATGCAGAGGAGATGGTCACAGTCAGAGGTTTGAAGATACTGTGCTGCTGGCTTTGAATAGGAAGAGGCTACAAGTCAAGAAATGTTGGTGGTCTCTAAAAGCTGGAAAAGGCAGATTATCCTCTGGATCCCCCAGAGGGTGCTAACACCTTAATTTTGAGCCAATAAGACTCATTTCTGAAATCTGACCTCCAGAAGTACCAGATGATAAGTTTGTGTTTTCACCCACTAGGTTTTGGTAATTTTTTACAATAGGAGGAGAAAACAAGTAGAAACACCCAGTAGTCTCTGCTCATTTAAAAACCTTTCATAAATTCTCCTAATAAAGGGAAATTTTGGACTTCATAATAAATGAACTTTTAAAACTCCATAAATGCTTCCTTCAGTGTATACAAGTGCATGATAATATAGACAAAGATATTTTAAATCTATTATCAACTAGGAAAACAACAAATTCAGTAAAAAGAAGTAATTCAAAATATTTGGATTAGATTATTTAAAATCAGGACATTTCTTTAAACTAACAGAGATCAGGTTTTATTGCTTTTGTTTGAAACCAGAGCCTGCTCCTCCTCCATCCCCTGCCCTCGGGGAGACCCTGCCAAGCTTCAGGAGAAGCCTTTAAAATGAAAAACAGAGAGGAGGAGGAGGAGGAGGAGGAGGAGAAGGAGGAGGTGGTGGTGGTGGAGGTGATGAGTGTGTGTGTGTGTGTGTGTGTGTGTGTTTTGGGTGGGGGAGGGGTGGTTACTGGATAGGTATCTCTACAAAGAACAGTAGATAGAGAATACTAAAATTGCAAGCCATGTGAAACAGGGCAGCTAGGCTCAAAGGGAGGAAAGATTCTCCAATTTGCCACCCCCAATTTCCCTCCAAGTCAGCAGTTTGTGAGGCTTTGTAATTTACTTGTGACTCTAAAAGCCTTTGGTATTAGTTGGTAGTGTTTATTTGTATATCAGCTCTCCAAGGCCACCTGGCCAACCACTGAGACAGAGAAACACCTGAGGATGCTCACTGACTTCTACCTGGGGAAAGAGGCAGAAACAGTGACCTGGAATCAGCTAAAGACACAGATTTTCTTGGAAAGAAGATGGCTATCACTGATCAATCTGATTTCAGTATTGACCATCTGGTGATGTCCATGTGTAGAGTCTTCTCTTGTGTTGTTGGAAGAGGGTGTTTGCTATGACCAGTGCATTCTCTTGGCAAAACTCTATTAGCATTTGCCCTGCTTCATTCTGTACTCCTAGGCCAAATTTGCCTGTTACTCCAGGTGTTTCTTGACTTCCTACTTTTGCATTCCAATCCCCTATAATGAAAAAGACATGTTTTGGGGGTGTTAGTTCTAGAAGGTCTTGTAGGTCTTCATAGAACCATTTAACTTCAGCTTCTTCAGCATTACTGGTTGGGGCATAGACTTGGATTACTGTGATATTGAATGGTTTTCTTTGGAAACAAACAGAGATCATTCTGTCATTTTTGAGATTACATCCAAGTACTGTATTTTGGACTCTTTTGTTGACTATGATGGCTACTCCATTTCTTCCAAGGGATTCTTGACCACAGTAGTAGATATAATGGTCATCTGAGTTAAATTCACCCATTCTAGTCCATTTTAGTTCACTGATTCCTAAAATATTGACATTCACTCTTGCCATCTCCTGTTTGACCACTTCAATTTGCCTTGATTCATGGCCCTAACATTCCAAGTTACTTATTCCTTGGAAGAAAAGTTATGACCAACCTAGACAGCATATTAGAAAGCAGAGACATTTCTTTGCCAACAAAGGTCTGTCCAGTCAAAGGTATGGTTTTTCCAGTAATCATGTATGGATGTGAGAGTTCGACTATAAAGAAAGCTAAGCACTAAAGAATTGATGCTTTTGAACTGTGGTGTTGGAGAAGACTCCTGAGAGTCCCTTGGACTGCAAGGACGTCCAACCAGTCCATCCTAAAGGAAATCAGTCCTAAATATTCATTGGAAGGACTGATGCTGAAGTTGAAACTCCAGTATTTTGGCCACCATATATGAAGAACTGACTCATTTGAAAAGACCCAGGTGCTGGAAAAGATTGAAGATGGGAGGAGAAGGGGATGACAGAGGATGAGATGGTTGAATGGCATCACCAACTCAATGGATATGAGTTTGAGTAAACTCCGGGAGTTGGTGATGGACAGGGAGGCCTGGTGTGCTGCAGTCCATGGGGTTGCAAAGAGTCGGACACGACTGAATGACTGAACTGAACTGATCACAGATCAGCCGGTTTTCACCTGCTAGTCAGTGTCAGGTGCTGGTTCCAGGACCAGATTATGTGAGACTGAGAACCTGAAGAGAGTTCAGAATAGATATGAGGAGGTGAGACACTCCCCTTTGTTCTCTCCCAGACAGTTGACTCCAAACTGGCTTGGAGAAGAAGAAAAAGAAGCATTTGTGTAAACTGGACTGGTGGTGGTGGTGGTGGAGGTGGTGAGTGTGTGTGTGTGTGTGTGTGTGTATGTTTTGGGTGGGGGAGGGTTGGTTACTGGATAGGTATCTCTGCAAAGAGATACTTATCTGGTCAAATTTTGAATTTGACCAGATAAGAGTAAGTATTTGAAAGTGACAAAATTAATTTTCTGCCACCATCACAAATGGGGATTTGGAATAATAAGGTTCATGTAAAGTTATGACTCAAACTGTGATTTTAAATCCTGAGTTCTGTGTACAGTTGTAATTGGGAAACATCATACCCATTTGTTCAGGATGAAGAAAGTAATTCAAGGCAGAAGTCAGGAGGAAAAAATTGCCCCAAGCAATAGAATGGAATTGAAGCCAATATCAAGTAGTTAATATGGAGAGAAAGTGACTCAGGAAGGGGTGATTGAATCTTCTGAAAAAGTAGCAGCAACTGACTCTCATCTCAAACTCACCAACTATTTGGCTGTTTTGCTGATCTCTTTGGGAATGAATAATACAGGAGCCAAAAAATCTGGAATGTGTTGCTTTGAAGTCCAGGTTGCAAATTGAAGCATTTGGAAGAGAAAAAGGCACTGGGGAAGTGAACCATTGGCCACAGAAATGGTTTTAAAGTGTTTTAGGCCATGTCTTTTCATGCCAGGACATCTGAGCCTTGGCAAGGGATGAAGTGCAGCCCATGAGAATAGGAAAACTGTGTTTGACAGAAGAATTCATAACCTGTTTCAAAATAGTTTAACCTGAAATATGAATGAGAATGACCAAAAAAAAAAAAGTATAGATAAAGTTCTACAATTTTGGTGATTAATTGGTAGGACATTGGAAAAACAATAACAAATTATCCAATTATTAGAACAATAAGAAAACATCAGGGAAGAGAATCAATAAGCAGATTTATGGCCCTGCCTTACCGTGTATCCCAGTCCATAAATAATGGCTACGAATTATTTAATACAAGGTGGTAATGTGATTTCATGAACGTCATTTGATGACATACAGGGATGGGACTTATGATTGCAATGTGTGCTCTGGAGTGTGATAACTAAGACTGCTCCATCTGTGCAGCCATGCTGGAAAGTGAAGTGACAGCGCTTGGATTTGTTATTTTTTTTTTTAATTTTAGAACCCAGCTATTTGGATTTTGGATATAATACTCAGAGAGTCTCACACAGGCCCATAAAGATTTATTGCACCTGTTTTGGTAGTGGGAGGGAATTGGAAGCAATCAAGGTGTCCATTGGAGGAAAGGAGATAATCAAAATATGGTGGATGAATACCACAGAGTATCATACAGCCATTAGAAACAACAGACTGGACATAGATATAACAACCTGTATAGAGCTAAAAAAAAATGGTACTGAGTGAAAAAAAAAGAAACACAAAATCAATATATAATACAATATAACACAATATATCAATATAACACAATTATCCATCATGTACTCAAATACTACATGAGGATGAAAAAATTATACACATTTCAAAAGTACATTTACCAACATATACACACAAATCCATTAAACATGGGAGAACAATTGATTTGGTGAGGAGGTTGGTGTCTAGTGACAAAAAAAACAAAACAAAACAAAACTTGGATGACTAATATGATAACGTGAAATGAACTAATGGGTTCAAATTATAGAGAAGAAGGAGACAGAAAGAGAGAGAGAGAGCTTTGATAGAAGGGAAGTAATAATTAGTTCCAGCCAATAAAAATCTTAATGATATCCAAAAAAAAAAAAAAAAAGAAGGGAAGTAATAGCATCTCTTTAGAGCATGAGGGACTGAATAACACTTGCAGAGAAATCCTCATCTTTGTGACCAAATCCTGTCTGATATTTTATCAATACCCGGAATAAAATATGTAAAGGGAAGGGAAGAATGTAAAGGGAAGAAAGCTCATCAACTTTCTATGAGACAAATCTGGGATAAGCTGTCACTCTTTTTGGATAATGAAAATCAGGAATAACATCTTGGAACTAGCCAGAGAAATAGTAGCATCCCTAAGTAACTTAGGGCCACTATCTTCCTCTGACGGGGTGATATATAAGATACTTTCATCAGTGAGAAAGAATCTGGGGTCACAACACCGGCCTTCTGGAGAAAACAGCATTGTATTTTAAGATCTATGGATCATTATTGACTCAATGTTTGCTTACTGTTACGGTAGCTGCTCAGGAAGTTTCCTCCATGGGACCTGAAGATGCCTTGACACCCATAATTTTTTCTTCTTATAGGGAATTTAAAAAATAATTTTATTTATTTATTTATTTTGGCTGGGCTAGGTCTTTGCTGAGGTGCATGGGCTTCTCTCTGTGATGGCTTCTCTTGTTGGGGAGAACAGACTCTAGGGCACAAGGGCCTCAGTGCATGGGCTTAGTTGCATGTGGGTTCTCCCTGGACCAGGGTTCAAACCTGTGTCCCCTACAATAGCGGGCAGATTCTCAACTACAGGACCACTAGGGAAATCCCAAAACATAAGGAATTAACATGATACTATTATTAGCTATTTTCCTAAAGCAACATTATTAATGAGCAGCAGGTACTGAATTCTTATTGTGGCATGCTATCGTAAATTGTTGGCATCTATTTACTTCTTTTCTTAATTTTAATTTAAAAAATGTATTGAAATATAGATGATTTTTAGGTACACAGCAAAGTGATTCAGATACAGATACATATATATACTTATATATATATATATATTCTTTTTTCACATTCTCTTCCATTATAGGTTATTACAAGATATTGAGTATAGTTCTCTGTGCTATACAGTAGGTCCTTTTGGGTATCTATTTTACATATAGTAGTGTGTATAGTTTCATCCCAAACTCCTAATTTCTTTTAATCCTCATAATAACCTTGCTGCTGCTGCTGCTAAGTCGCTTCAGTGGTGTCTGACTCTGTGAGACCCCATAGATGGCAGCCCACCAGGCTCTGCCGTCCCTGGGATTCTCCAGGCAAGAACACTGGAGTGGGTTGCCATTGCCTTCTCCATTGTGTGAAAGTGAAAAGTGAAAGTGAAGTTGCTCAGTCGCATCCGACTTGTAGCGACCCCATGGACTGCAGCCTACCAGGCTCCTCCATCCATGGGGTTTTCCAGGCAAGAGTACTGGAGTGGCGTGCCATTGCCTTCTCCGCATAATAACCTTACGCGGTAGGTATTACAATTATCACATCTTTATAGATGATGAATCTGACTTAAATAAGTTAATATATTTGTCCAAGATCACACAGTAATAGGTGATAGAACCAAAATTTATATACAAGCTATCTAACTCCAAAATCTGTTCTTTGAACCATTGCACTGTAGGTGTCTGAGAGACGACTGTATACTGCCCTAAGAACAGAACATGCAATATTGGTGAGTTCCCTACTAAAAGGTCTTCTTGACTTATAAACTCTGCCTTCTTAGTTTTTGTATCTCTGAAGAGGAATAAGAAACCTGCTCATGGTATTCCAAATTAGACAGAAGAGTAGTGATCGGATGGCATCTTGCTACACAAGGCCCATCCTCTTCTGCCATCTGCCTCGGGTCACTGAGGAAGCCAGGTCAGGCCAGGGGCCCAGAACCTTTGGAGAAATGAAGAAGCTTGCTTTCAGGCAGAGGGCAGAAAGCCTTGTGAGTAATCGCCAGGGATGGCTTGGCACTGCATTTGATGGGTAATAAAAGTCTTCTAAAAATCTTATGGTTTTCCTCTCTTAGTACCCTCAATTTCCATTTCATCATAATCCAAAGTATGATCTTACCCAGAGAGGGGAGACATTCTTAATTTTGCCTTAAAACACTGCTTCTTCAGATCTCAGCTATACCACATTTCTTCACTCAGACTGGAAATTTCAATCCTTCAGTATCTTTTTCTATGCCCATTTTCTCTTCCCTCTCCTCCTCTCCCCTCCCCTCCCCCTCCTTTTCTCTCTTGTGTTTTGTTCAGTTATATACTTGTCTAACATCTTCACTGTATTTCAGGTTTGTTGAGGGAAAGTATTCTGTTTTTCTCATCTTTTCCATCCCTCATTTGCCAATCTAACAGAGTGTTTTGCCTATAGCATTTCATGACAAATGCTTGGTGAATTAATGTATGCATGCATGTATGTATTAGTTGCAGTTACTAACTTGTTTCTTACTAAAGACACTTAGTCCTTAGTCTTACCTCGGTTATAATCTGGTGTTATTTTAAAGCTCTGTCTGACCTTATTTTCACTCCCTAGAAATGGTAACTAAAGAGGACTGTTGTGTAAGACTGAAAATGAGTCTTTCTTTCACTGTGACTTAGCCACTGCTCAAAATATCTAACTTTCCCATTTCCTTCTTTTTGCCCATCCTTTCTCTCTCTCTATTTTTAAGTTTGCCATACTCTTCAAATGGGCTTCTCTGGTGTCACTAATGGTAAAGAACACGCCTGCCAATGCAGGACACTTAAGAGACATGCATTTGACCCCTGGGTTGAAAAGATCCCCTGGAGGAGGGCATGGCAACCCACTCCAGTATTCTTGCTTGGAGAATCCCATGGACAGAGGAGCCTGGCGGGCTACAGTCCATAGGATCGTAAAGAGTCAGAAATGACACTGTAGTGTCAGAGCATGCATGCACACTCATGCTCTTCAAATAGTTTTTTCTCAAAGAAATAAAAACTTATAAATGAATAAAATATAATCATTAACTTCAGTAAGACACAGGCTATCAAAAACTTTAATAAGATACAGATCTTTATATGAATGTATTGGATACATTACTTTTCTTCAGCCCAGTGACTTAGGCTGGATTTGATTGATTTTTATAGCCAGAGATGTCATATGGTCATCTTTTACTTAGAGCAGGCATTGGGTCTAGGGGAGCTAAGTGTGGTTGGGGAGCTGGCCTTGGCTTCTGAGTTTGGTTTGGTGCCAGTTGGTAGAAACTTGAGAGATTCTAGTTCTTTTCAATATGATTACATAGTAAGGAGAAAAATGTCCACACTGGGCAGATGAGAAATAATTTCCCTCAAACCATGTAATAAAAAAACTCAAGAAGAATTTTGACTTCATTAGGCTATTGTAAAGCAAGGAAAATTAAGGGATATTTAAAGGTTTTTCATGCACCAATAGGAGCCAACCACAATTTAGATGATCCTTACAAAAAGTATGCATTATTTTCTCTATGGAGTAGGTATGAATTAACCTGCTTCATAATACCAAAATCCTAGTGCTTCTGGTGGGATTCTAAATAACGTCATTTGTTAATCAGTTTTGCAGCATGTCTTTACACTGAGCCAAGATATTGTTTGAAGCTGTCAGTAGTAAATGAATAACAGCCTTCTCCCACCACCTCTCCCTGTTTCTAGAGCTCCAACATTTGTGACATTTATCCAAAGATTCTCTCTTTCTCCATCTTCCAAAAGTACATTTCTGTCTTCCTTGCACTCCTGGCATATATATTGCAGTTACTCATCTTTCTGGAATATAATTAGGACCGGACAGTGTCATGGAACATTTGCATCACCCCAGCCTCATTCTTGCCTTGCATGTGCTTAACTTTTTCACGGGTCATTGCAAAATGTTGATTGCTTTCTGGTGTTACCTAATGAAAATATCAATCTAGAAAATATGTCATCTAGCATTTTATTGAATTATCTCTTTATTCTTGGAGACCTATATAGGGTGTTGAGTTTTGCCATGAAAAAAAAAAAGTGTGATAAAGGTGTGCTTTTGTCTCTAATAATGTCTAGAATGCTTAGTGAATCTCTGCAAATTTCTCTTAAGTTTTTGGTGTGCTTTCTAGGATCTATATTCTTCAGGAAGATTCCACATTGCTCACCTGGTCTTCTAAAATCTCATCTTCTTCCTGGGCACATTTTCCAGCCCTCTTTCTCAGTTAGGTATAGTCACATGTTAAGTTCTAGCCAACAGAATTTGAGTGAAAGGAATATGGCCACTTTCATATTCTCTAGAAACTCTGGAATGATCCTTTAAGCCAGAGTTGTCAACTGGTGGGTGATTTCGCCTCCCCACTCCACTCCAGGAACTTTGGGTAAGGGTGGAGACATTTCGGCTGTCACAACTGGACCATGCTACTGGCATCTAGAGGGTAGAGGCCAGGGATATTACTACTAAACGTCTTATAATGCACAGGACAGCAAGCAAAGAGTGATCCAGCCCACGATGTTAATAATGCTGAGGTTAGAAAACCCTGCTTTAAGCTCTTATATTGTCTTCTGCTTAGATGCAGACTCTACAAGGGGATTCAGAGAGCAGAAAAGTTGACCAAATCACCACATAGCAGGAGACTGGGGCTCTGAATCTCTGCACAATGATCTTCACCAAATATACAGTTGGTCTGTGACTTGAGAAAGGAATAAAATTTTGATCGTGTTATGTCATTGAGATTTGAGGGTTGTCCGTAAAACCATTAAAAAAACTTTGACTATCTTAGCTCACATCTTGGGCAATTATTTAATCTCCCCACATTTCACTCTCCACATTTGAGACCTTGCTGACTTCCCAGTTTGCTGTTGAGAATACTGTGGAAGACAGTGGTGAGTGCCTCAAGGATCACTAGCAGTGTGTGCAGATTTCCAAATGTAGATGTAGGCTGTAAACAGACTTCTTCAGAGAGAAACCCAATACTTTCCATCCAACTAGGGACATTCAGGCTAGACAGGCAGGGCTCAACTGTGGTTCCATAAAAAGTGGGTTCAGTGAATAGAGGTTTGCCCTTGAGATGAGAAAGTGAATTGACAAAGTTAAATCTTCTCTATATCAGGCTTTTGGTCCAACATTTCTATTGTCCTTAAGCTTCCCTTACCATCCTGAGCCTTAGCACCCATCCCATGAGGCAATGTGAGTGCGTCAGCTGCACCCACTCATGGTATTGCTGGTTTGTTTTTTTTTTCCTGCCTTGAAGACTAAGTTCTCTGTGACAGCAGCTTTTATCCCAGTCTCAACCTTTTCTTCCTTGGCAACTCTTCTCAAGGATCCTGAAGTCAAAATCAATACTTACCTAAGGAAATGTAGTAGGGGCAGAAAGCTTGATTTGTATCAAGGGAAACCATTTCAACTCCTGATACTGGGCCAGTTAAATCATTATTGTGTCTCTAAATCCCCTAAGAAATCTAAGAAAACTACAGGCTCCATCCCTAGAGACTGGAGCCCACTGATCTTATGTGCAGCCAGAGCTGACATAGACCCTTGCTTATAGATACAGACAGCCTAGAATCACTCAACATTTGAAAAAACCAGGGGCTTGTGAAACATCTGAAACAGGTGAACCAGGGACTTGGTAACGGTCCAGTGGGTAGGATTCCATGCTTCCACTGCAGGGGGCATGGGTGTGATCCCTGGTCAGGGAACTAAGATCTTGTATGCCCTGCAACAGAGTCAAAAAAAACAAAAAACCAGCAACAACAAAAAACACGTGAATCAAATACTGATGAAATATATAATTTTAGGGTAAGATATCTTTAAAAATATATATTGGGAAGGTATAGTTAAGGAGTTGAAGATGGACACATACACACTGCTATATTTAAAATGGATAACCAACAGGGACCTACTGTAGAGCATTGGGAGCTCTGCTCAATGTTATGTGGCAGCCTGGATGGGAGGGGAGTTTGGGGGAGAATGGATACATGTATATGTATAGCTCAGTCACTCTGCTGTGTGCCTGAAACTACCACGACATTGGTAATCAGCTATACTCCAATACAAATAAAAAGTTTAAAATAAAATAAAATTAAAATTAATTTAAAAAATATATGTATATATTCAGTAGCATTTAAGAGTTTTGAGTGCCATCACATCTGTAAAATAAGCAAGGCTACTATGAAGAAGAGAAAAACATTTGCATACAGCATCAAGGACTCTTAAGTTTTGTCTTTCCCTGGGTAAACACCCCTGCTTCCTCTACCCCAGGATTTTCAATGTTATCACTTACATTTTAGGTCAAATAATTCTGGGTATTGTAAAAGTATCTCTGGCCTCTACTCACTCAGTGCCAATAGGATGGCCCTCTCCCAGCTGACAACTGAAAGTCTCTGCTAAGTCGCTTCAGTCATGTCAGACTGTGTGCGACCCCATAGACAGCAGCCCACCAGGCTCCCCTGTCCCTGGGATTCTCCAGGCAAGAACACTGGAGAGGGTTGCCATTTCCTTCTCCAATGCAGGAAAGTGAAAAGTGAAAGTGAAGTCACTCAATCGTGTCCAACTCCTAGAGACCCCATGGACTGCAGCCTTCCAGGCTCCTCTGTCCATGGGATTTTCCAGGCAAGAGTACTGGAGTGGGGTGCCATTGCCTTCTCCAAAAGTCTCAAGATATCATTAAATATTCTCTGGGGGGAAAAATTGCCACCCAGTGGTCAACAACCACTGCTCTATTTCAAGAGAAGGACCCTGGCATTTAAGAGAGAATATCAAAGAGAAGGCCAGTTGTTCATTTCACTGGGAAACCTTGCTTTGCATGAGCTAGCCATCCAAAATCTTTGAGAGGCTGGTTTTGTTTGAAGTAGTGCTCTCAGTTTATGTAGTTTTAACACAGACATAAATATTCTTTCTAATAGTGATAGCAAACATGAACATTTAGTCAGGAAGTGGCAGGAAAGAGAAGGTGTAAATAATGCTTACTTAACAAGTTGAAGAAAGAATAGTTACAGGATTAGAGAGCCACAAAACAGAAGCAGGAAAAAACCACTCATACAGTAAAAAAAAAAAAAAAAAAGTTGAACAATGGGGTGTGAAAAAAGCCAAGGGTCTTTTTCCTCTGGCATCTATGTCATTGCTGGCTTTTAATGCCGTTGTCTTAACGAGACCTCCATAAGTCAGAGAACTCACAGTGAGTAAGGAATCAGCAGCAAAGAAACCCTTTGAAGCATGTTGAATTGCTGCCACCAAAGAGTAAACTGCTTGCCTACTGTGGGCAGGAGCCCACAAAGCCTCAGAGGCATGTGTGTGCAAAGCAAAGGCTGACTTTCTGTGGGTTTGAAAGCTGCCTGGAACAAATTCTTTCATCCTTTTGTACTAGGCCACTTGCCAACACCAACAAGCAATTTTAGTTCTTAAGAAAAATACACCTATTTCAGGTTGGCTTTTTAATCTTTAACCATCATCTACAAGGCTGAAAAACATACTTCCACAGGATATTTTCTCCTCCTCCTCCTCCAAGCTGAAGGCTTTGAAACCCAAGGCTAGTAACATCCCTCTTGATGGAAAAATCCCTGGTAAGAAGAGTTCAGGACAGAGTGCATCAAAAAGGTTGACTAGAGTGAAGGAAATTTTAGACCAAGACTAGCAGGTAATACGAAGAAGGCAATGGCACCCCACTCCAGTACTCTTGCCTGGAAAATCCCATGGACAGAGGAGCCTGGTGCGCTGCAGTCCATGGGGTCGCTAGGAGTCAGACATGACTGAGCGACTTTACTTTCCCTTTTCACTTTCATGCATTGGAGAAGGAAATGGCAACCCACTCCAGTGTTCTTGCCTGGAGAATCCCAGGGACAGGGGAGCCTGGTGGGCTGCCATCTATGGGGTCACACAGAGTCGGACACGACTGAAGCAACTTAGCAGCAGCAGCAGGTAATAAGTTGACCATCCACGCACTACCTGCCTCTGCATGTCTGGGTGTAGACTATTTGCTTTATTTACCTGAAACACAAACTTAATCTGTTTCATTTGTAATACATTTTCACAGAAACAAGGAGAAAACACTGAATTTTATTGGTATTCATGATGCAGATGGCACCTCCAAGTCCAAACATGTAAGGAAATAGAACATCCCAGGCACCCTTCTGTTTTCCCATCGTACCAGTAAATGCAGAGACCCTGGAGGGAGAAGGTGAAGGAAATCAGGGGAAAAGAGGTTAGAAGGCAATAAATACATAAGCATAAATGTCTGCTTATTGAGCATGATCTTTTGTATCATACCTGGGTTGAGTCATAAGACAGTTGCTGCCAAAATTTGAGAGAAGTCTTTGTGTTAGCTATGGTGAGCTCAACTTGGGAGAATTACTAGCATATCCAGTCCTCAGAGAAAGAAGCACATAGAATTCACATATCCTGGACTTGGCCCCCACCTCAGTCTCAAGCAAATCCTGGTTCCTAGCTGCAACCTTCTCAGACATTGGCTACTCCTGGCTTCTATTTTTCAACTGGGACCTTGCTTTAAACATTAGTCTCAACCAGCCCTATTACCACATCCAACATCACCTATGTAATACTTGTTCGTCTCTCTGTAGAATACTTGTTCCTTTTGTGATGGAAGAGGCAGGGGTCAAATGTAGATGAAGCGGGGAAAAACTCATAACTTTATCATTCAACAAATATTTATTATCTACACTGTGCCAGGAGCTAGGCCTTCATGAGGCAGTCATCTGCTGACTTTAAGAAACTTACACTTATATGCACTTGAGTTCCACTTGTTACACACGCAGGTAACATCTACAGAGCCCTCACTCCAGACCAGGCACTGTACAAAAAACTTCATCCTATGAAAAACCTACTGCAGCCAAATAAGGAGTAAATTTGTCAGCTCTGTTTTGTAAGTTGAAACTCAAGTAAAGGTTGAGAAACTGCTCACAGAGCCAGTAAATGGTGAAGCCAAGATTTTACCTAAGCTCTAACCAATGCCCCAATGCTTTTAATTTCTGTGCTGCATTCTGCTACTTTTGCATCACAGGTCCTTGCACATTGCCACACTTACAAGTTTGCAGGACTGGACTGTTTGTTCAGGGAAGTGCTGCAGGGTTAGCTTTGTGAGTGAAGAGAAGGTGGTGACATAGGTGATGATAATATGATGAATTACACATGGCCTGAAATTCTGCTTTGGGGTTTTCTGTGGGAGGTGACTAATTACTCTTTTATTTTTCAGTTCTTTTTCAAAGAGTGGATAACTCTGGAGCATGGATGGAGCTTCACATTCAGGCCTGAACATCTTAATAAAAATTGGTTTTATCACTCTTTTCTTCTCTCTGGAAGTTATGAACCTCCTAAGAGAAGGGGATTTTGATGAGTGTTGAGAATACTTTGAGGGCCAGCGAGTCTCCATTGCCATTTGAACCCTAGGGTTGGTTCTAGGACTGTTACATGGGTGTTTTACTTGAAATTAACTACTCTTGTGGGACCTTAAATTTGGCAAGGTATTTATCTCAGATCATAGCATATCCTCTGGCCATTACTCAGCATTTCTGGGAAACTCTCCACCCATCTGAGTTTGCAATAATCTCCTTGTTTGCCTGAATTGCAGGTCAAAACAACATCATCCATCCTGGTCCAATTTGTTTTTCTTAGCATGGTGGGATCAGTCCCCACCGATTTAACATCATGATTATAGTCATCCAAGCTATACCAGGGACTATGATAGGGAACCTATTTTCTCCCCATGTTGGGAATTCTCTACTGTCAAGGGAAAGGCTCATCCCAGTAAAGTAAAGATCTGGGCAACTGGTTTCAAACACACAGCCATTTTATTGCCCAGGTCTGCAAAAATAAGCATGGTCTCTTCTGGGACGGTGCCCTTGTAATTCAGCTATTGTCTAAACTCCAAAGCCCTTGGAGTTTTGTTTGGTTTGTGGCTCAGCACCAACACAGTTGCTGTCCATCCCCAGGCAGACACAACTCTGTCTGGTTAGCAGGACAAAGCCCATTTTCAATGGGAAAGTTTCATTGTTTGAGCTTCATAACAGAAGGAAAATGTTCATTTCAGACCTATAAATTGCTTTCTGTCCTGAGCAGATCAAAGCATATATCCAAGCATAGATAAAGAGAGGCACCTTGGTGAGAAAAACCATTTGTTTCGAGACTAAGAAGCATCTGCTTTTTTTCATCCATAAAGAAGCAGGTGGCAGAAAGAAGCAGATGAAGTTAAGTTGCTAAAAGGATTAAGAATTATCCAAGGAAATAAACTGTAAGTCTGATAATCTTTCAAATAAACTATTCAAGACATTTTATATCTTACCAAGGACTTTTCTGTTTTGAAGGTTAGTATAATAATAGCTGATATTTACATAGAGTTTACTCTGTGCCAGACACTGATCTAAGTGCTTTTTTAAAAACATGTATTAAGTCCTTCAGTTTTCACAATAGCTCTATAAAGTGGGTACTATTTTTTTTTTTTGGTATTAAACAACAAACATTTACTGCCCACAGCTCTGTAGGCTGGGCAGTACAAAGTACAAAGTCAAGGTGCTGGCAGACTTGGTCTCTGGTACATAGTACATGGGCTTCCCAGGTGGCACTAGTGGTAAAGAACCTGCCTGCCAATGGAGGAGATGTGGATTCAGTCCCTGAGTTGGGAACATCCCCTGGAGGGATGCATCGCAACCCCTCCAGTATTCTTGCCTGGAGAATCCCCATGAACAGGAGTGCCTGACAGGTTATGGTCCATGAGGTTGCAAAGAGTCAGACACAACTGAGCGACTAAGCACAGCTCAGCACAGCGCATAATACATGGCCTCCCAGGCGGCACTAGTGGTAAAGAATCCACCTGCCAATTCAGGAGATGTAAGAGATGCAGATTCAATCTCTGAGTTGGAAAGATTCCCTGGAGGAAGACATGGCAACCCACTCTAGTATTCTTGCCTGGAACATCCCACAGACAGAGGAGCCTGGCAGGCTATGGTCCTTTGGATTGCAAAGAATCAGACACGACTAAAGTGACTTAGTATGCATGCACACAGTACATGTTACATCATCTTCTCACTGTGTCTTCACATGCAAGATCTAGGGAGCTTTCTTGGGTCTTTTTAATAGGGCACTAATCCCACTCATAAGCATTCCACCCTCATGACCTAATCACCTATCAAAGCCCCCTCCTCCTAACACTATCATTGGGGAGTTAGGATCTCAACATAGGAATTTTAGGGGGACATAAACATTCTGTCTATAGCAGTCACTGAAAAGGAAGACAAATTGGTAAGGAACAGGTGCTTCTCTGGGACTCACAGCTGACCCAATGCCAGTATTCCACCAGGTTGGATATGCCCAGAAATTTTCAACAGAGCCTTGGTGTTCATCAGAACCCTGGGGCTACCTGTGCCTTCTGAGCCATCCAAGCCCCAGAGGTTGAAGCAGAGTGATACAATCATAGATTAAATTGGGACAGTGATGAAGAGTTTGCTGGGCCCGAAGCTCAGTGTGTTTGAGGAAAGAAACATGGCCTCTCCTGGTTTCCCCTTCCAGTCATTCAGGAAAGAATGGCTATAGCTAATGAGAACTACTGCTTACTGAACACTGTGCCAATCAAGTATAATATGTGCTTTACACACATCAGTTTTTTGTTTGTTTGGCCATGCCATGTGTCTTGCAGGGTTTATTTCCATTTTTTAAATGAGATAATTAAGACACAGAGAGGATCAGTAACTTGCTCAAGCTTTCATAGTGAGCAAGAGCAGGGTAAAGAGTTAAATTCAGGCAGTCTAGCTCCAGAGGCTAAAGATACTCCAAATGCTTTTGAAACAGGAGGGAAGGGGACAGGGCACACAACCTCTAAAAGAATAAGAGTTTTTGAGGATACAACATAAACTGGCTAGAACCAACTAGGTCCAAGATGGTGGAAGATTCACCTTCCAGTAGAACTTGAGCCTCATTATATGCTCATTATAATAAATTAGCATCTAAATGACACACCCACCAGCACCGTGACAGTTCTGATGCTAATCATCAAAGGTCAAAAAGTAGGCAGTGACTCAGTTCTTGGAAATTTATCCTCCCCCCCACTTCGTTGAAATAGTTGAAATAATCCTTCCACTCATTAACCTATAAAGTTACTTGGCTCATAAAAAACAATCACTCCGTATTTCAGGGCCTCTTGCCTTCTGAGATGCCTTCTGTGGAATGTGTTTCTCCCTTGGCTTCTCTCACTTTCCAAGATGACCCCTACGCCCTAAGGCCGCTCTAGCCTTTTGAGAGGAATCTCATTCTGTCTATGGAATGTGTATTTCTCTAAATAAATCCACTTCTTAACCTATTTGTCTCTCACTGAATTCTTTCTGCACTGAGATGCAAAGAACCCAAGCCTCAGTAAGTCTGGCCACAAGGTGAGTGATTCTGTTAATAATTAAAAGACGATGATTCAAGTTCCAATCTGAGGCACAGCTTTCACTTTCACCAGAAAAAAAAAGAGAGAGTGTAAAAGCAGGTAAAGTAGCATCAGTAATGTCTTTCCTTTAATCTAGGTGGCCATGCTTCATATTTGAGTGACAAGAACTAAGCCAGAGTGTCCCAACCTGCACTGATACTCTGCGGCTCTGGAATCCAGTTCTCCCTCCCTTTATCCTTTCTCTCTCACCTGGCAGGCTGCTCCATGTACCAGTTGGTATCCATTGGTTAATTATGTTTGAAATGGTGCTAAGGAATGCAGCATATGTCCACTAGTAAGAAAAGTCATCATAGAGGAGAGCCCTCAGTCGGGGTTTCTGAGTGGATCAAATCAAATCGCTTTCCTTTCAGATCTGTTACAGGAACCCACACATGGACTCTAGTTAGACAGTATGTCATTTTCCAGAACTCAGCACGTGATTGCCAAATTTCTATTCAAAGGTGACATTTTATAAAATACCAGATGTTCTTTGGTGTCTGGCCAAAGTTAAGTATAAAAACAGCCATGGATCCATAAAAATAGAACAATAATCTCCCCAGGAAAGTTTTCTGTCTCTGAGATCACTAATAACTAAGTTGACCAAATCAAGAGGATGATTAGTATTGCAAAGTGAAGATAATAAGCTGTAATGGAAATAGATGCTAGCTAGCTGAGCTCATCCAGGTTACAAAATAAATCTTGATCGTTTGTTTCATGTCGTGTTTCACGTTGTGACTGTTTTTCCTACTGACTACTTTAATAGTCTCTGTTTTATATTTATTACTTAATATTTTACATCATATGTTCATGGTAATTGCTTCCAGTTCTGGGATCTCCATGTCTGACAGCTTGGACAAACATTAGGACCACCTGGGCAATCATCTTGTTTTGTGAATAAAAAAGCTGAGACTCAATCAGATTAAGAGACTTCTTAAGGTCTTCCCTGTAGCTCAAAGAGTAAAGAATCTGCCTGCAATGCAGGAGACCGGGGTTCAACCCCTGGGTCAGGAAGATCCTCTGGAGAAGAGAAGGGCAACCCACTCCAGTATTCTTTCCTGGAGAATCCCATGGACAGAGGAGCCTGGCAGGCTACAGTCCATGGGATCGCACAGAGTCAGACATGACAGACCAACTAACACTACCACTAAGACTGTGTAGTGAGTGAGATGGTGAGAGATAATGCCTCACTGCTCTCATGATGGCTAGAGCTTAGTTTCCTCCAATCAAAATTGGTGATGGAGCAGAGACAGGAGAGCAGGAACATTGGCTTTCTCCCTTCTCCCTTTCTCTTTTGCTCGTATGATGTTACAAACACCACAAGCCATATGATGACTTTGGAAGCAGAAGGGTGGGTAGTGTATGGATCTACTCATTGTAGAATGATTGCCTCCAGATGCTGTCTGCCTCCTCGTGGTTTTCAGTCCTTAACTTGAGGGCATTTTTTTTTCACCCAACGCTTTTAGCCATTGTGATACCTGCACTATGTCCTCCTCAAGGACAGAAGATAGTGGAGGGCTTACAGTGATAAAAACTTCACCTTCTTGGTCACAGGCAAGAAAGTTTTTATTTTCTCTTCTTCATTTTTGTTAAGAACAGCTTTTTATTTTACTCAGAAGCATTAAGGGGTTGAAATGGCATCTACAATTTCTTACCTTATGTCATTATCTTGTCCTATGTAGGACATAGTCACAATGTGTATGCGTATATTTATTTATTCATATTTATATCTGTTTCCCAGTCTGGGATATGATTTTCTGAATCTAGAAAAGAAGTGGGGTGACTTTTATTTTTATGTCTCAGAGTTTGAACTAGAGTTAAACGATTGAATTAAATGCTAACTGCAAAGGTTGACTTTAAAATATACAACAGTCTATATGTCAATATAAAGATTTGTGTTTCCTTGAAATCCTATTCTTTTAACAAATCCTTCTTATGCATAGCTTGTAACTAGACATTAATTCCCCTAACTTGATATTTAATATGAAGTTAAACTTCTAATCAAACATTTATGTTCTTGGTTCATTGAGTCAGAGAAATACTATGGGTCAAACATATTCACAACTAAAGCAAAACCCTCTCTTGGTGGCAGCGGCTAAAGGAACACAACAAAAGAAAAATGGCAATCTTTTTACTTGGGGCAAATAGCACAAGATCCTTTCTAGCTGGGCTTAATTTTCCTGTTTCTAACTGGTGAAAACAAAGCCTCTAAGGGTTTCTTTGATATGACCATAATCACACAGCAGGATGTCAGTGGAAGAACCTACCGGTGATTCTAGGTGCCAATGTGTTCTATTTACCTAATTCACTTCCCTTCCATCTGCAGAGCTCAATTTGATCTCAACTGTACTGGCTTAGACCTTTCCTCAGATAAATAAGCCCATCATGGACTCTGATACATACTTGCCTCAGAGTAGTTGAGTACACTATTCTATGAACTCCATATCTAAGAGCTTCAGAGAAGAAGGATAAAACACTGAAACATCCTAATGGGTTGTCAGAAGCCAGGAAACACCACAGCCCTATTATTGGGGAGTTGGGGGAGTTCACTGAGACTTTTGAGGGAAAGGAAAATTTTATTGTTCTAATTTCAGCACAGTAAGTGGGGGGAGGGGTGCATGTAGCTGGATTCTAGATAAGGAAATGAAACTTGTAACAAAAAAAACCCACCATTAGAAATCCAACCACATCTATTCTAATGTTCATTTGAATTTTGTAAAACAGCTCTTATAAAGTAACCTAATAAATTTAACCTTACATTCATTTCCACTTATCAGTGTTCCTAGAATTGGAATACTCTTTAGCTTTGTCAACCAGAGATATAAGGGCATTCCTAACTTTAGGCAAACCACTTCAGTATTTTTGCCTTGAGAAACCCTTAAACGGCATGAAAAGGAAAAAAGATAGGACACTGAAAGATGAATTTTCGGTAGGTGTCCAATATGCTACTGGAGATCAGTGGAGAAATAACTCCAGAAAGAATGAAGAGACAAGGCCAAAGCAAAAACAACACCCAGTTGTGGATGTGACTGGTGATAGAAGCAAAGTCTGATGCTGTAAAGAGCAATATTGTATAGGAACCTGGAATGTTAGGTCCATGAATCAAGGCAAATTGGAAGTGGTCAAACAGGAGATGGCAAGAATGAACATTGACATTTTAGGAATCAGTGAACTAAAATGGACTAGAATAGGTGAATTTAATCCAGATGACCATTATATCTACTACTGTGGTCAAGAATCCCTTAGAAGAAATGGAGTAACCACCATAGTCAATAAAAGAGTCCAAAATGCAGTACTTGGATGCAATCTCAAAAATGACAGAATGATCTCTGTTCGTTTCCAAGGCAAACCATTCAATATCACAGTGATCCAAGTCTACGTCCCGACCAGTAATGCTGAAGAAGCTGAAGTTAAATGGTTCTATGAAGACCTACAAAACCTTCTAGAACTAACACCCCCAAAACATGTCTTTTTCATTATAGGGGACTGGAATGCAAAAGTAGGAAGTCAAGAAACACCTGAGGTAACAGGCAAATTTGGCCTTGGAATACAGAATGAAGCAGGGCAAAGGCTAATAGAGTTTTGCCAAGAGAATGCACTGGTCATAGCAAACACCCTTTTTCAACAACACAAGAGAAGACCCTACACATGGACATCACCAGATGGTCAACAACAAAATCAGATTGATTATATTCTTTGCAGCCAAAGATGGAGAAGCTCTATAGATTCAGCAAAAACAAGATCAGGAGCCAATTGTGGCTCAGATCATGAACTCCTTATTACTAAATTCAGACTTAAATTGAAGAAGTAGGGAAAACCACTAGACCATTCAGGTATGACCTAAATCAAATCCCTTATGATTATACAGTGGAAGTGAGAAATAGATTCAAGGGATTAGATCTGACAGAGTGCCTGATGAACTATGGACAGAGGTTTATGACATTGTACAGGAGACAGGGATCAAGACCATCCCCAAGAAAAAGAAATGCAAAAAGGCAAAATGGCTGTCTGAGGAGGCCTTACAAATAGCTGTGAAAAGAAGAGAAGCAAAAAGCAAAGGAGAAAAGGAAAGATATACCTATTTGAATGCAGAGTTCCAAAGAATAGAAGGGAGAGATAAGAAAGCCTTCCTCAGTGGTCATTGCAAAGAAATAGAGAAAAACAAAAGAATGGGAAAGACTAGAGATCTCTTCAAGAAAATTAGAGATACCAGTGGAATATTTCATGCAAAGATGGGCTCAATAAAGGACAGAAATGGTATGGACTTAACAGAAGCAGAAGAGGTGCAAGAATACACAGAAGAACTATACGAAAAAGATCTTCATGACCCAGATAATCATGGTGTTATGATCACTCACCTAGAGCCAGACATCCTGGAATGCAAAGTCAGGTTGGCCTTAGGAAGCACCACTATAAACAAAGCTAGTGGAGGTGATGGAATTCCAGTTGAACTATTTCAAATCCTAAAAGATGATGCTGCAAAAGTGCTGCACTCAATATTCAAGCAAATTTAGAAAACTCAGCAGTGGCCACAGGACTGGAAAAGGTCAGTTTTCATTCCAATCCCAAAGAAAGGCAATGCCAAAGAATGCTCAAACTATTGCACTATTGCACAATTGCACACATCTCACACACTAGCAAAGTACTGCTCAAAATTCTCCAAGCCAGGCTTCAGCAATACATGAATGCTGAACTTCCAGATGTTCAAGCTGGGTTTAGAAAAGGCAGAAGAACCAGAGATCAAACTGCCAACATCTGCTGGATCATTGAAAAAGCAAGAGAGTTCCAGAAAAACATTTATTTCTGTTTCATTGACTATGCCAAAGGTTTTGACTGTGTGGATCACTACTAACTGTGAAAAATTGTTAAAGAGATGGAAATACCAGACCACCTGACCTGCCTTTTGAGAAACCTGTATGCAGGTCAGGAGGCAACAGTTAGAACTGGACATGGAACAACAGACTTGTTCCAAATCGGGAAGGAGTTCGTCAAGGCTGTATATTGTCACCCTGCTTATTTAACTTATATGCAGAGTACATCATGAGAAACGCTGGGCTGAATGAAGCACAAGCTGGAATCAAGATTGCTGGGAGAAATACCAATAACCTCAGTTACACAGATGACATCACCCTTATGGCAGAAAGTGAAGAAGAACTAAAGAGCCTCTTGATAAAAATGAAAGAGGAGAGTGAAAAAGTTGGCTTAAAACTCAACATTCAGAAAACGAAGATTGTGGCATCTGGTCCCATCACTTCATGGGAAATAGATGGGGAAACAGTGGAAACTGACAGACTTTATTTTTGGGGGGCTTCAAAATCACTGCAGGTGGTGATTCCAGCCTTGAAATTAAAAGACACTTACTCCTTGGAAGGAAAGTTATGACCAATCTAGGTAGCATATTAAAAAGCAGAGACATTACTTTGCCAACAAAGGTCCATCTAGTCAAGGCTATGGTTTTTCCAATAGTCATGTATGAATGTGAGAGTTGGACTATAAAGAAAGCTGAGCGCTGAAGAATTGATGCTTTTGAACTCTGGTGTTGGAGAAGACTCTTGAGAGTCCCTTGGACTGCAAGGAGATCCAACCAGTCCATCCTAAAGGAAATCAGTCCTGAATATTCATTGGAAGGACTGATGTTGAAGCTGAAACTCCAATACTTTGGACACCTGATACGAAGAACTGACTCACTTGAAAAGACCCAGTTGCTGAGAAAGATTGAAGGTGGGAGGAGAAGGGGATGACAGAGCATGAGATGGTTGGATGGCATCACTGACTCAATGGACATGAGTTTGAGTAAACTCTGGGTGTTGGTGATGGACAGGGAGGCCTGGCGTGCTGCAGTCCATGGGGTTGCAAAGAGTCGGACATGACTGAGCAACTGAATTGAACTGAACTATCTTTATCCCAATCAAATGATTGGTGAACTGAGTCAGGAAGAAGCCCAGTTAGGAAAGTTGAGCCAAGGCCTCATTGGCTGCATGGTGCCTGCAGAATCCAACTTAGCATCTAAAGAAACTCTAAATAGGCCAAGAGAAAAGTTTGACAAAGGCGAGAGGGTGATCTCAGCAGCCTTCACTTAAACCTGCCTTGGAGGCTGTATTTTAAATGACTGCATTTTAAACGACTGCAATCATACGAAATATACTCTCTGACCACAATGAAATAAAATTAGAACCCAATATCAGGAAATTTGGGGAATTCATAAATATGTGAAAATAAAACAACATACTCCTAAATAACTAATGGGTCAAAAACTATCAAAACTAACTCAAGAAGAAACAGAAAATTTGAAAAGATCTATAGCAGGAGATTGAGTCAATAATTTTAAAACTCTTAACAAAGAAAAACTCTGGACCAAATGATTTCAGTGGTGAATTCTACTAAATATTAAAAGAGAAATTAAAACCAATCTTTCTCAAACTCTTGCAAAAAAAGAAAAAAAACAGAAGAGGAGGAAATTGCTCTCAACTCATTCTATGAGACCAGCATGACTCGGATACCAAAACCAGACAAAGACGATAAAAAAGAAAACTATAGAATAACATCCCTCATGAATATAAACACAAAAAATCTAAACAAAAATTTAGCTATATGATCCAAAAATATGTAAAAGGGATAATATAATATGAGAAAGTTGTGTTTATCCCATGAGTGTAGTGTTGACTTAATATTCAAAAATCAATCAATATAATTAACTGTATTAACAAGCTACAAAATAAAAACAAACCATGCTGTAATAATTGGATATCTTTATGCAAAAAAAAAGAAGTCTGATCTGTCTCATAACATATGAAAAATTAACTCAATATGGATCATAGACCTAACTGTAAAATCAAAGCTATAAAACTGTATAAAACATAAAATAAAACTTTGGTTAGGCAAAATTTTCTTCTGTCCAACACCAAAACCACTATCTATAAAGAAAACAAATTAATTGGGGTTAATGAAAAATTTTAAATTTCTACTCTTTTAAAAACACTATTAAGAAACTTTCCTGGTGGTACAGTGGTTAAGAATCTGAGCTTCCACTGCAGGAGTGGGCATGAGTTTAATCCCTAGTCAGGGAACTAGATCCTACATGCCATGGGGCATGGCCAAAGGAAGAAAAAAAAATTATTTTTCATTAAATATAAAAGAAAATAAAAAGCACTGTTAAGAGAATGAAAAGTCAAGCTGCAGACTTGAGATATTTGCAAAGCATGTATCTGAAAAAATCACTGTATCCAGAATATATAAATAATTTTTAAAAATCAATAATATGAAAGCCAATTATCCAATTTTTAAAAATGGGCAAAGTACTTGAGCAGACATTTCCCTTCATCAAAAAAGATAGATAATGAGTATGTAAATGATAAGGCACTCAGCATTGTTAGTCATTAAGGAAATGCAAATAAAGTCACAATGAGCTAACACTATACATCTATTAGAAGGACTAAAACGAAAAAGACTGACAATATATAACATGGATGAGAAACTGCTGATGGGAATATAAAACTGACAAAACTACTTTGGAAAGCAGTTTAGCAGCTTCTTAAAAAGTAAAAATGTATTTATGATCTAGCTGTTTCTCCTCTTAGGTATTTACATAAAAGAAACAAAAACCATAAGGTTCACACCAAAAGGTTCATGCATGTACTCATAGCAACTATTTTGTAGTAGAAACCTAGAAACAACCCAATTTTCTAGCCACAGATGAATAGGTAAATTAAGGTGTATCTATACAACAGAACACCACTTAGCAATAAAGAGGAATGAACTACTAATACATACTGCAACGTGGAAGGATATTAAAATAATCCTTCTAAGTGAAAGAAAACACCCAAAGAGCACACATGATTCTATTTATATAAAATTCTGAAAGTGCAAAAAAAAAAATATCTGTGGTGACAGCAACAAAAGCAATTATTCATTGGTAACAGGGAGTAGAGGAGAGCATGGAGGCTTGGAAGGAGACTAATTAAGGACCACAAGGAAACTTTTTGGGATGAATGTTTATGTCCGCTTTCTTGATTTTGATGATGGTTTCATCGGTGTATATAACCTCATACATTATACATATATATATTCAAAATTTATCAGATTGCCTACTTTATATGTGTGCAGATTATCATGTCAATTATACCTCAAAATCAAAAATTTTTAAATAACAATTATGACTAGTTTGAAACTTCAAAGAAATTTCAGTGATCAAAAAAATAAAAGTTTGGTATTGTGGCTAAACTACCTTTTTCTTTCCAGTATTAAGTAATAATAAACAGGTCTACTTTAGTGAAGGCTTACCATGAACAAGGCCTAATTTTAAGCACTTTACATGTGTCAGCTTGTTTAGTACTCCCAATATCCCTATGAGATTGGTAATCTGAATATAATGTTTTATAGTTGGAGAAACTGATGCATAGATAGACTCCAACAAGGACTTGCTGCTGAAACTAGCCAAGCCAGGATCTCAATCCAGACTGAACTTCTCCACTATGTTCACGCTTGACCACCTCTCAGAAAAAAGTCTCAAATATTTGGGAACTGAGCTTGCTGCTATTGCAGCAAACTCTTCGAAGCCTCGTGGACTGGAGCCTACCAGGCTCCTCTGTCCATGGGATTTTCCAGGCAAGAGTACTGGAGTGGGGTGCCATTGTCTTCTCCGGGAACTGAGCTTACTGGCTTGAAATAGAAATACTAGGATTAGGAGAGAGACCTCCAGGGAGCCAAGGAGAAGGATGGAATGAGGTGCAGGAAGCATCCAGATCTGTCTGCACAGCTGTCCTGCAAGGGTCCACCTGGCTCATATTAGTGCCTGTGTCAAATACCTTAGCCTAGAATTTGACTCTTCCCCTGGGTTGTGCACGTTGACTGTTTCTGCCCCAGGCCAGCCCTGATGCTCAAGGCACTTCACCAGTTCTCACAAGAATTCTATCACACTAAGAATAGCCAGAATTTTGTTTTTAGTTTTCATGAAGATCTGGGAATTCGTGGGAAAGGGGCTCACCCTCCAGTGCACAGCATTTACTCAATTCCTCCACCTCAGGCAGCACGAACTTCTCTAAATCCCTCTCCCCTTCCCCAGCCAGTCTCCTGTCACACTTCATGTTCGTCCTATAGGACTTGGTCCCAGTCTTGTTAAAAATTTCCTTCTCTACTTAAAACCTGTGCATGGTGTGTGCTAAGTTGCTTCAATCATGTCATATTATGGACCATAACCCACTAGACTCCTCTGTCCATGGGATTCTCCAGGCAAGAATACGGAGTGAATTGCCATGCCCTCCTCCAGGGACCTAACTCGTGTCTCTTATGTCTCCTGCATTGGCAGGTGGGTTCTTTACCACTATTGCCACCTAGGAAGCCCACTTAAAATCTAGACCATGACTTTCAGCCTCCTCACAAGCCTATCAAAGCCCATCATTTCTACCTTAGGAACTCTCACATCAGCTGCTGAGAAGATAAAGTCTCCAAGCTCGTGGCAGACTTCCTAAGGTGAATCTATGTGTAGGTTTTGTGACCATATCAAAAAGAAATGCATGGAGAACAGACAAGGACTTTCCTTCTAAATAGAACCTCAGCTCTTAGACCCCTCAGGAATCCCACAGAGATCTTCTCAGACCAATACCGGTTATACCCTAGTGGCTAATGGGCTCATCTGCATTAGTTTGTATGATTCTGTCTGGAGGAGATAAAAAGGCTCCTACTGTGAATAATATGGAGGTTTCTTAAAAACTCAAATAGACCTACTGTATGACCCAGCAATTTGACTCCCGGAAATATACACAGAGAAAATCATAATTACAAAAGATACATGCACCCCAATGTCCATTGCAGCACTGTTTACAATAACCAGGATATGGAAGCAACCTAAATATCCATCAACAGAGGAATGGATAAAGAAGATGTGGAACATATATACCATAGAATATTACTCAGACCAAAACAAACACAAAATCGTGCCATTTGCAGAGATATGGATGGACCTAGAAACTGTCATACAGAATGAAGTCAGAAAGAGAAGAACAAATATCGTATATTATATATATATGTGTGGAATCTAGGAAAACGGTACAGATGAACCTATCTGCAAAGCAGAAATAAAGACACAGACATGGAGAACAAACATATGGATACCAAAGGGGGAGGGCTGAACTGGGAGATTCGATTCACATATGTACACTGCTACTATGTATAAAATAGATAAGTAATGAGAACCTACTATATAGCACAGGGAACTCCATGCTCTGTGGTGACAAGGAGGGGATATATGTATATGTAAGTTGATTTGCCATGCTGTACAGCAGAAACTAACCCAACATTGTAAAGCAACTAAACTCCAATTAAAAAAGTAGAAATACAAATCTTTGCATGCTTCTCTCCCCACAAGCTTTGTACAGCTACCTCATGTAGGCTGGCAAAACATAGTTACCAATGTGAAGGCAGCACTGGCAGAGGGGGGAGTTTGTAACTCAGGATCTTGAGTCTCCACAGGTGGGAAAAAAAGAACTGAGATGATCTCAAACACCAGTCTGGGTTGCCTCAGCCACTCCCTCTCTGAGATTGCATGTAGAAGGGCAAGGGGTAGACCAGGAGGAAGAGAAAGCACCGGGGCCTCTCTCAGGCAGTCCATCCAGGGTGACGTGGGGGAGCAGAATAAACACTGTAAGGGAAGTGAAATCCCCCAGGGGACAGTTTCGCTATGCCTCTTCTTGGCTAGGTCGCCCCCTCACTTCAGCGATGACTAAGCTGATTCACTTGTGGCACATCCCTTTTCAAGTAAAGAGCAGGTACAGGCCACAGAGCCCCTCCTGCAAGAGCAGAGATGTGTGTACAGGGCAGAGAGGTCAGCAGTTATGTCCTAAGATCAGCTGTCACAATGTACAGAAAGGTCTAAACTGGTTGTCAACTTTTTAAAAAAAATAGATTTTACATAAAAAATCAGATTTCATGATTATCAGGTGATCCAGTAACCTCAGCCATATTTATTTTAACAGTTTCTTAGCAGGCACTATTGTTTGCAGTCTGTTTTATACCCGTCAGCCAGGCAGATCCTTTTGCAATGTAAATCAAAATATGTTACTCCATTGACTGAAATCTTCCCATGGTGTCCCGCCTCACTCACAGTAAAAACCAGAGTCCCAGAAGTCCTCTGCAAGACCTTCGATGGTGGGGCACCCCCTTACCTCCTGTTTCTCCTCCTCCTCCTCTTTCCACAGATTACACAGATTCAAACCCTGGCTCTATTTTCTGTGTGTCTTTGGGTGAATAACTTAACGGTTCTTTGTCTCACTTCCTTATCTGTAACATGAAACTAATAATCCTATCTTGCTCATAGTGTCGCTATGAAGACAAAACATTTAATATTTAAAAAGCATAATCGTGTTATTCCCTTGCTTCACCCATGCTGGCTTCAGTGTGCGCGTGCTCAGTTACACAGTCGCGTCCAACTCTTTGCGACCCCATGGACTGCAGCCTGCCAGGCTCCTCTGTCCATGGGATTTTCTAGGCAAGAATACTGGAGTGGTTTGCCATTTCCTACTCCAAACTCTTCCTGATCCAGGGATCAAACTTGTGTCTCTTGCATTGGCAGGTGGGTGTTTTACCACTGTACCGCCTGGAAGACCCGTAGTAGCTTCGGTGCTTTTCCTCAGGTAAGCCAGGTTTGTGCCTGACTGAATGCCTTTGCAAATATTCTCTGTGTGGCCCTGGCTTCCACAGCTACCCGACAAAGTCCCCCATCCCCACCCCCTGATGTCTCCTGCAAGCTTTGCTTCCCAGTATTTGGGATGAATCAAAAATTAAAAATTCAAAGCAAAAGTGGACCAAAAAAAGAAAAAAAAAAAAACTGTCAGAAAGAAATGAAATGAGTATTGATTGAATTCAGGAAAGAAATGGAAGAAAAAGACAAAATTATCTCAAAATGAAGAGAGTTAGGAGGTGGCTAAAGGTTAAGATACTTTTTAAAAAATTAAGAAAGAACATTGAAGAAAAACTAGAAAATAAGACCATTAAACTGTGTGATCATTTCTTTTCCTAGAAAATCATGAGGAAAAATCATGAGTACACCTAAAGTTATAAATTGGATATGAATCAACACAGTCTATCTTCAGGTTTATCAAATTATTGTTCTAGATATTTCTGTCTGAGCATCGCAGACCAGCTGTCACCATCTCTGACTATCAGAAAATTTGTGGCCAGTACCCCCACTCTGCTTCTTCCCTTGGTCCAGGCTGAGCTGTCTTGTCTGGCCCTGTAGCCCCCCAGGAAGCAGAAAGCCCTCAAAATGCCTCAATGGCATATTGATTAATTTAAATTTTATTTGAAAAGAAGTCAGTGGGGGAAAAATGATATTTAAAAACCCCATTCTGACCCTACCTGGTAAAGAATTCACCTGCCAGTGCAGGAGATACAAGAGACACGGGTTCGATCCCTCAGCTGGGAAGATCCCCTGGAGAAGGAAACAGCAACCCACTCCGGTGTTCTCGCCTGGAGAATCTCATGGAGAGAGGAGCCTTGAGGCCTACAGTCCTTGGGGTCGGACACAAGTGAGCACGCATGCATGGTCATACTATTTGTTTCCAAACAGGAATTTTTGGCTCCAACTGTGTGAGCACTTTTATTTCAACTTTGCAAATATACATATATATATATATATTTAATTTCATTGGAGGATAGTTGATTTACAATGGGTGTTAGTCTCAAGTGTACAGACTTTTCTTTCTAGGACTCAGTTACTGGAGAATTTGCCTTTAGAAATAAAGAACTGGTGAACCTAGAGTTAAAACTGAACACAGACCCAGGGACTCAGACCTTAGGATTTCCTGTGGTTAATCACTAAAGTAAAAAAATAATAATAAAATTGAAATTTCATTTAGTTTTTATGAGAAAATCAGAATTGTTAACATACTCAGAATTATACACGCACACAGACATATACACACATACATTCATTTAGAATTAAGGAAGAAAAATAACATTTATGTATTTTACTGTGTCTTTGGTAAAGTGGTAGACAATTCAACATGTAATCTAGAACTGTTTCAACTTCTAGAAGAATTGCTTCTCATCCACCTGGTTCTCTAGAGAATCATCCCTACAGGTTGCAGCTACAATGAATGTCAAATCCTCTGTCCAAATCCTACTTTCCCCCATGTCCAACAACACATCCAAGTAGAGTCCTAGGGAAAATAAAATAAAATACATGTATAAGCAGTATAGGCTGGCCCAGGTCTCCTGCATTGCAGGCAGATTCTTTACCATCTAAGCCACTAGGGAAGCCCTAGTTAGACGACTGCTAACTTCAAAAATCATTATCTGCATTTATTATAATACACACTCACTGTGTTGTTGTTTAGTCACTAAGTTTTGTCCAACTCTTTTTCAATGCCATGAACTGTAGCCCACCAGGCTCTTTGACCCATGGGATTTCCCAGACAAGAATACTGGAGTGGGTTGCCATTTCCTTCTCCAGAGAATCTTCCCTACCCAGGGACTGAACCTACATCTCCATTCTTTACCACTGAGTCATCAGGGAAGACTCACACTCACTGGGTATATCTTGTCAAAACTGAAGGATGAACTTCCTCTGGGTCAGTCACCTCGGGTTATACCCGCTTTGAGTGGGAGGAGGCATTAAGTAGCTATTACAGTGGGAAATTCCAGTGGAAATGGGGGACTACAGAAGTTTACAAATAGGCAGTAAGGACAAAGTAGGTCAGAACTCTACAAAGACCAGAACCAGGCAACTGAAGTGGAACGACATTAAACTTGATGGCCAAGAAATGACAGTTAACATCTAAGTGTATGACAGTTATAAATCCTGAGTGGTCCTAAAGACTACAGTAAGGAAGGGAAATGGTGCTCATCACATGCAGGCAGAGACAGCAAGATGATGGACAGGGCTCTAGAGGCACTTGCAAGGACCTTCCCTTCCCTTATTGTTCTTGAAGGATGTTTACCACTCTGAACCTGGGAACTCTGCAGAACTGACCTGGAGCTCTGCAGTTATGTGTGCAGATATAGGGGCCCGTCAAAGAAAAGATTACTTTCCTACCATCAGAAAAGGAACGTTTGTTTCTATTTAATTAAGGCAATCATTTAGAAAACTCTGTTTAGAAGGTACATTTTAATTTTTTTACAGTTGGCGTTTCAATGTCCCAAATTCCCTTTGCAGATGTTTCTTTCAAGGATCCCTGAATATAAAAGGTCCATAAATTTGAGGTGAGACCATGAAGACATCAGTAAGAAGACATGAGATGATATCCTTTCAACAGTCACTTTGAAGAATTTCAGTTCATATAAACATTTTGCACTGCAAGAATAACCATGAAAATAGAAATTTCTACAAAAGATTCTCTGTAATGTCAGTTTTGGATTGCCTTTGAGAGTAGGCTCCATCCAGGAATGATTAGATGTTGCTAATCTGCCATGTTTCTAAAAGTTTTCTTAAATCCGTATCACGATGATAAGAACATGCTGTGGAAGCCAACCAGGCTCATGGGACTGGTGTCAGAGAATAAAGCTTTGCCTTTACAGTCTTTTGATCAAATATACTTTGTGAAAACTAACTGCTTACCAGCAGTTTAGTAATTAAGGTCTGCACAAAAGCAGAGCAGAACACATTTAGTTTCTGTGACTAAAGACACATACTAAATATTTTTTAATTAATTAATTTATTTTAATTGGAAGCTAATTACTTTACAATATTGTAGTGGTTTTTGCCATACATTGACATGAATCAGCCATGGGTGTACATATGTTCCCCATCCTGAACCCCCTTCCCACCTCCCTCCCCATCCCATCCCTCTGGATCATCCCAGTGCACCAGCCCTGAGCACCCTGTCTCATACATTGAATCTGGACTGATGATCTATTTCTCATATGATAATATACATGTTTCAATGCTATTCTCTCAAATCATCCCATCCTCGCCTTCTCCCACAGAGTCCAAAAGACTGTTCTTTACATCTGTGTCTCTTTTGCTGTCTCGCATATAGGGTCATTGTTATCATCTTTCTAAATTCCATATATATGCGTTAGTATACTGTATTGGTGTTTTTCTTTCTGACTTACTTCACTCTGTATAATAGGCTCTAGTTTCATCCACCTCATTAGAACTGATTCAAATGCATTCTTTTTAATGGCTGAGTAATATTCCATTGTGTATATGTACCACAGCTTTCTTATCCATTTGTCTGCTGATGGACATCTAGATTGCTTCCATGTCCTGGCTATTGTAAACAGTGCTGCAATGAGGGATACACGTGTCTCTTTCAATTCTGGTTTACTCGGGACACATACTAAATATTAAAGATGCAAATTAGATAGTAAAGGTAGATTAACACAGATTTGTAAAATATAAATAAACTCAATTCTGTCTTAGAAATAATGCTGAAATAGTTTACCTTTCAAAGCAAGTAGTTTTAGATTTGGCTTCTCAAATGTATGTTGAGAAGTTAAAGAGAAATATGTAGATCTTATGACAAAAAGAAAACAAACACATTAAATCATTGTCATCATCATCATTATCATCAGACATTACTTAATTCCATTTCTGCATGCTTGTGTTAATCAAACACAAAATTTTGAGCCCAACGACTTAACCACAGTATTAAAACGCTATGAAAGAAGACTGAAAAAAATACAAATTTCAAGCTTCCTCTTTTGACTTTAAGTATGAAAAATGTTGTTTAATCAGAAGAAAATCTTTCACCAAATTTTAAACAGAGAGAAAGCAGGATAGTTGGACAATTCAATGATAAATTCAATCTTTTATTTGAATAGATATGAAAATAAACTGTGCTTAGAAATAAAAGCAATACTGTCTTTCTTCATAAAATAAAGGAGATAATAATACTTACCTCATCAAGAATTGACCTAAACAAAGTCCTGGCATGAAGCGATTGCTCATTATATGTTCATTTCCTTTCTTCAGTGACAACTATCAAAATGTAACTCTGCATATTCCTCTAGATCACTTAGGAGAAAATAAATTGTGATAGGAATTTAATTATATTTCATTTTTAGTTCAAAAGCAGGAAACTACAGAGGCAGATAAATCTGTAAAAAATTGTTTCCTCCCTTTCAAGGATGCACTGTCATGTACCCTCAATGATACTGCTGAATTTTGCAATAGTGACTAATATACTATCCAGTATTTTGTAACTGTTGGTAATTAACAGAGCTAAATGTTTAAGAGTTAAAGTAATTCTTGAAATTTATTTTGTAAAAATAGAATTATAAAACAATTAAAGGGGAAAAAATGACAACAACAGAAGAAAGACAACTTAAAGTTGCTGATGGTGTGATGATAAACGCATAATATCTATAATCATTCGATCTGGGTTTCAATTCTAGCTAACACATAAACTCTGTGTGCCTTGGAGACTTAATTTCCTTGCCTGTGAGATACAGATGATGCCTGCTCTGAGAGTAAAATAGTTCATACAGAATATTTAGCCCACTGCTTGTCTCATAATCACTCATTCATTCATTCAGCTATGTTCAATGAGCTTTTACACTATATCCAGCAATGTGTCAGGCATTGGAAATACAACAGTGAAAAACAGTCATGATTCAGCTCTCATGGAGCTTAAAAATATGGCAGAAGAGGCAGACATTAAGAAGGTCATAAATAGTTTGATAAATAGGTAAAAGTTAATTCTGACTAAAAATTAATTCTCTTTCCCTTCTCATTTATAGTAAAGGGAACACGTGCTTTCTACTTTCACTTATAAGAATTCAATGAATTAAGTGAATCAACTTTGTAAAGTGAATCAACTTTGTAAAGTGAATCAATTAAGTAAACTTTAAAGCTTTCTACAAATCTCTATTGCTATATTTGTAATGAAAAATGATCAAGTATGTAGTAATTGCAAGGCCCTAGGGAAAGTAGAAAGAATAGCTGGATGCATGTTCTTCCTGCTCCTATGGAGGGAGGTAGCACAACTGGGCACTGTGAGCCAGTTGTCCAGACATACAGTACTCAAGGAGCTTTGAGAGAGGGAAGGGTGAGTCACTGGATATTTGGAAGAGGCAGAAGTGGACTCAGCTGGGAAGACTCTGTGCAGCAGGTGCATTTGGACTTGATAGGCGCCACATGGTCTTGAGGAGATCAGCCAGAAGAATAAACAAAGTATAGAAGGAGATCATCAAGGGGCAACAAAGAAACTGTATGTAGTGCATTTTGACTAGGTTGAAGGCGCTACAGGGAACAGTATGGAAGTGTCTTAAAAAACTAAAAATGGACCTACCATATGATTCAACAATCCCAGTCCTGGGCATATAACTAGAGAAAACCATAATTCAAAAAGATAATGCACCCAGTATTCATTGCAGCACTATTTACAATAACCAGGACAGGGAAGCAACCTAAATGTCCATCAACAGAGGAATGAATAAAGAAGATGTGGAACATATGTGCAGTAGAACATTACTCAGCCAAAAAAGAATAAAATTGTGCCATTTGCAGAGATATGGATGGACCTAGAGACTGTCAGGGAGAAGGCAATGGCAACCCACTCCAGTACTCTTGCCTGGAAAATCCCATGGGTAGAGGAGCCTGGTAGGCTGCAGTCCATGGGGTTGCGAAGAGTCGGACACGACTGAGCGACTTCACTTTCACTTTTCACTTTCCTGCATTGGAGAAGGAAATGGCAACCCACTCCAGTGTTCTTGCCTGGAGAATCCCAGGGATGGGGAAACCTGGTGGGCTGCCGTCTATGGGGTCGCACAGAGTCGGACACGACTGAAGCGACTTAGCAGCAGCAGCAGCAGAGACTGTCATACAGAATGAAGTAGGTCAGAAAGGGAAAAACAAATATTGTATATTCATGCATATATGCAGAATCCATAAAAATGGTATAGGTGATCTTATCTGCCAAACAAAAATAGAGACAGACATGGAGAACAAACATATGGATAAGGATACTAAGGGGAGAAGAGGGGATGGGATGAATTGGGAGATTTGGATTGACATATATACACTACTATGTATAAAATAGATAACTAGTAAGAATCTACTGTATAGCACAGGGAACTCTACTCAATGCTCTGTGGTGACCTAAATGGGAAAGAAATCCCAAAAGAAAGGAGATAAATGTAAACATATAGCTGATTCACTTTGTTGTACAAGAAAAATTAACACAATATTGTAAATTAACTATACTCCAATAAAAATAATTTTAAAAAATTATATATAAAAAACGAAGGTGCTAATGGCGGTACTTGGCAAGAAGAAATTGGACAAAAAGTTTGAGATCAGATCCTGCTGCTGCTGCTGCTAAGTCAGTTCAGTCGTGTCTGACTCTTTGAGACCCCATAGACGATAGCCCACCAGGCTCCCCCATCCCTGGGATTCTCCAGGCAAGAACACTGGAGTGGGTTGCCATTTCCTTCTCCAATGCAGGAAAGTGAAAAGTGAAAGTGAAGTCTCTCAGTTATGTCGGACCCTTAGCGACCCCATGGACTGCAGCCCACCAGGCTCCTCCGTCCATGGGATTTTCCAGGCAAGAGTCCTGGAGTGGGTTGCCATTTCCTTCTCCGAGATCAGGTCCTAGCAGACTCTAAATGCAGGGTGAAAGAGTGTGACTTGTATTGTTGACAGCTGCAAGCTATTAACAGAGTTTGAGTAAGACTGTAAAATGACTGGAGCTGTGAGTTGGAAGAGTAATCATCCTACAACAGTACGTCAAATGTATACGAATGAAGCACTCTTTGTAATAACATCTCTCATTTGACTTAGCACAGGCCACATTACCTAAAATCTGTACCATAGACATAGGGGAGAGAAACATCATCAGTGTATCAAATGGATCTTTACCACGGCTGCTAGGATTTTACTTAAGGCTCTGGGGAAACAGCTTTTGAGGTCTTCTCTGTTGGTCCTCTTGAAAGCCAGAGTCCTGAAGCTAGCACAGTTGGAGTGGTCTGGGGAACTTGAAGTATTTTTGAATTGGGTTGGCCAATGGCCAATAAATTCGTTCAGGTTTCCCATAAGATGTAATGGAAAAACCCGAATGAACTTTTGGGCCAACCCAATATTTGCTGGTGCTGAAGCATAAAGAAAATAAGCTTCCTTTTCTGACTACTCTGGAACTCATAAGGTAGATCCAAAGCACATATGTGTTTGGTGAAAATAAAGCACTCTGTAATTACATCTCTCATTTGCCTTGCACAGGTCACATTATCTAAAATCTGTACCATAGACAAAGGGAAGAGAGACACCAAGAGGTAAAAACAATTGCTCTGAAAACAAAACTGCTATGACCCACCATTCCAAAAAATACAAGTCCTCTGCCTGCTTCACCCACACATTGTCCAATAATGGCTGATCAGAGCAGTTTAATGAAATATTCCTACTCCTGGAACTCCCATGGGCTACATGCACAGAACAAGCTGACCCTGACTTCCTCCCTCCCCACACTCCAACCTCTCAGAGGCAAAACAGCTGTGGGAGACAATGATGACTGGTCAACCAATCAACAGGCAGCTGACAGCCGACAGGCTCCATTTGTCACTCTGCAGAGGTGGTGGAGGAAGCCAAGTTGCCCTGCCCAGTGTTCAGAAACTTTCGACTGAAAGAGAATAACAGATGTTCATTTAAAAGAACCAACTACGAACCCCAAACATAATTTTATTACACAAATTCATTGCCAGTGAATATTTGGAGAATAAGAACACTTTTGCCAGCCCTCACAGGGTGTCTGGAAGACAGACACAGAGAAGGGTCTACATGTTTCTAATCTATGTCTCGTTTCCATGATGAACTCCACAGAGTGTGAGACACTGTCTTGGTATGTCCCACAGAGGAGCTTTCAGGGATTGCTCTGGGTTTATTTAGAGCCAGGGGAAACAGGGGACTGGGTTTCCTATTCCTAAAACAAGGAGAACTAAGTAGGAGCAAGATAGGTGGCTGAAGACTTTATCCTATTACTTCATGTAAAAGTCATCATGTTAAATCAACACATTTGGAATGAATTTACCTACATAGAGGGAAATGACACTAAGCCACACAGATAAGCCTTTTAAAAATTTAAAGTCCAATATTTAAAATTCTCTTCATCCAATTAAGCAACCAGCAACTAGGGTTGGGCCCTCAGTGAAGAATGGATTGTGTAATACTGTAAAGGGAGGCAGCCAGAGGTTAAGTTCTTTCTTGCAGTGATGAGCAAATAAGTGAAAAACTGCCATCGAGGAGAATGCTACCTTAGGGTCCTTCTTCCAAAATTGCACTGTGCTGCCTTGGCCCAAAAGCCAATGTATTTATGGTCATCATGTGAGATCATGAGTTCTGTAAAGAGAAAGGAAGGTGCCAGAAAGGTCAAGAAATGCTGTTTGGATTGATCTTTGGGCTCTTGTCTACATTTGAGGCTCTGTCTTATCTGAATCTTCCTCCAAAGTCTTCCTAGCTCAATTAGGAGAAGATCTAAACATCCACCTCTGTGCCAGGATTTCTGACCTTCCTAACTCTCTCCAGGGCATTATTCTGTGACTAGGGAGGAACCAAATTGGCTTCCAGTAAACTAGAAATTTTGACTGGCCAAAACAGTCTATCTTAATAATTTACTGTTAAGATGGAACTCTGGGGTAGAGATATATTTACTTTAAGAACCCTAGGTAATACCCATAGAAGAATTTAATCTAAACTAGAACTGGAAAATATAAAGAAAATCTCACACACATGCCCTCAAGGAAGACAAAACATAAGGACTAAGAGTCTAATTACAATAAACCCCTGATTTACAGAGAACTGATGGTGTTAGAATTCTCTGATATGATGGGGGTTGGTCAGAGGTTGTCTCATAACAACCTTAAGAAGTTTTGTCAAAAGCACAAATGAGAGATGAGTCAGGTCATGTCGGATCTCACAAAGTGGGTTGAATTGAGCTTTGTGTGGCTAGACTGATTTTGTCTGCTCAGAAAGTTTTCAAGGCTGATCTTCATTTGTTTTTCATTTTAGAATTTATTTATATGTATTTATTTTTGGTTGTGCTGGGTCTTCGTTGCTATGCTAGGGCTTTCTCTCGCTGTGGTGAGCTACTCTTCATTGCAGTACACAGGCTTCTCATTGCTGAGGCTTCTCTAGTGGAGCACAGGCTCTAGACTTGAGAGCTTCAGTAATTGCAGCTTAGGGTTCAGTAATTGTGGCTCATAGGCCCTAGAGCTTGCAGGCTTCAGTAGTCATAGTGCATGGGCTTATTTGCTCTGTGGCATGTGGAACCTTCCTGCACCAGACATCAAACGGGTGCCTCTGCATTGGCACATGGATTCTTATCCACTGTAATACCAGGGAAGTCCTCTCACTTGTTTTTTATTTTAACTGACTCTAACTGAACTCTCACCTCAACATCCGCTGCCTATAACACAGCCTCACTTGACTCACCTGTAGCTTGTTGCAATTTGCATATCCCAATTGCAATTACTTTGCTATTTCCAAGCAAACTCATTTTTTGAGTTTGACTCAGTTTACCTCTTTATTTAGGTCAACATACATGTGAGGATTGTGGGAGCAGAAATTAACTCTAGAAGGCACTCAGACTGATACTGGACCCCAAAACACTAGAGGTAGGTCAAGAGGCCAAGACAGGGTCAAGGAGCAGAGTTCAGAGGCAGAGGTGGGACAGACCTTCAGTTCAGTTCAGTCACTCAGTCGTGTCTGACTCTTTTTGAACCCATAGATTGCATCACACCAGGCTTCCCTGTCCTTCACCAACTCCTGGAGCTTGCTCAGACTCATGTCCATTGAGTCGGTGATGCCATCCAACCATCTCATCCTCTGTCGTCCCCTTCTCCTCCTGCCTTCAATCTTTTCCAGCATCAGGGTCTTTTCAAATGAATCAGTTCTTCGCATCAGGTGGCCAAAGAACTGGAGTTTCAGCTTCAGCATCAGTCCTTCCAAAGAATATTCAGGACTGATTTCCTTTAAGATTGACTGGTTAGATCTCCTTGCAGTCCAAGGGACTCTCAAGAGTCTTCTCCAACACCACAGTTCAAAATCTTCAATTCTTTGGTGTTCAGCTTTCTTTATAGTCCAACTCTCACATCCATACATGAGTACTGGAAAAACCATAGCTTTGACTAGACAGACTTTTATTGGCAAAGTAATGTCTCTGCTTTTTAATATGCTGTCCAGGTTGGTCATAACTTTTATTCCAAGGAGCAAGCATCTTTTAATTTCATGGCTGCAGTCACCATCTGCAGTGATATTGGAGCCCCCCAAAATAAAGTCTCTCACTATTTCCATTGTTTCCCCATGTATTTGCCATGAAGTGATGGGACCAGATGCTATGATCTTAGTTTTCTGAATGTTGAGTTTTAAGCCAACTGTTTCACTCTCCTCTTTCACTTTCATCAAGAGGCTCTTTAGTTCTTCTTCACTTTCTGCCATTAGAATGGTGTCATCTAATGTATCTGAGATTATTGATATTTCTCCTAGCAATCTTGATTCCAGCTTGTGATTCATCCTGCCTGGCATTTCGCATGATGTATTCTGCATATAAGTTAAATAAGCAGGGTGACAATATACAGCCTTGACGTACTCCTTTCCTGATTTGGAACCAGTCTGTTGTTCCATATCCAGTTCTAACTGTTGCTTCCTGACCTGCATACAGATTTCTCAGGAGGTAGGTCAAGTAGTCTGGTATTCCCATCTCTTTAAGAATTTTCCACAGTTTGTTGTGATCCTCACAGTCAAAGGCTTTGGCACAGTCAATAAAGTAGAAATAGATGTTTTTCTGGAACTCTCTTGCTTTTTCAATGATCCAATGGATGTTGGCAATTTGATCTCTGGTTCCTCTGCCTTTTCTAAAACCAGCTTGAACATCTGGAAGTTCATGGTTCATGTACTGTTGAAGCCTGGCTTGGAGAATTTTGAGCATTACTTTGCTAGCGTGTGAGATGAGTGCAATTGTGCAGTAGTTTGAGCATTCTTTGGCACTGCCTTTCTTTGGGATTGGAATGAAAGCTGACCTTTTTCAGTCCTGTGGCCACTGCTGAGTTTTCCAAATTTGTTGGCATATTGAGTGCAGTACTTTCACATATCTGAGTGTAGATATGCTGAATCACCTAAAAATATGACCCATAGTCATGCATAATTGCATTAAATGACTGACATCTGAGGGGATGCTTCAGGCCTTGAATAAACTATTTTCAGTGTAAATAATTAATGGAATTATCTTCAGTTTCCCAGGTGGCACTAGTGATAAAGAATCCATTGGCCAATGCAGGAAACATAAGAGACCTGAGTTTGATCCCTGGGTCAGGAAGATTCCCCTGGAGGAGGGCATAGTAACCCACTCCTATATTCTTGCCTGAAGAATCCCATGGACAGAGGATCCTGGCAGGTTACAGTCCATAGGGTTGCAAAGAGTTGGACATGACTGAAGCAACTTAGGATGCATGCATGCATCTTCAATTTCCAAAGAATTTTCAGACAGAACAGGCTTAGACTTTTTCTTTGAGGTTGACATACATTTGCTACTTTTTCTGTGGATTTGTTTAAATAATTTCTTAAAAATTATTAGTACAATGCATCTTGTTTTACATGTTTGTTTTCAGATCATTTGGAGGGGCTCTTTGTGAGAGTACAGAAGGTTTGTGTTACTCAAGAAAAATTTAATCCTGAGAAAAAGCCATTAAAGTCAATCTATCACAACAGGTACTGTCATAGCAAATAATTTAAAGTTTGTTTGCAACCTTATCTTGAAATCTGATAGGAAAATAAGAAGTCTGTTTTAAACTTAACAAATTGAGTTATAATTGCAAATGCACACTAAATTCTTTTGTTTTCTTTTCTTCTTTTTTTTTTTTTTTTGCCACACCACACAGTTTGTGGGATCTCAGTTCCCCCAGTAGAAGCCCAGAATCCTAACCACTGTGCCACCAGGGAACTCCCTACACTCACCTGTTGATTTGGGGGAGAGTAAGATTTTCCCACAAGACTATGTAACATGACCTAGTATTCATCACTTCACAGTTGGACTTTTACAGCATGGCTCCTATGAGGATCACATTTTTAAGCTTATTCAATGGCTTAAGTGATATTCTCAAAGACTTACTGTAATCTGTAAACTTTCACTTGAGATTCCAATCATATTTTCATTCTAGTTGACTTTCTCCTGTCATTTCTATTTGTTAATATCTCTGCATGTAATTTCAGCAATTGTTCACCATTTATAGATAGAAAAGTTGTTAATTGATGGCAAAGTTGTTACATGGATAAAAAATGTTTGGAAATTAACTTTGTAAGTGGACAATCCGCTAATAAATATTTCTCTGTTATGATGACGCTTGCTTCTCTAATTTGTGCCTTTAGATGAAAACTCTGATAATCTAGTTCATGTAAATTTTTTTTTCATAAAGAATCCAGAGAAATTCATCAATTCATATATAGTAATCATAGTAACCATAGACTCCTACAGTCTTTAAGGCTAAACTTTCACCTGAGTTAGCAACTCACCTAATGCTTAAATTCTCTGCTAAGGAATCCCTATTTTAACATCTTCTCCATCAGGGAGTTTCCTGCTTCCCCATGCATCTTTCTTCATCTTTGAACAGCTCTGATATTTATAACATATTTTTCTTAGCAAGCTGAAATGTTATCTAGTATTTGAGCACATGTAAGTACAGCTGTCAGGATGCTGGAAAAACACAGTGGGGAAAAGGGAGGAACAAAGATCAATTGGGTTATTTTTCCATTGAGGTTAATCGAGTTTCTTTGGTTTTTTTTAATTTTATTTTATTTTTAAACTTTACATAATTGTATTAGTTTTGCCAAATATCAAAATGAATCTGCCACAGGTATACATGTGTTCCCCATCCTGAAGCATCAGTCAGATTGTCACTATGAATATCGGTGAAACAGGTAATTTCAAATATCTCACTAAGTACTGGTGTCCTTTCAATAAACTGGTGAATATTGTTCATCTACACATAATAAAATGTTTATTTTACAAGTAAAATACTTCTTAAGGGACTTCTCTGGTGGTCCAGTGGCTTTGATTCCTTGCTCCCAATGCAAGGGGCCTAGGTTCAATTCCTGGTCGGGTGGGGAACTAGATCCCATATGCTGCAACTGAGAGTTTGCTTGCCACAGCTAGAGATACCGTGCACCGCAACTAAGACCCAGAGCAGCCAAATAAATAAATAAATATTATTTTGATGGCTAAGTCAAGGATTTCTTTTGGCAAATGTCACATTGCACTTGAAAATATGTGTGTTGTTTTCAAATATCTTTCGATATTGATTTCTAACATAATTTCACAGGGATAAGAGAAGAGACTGTACGATTTCAATACCTTTAGACCACGAAATCTGTGCACATTGTTTTATGTCCTTGGATGTGTTCCAGTGTCTCCTAGTTTATAGTCTGTGGGAACTAGAATAGAATTTTTATCCTATTGTTGTGTGAAAATTGTATAAATCTTAATTATGTTGAATTGGTTCACAGTTCAGGTCTTTTCAGTTCAGCTTTTCAGGTCTACCATATCCTTCTATTTCTCAATATATTCATTCTGTTAATTTTTGAAAGTTTGATATCAAAATTCCTACTAAAATTTTTAATTTACTTAAAAAATAATTATAATATATAGTGTGGAGCTATATGTAACCTTGTTTATTTTTCGAGTCTCCTGTAAATGTGTTATCAAACTTTCATAGTTTAAAAAAATAAAAAATTTTAAAAATAAGTAAACATTTAAAAAACTTCTTAAAGATAATTCTGGATTTAAAATATTGCTTGATGCTATATTTCTGTTTATAATCACATACAGAAATCTTGAAAATTTAGACATACTAGCTCACCATGAATAGTGCATGTACATTACAATGTTCTTCTATCTTGATAGATCTTAAATTAAAAATAAAGTCACAATCTTTCTTTTAAAAATAACATAAATTATTTTATTTATAAAAATAAAATTAAAACCACAATCTTCTTTTTTTGCCTTTTTCCTTTTTCTAAGTTTCAAATATAACTGGGTTAATTTAGGTCTACTGTGGTGAAAATAAATTCTTTTCATCTTATTCCAAGTTTACACTCAGGCAAATTTTCTAATAGCCAAGTTGTTAAGACCCATAATTAATGAAATCAGTGCTCTTTAATTTCCAAATTATACAAATGAGCTGCTTTTAATTGGAAACAGAGGCTCTGGGCTCTGCTTTTCCTTCAAATATGGTGGTGTTCTTTTTTCTATGTACTCTGTGAGATGTATCTCTAGGGGGTTTGATAGTTCAGTGAATTCTGTGCTGCTAATACTCAAACTATCAAGTAGTTTTTTCTTGAAGAATGTGGCTTTGAGTCCACACATTTTTCTTGTTCCTCAAGGCATCTTCTACACCATATTCATCTGTTGATTAAAGTTCAAAATCTTTGCAGGAGGCAAGCTCAGGGTGCTGATCCCCACTTGGGTATAACATTGTAGGCATATCGTCTCATTCCTCCTTTCAACTTAATCCAGCTTCACAGCATCACCAGGTTTCCATCGTTACTGCTAGCATCAATGTCAACTTTCCCATCTCACTTCTAGGCCAGGGGAACTTTGAGCTTTCCTTCTCTGAAGTTCTCTGCTTACTATTGAGGAATTTGCAGCAGGAATGAAGCATCAATGTTCAAAGACAATGAGAGTGACAATCATTTGGAGGATGGATTGGAAAGGATGAGTCTGGTGACCAGAAAACCAGTTGGAAGACTATTACAGCCTTAGAAATGAGAGCCAACAGAAGACATAAAGTGTAAACACTGCTCTGGCTTCTGATTTCATGACAGATTGGCACAAAATACATAATAAGCGAATCTCCATCCAATGCATAGTCATTCTTCTTTATGTTTGATGCTTAGCACCTCTGTCTGGCCCTTTAGCTCCTGCCCATGTTGTTTCACTTGCCTTTTGCCATAGGCTGGAAGATTGAGTTTATGACTGCTCTGGTGTGAACACCATTTCTCCCACCATTGAGCCGGTATTAGCCATATTTCATACATTAAAAATAGCCATTCTCAATAGAGACAGATTCATAGAGACAGAAAGTAGAATTGTGGTTACCTGGGACTGAGAAAAAGGAGGAACAAGCAGTTATTGTTTAATAAGTACAGAAATTCAATTTGGGAAGTTTAGCAGGTGGACAATGGTGATGGTTGCATAACAACATGAATGCAGTTAATGCTGTCAAACTCTACACTTAAAATCACTGAAATGCCAAGAGTTGTGTGTATTTTACCACAATAAATAAAAAAGACTTAGAACTTTTGAAGCAAATCAACCAATAATCTTCCCCTACTTCAGGATGTTTTATTGGTGTGAGCTGACAAAGTTCCTGTCATTTACAGCAGTTAGCAGTAAACTTGCTATTATTTGAACCATGAAGCACTCTAATAAAATCATCTTTAGAAAAACTTGAAGCCTATTATTTTTATTAAAAAAAATATTCACATTTTTGTAGATGAAGAAACTACAAAATAGTTCAGAGAGGGTGACACCTTACCCATGTCACACAGCTAGTGAACAGTGAAATGAGGACTCCAGTCTTAGGTTTGTTTGGCTGCAAATTTTGTGCTCTTTTCTCAAAGGCAAAACAAATCTTATCCAATGAATGAGTGAAATCTCCAAACATGGAAACAGTTCTCTAATCAGGATTTTTTTCAATCTAAGCTGCTCCTCTCATTTTGATGCAGTTACTCACTAACATTTATTTGTGCTGACTGAATTTTCCCAATAGTTAATGCCAAGGCTTCTGCCAAAATCCACCATCACAAATTATTTGTAAAGGGGACCACATATTTTTATTTCCCATACTTAACTTTTAAGTAAAAATATTATTTAAAACTTTGGAATGTTACCTGTTAACATATTCAGAAGGAATTCTACTTTGAGCTTTTTAACTTGCTTTGAAGACCACTTTATATTTGAACTTCATTCTGGAATTTTTGTAACAGATTTTGGTTAGAAGCATTTAAGTTAGAACAATACCATTTTTAAACAGAGATTTTTGAAATGTGATTTTAAGTCACAAATGAATGTGACTTAAAAAAAACTAGAGTTCAAATTAATATCATTGACTTCAATGTAGTCATCTTGGGAGACTGTAGATAATGATGTACCAATTATTCATTCATTGAAACACATAATAAGACCTTATTCTATGCCAGACATTCAGAGAATTTTTAAAATTCCTTTTTCATATTTCCTGCAAAGCCAGTTAGTGAATTGTGCCAGAAACTTGTTACTTCATGGTCTTTTATTATTTTGACCCCAACCAGAATTATAAATTTGATCATCCACCTCATTCAACAGACTTAGCTCCTAGAGAATATGACTAAAACTCAACTCCAGCATCAAAGGTTGAAGAATTGATGATCGACATTGAAGGCATGCCTGATTCTTTGACATACAGCATAAAACCACTTGATGAAACTAGCCCCTGACCATGTCTGATCACCCCATCTTAAATGGTACCTTTCTTCATTCACTATTGCTTTTCCCTTCATTGCTTTTCTTTAGAGTGCTTATCTCTCACTAACAGAATGTAAGTTCTATGAGAGGAGAGACTTCTGTCTGTTGCTGTATTCCTAATACTGAAATAAAGCCCAATACATAAAAGGTGCTCTATAAGTGATTTTTGAATAAATGAATGAATAAGAGATTTATATTGTTACATAAAATGTTATGCCTCAATGTCACAATTTCACAACTCAATACAAGTATAAGCTTTAATTTTAATGGTTTACAATGCTACATCTTTTATTTCTAATATTATTATTTAATCAAGATAAAGAAATGCTCTGGTTCATTAACAGTGGATTTTTTTTTTCTTTTCTTTCCTTCTTTAAAGTGTTAGGTTGTACTTGGGTTGTGTTCTGGTATCTTGTCATTGCTTCTTATAACTGCATTTGATTGGTATAGATTTATAATACTTTTCCCCTTAACTATATGCAGGGTGTTAGGAATGATGCAAAATAAATATAAGGCTATTCTATGTTCTCAGAAGATTAAAGATCTGCTTGGAAGGACAAGAATCCATATTTTAAGGACGGAAAGTTCAGAAAAGTGATGCTCTACTGAATATCTTCTTAGAGAAAGGAAAGAGATTCCTATTGGAGTTTCTGGCGAAACTCTGTGGAAGAGATAGTTACAGGGCCTGCACGTTGCAGAATGAACTGAATATAATTTTCATTTTCGCCAAGAACTTTATTGAGGAATGTATTCATTAACCAAATGAACCTTTTGGCCAACCCAATAAAAAATGGCCTCCTTCTCTTCATCACCTTTCACTTCCTTCCTTCTTAAAAGTCTCTTTCAAGCACACATCTAGGTTTGCATATTTATTCATATATTCTTATCTGATTTCTATTATTGGCACAGAAGCTCCATGAAATCAGGGAGTGTTTGTTGCTGTATCCCCAGTGACTAGAACAATGCCTGGCATTGAATAAATGTTGAATGAATGAATTGCCATCCTCATGGTCAACCCCTTCTCATGTGAGTGAGGTGATGTCCTGAGTGATGACTGAAACCTGAAGTGCCAGGTCAGTACGGAGAAATGAGTGAGAGACAGGGCAATCCTAGCAGGGCAGATGCCAGAGACAGAGCCAAGATGGGAACTGGGGCAATGAGAATTAAAGACCTGTCAGGCAATCCAGCACAGCCTTCCAGACAGAGTATCTTGGACTCTTGTAGACTCTAGTGGACTTTAGAATTGATGGAATAAACCAGGCAAGTTTTCTGGGTGCCACATAGTGGCTGCCACGGGAAGCCTCTTTCACAATAGAGCCTGCCCCGTGAATCAAAGAGGCAAAGTCTTCAATAGGAACGAAGCCATAGTCATGCACTGAATTTTTACATGAAGAGAAAGTTGGCAGTACTGCTGCAGACAGTATAATTGACTAATACTTGTTTATCTTCTCCAATGGGCTGTGGGCTCCTTAGGAGAAAAGACTGCCTGGTACTCTCTCATTCTTGGTATGAAGTCTGCACTCTTGACAAACATTTGAGAGAAAGGTTGAAAGAAGGGAGAAAGACATTGGATCACTGCTCTTTACTGGGCTATACCTAAAGGCATGGAGAGCAACATATTCAGAATTGTCCTCTTGAAACCTGATTGAAATAAACTTTTGTATGCATGAACTAGCCAATAGTTAACCTTGAACTCAGTATAGTTCACCCCCTCCCAATTCACAACTAAACCTTCAAGCATCAAGTTGAGTGGTTAAAGATATAAAATGTAAGCATTAAAGATTTCAAAAGAGCCATTAAGTCATTCACAAAGTTCCTTAATCTCTACTGTGAGGGGGGAAAAAAACCCCTTCAATTTACTCTAATTAAGACTTCAACATTTTCTTAATTAAACAACTTCCCATCCAGAAAATAAAAGTCTTCAAGCCCCCCCCCCCAAATCTCTGAAAGTAATCAGAACTAAGTGAATTTTTTAAAAAATTAAAACTATTCTTCCCAATAGTTTTGGCCACCATTTATTTTTTAAGGAAGTATATGTATACCTAACTTCAGATTAAACCTGTGAGCTTGTTGACATTTCAGAGATGATTTCAGAGTGTTTCTTTGTGGGGATTACCCTTTCTCAGAATTTCTCTGGGCTGAGTTCATGGTCATTGTGGGCTTTCCCCTCGAGTTTGCCATTTTTTTTCTTTAGTTTGTCCTACACAAACCAAAGAATGCTACAAAGAATGTCTTACAAATACTAAAAAATGTGAATCCTGAGAAGGGTTCATTTTCATTCATGAAGACATAAATGTGGCTGAAGACTGAACATTAGTTACAGTTACAAATGGAAAGGAAAAGCACACAACATTATCCTCAGTGTGAATATTGTTTTGTGTCTCTGTCATGAAAATGTGAAAAAATGGCTCTGTTATTCTTCCTGCTGAGGGTATAGGTTATCAAAGAGTGGGAGAGGTGGTTTCCCTTCAAGACCACACTGAAGAGTTTACAAGTTTTTTTCTTCTTTAATTTTTTTCTGGTTTCCTCTTAAGCAAATGGTTTTTTCAGGCAATGGAATAATGCAATGAATCTAGTCGGTAAGGTCCATCAGGTGTTACTCTGTGTAGGGAACCAACTAGGCTAGAAATCAAAGTTTCTCTCGGGTGCCTGGGAAAGGATATCTTGCTGAGTCTTGGTCTGAGGTCACTGAAGCCTTGGTTCCCATCAGGTAGTGCATCCTCTTCTGGAAGCCTCCTTCCACTTACTCACATTTTCATCAAATAATCACCCCCATCCCAGAAGCTCTAAAGCAAATCTGTTTTGCTTATTCTTTCCTTCCCTCCTTCCAAATCACTGTGCTACCAGTGTCAGGCAGGGTCTTGTCAGTGAATTAGCATTTCTAAAATCTAGTTTTGAATTTTTTTTCTTTTTACCTTTCTCTGACTCAACATCAATCCCCCCACTTCTCTCTTTTCTTTCCCTTTTTTTATCTGCCATTAGTGTTTCTTTTTTAGGTTACAGAAAAAAATGGACAGATCTAGATAGGAGATGCTCTTAAATCATGGACTAGAAATTGATTTATTACAAATCCTGTATTATTAAGGGCTTTTCCTGAAAGGAGTACAGGCTAACTTGCTTCCTAACAGCTCTTATCAGACCTGTGCTCCCAGAACTTGCCTTACAGGCTTTTCTGAAGTCTTAGAAAAGGCTTTAGGTTTTGAGGCTGAAAAATCCTGAACAGGCAGGAGAAGCTGCACATTGCCAGTGTGTCTGTGGGGTGGCTGTGGGCTATGGGGCGTTGGGGAGTCCCTGGAGCGTACTTCTCTCGCATATGTGTTTAGCGCGCCATCTAGTGGCAGAAGCTCATAGACGCGAAGGGAAGAGAAGAAAGCCTGAGTCCTGAAGACACAGCTCAGGGTTGGGCTGGCTTCCCCTTAAGGTTAAGTACAGGTCAAATAAACCTAAAGTGGTTTTGTTTCAACTCTACACATTGCATAGGTGACGAATGTTGTGCACACCGTTGGGAGGCTTCTAGAAGCTATGGGATATTAAAGAAAAAGGATAAAATATGTTAAGGACCTGAATTCTGAAAGAGGAATACCAGACCACCTGAACTGTCTGTTGAGAAGCCTGTATGCAGGTCAGGAAGCAACAGTTAGAACTGGACATGGAACAACAGACTGGTTCCAAATAGGAAAAGGAGTACGTCAAGGCTGTATATTGTCACCCTGCTTATTTAACTTATATGCAGAGTACATCATGAGAAACACTGGGCTGGATGAAGCACAAGCTGGAATCAAGATTGCCGGGAGAAATATCAATAACCTCAGATATGCAGATGACACCACCCTTATGGCAGAAAGTGAAGAGGAACTCAAAAGCCTCTTGATGAAAGTGAAAGTAGAGAGTGAAAAAGTTGGCTTAAAGCTCAATATTCAGAAAACGAAGATCATGGCATCTGGTCCCATCACTTCATGGCAAATAGATGGGAAACAGTAGAAACAATGGCTGACTGTATTTTTCTGAGCTCCAAAATCACTGCAGATGGTGATTGCAGCCACGAAATTAAAAGATGCGTACTCCTTGGAAGGAAAGTTATGACCAACCTAGACAGCATATTCGGAGAAGGCAATGGTACCCCACTCCAGTACTCTTGCCTGGAAAATCCCATGGACAGAGGAGTCTGGTAGGCTGCAGTCCATGGGGTCGCTAAGAGTCGGACACAACTGAACGACTTCACTTTCACGTTTCACTTTCATGCATTGGAGAAGGAAATGGCAACTCACTCCAGTGATATTGCTTGGAGAATCCCAGGGACGGCGGAGCCTGGTGGACTGCCATCTATGGGGTCGCACAGAGTCGGACATGACTGAAGTGACAGCAGCAGCAACAGACAGCATATTAAAAAGCAGAGACATTACTTTGCCAACAAAGGTCTGTCTAGTCAAGGCTATGGTTTTTCTAGTGGTCATGTGTGGATGTGAGAGTTGGACTATAAAGAAAGCTGAGGGCTGAAGAATTGATGTTTTTGAACTGTGGTGTTGGAGAAGACTCTTGAGAGTCCCTTGGACTGCAAGGAGATCCAACCAGTCCATCCTAAAGGAGATCAGTCCTGGGTGTTCACTGGAAGGACTGATGTTAAAGCTGAAACTCCAATACTTTGGCCACCTGATGCGAAGAGCTGACTCATTTGAAAAGACCCTGATGCTAGGAGGGATTGAGGGCAGGAGGAGAAGGGGACAACAGAGGATGAGATGGTTGGATGGCATCATCGACTTGATGGACATGGGTTTGGGTAGACTCCGGGAGTTGGTGATGGACAGGGGGCCTGGCTTGCTGCAGTTCATGGGGTCACAAAGAGTCGGATACGACTGAGTGACTGAACTGAACTGAATGTTAAGGACCTATTAAGAAAGGCAAAAAGTACTGCTACACAATTATTTTAGAAAGTAGGACTCTAAAACTATAAGCTCTCTGGTTGAACAAATTAATGAGACTTTTCTATGAATCTGGGAAACAAAAACAAATTGAAGGAAAAGAAGAAAGAGAAGGTGTGAGAAGAAAATGAAAGGGGGAAGAGGCAGGATAACCCAATGCTTTGTAGACAGTTCTACATCTGGGTTCAAATTTCAGGGCCACTTCTTAGCATTTGTGTGACAGTGAGCAATTGCCTAAATTCATTCAGTCTCAGGTTGCCCATCTGCAAATGGGAGATGAGCCCACCTGTCTCTTGGGGATGCTGTGAGGGTTAAATAAAAGCATATATGAAAGTGCCAAGCCCAGAGCCTCATGTGAAAATGCTCAATAAATGGTAGTTATTATTAGCAGAGAGAAGACAAAAGGAAGAGAAAGGAAGGAAGACAGGAGGCTCAGCAAGGGATTGTGTAGAACACATTATGATGTGAGAAAGGAAGTCACATCTAGGACTGTGCAATTCACCACTAGGCATTTGATCAACTTAACAGGTGAATCCCATGAAAGGAAATCTCTGTCTTCAGGGGACAGAAGGTCTCTGCCTGAAGCCCACGTTTGTTCTGGACTTACAGAAGGCCAGAACAGAAAGGCTCCACAGAAGGCCCTTCCTCCTTGGCACCCCCCAGGTCTTCATGCTGTGAACTTACAACCTGACACTCAACCCTCCACAGATCTTCAATTCAGTGCCGGGAGCTCATGTGAAGGAAAAGTAAATGACCAGTCAGAGATGGTGCTGATGAAAAGGAACACCCAGGACCAGGTTTTATCTAGAGAGGGTAGACATTAACATGATCTAGCTTACAGGAGGCCTCCTGAAAACACTGATTCGCCACTGTCTGGGGCAGTTAATACTGACTGAATGCACTTGGAGAGGCTGGAAGAAATATCTGTATAACCCGAGGCACCTTCCTTCCCTGCTAAAAGCTGATTCCTCATGGCAGATCTGTGAGGTGGATCCACAGAGCTGCTTCAGTATCTCCAATATAGCTATTTCTAAGGATTGTTTAAAGCCCTCTGGATACTGGAAGCCTCTGGAGTGCAAGATATTGCAACACACACACACACACACACACACACGTACATACACTCGTGCCCTCTGAGGAAGCTCTTAGCCTACCACAGCCAGAGCTCAGAATTGGAGGTCGTAGTGGCCTTTCCCTGTGTAATGGCTGACCACAATCTCAGGGGAACAGCAGCCATTGCTTGCATTTCTAACCTTTTACCAGCTTCCTTTCATGCCAAGGAGAAACTAGGAATAAGAATACAGTAATATGATCCCCAATTAGCATAAAATAAAAACAACCCAGCCATGTTTTCCATCGGCATTTCCAACCTCAAATGAAACACATGAAGCAGGGAGAAAGAGATAAAAATATATTCATAAACCTATAAATATATATCTACTGTCTGTATATGTACAGCCGAGCACTCTGACCCCAATGACTATCTGTCTCTGGAAAACCAAGCAGTCAGATGTAGAAATCTGAGAATTTTCCCTTTCCCAAGCACAATGTGTGTACAGACAGGAAGGGACAGTGTCCTGATGACTCAGTAGGGAAGGGGTTAAGTTCTCAGCCATCCTGTTCCAAAGTGATTTATGATGATGTTCAGTGTTTCAACACCCCCACCCAAAGAACAGCCCCTTCTCTCCCTCCCAGTCCAGGCTCACCGCTCACCATGCTGAAATGGGAAGGAGGCGGTGTTTTGCTGATCTGTTAAATTCTTAGTGAAGTTTCCTTGATTTCCAGTGGCTGCTGTTGTTTGAGTTTCGTTTGGATCAAAACTGAGGTTGTCCTGGCATTTCTGGGACTGAATCCAGGCAAGAGGAAGAAGAAAAAGGAGAAGGAAGAGAGGAGAGAAAAGGTGGGAAGAAATAAAGGGAGGAGAGAAGCGTAAGGAAAAGAAAAAAGTCCTTTTCAACATCACATTCCTGTGTTTTCCCTCGGCCTGGAAAACATATTAATCCCAGTGCTTCTACGCTCGGAAACAAAGAGACTAAGCCAGACTGTGGGGGAAAGGGTGATAAGAAGGATCCTGGAACTCGAAAAGGAGAAAGAGCGAGATTTAGAAATAGCTGGGACTCCACTTTAAGGGGCGTCCAGCGCTGTCGGCCGGCCGGGAGGGATTGGCATTCGCAGACACACAGCCCGAGCAGAAGCTGCAGACAAATGGAGATGCAAAGACTTAAAAGGACAGCTCCTTTCACCTCATTCTACTTGTCAAGAAGGTAAAAAAGCACAGCCAGAAAGAAAAGAAGAAAGTTCAGCCCTCAGGACCGGACAGGCGGTGGTCTGTGTGCGGCTCTAGGAGCTGGGGCTGCAGCACACCCCTTTGTATCGGCCAGCCTTGCAAAGGAGAAAGAGAATTGGGAGGAAAAGTATTTCATCTAGGAACTGTCCTGGGAGCACACTTCAGATTGCTGTTTAAAACCTCTGCATTCCATCTCCATGAGCCACTATGTAAGTGTGTGATCCTGCCTGTCTTTACTGTGTTTGTTTCTTTGTCATTTATTTGAAGAAATGAAATAGGAATGTTGTCATAATTAATATGCTCAGTGTGCATTTTCTCTGGAGCATCAGACAGTTGAAACAGTGCAAGCATGCTGAATGGGGAACTGATTTGAGTTTCCTGCTTAATGTAAACTGTCTCTGCTAAGCACTGACAAATTACAGGGACTTAAAAGCAACAGGATCTCATCCGATTTTCCATTCTCTGACCTCCCTCCTTCTTCTTCTCCAACTACCCCTTCCCCCTCTCCTTGGCAAAGATAGATAAAGAGATAATGCCCAGCTCTGTTTGCAATTAAATGATTCTTTTTTTTTTCTCTCTCTGCCCTCCCCTTTCTGTGTTTTGACCCTGCTGTCTCCCCAAAGAGGACTGCACAATGACATGGAGAATGGGACCCAGTTTTACTATGCTGCTGGCATTGTGGCTGGTGTGTGGATCAGAACCCCATGGGCAGACCATGAATAGAGGGAGCCGCGGAGGGCAGAAAGTGCCTCTGGTTTCCGCCGTCAACAGAAGGCCAGCTCGGTTACTGAGGCACACGGGGAGGTCTCAGGGAATTGAGAGAACCACTCTGGAAAAACCAAACCTTCAGCCTCTCCAAAGAAGGAGGAGCATACCGGTATTGAGAGTAGCTCATGCCACCGCACCGCCAGCCTCGCTGGGCATCCATGGGGCCCCAGTAAGAACTCAGCAGAGCCCAGGAGCTCGGAGCTCTCCCCGTGAGATGGTCCGAGATGAGGGGTCCTCAGCTCGGTCAAAAATGTTGCGCTTCCCGTCTGGGTCCAGCTCTCCCAACATCCTTGCCAGCTTTGCAGGGAAAAACAGGGTATGGGTCATCTCGGCCCCACACGCCTCGGAAGGCTACTACCGGCTCATGATGAGCCTGCTGAAGGACGACGTGTATTGTGAGCTGGCTGAGAGGCACATCCAGCAGATCGTGCTGTTCCACCAGGCAGGCGAGGAAGGAGGCAAGGTGCGAAGGATCACCAGTGAGGGCCGTGTCCTGGAGCAGCCCTTGGACCCCAGCCTCATCCCAAAGCTGATGAGCTTCTTGAAGCTGGAGAAGGGCAAGTTCGGCATGGTGCTGTTGAAGAAGACCCTGCAGGTGGAGGAACGCTACCCTTACCCGGTCAGGTTGGAGGCCATGTATGAGATCATCGACCAGGGCCCCATCCGCAGGATAGAGAAGATCAGGCAGAAGGGTTTTGTGCAAAAATGTAAGGCCTCTGGAGTCGAGGGCCAGGTGGTAGAGGAGGGGAACAATGGTGGAGAGGCAGGAAGGCCAGGCCTGGGCAGTGAGAAGAGGAAAGAGGAGCAGAGGAGAGCCCAAGTGCCACCCACCAGAGAGAGTCGGGTGAAGGTGATGAGAAAACCGGCCACCACTGTGGGGGCCCCTCCCCCACCTCCTCCAACCCCACGGGCCACCACGCTGCCTCCAGCTCCGGTCACAACAGTGACGCGGGCCACGTCTCGGGTGGTGACGGCAGCTGCAAGACCCACAACCACCACGGCCTTTCCGACCACCCAGAGGCCTTGGACCCCCCGAGTGCACCTTTCTTCAGCCCCCCACAGGCCCCCCGCAACAGCCGAGGTGACCACTGCCAAGGGGCCGGTGGCCTCCGAGAATCTCTACCCTCCGCCCAGGAAGGAGCAGCCCAGGGAGAGGCCGCTGACCACTAGGAGGCCCAGCAAGGCCACCAGCTTCGAGGTCTTCACAGCTGCCCCTTCCATCGCCATCTCCGAGCCCAGCACCAGGGCCGGCGCGGGCCGTTTCCGGGACAACCGCACAGACAGGCGGGAGCATGGCCCCCGGGACCCCAACGTGGTGCCAAGTTCTCACAAGCCAGCAAAGGGGAAACCTCCCAAAAAGAAAGCCCAGGACAAAATTCTTAGCAATGAGTATGAGGATAAGTATGACCTCAGCCGGCCGACCACCTCTCGGCTGGAGGAAGAGTTGCAGCGGGGAAATATGCCCCCCAAAAAAGCGAAGGAGTCTAAAAAGCACGAAAAACTTGAGAAACCCGAGAAGGAGAAGAAAAAAAAGGTGAAGAGTGAGAAAGCAGACAAGTTACTCAAGAGTGAAAAGCAAGTGAAGAAGGACAAGGCTGAGAAAAAGAGTAGGCAGGAGAAAGAGAAGAACAAGAAGAAAAAAGTGGGGAGGACAGAGCAGGATGGCCACCTGAAACCCACAAAACCCTTCACTCAGAATCCCAGGAAGCTGGTGACCGACCTACTGGGGCCCTTTGAAGGCAAACGAAGGCTGCTTGTAAGTAATCTTCTCCTTGGTATTGTTCTGTAGGCTGTGGCAGTGTTAGGCCTTGGAGTGTTATTTTTCTAAAATCACATTATTGGATAGCAGGCTATGGCTAAACAGGTAATCTGTCAGGAAGATCAGGAGGTTTGTCAAAGAAGGACAGCCAGGCCAGTAGCTCCTTTTGACTTAGATATTCTATGACTTAGATATTCTATTCTCTATCCACACAGACCCATGGCCCTAAGCAGTCGGTGACTGGGGGATCTTAGCCATCAGCCCAGGGAAGCACTCAGCTTCTTCTGTGCTCAACTTCTTCCAAACCCACCAGACCCATCCCCCTCTTACGACTCTCTTCCACAGGACAGTTCTAGATACACCTCCCTTCTGCCAAGTTCAAAGAAGAATAAAATAATTAATAAAATGGAATGCATTAATGGCAGTCACAATTTAGGAAAAGGATTTCTTTCTGCATGAGCTTAAAAACTAGAAGCATGTGTATGGGAAAATAGCAGGTCTATATCAACAGTTAGATCTATATCAACAATTGGGAGACTCAAAGGGGAAAGTGTGGCAGCCTGGTTGGGGAGTGGGTATGACTGGTAGTGGGGAAGGGTCCTTGTTTGTCTGGCCCCACAAATATATTTTTAAAACCAGCTAGCTAAAATTTTTCTCCTAAAGCCTGCCTCCCCCACAACTGCCCGACTACCAGTAAGAAGCAAAACGAATGAAGTGTGGAAGCTGGGTTAATTGCTCCATTTTCTGATCCCTTAGAGGCATATCTGAATTTGGAGTCAAGATGTCATGTCAGTTTCTCCTGGGCCTCTAGAATGTGTGCGTGTGTGTGTGTGTGTGTGTGTGAAAAAAGACACGTGAGGTCCTATTTATACTTTGCCTGTGATTCTGAGTGCCCTGGGTACTGAGCAAGTCCCAGGTCCATCTCAGTAACTCTTTTGGCCATTCCTTGCCACCATCCAAAGAATGACACCAGAATCTAGTCAGACCCCAGAGGGCTTTGGGCAAGAATAAGCATCATCTTAAATGTATGGGAAATTTTTACCATCGATGGGAATGATTCATCTTTTCTCAGTGTCTCCTTGCCCTTATTTTAGTGCCCTTCTAAGATTTTGCCCCTAGCTTCTTAATGCTGCATTTTAATCTAGGCTGACTAGGAGGAAAAGGGCATGATGTAGTTAATTCAGAGAAATAGATCTGTAAGTTAATGCTGGGTAACCTGAGTCAGGAATAGTTCTCTCAGCTAGCTGGCTGGGAGGGAACTGCCTCATGCCAGTGAGGACAGCATCTATCCTGCTGCAGACACAAGGTGACTCCATGCCCTGCATTCCCACAGCCAAAAGAGATAGATGCTCATCTCTCAAGGCATCTCTTAGAGAGTCTTTTCATTTTTCTAACTAAATTTGGATTAATGATCTGAGCAAAGTGACTCTGGTGCCCATTTATCTTTTAGGGGTTTCAAAAAGTTCAATGTGCTCACTTTGAAATGTTATTCAGAGCAGAATCCCTTGTGATAGTTATCATGGATGGGGCTTGTCCCCAAATTCTCTTAGCTGTTCCATCTAGTATATCTTTGTAATAGAACAAAACCTAAATTTTGATTGATTCTACAGATTCATGTGTGTATGTATGTCTTGTTATATATATTTTGTATGTTGGTACTTGTTTCTAACCAGAACCTTAAAGTAACTATATAAACTTAGGTTAGCAGAGGATAGGCTGACTATTAGAGTAGTTTAACAACTATTTGGTTATTGCCAGAGTACACAGGTTTGAATGGGAATGTTCCAGCCAAAAGCAGAAGAATCACTGATTTTAGAGTAGAATTCTACCTGGTACAGAACTGTTGGAGGCAGACTGCTCTCTTTGGGGTATGAGAAATCATCAGTAGCATTTTCTGTTGGTCTCTTTCTGAGTACCTGGAACTTTGTCCGGCGTGGTCAGGTTTTAACCAGGGGGGAAATAATCATGGGTAAAATGTCCGGATTGTAATTGTGCACCCATCTGGCAAATACTTCCACTGCCTCTAGCTCATGAGTCAGAAGAAAGGGGTTTTCATACTATATCCCTGATATTAGTCATGCCTTTCATTTCTTTCCACTCCCTTAGTCAGGGATTTGAAAGCCCGGCTGGGTCTTTTCTGCTTTTAACAGTATCCCTGATCATAAATTTCTAGCGAATGAAAACTCAGACAACAGCTTTTGCTGATGTCATGTGAGGCAAAACAGAAACCAGCTGGGCTTGCTCATGGCAGTGTTGCTCTTTGGGGTTGGACCAAGATCCAGGATTGTTATTAGAAAGAAAATACCAACAGGAGGCATTTTAGCTTTGCGTTTCAGTCCCATGTGTGCCTGGCTGACGATCGTATCAGAACTGTGTTCTCTGAAGAGCTAATAATGTTGAAAATAAAAATGGATTAGAAAAGACATTATAAAATAAATGCAACGGAAAGTCAAAAGATGGAGAGGAATCTTTAACCAGACAGAGAGGAGACCAGTGTCTCTGGGAGAAAGATTTTGCTGGTGCCGCTTATCTCTTTTCCATTCATTTTTCCTGTCAAACATGGCTGATGTTATTCAGGAAGTTTCAGTGATTTAATTAATATTCATTAAAGCATAGCAGCCTCCAAGCTATTAAAGTACAGATGACAACATAGCCGCCCCCCCCACAACTGGCCTCAACCTAACCCAGTTTGCTCAAACTGAAGTGAGATTTGCATTCCAAGAAATTGTGCAGGCCTTTTAGCTTATCTTTCCAGATTTTCAGTAACCTGGTGCTCAGTGACAATAACCTAGTCCTTTGCATTTATTTATATCCTTCTTTAATACTTAACTACTTAGAGAAACACTGGCAGTGATGGTACAGGTTATAGTTGGATGAATAGCATCCTAGTGGTCTTCAGAGGAGTTACAGGTAGAGCTAGGTCAGAGGTCACACCTCCAAACCTTCTGTCTCTCAGCCTGTCAACCAACAGGGGCACATCCTGCAAGGTGCTTTGCGGAGACTGTGGGTTAATTTTCACAACAATCCCATGAGGAAGGACTAATTAACTCCATTTACAGAAGCTTAGACAGATTGAGAAATTTCCCAAGGTGTATAGCCAATACATGACAAAGCCAGAATTAAAACTGAGATATGTTTGATTTTAAACTCAAGGTCAATCACTTCCCCGTTCTGCCTTCCCAGGGATGTGAGCTTACTGTGGGCTTGTGCCATAAAGGGAACCAGAAACTGAGAAATGAACCTGTTAGTAATACAAATGTTTTAAAATTCCTTTTCAATCTTGAATTACTCAGAAAAACAGTAAGATATACCAATTGTCAACATTTTGTGCTAGGCAACAATGTAGAGTTTCTGCCTTTAATACCCAGCTAGTTCTTTGTACCTCAACTCACTGGCTTTCCACCTAGTCAAGTGGAGAACAATAGATTGAATCCCAGTTAATCTAATCCCTCAGACTGATTGATGCTGGTCTGGGGATGACAAAATTGAGAATATGGATGAGTCTTTTATCATGGAAACATTGGAATACGTGGGGTATAGCTGAAAAGTCATCATGCTGTGCTCTGCGCCCATTGACCTGTTTGTCAATGAACAAGATGCCTCATCACGCTGAAATACACAGATCCAAGTTCAAGTATTCTTTGGAGATTGGATCTCCTGTAATTCAAGTATGTTAGTACTTTTAACCTTACTACAGAAATTTGGATATTGGGACAATAATCTACTTACTTGGTTTAATTTTAGAAAAGAATATAAACCTCCTATTTACTGAGGCAGACTACCAGCTGGAATGCCTTTTCTCAGAATCCTGTAAAAGTCTAATGTTTTGAGCTTAACACAATACTTGGAGTAAGCTGACTTAAAATATCCTCCCTCCAGCATCTTCCCACTCCCATTTGCACCCTTTACTTATGCAAACTAGCTTCCTTATAGTCTGAGGCTCCTTGTGCCGACATGCCAGTTGGAAAGTTGGAACAGAAACATAAAAAAGAACAACACAATTCTAGCTTCATGATACATGCCCTGATTTATCACCACCAGACTAGAAAGAGGCCAAGTGCCAGACAATAATGTTTACTGGGAAGTTCTGTGCTCAGTCTCTTCAGTCTTCTAAAATGCTCTTTTTAAAAAGAGGAGACTGGAAATGGTTACCATTTTAAACACTGTTTGAAGTACTGCCACGCTAGAAAATGAATGGGACATAGATGTCAATACACAGGGAAAGAGTCACTGAAATATGTTCGGATGATCAGCCTCCTTCACTTTGCAGCACTTTGTGTGCTGCAAACTCAAGGAGCAGATTGAATGTAAAGGAGAGTGTCTTTACTAATGGTGTGTGGGCTGCATCGAGCAGGGAATCACACCTCTAGCAGGAGTGATGGATGTAACCTGAGGAGCACTATGCTTCTACTACCTACTGGGCAGTAGTGGGGCTGGGGCTTCAGTGCCTTGATGAATTGGTACTGTAGTTATGGAGATGTGACATAAGCGTAAAACAAAATGGTAAATCAAGGAAATACATAAATTCCAGGTAAGCCATGCAGATAATAAGAACAGTAATTAAAAGGAGAAAGTGATCGTTGTGGAATAGATGAGACTTTAAGGAGGATGCTGCATTTGAAGAATGACTCCGATTCTGATAAGGTGGAAGGGAGGGGAGGCGATTCTGGGTGAGAAGGGTGGCATGGATGAAGGTAAAGGAAGGAATGTGAGTGAATTATTCAGAGGCAGCACACATCCATGATGCTTTGGTGTACACTGCCTGTATATATTTATATAATATATATACTAATATGTACGCTTGATTCTCACTATTTTATGAGTTCATAGGGAAGTTGTTCCAAAGGTTAGAAAACCAAGGTTTAGAAGGTTAAAAGGCTTTGTTGAGGCTACAGAGTAGCCAGGGGTTGAACTAGGACAAAAATGCAGGTCTTCGGATTTTGACTACAGTCACCCTTTCTCTGTGCCCTTCAGGTTCCTCTCATTTCATAATTTAGCCCAGTCCAGCTACAGGGTGAAGAGGTCACATAAGGGAGGAATAGGAGGAAAGTTTAGCAAGAGAGAGCCTGAGGCCAGGTTGTGGAGGGCTAGAATCTAGGAAGTGAGTCATGCTAAATGAATGTCACCTCCCAGGTGGGTTAAGGCTTCCCTGGGCAAAGGGCTTGAGGTGAAAGTAAACTTCAGAGCCCTCTACTTATTTAAGTGCAGTTCCCACTGGGTATCCCCAGCCTAAGGCTACTATGTTCAGAGATACATGGGAGAAGCTGCCTGGCAGGATAAGGTTCGGTATGATTGTATATTCTCTGAAATTCTGTTATGCACAAGGGGAAGAAAGAGACCAGAAGGGGCTTTGAGAACTCTTAAAATCCTGTTATAACATGATCTGTCTGTGGACTGTAAGGGTCCATGAACGGAATGGAGTCTATGCATGGATCTGAAGTTTCAGAGCCAGGTAGTTATCAATCATCTAGCATATATTCTAAATATGAGCCTATCCTTCCTTGGGGGCTTCCCTGGTGGCTCAGACAGTGAAGAATCTGCCTGCAGTGCAGGAGACTGGGTTCAACCCCTGGGTTGGTAAGATCCCCTGGAGAAGGGCATGGCCGCCCACTCCAGTATTCTTGTCTGGAGAATTCCATGAAAAGAGGAGCCTGGCGGACTACAGCCATGGGGTCTCAAAGAGTCTGGCAGAACTGAGCAACTAACATTTTTACTTTCTTTCATCCTTCCTTTAGGTCAGGGAGTCCAAAATCATTACCAGGACATGTTACTTTCATTTTTTTTTTTTTTTTTTTTTTACTATTTTGTGTTCTCACTTAAATAGTCATTTTATGTATTTCAAAATAGTGTATCTATGAGCAAAGAAAAGCCAAAAATAAAAGACTAAAATACACCAACTGAAAACAAAACACCTGGATGTGGACTACCATCAAAACTAAAGAAATATTTTCAAATGCCATGTAGCTAATTAAAAAACTAACAAAGCAAAAATACCATCACTGTATCTTTCTATAGCCTCCTTAAATCTTTTTTAAGGCTAAGTGTGAATGAATAAATTAAGGGAAAATTTTATTATTTTTCCTCTTGGGGAATTATATTTCTAAACCAAGCATTTCCTACCCACCCTGTCCATATGAAAAAGTACATAAACACAAAATCAAAAATAGATGAAATCACGTCTTCTTAAAATAAATAACAATCTGAGAAAACATAAACAAATGCTTCATCGTGGAAAAATCTTTGTTGATGTTCTACTCAAAAGCTATTGAACTCATTTTGATTTCCATGAGGGATAGTATTTTTGACAAGTACAGAGAATTCTTCGAAGGGAACGCCTGCAGGCCACAATAAATACATTTTGGACAGAGCAAAATAAACAGCAAAATGAGCTGGGACCAGATTTATTACTATCTTGATAAAGTATTTGATAAAGAGTTTAACATGGTGAGACTTCCCTTCTGCAAAATGCCAAGCTAATAGCCACAAACTTCAGGAATATTTTGTAAGGTTAGACGGAACTAACTTTTTTTAAGCACTTTTTTTCAAAGTAGAACAGTGCTTGATAAATTGATCAAATGAAAGGAAGTGTATAGATGGGGGAACTCTCTGGTGGTCCAATTCAATCCCTGGTCTAGAGGTTGGCCTCTGAGCTAATGAGAAGCCTGCATAGGGTGACTAAACCGTGTTTTTTGCAGACATCAGCCGATTAAGCTGTTTAGGGTTAAAGAGATAAAAAAAAAAAAAAATCTAGTCATCATCAGAATAAAATTTCATGTCCTTCCACCTCAGGGCAAACAGCACATGCCCACACATTCGTCAGACGTGCTACACAATCCTGGTTTCTGCTCAGGAAGAAGCTAGTAAAATTGGAGAAGACTCAGGAAAAGGCAACAAAAATAATCACCATAGTAGAAAGGCTTCTATATCTGGCTAGATTACAGCGGTGAGGCATTCTTAGGGAGAGAGTTCAAGAGGAACCTTGAAAAATAAGAGTATCCTCATTTTATCCAAAATAGTGAAGTCTGTGTTTTCCCAGATAGCTGGTGACTAAAGCATCTCTTTTTATTGCTCTGTCTTCTTTTTCCTCAGGGGAAGTGAAGGGGTCAAATTGAGTGAGAGAGACACAGGGGCTAGGTGAAAAATGCCAGGTTTGAATTGGAAAGAAGACTGAACAGAAAGAGAAAAATTCATCCTCTTGGAGGGTTTTAGCATCACAGACATCCACCACGAGCTGCAGGCCCAGTGTGACAGTGATTATGTTCTGAGACAGAACTGGGCCAAAGGGCCATTCTAAAAATTCTCTGAATTTTACCTAATGAAAATTCTAAGCCGTGGAGTGTTTCATAGTGCCCAAGACCTGGCTATGAAACTCAGCCCTGTAAGATGTGAAATAATAGTGGTAGCCACCGAATTCACGAGTGTCTGAGCAGCCAATTAAGGCAATGAAGATCAAAATAAAGGGAGAGAGATAGCATTTATTGGACAATTATTGCATGCCAAGTGTCATATAATGCCTACAACAAACAGCCTTGTGAAAGAAGTATTCCTGTGCAGAGTTCATAAATGAGAAAACCAAGATACATGGAGACTGATAATGAAGGCAAATGATAGTGGAAGTGAGTAGAAACTCTAAACTGTCTGGAATCATTTTTTTAAAAAGGCCTTTCCAAATGGTCTCTTTTGGCTTTAATTATGCTAACTATCCAACAAAATGATCCAGTTTAGGTGTCAGTCTAGTTTAGGAATGGCAACCTACTCCAGTATTCTCGCCTGGAGAATTCCCTGGACACAGGAGCTTGGTGGGCTACAGTCTGTAGGGTCACAAAGAGTTGTACATGACTGAGCGACTAACACACACATCCTGTCAGTCACCACCAGCCCTGTAGTCTAGATCATCCCTTTGATTTTTCCCTCAGTGTGAAACTATCACTGTGAGTTAATTGTTTTGCTTGCTTTTGCCCTCCTCCAGCTGATCACTGCTCCCAAGGCTGAAAACAGCATGTATGTGCAGCAGCGAGATGAGTATCTGGAAAGTTTCTGCAAGATGGCCACCAGGAAAGTCTCCGTGATCACCATCTTTGGCCCTGTCAGCAACAGCACCATGAAAATCGACCACTTCCAGCTAGGTTCTCTGAAACAACTTAATGATTATATTACTGATTTTCTCTTAGCTAAGGTGGGGCATGCTTTACGGGAGAGGTCGGTGGGGAATCAAAAGGAAAATTTGGGTTTCCAGAGGGCTATTTTCTTGTGGTAACAAAGGTCAGTCTGCCTGACTACTTATATAACTGTCCTGGATGGTTCTGGCTTAAGTTTTGGACACTAAAATGAAAAATTTGCAAACTGTCTACAGTTTGAAAGTCAGTAAGATGGAGGACAAGGAGAGAAGTAATTCAGTGGGGCAGGGTGGGGGAGGTATTCTGATATAGAATAGCCAGAGAGGTATTCTGACACTTTCTTCTGTATCCTGAGTCTTCTTGCCTATGAGCAGCACCATCTGATCCTCCTTTAGCCTCTATGCTGTAGGTAACTCCCTCATAAATAGGGTCCCACACACCCTTCGGAGTCCTTGACTCTGGCCAGGCTTGGGGAGAGTGAGCGGGGGCTGAGAGAAGCTGTGAAACTAAATGGAAAGTCACTGGAAATACGGACTGAACGGCGCCCACATCCTTTTGGAAAGCAGAAGAATTTGGCTGAATGTAGAGGTTTCACAGTTTTTCATATTAATGATGATGTGAGGCATACAACTCAGTGTTGGGCAGCTAAGGTCTAACTCGCCGCGGTTCTTGTGGGAACATGGCAAATTTACTGTGAGTAGTTATGCCTCATGGTCAGAAGCCCCAGATCTGATCCACCCAGTTTCTTTTATAACTATTACATCTCTAGAGCTTTATTTTAAAACAAAAATCTTTCTTTCTTACATAATTTCTCTACTTTTGTTTACTGTTGTTTCAACTATAATGAAAATCCTTTTTGTGTCATTTGCATATCCTGCATATTTTTCATAAAATATATTTTGTCTGAAAGCACATAAAACATACTTTTTCCCATTAGTTAGCAATTTGTGAGGGAGTGGGGGGCCTTACCGCGGCATGTGGGAATCTTACTTCACCTACCAGGGATCAAACCCTTGCCCTCTCCTGTGGAAGTACAGGATCTTAACCATTATATCACCAGGGAAGTCCCTCCATTAATTAACATTTAACTTCATTAAATATAACATGTTACTTCATGGATTTTTCTGTCACATACTCTTAGTGCTATGAACATGTATCGTTGTAATTAAGTCATGATAATGTCAGTTGATTTTTAACATAGTCTAGCTTTCTAAATCATATATATTTTTTTACTTTTGTAAAGACACTTAGTGTGAGATCTATCCTCAACTAATTTTTAAGTGTGCAATACAGTATTATTTACTATAGATACAGTGTTGGCCAGCAGGTCTCCCTAATTTATTTGGGTATGAAGTTTCAGCTGTGCATTCTCTATTTTTATTAGCTCATTTTCCCCTGAGATAGTTCAAAAGGAAAATAAATAGCATCCTTTCCAATGTCTTAGGAGCCCCTGGTGGCTCAGATGGTAAAGAGTCTGCCTGCAATGCAGGAGACCCGGGTTCTACCCCTGGGTCAGGAAGATTCCCCTTACAATGCATATGTTTTTCAAGGAGAACAAAAAGAGAGAGTGTTCTTACCAACAACAACCAATAACCATACAGGCAAAAGACACAAAAGAGGTTCTAGAGTCAAAGAGGTTCAAATCCACAGTCACAATGTATTTGCATGTAACCTTGAGCTAGTTAATGGTAACCCACTCCAGTATTCTTGCCTCGAAAATCCCTTGGACAGAGGAGCCTGGCAGGCTGCAGTCCATGGGGTCGCAAAGATTCGGACACGACTGAGCTTTATCATCTTTATCATCATCTTGAGCAAGTTACTTCCTAAGGCTCAGCTTAGAACATTGTTATATGCATTTCATAGGTGATGATGAGGATTTAATGCTGTTACTGTGGTCAATGAGCTGTCAGAGGGCCTAGAGCACTATAATTGAAAAATACTTGTAATTGCTTTCTGCTCATTAACAAGGAATCCTCACAGCTGCTCCTCAGGGTCAGGCTGCATTAATCCTGTCGGTGACAAAACTGAAGGCCTAGAGACTAATACTGCAAAGCCACATATTTGGTGCTTAACTGGGAGTCAACCTTTGGCTTCCAGTATTGTCAAATGGTAGCAGGAGCCAGTGAGCTTGATTATAATCCAGATGTCTTGAGAGGAAGTAGGCATACAATCCATTACAGAGACTTGCTGGCTGGTGATGAAAGGCTTCCTCCACCAGGTGTTCCTGGTGGCAAATGTGTCACCCATCAACTCACACAAAGAATTCTCGATCCTTATTTCAGAGAAGTTTGGAAAAATCATTATGTCTTCCACCTCGACCTGTGCATGGTCCTAACTGCTACAAACATCTGGTGCTGCCTTGGCAACATGTTAGCATGAATCCTGCTGTCTTTTAGACATCTGGATTGAATATGAACTGTAGAGGATGAAGATTTTCTTTTCTGCCTTATTGGAAGTCAGGTATTGTGATTTGGGTGTTTGCCACTCATTGAATGGCAGCTTGGACATGATTTGGGGGGCCTTTGATTTTGTTCCTCATCTAATTCCTGGAAGGCCTGTCTCTCCTTGTGTCATGTCCCAGGTTACCCTTATGGGAAAGGCTGTAATGCATTCAGCCAAGACTGGGAGTCAGCCATGAGAAAATAGAAGTTGGCATGCGCCGTGGTCTCAGTAAACCAATCTCCAGCCTTGACCGATTTTCAGTTGGAAATCTATCAGATGGCCTTACTTTCCTTAAAAATAAATCAAGCACTCTCTACTCTTCCAGACTTTTACGGGGCCTTAAAAACAAAGGCCCACATCCAGCTACAGTGTAGGCTGTACTCACCAGCTGGTCCATCTTGCTAAATGTATTTGAATTATACGTGATGGACCTACAAACACCAGGAAGAGTTAAGATTTCAGTCATTAGCCTAATGAAAGTTATTCATTCTTAAGCAAATTCCAATGCAGAAGAAGCCTATCCAGTTTTGGCAGTCCAGAGTATATTAAATGTGAGGGTTTAGAATGACCTAACATACACACACACACACACAAATTAAAAATAAAGAAAAAAAATTTTTTAAGATAAAATATAGAGTGACCTAACACATAAAGGCATTCTTAATTGTCAGACATATTTAAAATATCAATTTGAAATAGGAATATTGGTGTCTGTGCTAAAAGGATGGATTATAGAGGAAGTTTGTCAGGTGGGAAGGAGTTGCTGGCTAAAGGCATTTTATTACAGAATGAAAAGAGAAGAGGGAGGAAAACATAGCGGGCATGTATATATGTATAGATGCTTCCCTGGTGGCTCAGACGGTAAAGCGTCTGCCTGCAATGTGGGAGACCCGGGTTTGATTCCTGGGTCGGAAAATCCCCGGAGAAGGAAATGGCAATCCACTCCAGCACTCTTGCCTGGGAAATCCCATGGACGGAGGAGCCTGATAGGCTACAGTCCATGGGGTCGCAAAGAGTCGGACAGGACTGAGCGACTTCACTTTCACTTTCTTTCATATATGTATATTTATATGCTTAGCAAAATATATAGGTGAAAAATATTTTTGACGCTGGTATTGATCACTAAACTTTAAGAGCTAAAACATAGGACATTTTTGCGGGGGGAAAGGCAATTTTTTGATAGCTTCTTCTAAAGGAAGGAAAAAAGGAAGGAGGAAGAGTTGGTGGAAGTGGAATGTGGCAACAAGGAGAGGCAGTACTGATTCCTTATTCATATGAGTAGGGAATTTCTAGGTGAGTCTCTGGAGTAACTTTTATACCTGAGTCTGATAGAATCCATTTCAGCCTATAATACTCTGTCTTTGATCCTGTTGAGAATTGTCCTTTATGGACAACCTCACAACCATCTGGATCCATAAGAAGGCAGAAATACTGCTTCCCCACAGAAGCATCTGAAAAATTGACCCTTTGTCCCAATTCCTCCCTTCTTCAGTGGTGACAATGCCTAGCAGCTGCCTTCTCTAGACCCTGCCATTCTGTGCTAGGAGACAAGGCTGGGTGAGTGATCAGACTTCCAAACAATGCCTTTGGTGTCCCTCTCTGTTTGTTCAGGTTTTGATTATCACTCTGTCCCCTAACTTGTGTCATCACCCATTGCACTGCCTCTAACATCAAGCTTATCGCTGTCAAGATCAACGCCTGACAAGCAAGGGGTTAAAAGTGCCTGATAAGTCAAGTGTATAAAACAAGCGCTTGAAGAATGTGGTGAAGGGACAAGCTTATCCAGTTGCGGTTATCACAGTATTGTATGTATCACAGAGTTTTGAAAAGGGAGCGGATTTAAAGGAAGAGCCTTGAAACTGAGTAGATTTTTTTTGATAGATGATGACTCTATCAAAAGTACTTTTTGTTTTTATTCAGTTTTTTAAACAAATGATACATTTTTTGGATTCCAAAGTCAAACACTATATAAAAAGGCATTAACAGACAAGTCTTACACCCATTCTTGACCCTTATTATTCTCTGCTCGCACAGTAATATTTATGATTCCTTGTTAATCTGTTTAATGGCCTCTTTATGCAAACACAAATAAATATAGATACCTATAATTCCCCTTCTCTTTTTTAAACAGAAAAGTGTTTTATTACCTTGAGTAGGAAAAAAAAAATTTTTTTGTTGTTGAAATATAGCTGATTTACAATGTTGTATTAGTTCCAGGTGTATAGCGAAGTGATTCGTGTATATATAATTATAAACTCTTCTTCAGATTCTTTTCTGTTACAAATTATTACAGAACATTGAATTCAGTTCCCTGTGCTACCCAGTAGTTCCTTATTCTTTTTCCCTTCTTTTTTTTTTTCCTTGTGTTGTTTTTTTTTTTAATTTTATTTTATTTTTAAACTTTACATAATTGTATTAGTTTTGCCAAATATCAAAATGAATCCGCCACAGGCATACATGTGTTCCCCATCCTGAACCCAATCAGTTCAGTTCAGTTGCTCAGTCGTGTCCAACTCTTTGTGACCCCACAGAAGCATCTGAAAAATTGACCCTTTGCCTCAAAGGGTCTGCAGCATGCCAGGCTTCCCTGTCCATTACCAGTTCCCAGAACTTGCTCAGACTCATGTCCATAGAGTTGGTGAGGGCATCCAACCATGTCATCCTCTGTCGTTTCCTTCTCCTCCTGCCTTCAATCTTGCCCAGAATCGGGGTCTTTTCTTATGAGTCAATTCTTCACATCAGGTGACCAAAGTATTAGAGCTTCAACTTTAGCATCAATTCTTTCAATGAATATTCAGTACTGATTTCCTTTAGGATTGACTAGTTTGATCTCCTTGGAGTCCAAGGGACTCTCAAGAATCTTCTCCAACATCACAGTTCAAAAGCATCAATTCCTCGGCACTCAGCTTTCTTTATGGTCCATCCATACATGACTACTGGAAAAACCATAGCTTTGACTAGACGGACCTTTGTTGGAAAAGTAATGTCTCTGCTTTTTAATATGCTGTCTAGGTTTGTCATAGCTTTTCTTCCAAGGAGCAAGCGCTTTTAATTTCATGGCTGCATTCACCATCTGCAGTGATTTTGGAGCCCAAGAAAATAAGGTCTGTCACTGTTTCCATTATTTCCCCATCTATTTGCCATGAAGTGATGGGACCAGATGCCATGATCTTAATTTTTTTGAATGTTGAGTTTTAAGCCAACTTTTTTACTCTCCTCTTTCACTTTCATCAAGGGGCTCTTTAGTTCCTCTTTGCTTTCTGCCATAAGGGTAGTGTCATCTACATATCTGAGGTTATTGATATTTCTCTGGGCAATCTTGATTCCAGCTTGTGATTCATCCAGCCTGGCATTTTGCATGATGTAATTTGCATATAAGTTAAATAAACAGGTGACAATATACAGCCTTAACATACTCCTCTCCCAATTTGGAACCAATCTGTTGTTCCATGTCCGGTTCTAACTGTTGATTCTTGACCTGCATACAGATTTCTCAGGAGACAGGTAAGGTGGTCTGGGATTCCCATCTCTTGAAGAATTTTCCACAATTTGTTATGATCCACACAATCAAAGACTTTAGCATAGTCAGTGAAGCAGAGTAGATGTTTTCCTGGAATTCTCTTGGTTTTTCTATGATCCAGCTGATATTGGTAATTTGATCTCTGGTACAAATATTGTATATCTGTTTTGTATTTTTTTTTTCACCTAAGTGTATTTCCCGGAGATCTTTTCTTATGAGTACACAGAGATCTTTCTCATTCTTTATTAAGTCATACTGAGATTCTACCATAGTTTATTTAACCACTCCCCTTGTTGAGTAACATTCGGATTGCTCTCAGTATATTGTTATTATAAACAATTTCAGACTTAACCTTGTACACATATCACTCTATGTATGTGGGTATTTCTTTACAATAGATTCTGAGAAGTAAGATTGTTGGGTCAAATGGAAAGTGTATCTAGCTTTGGTAGATATCACCAAATTTCTCTCCATGTAAGTTGTATGATATTGCAAAACCACCAGAAATGTGTAAGAATGTCCATATCTCCAAACATCTTCAACAGAATATATGATTAGACTTGTGAATGTTTTTAGCCAGTGCTGTATGTGAAAAATGGTATCTTAGTGTGGTATAGAATTGGGTTGCATTTCTCTTTTTATAAATGTGATTGAAGATTTTTTTCATATGTTTCAGGCAACTTTATATTTTGTTTTTAGTGTCCTTTGCTTATTTCTCCATTGGGTTGTTGGTCTTTTTAATCTCAATTTATAGGTATTCCTTATAAGATACTGACCCAGTTTGGGGGTGGAGTTCAGGAGTTTGTTTTAAAAGTGTTTCTCAAGTGATTCTGATTTGCAGTTAAATTTGGTCTAGAGCAGAAAGTTGAGTGGCAGAGAGAAGGGAAGAGAGGTCTAGAAATGTAGATTGGCACCAATTTTAGATAATTTCAAATACCAGGAGAGAGAATTCAAACTTAATTTGGTAAATTAAGTGAAGTCACTAAAGATTTCTACACATATTTTTCAAATAAATTTCAAATAACTTCTTAGGTTTAGTAGTCAGTCTGTAGGACAGAAAAGCCCCTGACAGGACACATTCTTCATGGATAAGACAAATTGTTCGTTCTAGGGACCAAATGCAAGCTTCAGCTTTGAGATGAGAAATGGCCAGGCTAGTGCCACATACTCATTCAATTCAGTCACTCACTCATCCCACAACTGGGTGCTAGGCAGGGAAACAACTCACTCATAGAGTAAAACAGAAGGGAACAAGCAGATTGACAACAAAGTTAGTTAAATTTATCCATTATCAACTAAAAACAATTCAGCCTCTGCTGGAGTCTTTACTTCCAGATTTATCCAAAATGCAACCAAGAGATTTTTGACTTCTTGAATAGGATAATTATATTTTAAGTGCCTTATAAGTATGTTTTATTTACATTGTGCATTACTTCAGGACAGGGTTTATTAAGGTCTGGTGGTGCAGCAAAGTCAGAATGTCAAAGGAAAATGGAATATATTACTCATTCATTACCCAAAGAGGAAACTGCACCACACCTCACAAGGTCATGGGAGGAACACCAAGTTTTGGTCAGGAAGCAGAAGCCAGAGTGAAGAGAGAGCCTAGACCATGGTTATTATTGGGGTTTCCATGGGAAACACAAGGTGTTCACCCAGCTGGTTAGGCTTGGGGCTGTAGGGTATTACCTAATTGTCCAGTTCCTGGCCCTGAGACAACTGATTGGTGCTCCTCGGGCCATGAGCCAGATAGATCTGGGTCCAAGGATTGTAATTTTACATGCACTCCAGGTGCTCATGATGAAGGTATACAGTGAATCCTACTTTGAAAAACTGCCAGAGCAGATTTGGAGCTCCTGAAGCAAACAGAGAGCTGAAGTTGTCCCAGGACACTGGAGGAATGGCCTGAATTTAGGGATGAGAAGGAGGAGGAGGAGAAACCATGGGTATCACAGAGAGGCAGCAGTCACAGCTGGAGGCTTTAGATACAATGCCTGGCATACAGTTCGTATTTAATAAGTTGCCTTTGAAGCTGAATTTTTCTGCAGTGTCATTGCTGTCTATAGTCAGACATGGAAAAACAAATACATGAAGAAACTTCCTACTACCTGAATTTAACCACTGACTTTTTGGAGTTGGAGTTCTTAAAGGGTGAGAAACTAGGCAAGTGTTTCATTTATAGGGCCAGTCCTCATCAGCACACAGCAGAGCTCACCCTCCCTGCTGTCCCTCCTCAAAAATCTTAGGTCCAGGGGCAGATTCTGTGAAATGACCAAATCCCACAAAATGGGCTTGGATCTATGAATCATTTTAGCTGGATTGGGACCATGTGGACAATTTATAGGATGTATTCCAAGGAAATGGCAACCCACTCCAGTGTTCTTGCCTGGAGAATCCCAGGGACAGGGGAGCCTGGTGGGCTGCCGTCTATGGGGTCGCACAGAGTCGGACACGACTAAAGTGATTTAGCATTCTAAGGAATGTTTGCTTTTAAACCCTGTCACCCTTGACGAACACTAGAGAGCTTTGGCAGAATCTGGATAAATTTAATAAGAAGTTTCAAATGAATAAAAGCAAAAATGAATGTATGTTGAGGATTAAAAATAGCAGTTCCTAGGTTCAAGATAAAATCTGATTTGTACAGTGTTAAAATCAGAACATTAGTTGTTAAAGATGCTTACAAATCAGTTTTTTAATGATTTCCTTCATCATCATGCTGCTGCTACTGCTAAGTCGCTTCAGTCGTGTCCGACTCTGTGCGACCCCATAGACGGCAGCCCACCAGACTCCCCCGTCCCTGGGATTCCCCAGGCAAGAACACTGGAGTGGGTTGCCATTTCCTTCTCCAATGCATGAAAGTGAAAAGTGAAAGTGAAGTCGCTAAGTCATGTCTGACTCTTATCGACCCCATGGACTACAGCCCACCAGCCTCCTCCATCCATGGGATTTTCCAGGCAAGAGTACTGGAGTGGGGTGCCATTGCCTTCTCCGATATTAATATTATTAATCACAAAATAAAATATGCTCCTTGTTAAAATTTAAATAATATAGGCTCACATGAAGTAAACAAAGTTTCTACCTCACCTCTTCTCACTCCCCAGAGACAACTATTATTGTTAGCTCTATGTACTTCTGGACTTTTTCCTATGTATATTCCCATATGGATGTATTTTCTTTTGCTTTATTTCCTTTTAACCAAGAATACCATCATACTTCGGAGAAGGTAATGGCACCCCACTCCAGTACTCTTGCCTGGAAAATCCCATGGATGGAGGAGCCTGATAGGCTGCAGTCCACGGGGTCACTAAGTTGGGCACGACTGAGCGATTTCACTTTCACTTTCATGCATTGGAGAAGGAAATGGCAACCCACTCCAGTGTCCTTGCCTGGAGAATCCCAGGGATGGGGGAGCCTGGTGGGCTGCCGTCTATGGAGTCGCACAGAGTTGGACACGACTGAAGCGACCTAGCAGCAGCAGCAACAACATCATACTTCATATTTTATTCTTCAAGTTGCTATTTTTACACAATAGATAAACTAAACAAAAACCAACAGCATGAAGAACCTAACAATTCTTTTAAATTAACATATTTTATTAATGATAGTATTCTTTCCCCTCTCATTATGATCTACTTGGGAGAATCAAGCTTATTACTTATATACTTTCAACAATCTTAATCAAGTAAACCAAAGTAATACCTAAATTATAATTGCCCCCTTTATATCAGTAAAAGCAGAATAGTCTGTGATACTTAGCTACATAAGCTTTGTAGCTACAAAATTGTGTCTTTTTCTACTGTAGTACTATTCATTGGGTAACAGTGTTGATAATAACCAATAAATTTCCTTCTGTAATAGATTTATTATTACATATTTGCTAACTTTAACATTTGTAAATTTTTTTTAAATACAGGGGATTATTCTACCAATAAAAAATTTAATAAGGTTGAGGGAAGCACTGTGACCTGTATGGGAGGAAAGAAGTAAATAAGCCCTTCTATTACTTCCAAGTGTTTTCCAGGCATGGTATTAATAGTTTGTCATGTTCATACTTCCCATTAACCCAGTGGCACCTGCAGGACCCACTCTGAATTATAGTAGTTCTCAGGCTTGATGTTTGAAATATATATATATATATATATATATATATATATATATATAATATTAAGAACTTCTATAAATTGGGTAACATTTTACTTAACCTTGTATTCACTTACAAAATTTATCTTATGAATAGATTGATTTTTTGGAGTCAAATGACCAGATTTGAACATAGGCTTTTTATTTTTCTCTATGGCCATGACTGGAGAATTCCATGGTCAGAGGAGCCTGGCTGGCCACAGTCCATGGGGTTGCATAGAGTCGGACACGACCGAGTGACTAACACACACACACATAGCAATGACGAAGTTCACTGTGTCCCAAAAAAATGCTCTAATAAAAGGAAGGAACACACCAATTTTAGAGTTAAATAAATAACTAGAACTAAAATAAAATTTTAAGTGAAATAAAGCTTAAGCAAAGAATCTGGGTCTGTTCCCCTGGTAAGTCACAGTAATGACTCATCCCCAGATTGAGTTGGCAGTCTTCTTCCAGGAATGACTCAGTAGCTTCATTCGAACATTGCTCCTTCTGATTCACTATAACCAGGGTGGGCAGAGATGGGGTTTGATCATCTTTGGAAGAGTGACTTTCAAAATGAGCTTATTTATTTATTTGTTTCTATATTTGTTCACTTTGGAAACATTAGTTCAAACAAAGTGCTATTTGAATGTGTGCAACTAATGAAAGCAGTTCTGATTAACTCGGGATGGAGGCTCAGATCCTCCACCCTTTGGTTCCCACTGATTTCTGGTCACATCCATATTTATTCACATTTCATTTGCCTTAAGACAATGAGAAACCTATGCGAGTCGTGGATGATGAGGACTTGGTAGACCAGCATCTCATCAGCGAGCTGAGGAAGGAGTATGGAATGACCTACAATGATTTCTTTATGGTGCTCACGGACGTGGACCTCAGAGTCAAGGTATGGGTTCCTGTTTGGGATAGTGCAGTGCCATTCCTTAAGAGAGAAACTCATTTTGGGGGGATCAGTGAGTCTATTACACATATGACTGAGCACAAATTATTTCATAAATGGGAAATTTTGGAAATGGTCCAAATAGTTACCACTGTCCTCTAGAATTTGTGGTCTATGGAAAATATTGGATTGGATGACCCCCTGTAGCTCAGTTACTTGACTCAGACTAAATTCTTCTGTAACATTAAAGTCATGCATTCACCAGACACTTGTTGAATAGCTATGATGTGTCAGACCCTGGTGATAAAAAATGAAGAGCATTTAGCTTCGGTTTTAAGAAAACTCAGATTTAATATAGGCATACTTTGGAAGAACCTGGAAATTTATCTCCTGATTCAGCATGGGCAAGACGGTAGGGCTTTACACCCAATATCTTCCTATGATAGGGACAAAAGTTCTGAACCATGAAAAATTATGCCATGTAGTCATAATAATAATAATAACAATAATAACTAACTTTATTGAGTTCTTTCATTATGCCAAGCACTCACCTCAAATGTTTACAATTCTTATCTCAAACCTCTAAGAGAAATAACAAGTATTATCTTTGTTTCAAAGAGGCCAGGAATCTAGAGTCGTTAAGTAACTTGCCTAACTTCACCCAGTTAATGTTAGACTTCATATGCACACAGATTGGTTCCAGAGCCCATGCTTACATGAAAATCCTTAGGAAAAAGGCTGCCTGGGCTATTAGAATACCTGGTTCAGCCTGAAGCATTTTTCTGGATCTGGAGAGAGATCCCTTCAATAATTCATTCTGCTTTTGTGTTTTGCCACCTCTAATGTGAAAGGTTGGACTAGATGATCCCTAAGGTGTCTGCCAGCTTACACATTTCATGATTTACTAAAGTCCCATTGAGGGCACAGCTCCAAGCCATGTCCAGACTTCTCTCTCTAGCTTACGCTGATTACGCTCAGCCAGCTCTCAAATCCATTTCAGGTTGCTGTTCTAAGTCCAGACAGCTTTGAGGCAGGAAACTGAATTTCATTATCCTTAACTTAGATTTCCAAAATTTTTTTCTGAGGATACATTAGCAAACATGACCTAATTTTAAGTAATGCTCACTCAATAAAATAGTCCCTGGGAATCACAAAGAGTTTATATAGATTGTTTATTCATTTATTTATTTGCTTTTTTGGTTGTGCCACAAGGCATGTGTAATCTTCCCCCAACAAGGATCAAACCCATAGCCCCTGCATTGGCAGCATGGAGTCTTAACTAACCCTGGGCCACTAGGGGCGTCCCATGTAGATTCCTGATGACCACAGAGCAGGCATCCTTCTGGTGGAAAATTACCTTTATTGCTGAGGTCAGATACTCTTACATGTTCTTGCATTTGATTTTTTTGTGTTAGGTACAGAGTTTCTGACTTTCCAATCGTGTAATGAACAGGAACCAGGTTAGTTCCAGAGATAGGGAAGTAAATCTAGGATATGTGTGGTGAAGAAGGCATGGACCCTTTCCAATAAAAAGAGTTAAGAAGAAATCCTCATGGAAGGTAAAGGAAGTTGTTTCATGGATTCAGAACCTCAAAACATCAGCAGAGGTACTATTGCAGGAGAGAGTTTATAAACGAATGAGCCCTCCAGGCTCTGTTTTCCCCAGAGCTCCCATGAATTCTCCCAGGCTCTCCACCCTTTGGACAGAGGGAAGAAACACCTTTAATGCATTATATACTTCTTACTTTTCCTTCAACAGCAATATTATGAGGTGCCTATAGCAATGAAGTCTGTGTTCGATTTGATCGATACTTTCCAGTCCCGAATCAAAGACATGGAAAAGCAGAAGAAGGATGGCATCATTTGCAAGGAAGACAAGAAGCAGTCACTGGAAAACTTCCTATCCAGGTACATCTTTGGAGACACTGAGGAAGAAGGCAGGAGAGCGTTCTGAGTGAGCTAATGAAACCCCAGAGAAACACAAAGCAGACGTGTCTGTTCAGGGTGACCTTCCCTATGAGAAGGGCAAGTGTCTGTGCTTCACAGCACTCTGCCCGGTAGGCTTATTCTTGTCCTGTTGGAAGTGGCTCTGGCTGCAAGGCTGGCTGGGATCAGATCCAAGCTTGAGTGTCGATTTGGTGGCTTTGGATAAGTCTTTTCTTTCTCTTCTGCTTTTTTTTTTGGCACACTGATACATACTTCTGATTTTCTGTGAGGGTTAATTCATTCAGTTAATTTGGGGGGCTTTGTATATTGTATTTATATTTATTGGGGCCTTTCTAGTTCCAAATGGGATTTGGAACACTGCTTGATTTTCTGCTTCCTTCCAACTCTGCAGAGAACAAAAGTTCCACTAAGACCTTAAAAGGAGAAATTCTCTTGACCCAGATGCCTGATCCCTTGGGGAGTGTGGTTTGTTGAAAACCCTTGTAGGGAAACTCCGGTACATACACAAAAAAGTGTTTTTAAAAAAATCACTCTACTTTTTCCCTTCTTCATCCCTTCTCTCATGATGGATGAAAATTCTACAGATATTTGGGACTTTAAGGGGTGCAGGGATGCAGAAATTTCACCTACAGCAGCAAAAATTCTATGATTAGGAAATAGATAATCTGAATTCCTCTAGATTCGGGAAGCTTGGGTCTCTTAGGAAATAACATCATGATGCGTTTTAAAGAGCACAGGACTCACCATTCATCCAAGTTTTCAGTTTATAATTTTCTAGATATGTTGTCTGGAGAAGGCAATGGCACCCCACTCCAGTGCTCTTGCCTGGAAAATCCCATGGATGGAGGAGCCTGGAAGGCTGCAGTCCATGGGGTCGCTGGGGGTTGGACACAACTGAGTGACTTCATTTTCACTTTTCACTTTCATGCATTGGAGAAGGAAATGGCAACCCACTCCAGTGTTCTTGCCTGGAGATTCCCAGGGATGGGGGAGCCTGGTGGGCTGCCGTCTATGGGGTCGCACAGAGTCGGACACGACTGAAGTGATTTAGCAGCAGCAGCAGCAGATATGTTGTCCCTATGCTTCCAATTAACCTGCCTTAAAAATCTCTCACCCATGAGAATAACAAGAGCAAGTAGCCCTACCTCCACTCCAGTGTTGCCGTAATCACCTTTTGTGCCAAGCACTTCATCTTCCTTCCTGTTGTTTCACAACAATCCCATGATCTAAATAGTGTAACTATTCTCACACTAATGGAGACCACTGAGGCTAATGGAGATCAAATAACTTTCATCACTGAGTTAGTGTTAATAATGCTGAAAGCTCGACCTCTTTGCACCGGTGCCGAATCAAATCTTGGAGACAGAGTTTTGGGTGTCAAAACAGTCATTTTACATTTACTATATTTCTTTCAATTGCTTGAAATAAGCACAATCTTTCTGAGTATTTAAATGATCCATAAATTTAATAAGTTAATGTTGTAAATACAGTGAAGTTTTCTCAAATGTTCCAGTAACTGTATATGCTTAGTAAGATTTCAACCTAAAACCATACAACTAAACCACTAAACCACGTACTCAATCACACTTCCTAGTTTGGAGTTTCAAGGCTATCATTTCAAGCCAGATACTCTTAAGTTTCACAAGAACATAAATTCATAAAGAAAATCAGGATCCTTCTTAGAAAAATATATTATTACTATAATTTTGATTCTTTCCAAACTTCCTCTTCTTAATTCTAAATCTTCCAGGACTGAAAGATGTATACCCATTGAACCAACCCATTAAACTCAGATAGCCTGATCTGTAAAGCAGACAGTTATCATCTAGCTCATTGGTATTATTTAAAAATCAGGATTTAGGCCAGCCACGAGACCTGCAGTTCCAGACATTATGATGAATTATTCGTGCCATTTCCGGGCAAAGGTTCTTTTTATAATCACAATGTCACGGGTTTCAAAACTTCAAAGGAAAAGCTGGCATTATCTCACTTTTGTTCACTCACAAAGCTTGCAGTGCTCGTTCAAGTTGATCACTGATTTGCATTTGCATTTTTTTTTATTCTTAAGAAATTATACGTATTTTGCATCTAAAGTCTTTTGAACTAGATGAGGTCCTACAACACACAAGCAAATGTATTTTCCTTCCAGTGTAAAAGGCTACAAGTTCTGATATTCACTGCTGTTTCAGGAATATACATTTCTTATGGATATTCAGAATGGCCTATGATTATAATTTAGATGTCCTATGGCTATCTATGACTTATGGTCACAACTCATGGAATCATTGTGCTGATAATTATCATTGATCTTAAAAATTAAAGTGGGATAGTATATTACTTAAAGGCATGATTAAGACAACCCTGAAGTTGATTCTTGGTTTTCCACTTATCAGCTGTGTGACCTTGGACTTACTGCTTAATCTCTTTGGGATTTAGTTTTTTCATTTGCAAAATGGAGATAATAAGTTTATCTATTCTTAAGATCATTATGAAAGGTAAATTCAATATTAAAGGTAATAATAGCCTAGAACTTAGCACAAAGCAAGTAATTAATAAACATTGGTTATTAGTAGTATTCAGTTCAGTTCAGGTCAGTTCAGTTCAGTCACTCAGTCGTGTCTGACTCTTTGTGATCCCATGAACCGCAGCACACCAGGCCTTCCTGTTCATCACCAACTCCTGGAGTCTACCCAAACCCATGTCCATCGAGTCAGTGATGCCATCCAGCCATCTCATCCTCTGTCATCCCCTTCTCCTCCTGCTCCCAGTCCCTCCCAGCATCAGGGTCTTTTCCAATTAGTCAACTCTTTGCATGAGGTGGCCAAAGTATTGGAGTTTCAACTTCAACATCAGTCCTTCCAATGAATACCCAGGACTGATCTTCTTTAGGATGGACTGGTTGGATCTCCTTGCAGTCCAAGGGACTCTCTCAAGAGTCTTCTCCAATACCACAGTTCAAAAGCATCGATTCTTTGGTGCTCAGCTTTCTTCACAGTCCAACTCTCACATCCATACATGACCACTGGACAAACCATAGCCTTGACTAGACGAACCTTTGTTGGCAAAGTAATATCTCTGCTTTTCAATATGCTATCTAGGTTGGTCATAACTTTCCTTCCAAGGAGTAAGCATCTTTTAATTTCATGGCTGTAATCACCATCTGCAGTGATTTTGGAGCCCCAAAAAGTAAAGTCTGACACTGTTTCCACTGTTTCCCCATCTATTTCCCATGAAGTGATGGGACCAGATGCCATGATCTTAGTTTTATGAATGTTGAGTTTTAAGCCAACTTTTTCACTCTCCTCTTTCACCTTCATCAAGAGGCTTTTGAGTTCCTCTTCACTTTCTGCCATAAGGGTGGTGTCATCTGCATGTCTGAGGTTATTGATATTTCTCCTGGCAATCTTGATTCCAGCTTGTGCTTCTTCCAGCCCAGCATTTCTCATGATGTACTCTACATATAAGTTAAATAAGCAGGGTGACAATGTACAGCCTTGATGTACTCCTTTTCCTATTTGGAACCAGTCTGTTGTTCCATGTCCAGTTCTAACTGTTGCTTCCTGACCTGCATACAGATTCCTCAAGAGGCAGGTCAGGTGGTCTGGTATTCCCATCTATTTCAGAATTTTCCACAGTTTATTGAGATCCACACAGTCAAAGGCTTTGGTATAGTCAATAAAGCAGAAATAGATGTTTTTCTGGAACTCTCTTGCTTTTCCATGATCCAGCGGATGTTGGCAATTTGATCTCTGGTTCCTCTGCCTTTTCTAAAACCAGCTTGAACATCTGGAAGTTCACAGTTCACGTATTGCTGAAGCCTGGCTTGGAGAATTTTGATCATTACTTTGCTAGCGTGTGAGATGAGTGCAATTGTGCGGTAGTTTGAGCATTCTTTGGCATTGCCTTTCTTTTGGATTGGAATGAAAACTGACATTTTCCAGTCCTGTGGCCACTGCTGAGTTTTCCAAATTTGCTGGCATATTGAGTGCAGCACTTTCACAGCATCATCTTTCAGGATTTGAAATAGCTCAACTGGAATTCCATCACTTCCACTAGCTTTGTTCATAGTGATGCTTTCTAAGGCCCACTTGACTTCACATTCCAGGATGTCTGGCTCTAGGTGAGTGATCACACCATCGTGATTATCTGGGTTGTGAAGATCTTTTTTGTACAGTTCTTCTGTGTATTCTTGCCATCTCTTCTTAATATCTTCTGCTTCTGTTAGGTCCAGACCAATTCTGTCCTTTATCGAGCCCATCTTCGCATGAAATGTTCCCTTGGTATCTCTAATTTTCTTGAAGAGATCTCTGGTCTTTCCCATCCTGTTGTTTTCCTCTATTTCTTTGCATTGATCGCTGAGGAAGGCTTTCTTATCTCTTCTTGCTATTCTTTGGAACTCTGCATTCAGATGCTTATATCTTTCCTTTTCTCCTTTGCTTTTCGCTTCTGTTCTTTTCTCAACTATTTGTAAGGCCTCCTCAGACAGCCATTTTGTTTTTTTGCATTTCTTTTCCTTGGGGATGGTCTTGATCGCTATCTCCTGTACAATGTCACGAATCTCCATCCATAGTTCATCAGGCACTCTATCAGATCTAGTCCCTTAAATCTAAAGAGGAGACTTAATAAACACATTTCAGAACTGAAACCCAAGCAAAGAGAACCGAATTTTTTTCTTTCTTTTCTATATAAAGCTCTATAAATAAACTAGTATCCAAATGGGAATTTTCCTTCAAATTTGCTGAGTTGGTGGGTCTACACAGCCTGGTTTCAGCTGACCAGACTCTGAAGCCAGTCTGGTCTTTAGTGACACTCATCTGGTTCAGGCTATAATTATCTTTCTCTAAGACAGAAGCCCCAAAGAGTGGGCACATGCACACTAATTTGGGAATGCCAGCTAAGAGAAGCAAATACATACATAGCTTGTAGCTTTTATTTACTGACACTAAAGTGACAAAAAAAACATTTGTCAAAGTAAGTATCTGGGCCACATTCACATCTCTTCTTACTTCCACAGAAGTAGTTCTATTAACAGTTGTTCCTTTAGGGCTGGGAGCTGAGGCCTTGGATCTTAAAATGAAGGTCTGTGGGATAAAGAATCACCACTTAGGGGAAACGACCCTCTCTCCGTTGTGTCTGCCACAAGCCTCAGATCCCAGCCTTCTGTAACCCGACAGCATTCAGTGGTGCACACAGGTAAACAAGCCAAAATAGACCTCACCCAAAATAGCTCCCTCCAGGATACCTGCAGCTCTGTATGGGGGCCAGAAAAGCTGGCCTGGTGTGGGTGCTGGCTGGGAAAGGGTGGGGGTGGGGGAAGCTCGTCTGGCAGGCCTCTTAAGGAACCAGGGAAAGCACAGGAGACCATCTTCTGTGATGCAACAACAGTCCTGTTCCCTTTCCCAGGAAAGCTCGGACAGTCTCAGACTCTCCTCTCCCCTCCTTTGTGCCAGATACATTCATCTTCTATCCTCAGTGGAGATTTAAGTTTTTCTTTCCCTTGGAAGAAAAACAAGCGGAGGAAGCTAACGTAATGTCACAGCAAGCAACTCTTGGCGAGTCTTGCTAAGGCGTCCATTCAGAGGTTGTATTTCATCAGACTATCATTTTCTCTCATTCACCCAAACCACTATTCCCCCAAGAGGCCATTTTCTTTGGGATTGAAAACTCTCCTGTTCACTGAGAGGCTAGAAGGGGCACCGGGAGAGAAGCCATGAATATAATCAACTGGCTTCTGGCTCCTTGAGTGCACTGACACCCTGCAGTCAGCAACACTGAAGGCAGAAAGCAAAAGCCCTTTCTCCAGTGAAGGTGGACTTGGAGACAACTGCACTCAGCCTCTCTCTGGATGCACACCCTCTCTCCTTCATATCCCCTGAGGGACCCTGACAGTGCCCGCAAGCATTAGCTCCTCTGAGAGGGGTAGACCAGGGAAAGCACTGGACCAGGAGTTAGAGAAATCTGAATTTTGGTACCACCTCTTAGATTTACTGGTTAGGCAAGTCACTTCAACACTCTAAACCTTGTTTTTTATCTGCAAAATGGGGAAAGCAAGCTATGCCCTCGATGAACTCCACTGAGGAATGGATGGTTTTTGTTTTTAAATTATTATTTATTTACTTATTTATTTTTGGCTGTGCTGGGTCTTCATTGCTGCACAGACTACTCTTTAGCTGTGGTGCATGGGCTTCTCATGGCAGTGGCTCCTGTTGTTGGGGAGCATGGGCTCTAGGGCATGTAGACTCAGGAGTTTTGGTTCCCAGGCTCTAGAGCACAGGCTCAGCAGTTGTGGTGCATGGGCTCAGTTTCTTGGAGGACGTGGGATCTTCCTGGATCAGGGATAGAACCCATGCCTCCTGTATTGGCAGGCCAATTCTTTACCACTGAGCCACCAGAGAAGCCCTCCAGTGAGGAATGCGTGTTGTGCACGTGAAAGCGAGCTACGAAATGATATACAAACCTGAGGATTAAATCGATTATCATATGGCATCATGATAGATAATGTCCAAGATCTGTTAATGGACAATGGACATTATCCATCTGTCAGACAAAGTTCTAAATCTAAAGCCTGCAGACTAAGACACTGTCACTATCTACACCAACACATGGATAACTTACATTGATGGATTTCCGAGTTTAATTCTTTTTTTAAAAAAAATATTTACTCATTTGCCTGCCTGGGTCTTAGTTGCAGTACTCTGAATGTATAGTTACGGCATGTGAACTCTTAGCTGTGGCATGTGGGATCTAGTTCCCTGACCAGGGATCAAACCCAGGCCCCTGCTTTGCGGGTGTGGAGTCTTAGCCATAGGACCACCAGGGAAGTCCCTAGAGTTTAATTCTTATAACACCTCTTTGAGGCAATACTCTTTTTGATTCTAAAGCTAAGGAAAAACTATGACTTAGATGAATAGAGTGACATGCTCAAGGAACCCAGAAAATGTAGCAGTGAGAAAATATAGATCAAGTTTCTTGGCTACAAGACAAAAGCTCTTTCCACTGCCCAATTATGTTGGAACTATAAGAACAGGAAGAAGTTCACTATACATTCTAAAATCCTATGACTGTAGGTTTAGCTCCATTCTACTTCTTAGGGGTACTCTATAAGTGATGGTTCTTACTGTGATGATAGGGTACATCTTAGAACTAGCATTTGTCTCTGGAAGAACCACTGGCTACTGAGGAAGGTACATAGAGCTTTATTTTTCCAGGAACCTTGCTTGACCCTTTGAGACACTTTTCTATTTACCTTCTTACTGTCACTGCCATCTACTTAAAATTCAGTTCTTTTTTTTTTTCTGTACTATTTCCTGTCCATATTCACCACCACCACCACCACCCCTGCCAAACCAGAGGGAATTCGACCAGAACTTCAGTTTTCTTCAGTTATTTTCTAATTCCTTTATTTCTGTTGCTATAATCTGACAAACAATTTCAGCTATTTTTCATTGTATCTGAGAATTTCTTCTCTCCCTAAGTGACCTCATCAGGCATGGTGACCAGACTCATGCCTGACACATCACGCAAATGCTACAACAGGCAGACCATGAAGTTATAAAGGAAAAAGTGCACGAAATGTGGTAATACAGTTTAATGTTAGGCTTTGAGGAGCTATGAAATATTTCTAAGGTTACTGTTTTTTTATTTGAGGCACAGGAAAAAAGTGACAGTCGACGTTACTCTGCTTTTTCACACTGGCCTCTATTGTTTGAAGCGGTAATTGTGGTCTTCTACTTCTTTTCCAGGTTCCGTTGGAGGAGGCGGTTGCTGGTGATCTCGGCCCCTAATGATGAAGACTGGGCCTATTCACAGCAGCTCTCTGCCCTCAGTGGCCAGGCATGCAATTTTGGTGAGTGGGAAGCCTCGTCATCACTGCTTTCCCATACCACCCTCTTCCTGGTCTAAAATGGAACACAGAAGCTTAGGTCATCCAAATATTCCCCAGCCCAGACTGTAGATTCCCAGACACTTACTCAGTTATATTGAGGATAAAGTTGCTTTCAGACTGGAATCTTAGTCAACTGGGGTCTGTTTTTCTTTTTTCTTTTTTCAATATTCTGCCCTCTCAGGTTTTTTATTGAAATGTTTGAAAATACCTGCTGCTTTACTTACAGTGATCTGTATTATGTGTCTTCTTATTTGCTTTTAAAAAATTTGTCTCAAGATCATAAAACTCAGATATCATCAATTACTTAGGTAATAATTAGGTACCAACACTGAGTACTTTTCCATAGATTTAAGTATTTTTTGTAAGACAGGAATGGCTTTGAGAATTAATTAATGAATTGAACCTCACTGTACTATATTACCAGTCCCTTTGAAAGGATTTTGATCTCTAACTAAGTACTAGGAAGACAGCAAGATTTGTTAAACAGTGCCTTATGCTTTAAGACAAGTAGGTCAAAAAGAAATGCTGTTTATTATTACTATCATTATTTGCAGTGAATTGCTCAGTGTTTTGAAAACTAATGTATGCTTTCTATACCAAACATTATTATTCTAGTGGTCAGAAAGGGCAAATACTATTCTGAATAAATACATATAGAAAGGAAATGCACAATATATAGAACATTATTAATAAGTTCAATGTTGAACCAGAGAGATAATGGTAATTTCAAAAGTTGGAATCACTACAAAAATTTTATTTAAGATACACCTCTGCAGAGGAAGAATTTTTGAGAGTCAGTAGAGAGGTGGAAAGTAGCTAGTGGCCACATATTTAAAACTTCATAATTGGAACATAGATGAATCCACATTATTTTGATATTTCTATTAGGAAGAAGAATCATTTATTAGCTATAAAACTGTGTTTAATTTATAAAAGGGAGGGGTGGTTGTATAAGTTTTGTAAAACATTAACAGAGACTGGGTCCTTGCTATGACCAGGTACCTACAAATAATAAATACATTTCAGTTTTAAGATGTAAAATAATAACAAAAAAAGGCAGAAAACAAGCTTATAACAGTAAGGATAATTAGAAAATTTGTAAATGTTTATTTATACTCTTATTATCAAGATTAATGCTTTAAAAATTTATATCAACATATGTAAGGAAGATTTGATTGTGCCAGTATTTTTAGGCATACTTTAAATTATTAATAGCCACCAACAGTGGTGGGTAAGACAGAAGTTCTTAGAGCAGTTAATGACCCTCCATGATATGAATATATAAATAAGATCATGGCTTGCTAATTTTCTAAAGACATCTTTGCAGCAGCTATTAGGTGATGTTTCATTTTGAATCACTACACAAAGAGTCTAAGTCAAACTCTTGTAGTAGATAGGAAATGTGAACAAGTCATGTTTTAAAGGGATAATTAAATTCATGATCTTCCCTTTTGAAAACATGACTTAACATGCAGAACAGAAATGCTTCACTTCTCTGAGAGAAGAGTAAAGCCCATAAAATTTTTTTGGAATAGCATTTTGCCTGAATTTCAGCTCTTCTTTAGAAGAGCCCTCCACAGTGGCTTTTAGTTTTCTCTCCTGGACAATCAAAACTGTCAGCAATCATATTTATTATTAATAGTTCCAAGTTACTACTGTGACTAGGCTCGGATTTTGTCTAAAACCATGAACTCTAAATAGGATGACTCTACAGCCCCCTTGCCTTCCTATGTTCTTTCTCCTGAATCTTTTCATAAGGGCTTCATCTTCAAAAGAATTCCAGCAAGCTATCACAGCGTGACCTTCTTTCCTTTCCTGAAACTTGAGCTGAGGGTGGGCGGGAAGCAAGCTGTGCTTCCCTCAGTGCCACCCCTTTGAGTCTTCTAAAAAAGGGATAAAAACCCGCCCACTGAGCAGACAAACTTTCGTTTGAGGAAGCCAGAACAATTTCTTCAACAATCACATTGGCTCGCTCTGTAGTCTTTTCTTTGAGAGAAAATTAAATTATCCATGTAAGCTGTTATAACATCAGCCGTGATTTTTTTCCAGAACCAGCTTAGATCATCTCAGATATTTTAAAGTTCCAATGACTTCATTTTTGTTTTGTCATTTAATAGAGTGAGAATCACAGTTTAAGAGCAAATCCTTTTCCAATCTGCAAAAACAAAACTAAACCACATTTGACCCTGTTATTAATCCTAAAATCTGCAATTAGTCTCTTTTCAAGATTTTATAAATGTTTAAATGCATTTTTTATGGAAAAAAATTTTAATGACTTATTTTACCTAATCAGGTTATGTTTTATACTCTTTTAAAACTTGAGATTTTAATTGTCAGATATCCAGTCTTTGGAAGCAAAAGACTTACTACATATTCTATGGCTTTCTTTTTTCTCTCAGGTCTGCGCCACATAACGGTTCTGAAGCTTTTAGGTGTTGGAGAGGAAGTAGGGGGCGTTTTAGAGCTGTTCCCGATTAATGGTAAAATTTTGTTACTTTAAAGAGTATCAACTACTGATAAGTTCAGTTAAGTTATATTAATTCATATGTAAGCAGTGGATGTACCCTCAGTTGAAGAAAGGTCACTAAATGCTCCCTCCTGGTGTGTGCCCCATGCCTGTGTGTGTGTGTATGGGTGTGAGAATGTATGTATACACAGAATGTGTGTATAAGAATGGGAAGGGGAGCATAAGCACTCATATTGTTTTTATTAAAAAACCATTCACAAGTGACAGCAAAGGTATTCATTTCTTAATAGAGATATGTAATTCTTTTGTGTCTGCATAGGGCTTTATTGGCTTACAAAGCATTTTCACCTATGTTATCTCATTTAATTCTTGTGGTAGTTTTATAAGGCACGAGAAATGAAATATTTCCTGCCATGTCAGTGAACAAGGGATGTCAGAGTTGATCTTGATGTGGCAGTTGATCTTGCAAGGATTAAATAAAGGAACTGGTTTTATATTTTATAACATTTCTGTAAAGAGACATTTGCCTGAAAATGTGACCCATGTTGTAGAATAGCAGGAACATTTCATTGCTAGTAGAAAGACCAGCAAAGTTCTTAAATTGGATTTTTAAGCTGTAGAGAATAGATCCTTGGGTCCTTTCTCTGTTCTCACAGTGATTTCTTCTTACTTGATGCTTTCCTCAGTGTTGCCTCTTTAATCCACTAACAACTTTTCTAATCCTATTCTAGGGAGCTCTGTTGTGGAGCGAGAAGACGTACCAGCCCATTTGGTGAAAGACATACGCAACTATTTCCAAGTGAGCCCAGAGTACTTCTCCATGCTTCTAGTTGGAAAAGATGGGAATGTGAAATCCTGGTATCCTTCCCCAATGTGGTCCATGGTGATTGTGTACGATTTAATTGATTCGATGCAACTCCGGAGACAGGAAATGGCCATTCAGCAGTCACTGGGGATGCGCTGTCCAGAAGATGAGTATGCAGGCTATGGTTACCATAGTTACCATCAAGGATACCAGGATGGTTACCAGGATGACTACCGTCATCATGAGAGTTACCACCATGGATATCCTTACTGAACAGAAATATGTAACCTTAGCCCCAGCCAGTTTCCCCTGCAACTGTTAAAGTCACATGTGGCCAGCTACATAAAGGAGAGTTCTTCCACACTGCCTGCACTCCCTGCCTTTTTCTTTCAGTGTTCTTCCAAGATTAAATAAATAGCAACATTTTGCCTACTTGTGAGTTGTCAAGAGACCTTAAATCATAAAGATGTTCAAAAGAATTGCTTCTCTAACTGGAGAATAAGTATTTATACCTCTGTTTTACTTTTTAAAAAGTATTAATTGGTAAGTGAAAACTAGGATTGTTAAAGATCATAGCACAGATGTTTTCAAATAAACATCTGAGCAGATGGAACAGACAGAGCAGATAGCGTCTTAACCCTTTTTGAAATGTCAGTCTAAAAATGATTAAGATGGCTCTGCTTTATACTGTGAGTTTCTTTCCTGAAGCTTGATACCAGAGGAGTCCAGTGATACTGACTTCCAAAGCCAGGGCAAGTACCAAACTCCACTTTGTTACCATAGCTACTTCCTACCCTGTTTCTCTTATCTTTAGTGTCAGGGGAAAGGAAACCCTCAATCACCTCCAGAACTGGCTGTGCAGCTAAAGGTGACATTTTCAGAGTTCTATCAGGTACCATGGAATTCCCAACATGGGAAACCTTGACTCTTCACACTTGACTTCCTGGGCACGCTTGCTAATGGGCCCATTACACACTGGCACCTTGTAAAATAAAATTACAAAGGAGATTATTTCCAGGCATTCTTTTTTTCTTCAAAGGAAAGTGTTCCTAAATTACAGTGGATAAAATTATAACTGGAGTGCAAAATATAATCCTTGTCTTTGAAATAGAGCATTTTCACATATGCGATATAAACTAAATATTCTCCTTTCTTCCCTCCCTCTTTCCCCTCCTTCCTTCTATACTATTTTACTTTTTACCAGCAAACAATGACCAAGTAATATCTACAAGCTTGCCTGAAGGCAGGCAGTCAGAGTCCCTGGATTTTAGCATCCTGACAGTGCCAGCCTCTGTCAGTAATGGGGATGCTTATTTTTTTTGTCACTGTTATTAAAATTGATTTTCCAAATAATCTTGATTATTGGTTATTGATTTAGTGAGTCCAGATATTAATAACTGCATTCAAGTCACATGTGAGTACCACTAGCATTTAACTTATTTGTGCCTATTTGCACAACTCTGTCTTTTACTTCATCTGAACTTTCTTATAATTACAGTAAAAGTGGAATCTCTACCTCAAATGAACTTGAGGGATTATTTCTTTTGCCCCTTATTCTCCATAAAGACCATTCATTCTTACCTGTTTTACAGGTAACTGAAGTTCAGAAAGTACAAGTGACTTCAGAGCATACTTTTCTTATTGTATAAATTATGCTTCCAGTTCACCCCTCCTCCCATGGTGGGCATCTTTCCTCCTCTTTGCTAGAACAGTCTGTACCAGCTGCTTGAGGAGGGCAGGTGCAAGAACCAGGCTGATGTGCATTGTCCTTAAATTGTTGGCAAGGTGAACCACAGTTTAAAATTGCCAATAAAAATGTATTTCTTTATTATTGCCTCTGAAATTACATAGGGGCAATATCTAAGTAAGGGGCCCAAATTGTCTCAATTTCAGGAAATACAATAATGGAGTTTCATCTCCCAAGGAAACTAGGTAAGAATAATAAACATTTTTTTTTTCTATTCCTTCTGTTCTTTTTTTTTAATTTATTTTTTAAATTTACAATATTGTATTGGTTTTGCCATATATCAACATGAATCCGCCACAGGTATATACGTGTTCTCCATCCTGAACCCTCCTCCCTCCTCCCTCCCCGTACCATCCCTCTGGGTCGTCCCAGTGCACCACCCCAAGCATCCAGTATCGTGCATCGAACCTGGACTGGCGACTCATTTCATATATGATATTATACATGTTTCAATGCCATTCTCCCAAATCATCCCACCCTCTCCCTCTCCCACAGAGTCCAAAAGACTGTTCTATATGTCAGTGTCTCTTTTGCTGTCTCGTACACAGGGTTATTGTTACCATCTTTCTAAATTCCATATATATACGTTAGTATACTGTATTGGTGTTTTTCTTTCTGGCCTACTTCACTCTGTATAATAGGTTCCAGTTTCATCCACCTCATTAGAACTGATTCAAATGTATTCTTTTTAATGGCTGAGTAATACTCCATTGTGTATATGTACCACAGCTTTCTTATCCATTCATCTGCTGATGGACATCTAGGTTGCTTATAGAATACTTTTATTAAGGTTCTAGCTCCTATACCTGAAGAAAGAGAACACTTTTTCATAACATGAGGTTACTTTTTCAAGCATTCTTCTGGTTTCACTGGTACTGAGATGGTCTTTAGCAGTCCATTGGAATGGTTCTTCACTCTGATGAGTGGGTGAAAAAGTCGTGGGTAATCATTTAGGGGACTGTAGAATAAAGAAGCCACAGCTCAGCAAAGAGACACATTCGAGGAAGATGCTATTAGTAAATGTCCTTAAATCCTAGAGTCTGGGAAAATACAGAGTAAATCTTAGCAAATGGGAGAGCTGAAGAATAAGGTAACCTGAATCTCTGTTTTCTAGGGCTAGAGATCTGGTAGTTGGAAGTCTGGGTATTTTTTTTTTTTTTTTAATAAAAACATTTCCTTCCCCAAACAGCAACAACAACAACAAAAAAGGTAAAATACAAATAAATTCTAATTTTGGAGAAAGATTATGGAATTACGGTATTTTGAAAGAAAAGCACCCACTGACTTAGGGAAATTTGAAAGACTAAAAAGAACACTGCCTCATCCAAGTTGCCATAATTCCCTTCCATGAAATTCCAAGAACTGTTTTTCATCAGAGAAGTCCCAGGGCTCTAAAAGTGAAATGAAAGGGTTAGTTGCTTAGTCGTGTCTGACTCTTTGCGATCCCATGGACTGCAGACTGCCAGGCTCCTCTGTGCATGGAATTCTTCAGGCAAGAATACTGGAGTGGGTAGCCATGCCCTTCTGAAGGGGATCTTCCCAATCCAGGGAGTAAACCCAGGTCTCCCACATTGCAGGCAGATTCTTTACTGTCTTAGTCACAAGGGAAGCCCAGGACTCTAAGGTGAATGTTAATTCAGCAGAGAGATTCTTCCCCTGCCACAGAGAGTGGTGGCCCAGACATAGCAGTCAGTGGAGCCCGCTGGTCTCATCCTCTACATTATAGTTGATAATGAAGCACGCATCTTCTCAACTCCTAAAACCTTGAGCATAAAAATAGCTCAGGGCCAGGGTGATTGATGGCCTTGGCTGACCCTGATGGATAATCTCAGTACTTAGCAGTATGTGGAGATTCCAGAAAAAGAGAAGCCTCTTGAAAAGAACCTCTGTCCATATCTGTGCCATCACTAATTCCCCTTTGCCTACTGAGGAATCCTTTCTGCTCTGTGGCTGCTCTGTGGTTTGGGGTGTGCAGATAGAGGGTGTAGTCAGTGCATACTCTTAACTTCCAACTCAGGTGAAATGCTAACTTCTCTCTTCAGTCCTCTCAGAGTTGGTGCAAAGCTCCGAGTACAAGATTTTCCTTAGTTTTGTACATGTTACTAGCTACTAAGAATTCAAGAATCAAAGTTAAAGGTGGTGTTTCTTCTGGTCTCAGTCTGAGGATAGTGATGCTATCAGCTAGCAATGCCCGGGGCACTCACCTGGGCCTGCATATTTGAGGTTGCCCCCACAGACATTTTCCAGTAGGAGCCAATGTTGTGGACTGGCCTTTGTGGTTTGTATCATGATCACAAAACGCACCTCAGCAACAACTATGTTGATGAAAAGCTAATCAATAGTTGATCTAAGAAAGAAATAGAAGTTTCTCTTTGAGCCAACCTGAGGATTATAAGCTGGGAGATGGTCTTTCAGAAAGCTCTGAGGTCTGTTCCACCCACCAGAGATCAAAGTAGGCTAACATGAGTTCTTGAGACAGATAATTATGTGTCATTTGACAGTTTACAGATCAACACGTACAGAGCGAGTAGCAGGTCATGGGTCATAGTAGCCCCTGATGGGGTTAAGAAGGAAGGTTATCTTCTAGGGAGGCCTGATTAATCCAGACACACACACAGTACACCCTACAGAGGGTGGGGTCGGGGAGGAAGCCCAAATAGGAAAAGAAAGATTTTATGTTTAAATTTTTCTCATCTTGCCATAAAATATGAACTTTATTTCATCAAACATCAGGAAACTTTGTAAGGAAAAAAAAAAAGGTTTATTACTCAGAGGTCCTGGAGGATATATACACAGCAAGGCTGGAGGGAGAGCAAAGACCTGGGGTTCTGCCTGTATTGGGGTTGAGGTGAGGTTTGTGGGTTACTCTTTATTGGTGAATTTAAAACATAAGAGTGGGGGTCAGTTATGTAGGTGACCCAGGGGTCTCCAATAGGGGAGCTTCATGGGGTTGCTGGATCTTTAGGTAGCTGTGTAGCTGGCAACATGCTTATTCGAGATGGATTCTTTGAAAATGGATGCCTTGACAATCAAAAATTTAATGTTAAGCAGTTACATTACAATCAAAAAAGCTGTCAGGCACTTACACTAAAAGTGACGAGAGGCAAAGGGCCAGTTGTAACCTAATTCGATAGGTGCTTCAAAAAGGCCACTGGACTTGGGACAGCTACTGGTCTTTGCCCTGACCTGTTACTTTCCCTAGGACTTAGTTTCCCATCTCCAAGTAAGATAGGCTTTTAGGTAATAGAATGCAAAGTTCAGAGATTTCCTATCATCCAATCAATGTTAAATTCTCAGAGAACCCAGACTTCATAATTTTGTTATGGGAATGGGGAAGGTATTAAGCAACTTCACTGCATTCTTCCCAGCACAGCCCACTGCTGCGGCCAAGATCCAAAGGTGTCATCACCTCTAACACACTGGCATCCTCATCATTGCCTTCAGGCCTGAGCAAGGAATTCAGGCTGGCAAGGTCTGTGAGCTTCCTGAACTTTTAAAGAGTCCCTTCAACAGGCATATGCTTGTTCTTCAACACAAATTTCCTAATTTGGGAACCACCTGAAGCTTGGAAAACTAGGCAGCCCTTGGGTAGACTCTAGAGTTCTTAACTATGCTTCCTTCTAGAAAGCAAAAGAATGGTCCTCCATCCTCAATCCATGGGTTAATACATATGCCAAGGAGGCTGCTTGTAAAGGGGTGGCATGATTTTAAACATCCAAAACTGACCTTGGGCAAAATTTTCTCTGGCTTTTCTCCTCCACCATAAGCATTCCTTTCCTCTCTCCTGGCCTTTTCCTCCTTCCCCCTTCTCTCATGAACCATTCTGGCTTTCATGAACAGATGGCCACAACTGATTAGGTGTAACTGACAGGCTAGAAGTCCCACCCTTTCCAAGGACATCTACAACACAGGGGAAGTTCCTTGAAGATAGGCAGTAGGGAGAAGGCAATGGCACCCCACTCCAGTACTCTTGCCTGGAAAATCCCATGGATGGAGGAGCCTGGTAGGCTGCAGTCCATGGGGTCGCTAAGAGTCAGACACGACTGAGCAACTTCACTTTCACTTTTCACTTTCATGCGTTGGAGAAGAAATGGCAACCCACTCCAGTGTTCTTGCCTGGAGAATCCCAGGGACGGGGGAGCCTGGTGGGCTGCCGTCTATGGGGTCGCAAAGAGTCGGACACGACTGAAGCGACGCAGGCAGTAGGGGACAGCTTGCCAAGCCATTTCTGAAAGACTGCTAATCTCTGCAAGCAAGCCTCACTTTTCTTCCTAAAAATGTTGGAGAGAGAGTAAATTCATCCTGCAGATTTCACCGTTATTCTGTTTGCTTTCTTTAGTCCTCTTTTCTAGCTTTGACTTGCTTCTTCTTGTGAGCACTCTTCAGAGAGCCATTTTAGAACAAGGTAGGCAGTGTGCTCAGTCACTCAGTTGTGTCAAACTCTTTGTGACCCCATGGACTGTAGCCCTCAAAGCTCTCTGTCCATAGAATTTTTCAGGCAAGAATACTGGAGTAGGTTGCCATTTCCTACTCCAGTGGATCTTTCAGATTCAGGGATCAAACTTGTGTCTCTTTCATCTCCTGTACTAGCAGGTAGATTCTTTACCACTAGCACCACCTGGGTAGGCAGAGGCAGGAATATACCCATATTTGACAAGATTTGATCAAAAATAGCTGAAAGCCTTGATGTATAAAAAGAACCATCTAGTCATTCCAGTTCTTAATCCAAGATACTATTTTCAGGTTATGCTCAAGTTACATGATGAATCTAACATTTATTATATTTATGGTACTTTCTATGTATTCTGCTAGAAACCAGGAATACAGAACTGAAGGACATCTCTCAGTACAGATTAGTAGAGAATATCTATGTACACTGTCAAAACAGTATATAGAAATATAGAATCAATGATGGGGGGAGAGGTGTGAGGAAAGGACCAGGGAGAGAAAAGTGATGACAGTTCTTCAGTTCTTCAACCTTTTGGCAGCTAGAATTATTCCATTGCTCTTCCTGTCAGGTTCCACATGATTTGAACAAGTACCTCATATTGACTTCATTGTCACCATGGGCAATGGCTTTTGGATACTCACAGTGCAGGCACTTATACTCCTGGGAACTTCTTACGTCTCCCAGATTTAAGAAGTTGTCTGGATGTCCATGGAAAGATGGTGGTGCTAATATTAATTCATTCATAAACACTACCCCCTCCCTGAAATAAACCAAAACGAAAAATAAGTATGAATTTATATTAGAAGAAAACTTCTTCAAGATTGGAACTAGGGAATAGCTTTGATCTCAAAGCATGAAATTGGAGTGATGTGTGCCTACTTACCGGAGAAGGCAATGGCAACCCACTCCAGCACTCTTGCCTGGAAAATCCCATGGATGGAGGAGCCTGGTGGGCTGCAGTCCATGGGGTCGCGAAGAGTCGGACACGACTGAGTGACCTCACTTTTACTTTTCACTTTCATGCATTGGAGAAGGAAATGGCAACCCACTCCAGTGTTCTTGCCTGGAGAATCCCAGGGACGGAGGAGCCTGGTGGGCTGCTGTCTATGGGGTTGCACAGAGTCGGACACGACTGAAGAGACTTAGCAGCAGCAGCAGCAGCAGCAGTGCCTACTTAACATCCCCACCTGAGGGAAACTGAACACTAGGAAACGCAAGAAATAACTTGTGGTCTATGGCCCAGGCAAGAATCTGCTGTGGCTGAGAGGCCAAAGATAAGTGACATGCTATATCCTGCCTTTCCCTTCCCCTAACTTCCTAATTGGAAAAAGGAGGTTTGGAGATAAGGGTATAGATATGGAAGATGGAGTTAGTTTACAGTTAGACTAGAAAAGCTCTCTTTATCTCTGGGGACATTATGGTGTCTGTTTTTTTTTACTCTTGGCCAAGTTAAGGGCAGTGAGATTTACGATGTTAAGTTTGAATCTACCCTGGGGATCCCCAGGGTTAATTTCTTTAATGATGGGTTTCCAACTGGCCTAATAGATTATGCAAACCTGATTGCATAGCTAGAGAGGCATAAAAATCCTGGGAAATTCTACTTTGAGCTCTCCCAAAGTCAGGATCCCTCCCATAAATCATGGTAGTTCCAGCTGGAGACACTGCAGTCTTGGTACAATAAGGACCCTGGGAGTTTAGGCATGGGTTCTCTCTTGAATCTCAATGTCTACACTCTCCTTTCTGCACTCTTTTTGCTGCACCTGTATCTTTGCCTTACACAAAAGTCTTATGTAAGTGTGCTCTCTGGAGTCTGGTGAGTCCTTTCAAATACATGAACATGGGAAATCTTTAGCAGGGCAATGACACTCAAATGTTAAGTTTGGAAACAAATATTATGACCATCCCTGTATGCTCAGTCATGTCCAACTCTTTGCAACTCATAGACTGTAGCCCACTAGGTTCTCTATCCATGGGATTTTCCAGGCAAGAATACTGGAGTGGGTTGCCATTTCCTTCTCCAAGGGATCTTCTTTAAGACTTCTCCAGAATCTTAAAGACTTTGCATTTATCATATATATCTTCCCAATCCAGGGATTGAACCCACGTCTCCTGAATTGACAGGCAGATTTTTTTTTTACCACTAAGCCAGCTGGGAAGACTATATACATACAGAAATACATACATGTATAATATAGCAGGGAAACAACTTCTCAGCAACACTAAATGATAAAAAAAAAGAGATTTCTAATGAAAAAAAGGTGCCAAGAATGATTTTTCAGATAAGCCATCATTTATACTAGTTATAGAAAGTAATAAAAATGCAAAATCTCTTTGAGTAGTACTATGACTAGAAAAAAATTCCACTTAGTAAGTAGTTATTAGACACTAAAAAATAAAGAAATAAAAAACCTCAGGAAGTGTATCAAAGACAGTCTCAGAAGAGAAAAATCTATTTTAAGACAGCTCCCAGCTTTTGGGATGAATTGGCATTTAAAAGCCATGAATGAGCAAGTTATGTCATGAACAAATAAAGTTTAATTAGCTATGATAATTGGAACTATAAACTAGAAGGCAAACTGTTAATTCTTGAAAGGAAAGGTACATAATAAAACATTTTAAAAAGAACTTCCGAATTTCATCATTCCAGGACAGCTCAAATCTAAGGGGGACCACCATTTTGTGTCATGCTAAGAAAAACTGTTAAATATATCACTTTCCAGTCATTTAAAATTGTCCTTTTTTATCTTGTTTAAAGAGTCTTAAAGGCTTTGTATTTCTCATGTAGCATTTTCTGATTGCATAAAAAAGGAAACTACAAGTTAAATAAATTAAACTATTTCTAAAACATCTTCCAGCCTGAATCTCTTGAATCACTTCTTGACGCTCAGAGTTGTCGATGTCTGAGGTTTTCCAGGCAGATAGTTCCCTGTACCATTGAGAGATGTGATGATGCTAATGTATTTTAAGAGAGTTTCTTTGCTGTCTCCAAGATCTTCTTCCAAGATATTGACACTCATTCTGTAAAATTTGATGCTGACGTGTTCTTGATCTTACCAGGAGGTATCACAAAAGGCGTTCAGACAACAACCAGGACACTTATTCTCTCCTCAAATGGTCTTTAAGTGGTTTGGTGACTGAAATATCAAGAAGTTGTATGCCCATGCCAAATGCCAGCTTGTGCAAGCAAAGACAACTTCATCCTTACTGCCAGGAGGCAGCAGCTATATTAACATGCCATTGCTTAACACACCCCAACTTCAGATTGTAATATGAAAACATAGGAGTCCTAGAATAGATGAAATACACTATAGTGGACCTGGATAAAATTCTCAGAGCTTATTAAGAAAAATTGGGAGTTGGAAGGAAATGCAATAACCTAAGTTCCACATTTTTCAATGAAAGGAGTCAATGAACATATTTTGAGGTTGAAACATTTTTATAAATGTAAAGTTCGAAGTTTGCTTTTTTAAATGTAAAATACTAGCAATGAAACAGACTAGAAGTGTAAGTTGAATAAATCTAAAATATGACAAGAAACTTTCAAATTGGCGTAAAATATAAAACCAGTATCAACTTTCTCAAAAAGGTTTTTACACAAAGGATGAGTCAAACAATAAAAAAATTCAATAAAATATGCAAATAACAATGGAAAGATTATAGATCTCACCTTCCAACCAAGTGTATAAAAACTAGAAATTAACAAAAGTATGAATGATATCCTCAATGACACTGCTCTTGACTCAAAACGGAATTAGAAAAATAATAACAATTTTATATTTTAAAGTGTTCGGGCTAGAATCTACTTACTCCAGGGAATTTTTATACTAGTTATAAACATGTTCATTAACATGCAAGAAAGAAAATAAATGCATTTGAAGTAGATAAGATGGAAAAACAGCAAATTAAACTTTAGAAAAGCAGGGCATAATAAACTTTAATAAAGTAAAAATTACTTAGAAACTGCTCATTGATCTATTTTTTAAAAAGAGACACTATTCAAACACAAAGTCAAAAATGAGAAAGAATAGAGTAAAAAAGGAAATGGAAAGAATTATGAGAATGATTCATAAATCCCTTTGCAAATAAATTTGAAAACCTAGATGGTTAAAATATAAATGATCGAGTGAATCAAGAAGAGGATGAGATGAAACAAAGAACATTGTGGGGGAAAAAGTACTTGTCAAAAAAGTGCCATGCCTAGGCGATTTTATTGGTGCGCTCTTTCAAAGCTTCAGGGAACACATAAAGCTGACTTTTTAAAAATCTTTCCAGGGCATTGCGGGCAATGGGAGTTGGCAGCTCGACCCACACCACATCCGTATGGGATTGCTGGGGACATGGATTGATAAATCACAGCAGGATTAAATGCATTACCAGCATTGTCAGCAGGTTTCAGTTATCTTGGCAGAGACAGGATGGAGCGTGAAGCTAGTAAAACAGCAAGTGAGGACAGAAATTCCACAGATCTGTTAGGAGCTTATCATTGAGTCCATCTGAGCAAAATAGCACCTTCTCACTAAACTATTTTAATTGAAAATGTACTGGTTAATTTATAGCTTTATTCTTTAAGTGTTCTGTTTTCATATAAAAGCTATAGGCAAGAAGCTACTTTATGTTTGTAGGCATTTATAGTAAAGTAGAAAATAGCTAACTTGAGATCTGTGATTTTTTTTTTTCCTTTAAAGGAGGGATATTTAGTATCAGGGACTTCCCTGGTGACTCAGTGGTAAAGAATCCACCTGCCAATGCAGGAGACCAAGGTTCAGTCTCTGGGACAGATAGAGCTACTGGAGAAGGAAATGGCAACCCACTCCAGTATTCTTGCCTGGAAAATTCCATGGAGAGGAGGAGCCTGGTGGGCTACAGTTCATGGGTCACAAAGAGTCAGACACGGATTAGTGACTAAACAACAGCAACAAATATATTACTCAATTTCAGAAAGTTTGCTCTAGGCTTTAGAGAAGGAAAACAACTCTCTTTCCTTTGGGTTTGACTTTTTCCACCTCTGCTCCATACCAGAATGGTAAGAGTTTGCAAGAAAAATCAGGACTTAAGTAAAGGAGAGGTTGCCAAGGAGGACCTGGTGTGTTTTGGGTCAAGGCTGGGCCTGTACAAGAGCAGGATTCCCTGCAGCCACACATGGTCTAACTTAGCTCCAAGCTGTTGCTTCCCCATGAGGATTCAGGCACAGAAATCCTTAGTTATAAACAAGAAGCTCTTTCCTTAGTCTCCACTGCATATGGACCTTGAAAACCTCTGGCAGGACATGGCTGGCCAAGGATTTGGGATTCTGGGTCTAAGCCATCTTTCCCTCTACAACCAATGGCCACACTCTGCTTCCCCTAGGGATTAGGTGCACTCCTGGATAGAAGTTCGATCCTAGGACCAGTGACAAAGCTGGAATCAGCTCACTGCAGAACATACTTGTGGTCCAACCAAAGACTACTCAAAAACTATGGAGAGAGCAGATTCAGCGCATTAGTTGTAGGTCATAACTGCTTAGAAGAGTATCTAAAAATAGGAAGGGACCTTGGAAATTACTTAGTCCAACTTCTATACAATACCAATGACAGAATCACTTCTGAATCATCCGGTTGATAGAATCTCTCCTTAACACTTCAGTGATGGAGAGTTTACTACTCCTCTCTATCACTCTTCAGGAGGGCCTTCTCCATTGTTGGAAAGTACCATTTGTTAGAAGAGTCTTCTTATACGGAGAGAATAAGCATTACGCCATTAACTTGTTCTTTCGAACAGAAAAGAAGTCTACTTTTTCCACATGACCTTCGTTCTTCTCAGATTATGCACTTGATACAGGAACATCCAAGATGATAGGATGTGGTATCTATAAACTTCGTACCTTACGAAGGTATGAAGAGAATTATTCTCTTATTAAAACAGTAGCACCCACAAAGTACAGGTGTTCCTTGGCATCTGCAGGGGATTTGTTCCAGGGCCCACTGAGGATACCAAAAGCTGAGGATGCTCCAGTCCCACAGACTGCCCTTCATTTCTTCAGTTATGTATCTGAGGATTCAACCAGTGATCATATAGTACCATAAATCTGCATGTCAGTGGACCCATGAAGGTTAACCGTGTTGAGAGTCAACTATACTCCAGTGCATCCACATCAGAACTTAACATTTTATTTAGTTCCAGCTCCTTCCTTCTAATTTGTAAGTTAGCACAAGTAAACCTTACTTTAGGCAAGCAATGCTTTCCTGAAAAGGAGGGTGAAAAAAAGTAACTGTGAATGAGAAAACCAATCTCTATGAATTAGTGGAATCTGCTATTTAATATATTCTGTAGGCAATACCTTCACAAATAATATTGTTGGAATTTTATCTGTCTCATAAGTATGTTTTGTATGCTATATTTCTTCAAAGTGAGGTCTTCCTAGAACTGATTTTCTTTGCCAACTTTAAAGTGAACTGCCATAATAAGGTAATCTTCCTGCTCACAGTACTCTGATGGAAAACCTATGACTAAGAATTTTGTTATTCTCAGAAATCAAGATCTCCTGGAAGAGAAAGTTTTAAAAGTTTTGAAATTAAAAATACTCTGTATTCCACCTCATATGACAAAGTGGCAACACAAGGTAAGGGTTTAATAATTATTTTATTTATAAATTTCCACCAACTCTTGCCATTCATATTATTCTGGCTATCACAGATGGATTAATAGCATCATCTTATATTTATCTACATGAAAATTAGGGGGAAAAAAGACATACAAACTGTATGAAAATGATACCTTAAAGCTCATATTTACAGTATAGTACTCTGTAAACACACAAGCCTATTAGCTAAAGTCAGCTCTTGTCCTATCGCCATCCAGCTGTACAGTCTTGGGCAAATCATTTGTTTCCTCATTTTTAAATTACCTATCACCTGACTCTTCTAACTCATAGACTCAATTGGATGCATGCAAAAATACCTCTAAAAATACCATGCAGTGTAAGTGTGAAATAAGTTACTATAAAGTGCTTTATTTATGACTAGCCTTCCTCTTTTTAGAGTAACACCATTCATAGTTCAGTAAAAGTCATTTGTTTGCAAAGTGACTCTTTTAAAAGGAAGTCTTCGGCACTAGTCTTACCAACAGTCTGGCAGGATCTGAAGCCAGTGGCTTAACCTTTAGGAACAGAATATGCTATAAATACATATAATAATCATAACTTCTATTTAATAACTAATAAAAGTAGCTTATTAGTTCTCTGAAATAGAATAATCCAAAAGTGACATGCTCAAACTGTGGAGAAAAAACCCATCACAGCTGGCTTAACTGATGTAAAATACAAGTGATAACTGAGGACTGGAAACCAACTTTCACCTAAATTGAAGCTTTTTTGTATAGAAAAACATCAAAGGATAATCACTAAAACTAAAATTCCCTGAAAATTCCTAAAAATTAAAATTCTGAGATTTTTGTTGAAAATTTTGTTTCTTTGGCAAAATATTTAGCAGACTACATTATTCTCAAATCAATGTTGTGGCCTTCAAGCAAATTTTTTAGAAAGAGTCACATTGCTTTTTAATTACAAAATGACTATCTCCATGACCTCAAAATTCAAAGGACAACCTAAGTGATATTTATAATGATAAAAAAGGGAAGACTATGGCATGCAGAGCAGAACCACACAATTATGAAAATCTAGCAAACTGATCTCTATTTGTATACTTACAGGGTAAAGCTAACATGATTATCACAAGTTTATTTTGGAATGGAGGAGGAGGAAAATAATTTGCAAATGTATCTTGACTTACTAAGTGTTTGGGTGTGTGCTCAGTCCCGTCTAACTCTTTGAGACCCCATGAACTATAGCCTACCTGGCTCCTCTGTCCAAAGAATTGTCTAGGCAAGAGTACTGGAGCAGGTTGCCATTTCCTACTCCTGGGGATCTTCTCAGCCCTGGGATCGAACCTGCATCTCCTGTAATGGATTCTTTATCACTGTGTCACCTGGTAAGCCCACAATGTACTAAGTACCATGTCATTAATGCAGTCGCCATACTATTACTCTTATGTCAGTTCCTTAGAACTTTTTAGCCTTTAGGTCCTCTAAGCTTTGGTTGGAATTATTTTGGGAATGGTTAGATATATGCAAAGAGTTTTATGCTTTAGAAATGTTCTTGGTTTATCAAAGTGAAAAGATAATTATCACACATAGTGAAAATGTTTGTGATAGCTGCCAACTATTTGGGTACCACTTAGAAAGTATCTTCATCTGATTCAATATCACTCTTGGGTTTGGTAAGTCTTTCCAGTTCTTCTCCATCCTAAAAGGAAACATGAAATCAGTAATTAGGACAAAACTAGAAATGCTCCATTTTTAATGATTACTAATGAGAACCCTTACTAACAAATCATGGATCTTATTTAATTAAACTATAATCTGGCTAAATGAAATGAAATACTTATTCTTGGAAAGTTAATTTTAGACATATAATGAGATCATAAAAATTGGAATGCACTTCTAAGTATTTGAATTTCAAAGTTAACAAGAGCAAAGTAAAGCGCGCCCTCTGCTGGTCCTGAAGGGAAATGACTAAAGGTTGCAAAAATAGGTATAAACTAGGTGTTACCTAAATTCATTTTCTTTTACCTAAAAAAGTAGGGCAAACGGTGTTATTAGACTTTTGGAAAAGAATACAGAATTTATAAATCTATACTCTGACTGAGATCAGAGCAGGCTTATAGTTTTTCCATTTTAAGAATCTGTCGTATCATCACTTCAGAGGCATTAATGAGGGAAGTTCTACCATGAACTCTAATAAGCAGCTAACTTTCTCAGAGTAAAATGTTCATTGTATGTATGAACTATTACACGAAGTATGTTAATTGTGTGAACTATCTTTTGTGTTCATGAGAAATGTAAATTTAAACCTAGATAGAGGACTCTTATTTTATGTTTTATTTAAACATACATCTAACTCCTAACTTGAGCCTCCAAAAGATCACTGCTGCTGCTAAGTCACTTCAGTCGTGTCAGACTCTGTGCGACCCCACAGATGGCAGCCCATCAGGCTCCCCGTCCCTGGGATTCTCCAGGCAAGAACACTGGAGTGGGTTGCCATTTCTTTCTCCAATGCATGAAAGTGAAAAGTGAAAGTGAAGTCGCTCAGTCGTGTCCGACTCTTTGAGACCCCATGGACTGCAGCCCACCAGGCTCCTCCATCCATGGGATTTTCCAGGCAAGAGTACTGGAGTGGGGTGCCATTGCAGACCTTCCTAAAACGATTATAAGCACTTAGAAGAATATTCAGAATAACTGCATGTGTACTTTTCTAGAAAACAGTTTTGGTCAACCTGCAGAGATTCTTTTGGGGACCAGCTTCTTAGTGAGATAAACAAGGCATGTCCTTCAGCAACCCTCTGGTTTATGAGTAACTACCAAGAAACGGAAAGAGCTAGGCTTTCAATTTAGTGATACATTTAACAAGACTTACTAATGTTGAAGATCAACTTTTCTTATCAAAGAAGTTTTTTTCCTCAACTATGGTGCAGTGAGAAGAGTAATGAATGGATAAGGAGTCAGACCTCATGGGTTTGTTACAAGCTCTTTCACTTAATATCTGTCACCCAGTAAGCCTCTTAGAGTCTGTTTCTTCATTGTAAAGCTATGGAGACTAGACAAGATAACCTATGAAGCATCTCTGGCTCTATGACTCTATAATATTCTATGATACAGCCAATGGATAAGGCCCTTGACACTCTGATTTATAATTTTTTCAACCCCTGACAGTACTATCATGAGCCCTTACACACAAGGAGTCCAGCAAATGTTGAATGATTTTTTAAACTCACAGAGATCAGATATATCCTATGATAAAACAGCCCTGATCTATTTCTTTTCTCGTATAACCACGCTTTGAATTTGGGAAGCAGCAGCATCCTCACAAACTTACCCCACTGGAGCGCTCCCAAAGAGTGCCACTTAGATCTCGAATCCTTTCTTTCCTAGGTACGTTTTCCACACCTTGAGGATTGCTGGCATTGTAAATAAGTATTGAGAGAAGAACTGATGGGGCTTCTAAGAAAAACTCCAGGGAGGGCCTGAAGTCAAAGACCAAGACAGACACCGTTGTGATGACGACAGTGGTGACCTGTGCCATCAAGACATGGAACATGTTATCCAGGAACTTCAGAATAAAGGCCACCGAGAGGCCCTGGAATGCAGTTACAAAAATAAGGGCTACTGAAAATGCATTGTGGCCATAAAAAATCCCACAATTCTTAATCTGATCACGGTTACCGCTCTGAAGGCCCAGGGTCAGTCCATTAAAAAGAACACCAAAGAAATAGAGTTTGCTGTTCTGTACGAAAATGCTTTCGGTGAGTTGGTTCCCTTCCTTCAGTATCTTTTCATTATAGATATTGGCCATTGAAGAAATAAAACACTGGACTATAATAAGAACATGGCCCAAGCCAAGACGGATGTGACTGAAAACTCTGGCCGTCGTGTTCCACTGAGCTTCAGAAAATGTCCACTCCTTTGCTGTGCAATTGTCTTTCCTGGGACACTCACTTCTGAAGAGAAGACAGGAATTGGATGGGCTGAAGAGGGCGTCATGATGAAATCCATGTCCTGCCAGGCTATGCTGTGAGGTCTCCGTCCCAGAAGTGAGGGCCACAATAGACAAAAACAGAATCAGGAGGGAAGCCCACTGTATCCTGTTTAGATGCCTCCTGTTCAAAGATGAGAAAGGAGATTTTTAATTACTCATTTTCTCCCCTCCCACATCAACTGTTTCTATTGAACACTTAATTACTTGAGTACTTGGTTGCCTGAACCACATCATTTTTGCTAGCATTCTCTACAATTCAAGTTCAAAGGAAACCTGTTGGGTGAGTCTGCTTCTTGAACTTGTTATTTTTATTCACTTTTTAGAGTAATTGTCCCTTAAGGCCATCCAGTCATTTCTCCTAGCTGTTGTTTAGTCACTCAGTCATGTCTGACTCTTTTGCAACCTCCCCTAGGCTCCTCTGTCCATGGAATCTTCCAGGCAAGATTACTGGAGTGAATTGCCATTTCCTCCTTCAGGGGATCTTCACATTGTAAATTTCCTTCGAACTTTTATGTTTAACCAAGTCTCCTCTCTACCTGGAGAGCTGATCTTAGTTGTTTGGTACAATCACTTTTTATCTGGGAATAAAGTACATTAAAGCAGGAATTCTTAATCAAGTTTCCATGAATTGGAAGAAAATGTGATGAACTTTTCTGTGAATTCTTACAGTGTGTGCCAAAGGTTCTATAATACACAGGTGAATTTCTGGCCTTCCCCACCCTCTCCAGGAGACCCTTCAAAGCTCTGTCAAATTTTCAAAAGTATTCATGATCCAGAAATGATTTAAGGAGGAAGCTAGCTCCCTGATCCATAGCCTCATCATAAGGCATTACCCCCCAAACTACTGTTGGATAAGACAAGTTAAAATATATATATATATTTTTAGTGTTTCAGTTGACAAAGTATTTATTTACTTTGTCCAAAAACACATTTTGAGAAAAAGAGGATGTAATGATTATTATTCCATTTTCTAAATTCAGTTTAACGGACACTTAATGAGTATCAACTATGTGCCAGGCATTCTGCAAAGACAAAAAAGACTTGGTCTCCATTCTCTAAGAATTTATACTTTAATAGGGAGAGTCATACCTAAATGATGACAATATAACGTGTGACATGTGATACACAGAACAACTAGGTTACACTGAGGAAGGAACACTTGAGTCTGTAAATAGAATCAGGTATCACTTTGAAGAGGAGATGACACTTAAGCTGAAAGATGAAAAATAAACTGAAGTTTGTCATGTGAAAAGAGAGTTGATGATATATCCAGGCAGAGGCAAGAGTCTATGCAAAGGCTAAAAGAATGTACGTTGACTAAGGAAAGAGGAGGATGGCAGTCAGGTGGGAACAGCCAAGGACGCTTCTGGAGGTGACAACACCTTCAAGTTTGACGATCAGTCAGTCAGATGAAGAAGAGGGATACCAAGAATAGAGCAACATAAACAAAGGCAGATGTGTAAAGCAACAGGTGAGAACTAGAAGAATTCTGCAGCATTTGTTGAGCATCTACCATGGGTCAGGCAGTTTGTTCTAGGGCAGGAAATGGTTCTCAGAGGTTAACTGACCTCCCTAAGGTCATGTATTCATGAGAGCAAGGAAGCAGTCCGAGTTATGGTTTTCTTAAGTCCTCCTCCTGGACCAATGCAATTCTTATGTATCAATACAATTCTGAGTACCCAGTATGACTATATGAGAATACGTGTTTGATCTTACCAATGCTTCCATAGAGTTTCATGCTGTGAAACTGCTAACTACACAGTCTCAAAAGCAGCACTATCTGATCATGTCATATGTCTTCTTGTGCAGACACTTTCAAATAACCAGATCTAGCACTTTGTGACTGGACTAGCATAGTCCTACTTCATGAGGTCAGAAACTGTTAACTAGTCACTTACATTTCTGAAGGTGCAAGTGGCACACCTTCAGTGGTAGAAAGCTAATGTGATGGAAATTGAAGACACAGATGAAGTGCTTAATTTATAAGAATCATCATATAAGCAATTACTACACATCAAGGTAAAAGAGGCAATGATAATACTCTACGGTCCTTTAGAAGCTATAGATTTTCACTAATATTGACACTGAGAAAAAAGAACCTAAGAAAGTAAAGCCTTATACAAGCTAAATGGTAACTGCTATAAATAATAACTCATTCAGGAATGTTCTGGGGGTTAAAAATTACTAAGGACTAGGCTGAAAATAGATTTTCAGCAAAGAAAATATAACAGTTAAGTTATTCTGTAAAGTGAGCTGAGAATCTGCACTCTTAGAAATGATGACTGATTATGCCCAGAAGAGTCCTCCTCAGTTTAGGGGATGGACTCATGCAGAAGCTGAAGGTCCAATACTTCTGGCCACCTCACCTGAGCAAAAAGCCAACTCACTGGAAAAGACCCTGATGCTGGGAAAGATTGAGGGCAGGAGGAGAAGGGGACAACAGAGGATAAGATGGTTGGATGGCATCATCAACTCAATGGACATGAGTTTGAGCAAACTCGGGAGACAGTGAAGGACAGGGAAGACTGGCGTGATGCAGTCCATGGGGTTGCAGAGTCAGACACAACTTCGAAACAGAACAACAACAGTAGACACTCAACCGACCTCTCCACTGCTCTGTGAGACATTCAGATTGATGTGTGGAGCTGACCGCTCCTGACTGGACGGCTGCTTGCTGAACCTGAGGGCCTCTCCTCCCAAGTGAACTTTTTGCTCAAAACAAGTGTCAGTTCCAAAACTTGTTTTTGCCAGGTTAGCTCATTATTCTAATCATATATTTTAATGATTATAGAAACCATAAATTATGTGTGAAAGAAAAGGATTGCTATTTTTATGAAAACTAACTTGAAAGCTTTAGGCAAATCACAAGATTTAAAAAAAAACTGCCTTTGAATTAGGTGCAGGTGAGTTTTAAGATTGGGGAATGAATAATAAAGAATCTACTATAAAAATATTTTTAAGGCTTGTTCCACTTTAAAGAAATTGGAACTGGAAACCATGGATGATGTATAATGAAGGTAGGTTCAAGCAAGAAAGAAGCCAAAGAACTCCCATCAGCAAATCCCAGATACACATAAAGGAAAGGCCTTAGCTCTTCATCAAAGGAATGATGAATGAAAACTCACATATCTTAAGTTAAATTTTCTAAAGTGTGTATATATACGTACATACATATACACAAAATACATATATACACCATATTTGGTGGTAAACCAAGGCAGAGCAAGAAAATATTTAAGTGGAAAAATAACTTTTTTCAAAAAACCATACATCATACCTTTCTAATTAGCACAGAGGACGACCAGGGACATATTTATCATGAGAACTTATAAAAAATATTTATCATGGGAATGAATGGTTTTGGGGAAATGCTTATATTACTGAGTGGCACTTTTGTGTTTCCTGCTACTTCTGAAAGTAAAGTTTACCACGCTTCCAAGATACCTATGAAAGTTTCAAAATATGTTTTTTAATAATTTTTTTCCCTGCCCATTGAAGAAATCAGAAAAACTCATACACATTCTTTAGGTAAAAGAAAGTGCTGTTCCTGGTTCTGTTCCCAAATCTCGATGTTCAGGTTGAAATATTATTCCCTAAAGCCTAGCAAACAAGAGTATACAACTCTGCCAAGCCTTAAGGGCAAACCAATGGGGCTCTGAGGCATGCTCATCATATTTCCACTTGAATCATTAATTATACTTCAAAGAGGGAATCTATGCATTCATATGGGATTTAGAATAAGACATTTGGATAGTGGTAGTTTTCTTTTTCTCACTTTCAAATTCTTACAAGTATATTCCTGCATTAGTCATCGGACTTATTTTTTTTCTACCTGTATAGCCTTATACTCTTTACCTGTATGGGGAAGGTATTTGATGGCTTTGCCAGAGTCAAGTATAAGACAAGATCTTCAATATTCTAAATGAGTTATTTATGGCAAACAAATTAAGAACTTGGGATAAAACTCAAACTATTTTTAGGTCAAAATTTTATTGCAAAAGACCATCAAAGAGTCACAAAAATCAAGTTACATAGGGGAAATCAAGCAATATACATTACCACCAATAAAAAGATCAAAACAGAACAAAATTGATTTTAAAATTTATTAACAGGTAATACTTAAAAGGTATTTCCATAAAATACATTATTAGGTTTATTATCATATTTTAGCTCTACTATTTCAAGTAACTTCAGGGCTGATTTGTGAATTACTCAAACTAAGATTCACTCTGGGAACTAAATTAAAGCTCCTGGAAATAATAAAAATGGAGTGATTTATTGTTTCTTTACCAAGTAACTTCTAAGTATTCAAAACAAAGAGATATTCACAAACTTAGAGGATGAACTTGCAGTTGCAGAGGGAAAGGATGGAGTGAACGGATACTAGGGAGTTTGGGATGGACATGTACACACTGCCATATTTAAAATGGATAACCAACAAGGACCTACTGTATAGCCTGGATGGGAGAGATGTTTGGGGAAGAATGGATACACATACTATGTATGGCTGAGTCCCTTCGCTGTTCACCTGAAACTATTATAACACTGTTAATCGGCTATACCCCAAAACAAAATATAAAGCTTAAAAAAAAACAGAGATACTAACAACAAAGTTAACAAATGCCTAAGAATCAATATTACTGCTTTGAATATTAAAAGGTAAAATCATTGAAAAAAAAGTTTGAACAATAGTTCATAATGTTGTTTGCCCCTCTGCCCCCAGCCTATTCACCTAGACTCCCTTCTCTGCAGCCAAGGGGAGCTGCCCAAAGGCTGCAAAATGCTTAGTGGCTCCGGGCTCCAGGCAGGCCCAGTCTAACTGCACCTACCATTAGTGGTCCTTACGGGATTAAGTTAAAATAGGGCGGAGAGGCCCTGTGGAGGCCCTAGGGTTTTCTGGTCACTGCCTGATGGAGAGCCTCCCCGCATAGCTGCCCACATGGCAGTCAGGGCACCCTGGGCAGGGCTTTTCCAAGTGGCCCTCACCTCAGCCTATGGCCCTGCTCATGCTCTGGAGTCACTAAAAAAAACAACCAACCAACTCTGGACACAGCTAGAGCTACTGGCCAATCTCAAGCCAGGCAATAACATACTTTTAACCTTCTCTTTGGGAAAATCAGTTTTAAATTAATGTAATTTTTGCATAATACTTATGCATTACATAGTAACACCATGCATACGCATAAACTATCATTTCATAGGAAGAAAACGTTTTTTTAACTTAAAGGTAAAAAAAAAAACCTCAAACAAAACAAAACAAAAAAATGCATGTTTTTGAAACCATTGCTCCCCTAATAGTGAACCTTTTTGTGTGTCAGTGCCAATAGTTTTTCCTTTATGGAAATGAATCTCAATTTTATCACAGGACTCAATATAAAAATATAATTGCTTACATATATCTCCTTAGAAGCCAACTTTTATCCTACTAAGTGACATTCACGCTGATTTTAAAGACCATAAAATGTTTTGGATTAGCATTCTTTACTTATTAGTTGGACTGAATTATTCTCACAATTCATAAATGAAGAAAGTAATCAAAAAGCAAATTTCAGTTGCTCTAACATTTAAATTGGTTGAAATGCTATGTTCATTTTTTCCCCCATATCTTACATCAACCACTAAACTGAATGCTTCCTCAAGGTAAAAGAAAATCTTTCAAGAATATCATATAATTTCTAAACTGAATGCATCAAGGGATTCCACAAATAACTGCTGAGTGCCTATGTACCAAGCCTTTCACCCTTCTGTGCACATCAATTATGAAAACACTCTGTCACAGTACACTGAGAAAGAAATTAAAAACAGAAAGTAAATGTAAAATTAAAACAATCACAACAAATATAACAAAAAGTTATTTTATTTCCCATCATCACCACCATCATTAAACAACAAATTAAACCGGAGTTAAGTACCCAGATCCTGTATCACTTTAGGACATTCTGGCCTTTTCTTTGCAGCAGAGACTATTTAAATGTGATGCAAATCCTCTGCCAGTTACAGCTTAAATAATATACTTATCTCAAGGACTTTAATAAAGACAATTTGTCACTTTTTATCATCTCCAAACTCCAAATAACAAATACATTAATTTTAGGAACTTCTTGGTTCCCTATTAATGTACAGAGATTCTGTTAAAAAAAAAAAGAAAAAGCTAATGAATTCTTTGTTGAAAATCCGGCACTAAAAATTAAAATAATTAAAATCCAGTCATTTGTCTCTTTTTTTGAGATGCTAAGGAAAAACATTTCAAACAGTGAATTGCAACTGCTTTCCAGATGGGTTAGACAACCTGCCCAATACACAAAGCCAATTAGCAATAAAATCCCAGCCTTGGGATTCAGAGGGTATATCATCTGAAACAAGGCGGTGCCACTTTAAAGTATGATATATGCTTTCACAACAAGTTACTTACTTCAGTACTATCCTGAATAGGAGAGCTGTTGTTATAATGCTAAAATTTGAGAAGATAACAGCCATGGCCTAGAAAGAAAGAGAAGATAGAGTTACAATCCAAACAAAGCACTGACCTCAGAAATCTCCCAGCTTGGTGCAAGTTCACCTGACAAAAAAAGCTTTTTGGTCAAAACCCAGAGGGGTTATTAGGGCAACTACTTCACTAGAGGATTAAATTCTATTTTTATTGCTGGTTGAATTTATGCAGATATGATCAAATCATTGTACAGGCTTTGAAAATGTGCTGAAGTTCAGCAAATGCCTGAGTAATAATCTGTAAGAGCAGATCTGGAAATACTTATAAACTCTAAAGGTTTAAGTCCAGAAATAATAGTTACCATGACTATAAAGCATACTTTTTCAAGCTCTCAAAGAGATTTATATAGTCTTTTAACGCTGATTCTGTGGGTAGAGAGAAAAGGCAAGTACTGTTAGGCTCATTTATACATTAGGAAGACAGAGGTATAGGTTTTTAAGCATTTTTAATGTTCTAGAATGAAATCAATTTACTTGGTTGAACTACAGTGATTCAATATCAGTGATTCATTACCAAACTCATACTTGACAGTCCTTTGGATTTATTCCCATTGTTCTGAACAATGGAAAAAATTAGAAAGGTGCTAGCCAGATTTTTATAAAGGTTTGTTTCTCTGAATTTAGTAAAATTGCACATATGAGAATATTAATCTGAATATATGTACATTTTGGCCCAGGAAGTATGAAATTTATCACTATCCTCATAACTGGATCTGACAATGTTAATTATTTTTAAAAACAAGTCCTACTGCCTTCTTCCTGTCACTTTACATTGATTAAACCCTAAAGAGTTTCCACAATCTATACAACCAGTAAACATGACTAATATACAGCTGAATCAGAGAAATGAGTAAATCCAATAAAAACCAGCAAAAACTCCAAGAATACAACATTGCTCTTTTTCCACTCCACTTTTATGGGAACCATTAAGGTTTTCTCTGTAGATGAATGCTTGCAAACTCCTGGTTAGGAGACAAGTAAGAGGAGATGACAAAAGTATGTGGCTGGTAAGGGGGAAAGTGGTGGCTCTGATCAGTCACAGTAACAGCAGTGCAAAGGTCCACAATGAAACAGCCCGCTGGCCTGGGGCCCTGTATCTACTCTGTCCAGGTAGTAGTACAGAATAAACAAAATATCAGAGCTCTTTGCCCCCAAACTGCCATGCATCTCTAATTCTTTCCCACTAGGCTTGGGCACAGCAATACACAGAATATGAATGCCAAGGGATTTATTTTGTAGTATCTGTGGTTGTAAGCGATGAGGAAGGAAGAGCAAAGCAATAAGTTGTAACAACAGGAAGCTGCAATCTTGCTTCAGTACTGGGGATTTAGCAAAGCAGTATAAATTCAGAGCTAGTCTGTTAGATACCAACAAAACACAACAAACATATACTTGTTGAATGTGAAAAATTATGTCGTTGGGTACAGGAATTCTCAGATCTGAAAAACAAAAGTGAAAGAATTTAGAAGAGGACACAGTTTAGATGCAATGAACTTACTAATAAAATGGACCACAGGTAAAGGAACCTCAGGTGCTCTGGGGTTCTGGCCCAGGTCCTTGCCTTTGGGCTAGTATGGTAACATTATTCTATTTTTATCAAGCAGTTTGGTTTTGCCTGGTTCTAATCTTCTAAACTGTGCAAAAGAATCAAACTCCTGTTCTCTACCTCAGTGCCTTCTTGCACCCTCCTTTTCACCCCACTCTCAAACTGATTTGGCTATACCTAAAGAGGCTTCAAACACAGGATTAGTGTCAACAGAAATCCTACTTATAATCAAAATGAATGAATTTGCTCTTTAAAACACATTTTGTTAAATGCAGCAACAGAAACTTTCATTTTATAAAATAAAATTATAGAGAGGAAAAAAATACATGTGATTCCAAATGAATAATAAGTAAAAGCAGAAGTATGTGTTAATCACTCAGTCGTGTCTAACTGTTTGAGACCCCATGGACTGTAGCCCGTCAGGCTCCTCTATCTATGAAATTCTCCAGGCAAAGAATACTGGAATGGGTTGCCACTTTCTGCTCCAAAAGCAAAAGACCAAAGTTTAATTCTGATTACTAGTGGCTCTCTAAATTGGCACAGGGAATGCCAGGAGAGATAAGAAGCATTTCTAGTATTATCAGTCATGGATAGCATTTAGATTGGGAGGATAGAATCTCTACCCTTAAACAACTTGTTGGTTAAATGACAGGACTAACACAAAAAGAAAATCATACCAATAGAATACATATAAACCACATAAAACAAGTATAAGAGCGGTACACTGAGAATATAATTTTCTGAGTTGAACAACAGAATCAGCCTGGAGGTCCTGGGTATTGAGATTAGCATTAGAGGTGCATGACCACAGGATGGCTCAGAAACTAGGCAGATAGGTTAAGATTACACAGAGATGGCTCTAGATCCAGGGATCAGGAAGCAGCTCCTTCAGATCAGTCAGCACAGTGTAATACAGTTATCTTTCACAGTGGGAGAGTCTGGCAAGTAGATTGGCTGTGCGCAGATGATTCTGGTAAAACCTTAGGAAGGCCAGTGAGGCAATGAGAAACTAACAAAGGTAAGGAAAACAATTAAAAAAGAGAAAAAGGTTAGTTCTGGGATTCATTTCTCTTGTCTTTTCAGTGTTATTTTCTTTGTCTTTATTTACTTACAGGCTGAAGATAGGAAAGGACATAGAAGACAATCAAATTATCCAGGAAATAAAGAAAGGCAGGAATGGACCACTTCATGAAATTGAAGAATTCCTTCCAGGAACCACATCTCAACTTTCTATTTTGATGATCTTCTGGAGAAAGAAATACAGCAATAAATATATAACCTTGATAAGAATGCACATACTTTTAGAGAAAGTAACTTATATCAACTCCTGACAACAATTCTTTAAAAGAGGCTTAACAAATTTGTTTTCATAAGTGACTATTAGTCTTGAGAAATCAAGGACAACACAGGATTTCATTACTGTCTTTCTTCATCCCACCACTGTGTCCATCACTGGTATCACCAACACCTTAGGAATTACGATTTTCTTAATTTCTGCTAACCTGAGATAGATGTATCACTGAAGAATGCAACTCAGGATACCTTTACAGTTTCTCTTACTACTCTGAGCATAAAGCCAAAAGAGATCAACAAGTTCAAATTTTTAAGTGGAAAGAAAAATCAATCACTTGTGCTGGAATTTTTTTACCCTGCCGGGCTGTGTGAGGGGAGGAGGGGGAGGGAATCACAAAAGGGAGATATTAACTAAAACTTAAATAGACGGGAGTAGATAAAATTGACTTTACTCATCCTAGTATGAGTTATTATCCTATCTCTAAGATTCCAAAAACTTAGGAAGGTACTGTAACAGAGAATGTAAAATAAAACAAAAAGATAGAAGTCAATTTAAATTTAAGCCCTAGTAAATGACACATACATTTTATGAGATAAGAAATGTATTCTACCAACTAGAAACGTCGCACAGACTGAAACTTTAGAAAATGAAAAGACATCTTTCAGGGCAAGCCTTTCGCAGTCTAAAGTTCTTTGTTTACCTGATGTGGGAAGGCAGACCAAAGTAGTAGAGAGGTAAGGTTCAATAACTAGAGAATTAATAGCCACAAAAAGCTACTTACTTTAGATGTGAGGAAGGATTAGTACCCTTATTTGATAGCTAATGAAACTGGAACTCAGAAAAGTAAAATAATCTGCCCCAGAATATAGTTTCTCTAACTTCCAAGTGGTATGCCACCTCCCCTAAAGGAAATGAGGATGGCTGTCCAGTATGCTACATATCAAGTTAGACAGCAGCGATTTAGATGATTCTGAACTTGGATACAAACTAACTCCCTATGGGACACCCCACAGGAACAAGTCAAGAGGCAGAGCAGTGGACAGGACACTAGGACAGTTGGGGCTCTGCCCCCTCCTACCCAGCACCACCTCACACTTTCTGTTTGAGCCTGTTCCTTACCTGCCAAACATGGGTAATCATACTTCTATTTGTATCTTAGCATCCTCATATATACAATTAATGGGCTAGGCTAACTGACATAAAATGTTCCTTTCAGTTCTAACATTTTTTGATTCTCTGATTTTTAACCAGTTATATAGTACCATGTCAAGACTCACCTTTCTTTAAAACCCAGAATGACACAAGCGCACAGAAAACCAGCTTTACCAGTTCTGAGCACACATTCACAGTAGTTGGAAGATAATCATATTTGTTCTCTGAAACGAAACAGAAATATTTTTTAACTATAAATTTTGGTCTATATAATGTTTGTTGTTGTTTAGCTGCCCAGTTGTGTCTGATCCTTTTGTGATTCCATGGACTATAGCCTGCCAGGCTCCTCTATCCATGGGATTTCCCAGCCAAGAATACTGGAGTGGGTTGCCATTTCCTTCTCCAGGGGAATCTTCCAGGGATTGAACCTGCATCTCCTGTATTGGCAGGCAGATTCTTTACCACTGAGCCACCAGGGAAACCCATATAATGCTTACATATACTAATGGTTAATAATTTAGAGTTGTTTCTAAACTTAATAGTTAGATTTTAATACTGGTTACATTAAATTTCATCCAGTTGGCTTTGTTCTTTCCGATGTTTGAGTCAATGCACCTAATGTGTTAGTTAGTCCTACCCCAGTATTTTATTATCTTTGAAATTGAGAACTACATCTCTAATGTTTTCATTCAAGTTGTTGAAAAATGTGCTGAGGGGGCTAGGGCTACCAGCAAAGAAAGCTTTGTGGTATGGTGTTAGAGACCACCTTCTAAATGGACTATTACTTAACAATCAGGGCCTGACTCATCAACCAGCTATCAACTTACGTAGTTGAATTATTACCCAGCTCATGGTTCCTCTTATGTGTCTTATGTGCCTTGCTTAAACCAACATACATTCTGTGATATTCCCTAACTCAGAGGTTTCCTATCTGTTTCATATCACGGTCCACATGGAAAACAATATTTGTTAGGCACTTTGGGACAAACAGATGTTGAGGTAACAAGAAGAAAGCAGCCTGAGGCAAGAGGCAACTGGCCCAGGGCTCTGGAGTGGACAAACACGCTCTCAGACACATCCAAACCCACTGACACATTAGGAAGAGATGTCCCAACTTACAAGTCAATCTAATTAGGAAATGAGATTTGGTTAGTACATATTGACTTAGCTGTTACTTCTTTTTTCCAAATGCTTACAAACAACTTGTTCAATAATTTTACCAAGGACAAACATAAATTTTATCCAGTACTATTTTGAGGCATGCATTTTTAAAAAAATATTTGCTTTGTTTCCCTTGGTTGTCATATGAAAAAACCAAACTGGCCAAGTAGAAAGGAAAAAAGCCAACTCAACATTCTTTCTCCCCAGAACATCCTTTCTTCCTCTTTTCTGTGGTTTTCCCTGACCTTCTCAACCCATGCATAATCAATCCTTTATTCTTCTCCAATCCTGTAGCACTACTGTAAGCAGATGAAGTTGGGGGTCTCTGGAGAAAGAGAACAGGCATGGCTCTCTTGACATGAGATGCCATTTTTAGCTTAAGTCATCTGTGACCTAAACTTGGCCACAATGCTTATCTCTGAACAGGTCTCAGTAATTAAGAATCTTATGGAAACAAAAGAATGTAGGAATAAACTGTTATCAGTCAAGATATCAGTTCATAAGATATTTGACCATATCAGTTATAAAGATATCAGTAAAGATATCAGTTCATAAGATATTCGACCATATCGGTTATAAAGACTCCCAGTTCAGTTTCAATGGTAAAGATGACACTGCAGTGTTCAACCACCAGATCAACCAGAAGCTAAGGGATGGCGATGTTGATCTCTTCTGCCCCTCGCAACTTCAGTCAGCTACAGTTTGGATTCTGTCAATAACCCAAGCCCCTTCATAAAATGCAGCTTAACTTAAAACTTCCTCAATTTTGCTGTTTGGGGAGACACTGCTTTGGGAAAGCTCTCAGGTGTTCTCCTTACTTGCTACAAGTAATAAATCCTTTCTTCTCCTGACCTTTGGCCTGGTTGTATCTTTTGGTTCAACACCTATCAAGAGATGAACCCAGTTTTCGGGTAACTACCTATAAATCTTTTAACAGTGCTTATAACACTGTATTATGTTTATTTTTTATGTTGTATGTCTTACCCTTAAAATGTAAGCTTCTAATAAGACAGGGACCATGTTAGTCATCTTCCTATGCCTGGCAGTTAAGTGTTCTGTACTACAGGAACTTACTTAACTGCCTCTTAAACTTCGTCCATCATTAAAAGCTTAGCTAAGAACATCTTTCCCTCCCTTTCTGAGCTCAAAGCTAGACTGAAATCACATTCTATTATCCTCCAACAATACTTGCATTATTCTCTGGCATGATATACATGAGCATACATGCACACACAAAAATGGAGGGCCTCAGACCACAACTTTCAAACTCTTGTCACCGCTTTTCAACTCATTCTTGTGTTTTGTTTTTTTCCTTGCATTTCTCTCATGGCTGATTCCAAATCATGCCATGGAATCATTCCACTCATCTTCTGCCCACACTCACAATCTTGTCTACACCACACTCATCCTTACTGGTTTCTCTTCAGTCCCAGAGAGGACAGCAATGGCCTCACTATTCATCCATTCTCCCCATTAAAACCTTCCCTTCTCTTCAGGAGCTTTGTTACAGTAAGTATTTCCTCTGGCTTCAGTGTATCTTTTTTGTCTTTCTATTAATTGCCTTCTTCTCCTCTCCTACAAATATGCTCAAGATTACCAACTCAAAAAAAAAACCTCCATTATACTCACTTTCCACTCAGAGCTTGTCCCCAAACAGTCTGGTTTCTGATCCCACCTCAGTACTCCAACTATCTAGTCCCTGAGCCTTCTAATTAGTAATTCCAAAGGGCAGGTTTTAATCCTTATCTCATCCTGATATTGCAATTCTCCCCCTGGTCTTCAAACTCCCTTCTACAAGTCATGTGCATTTAGTTCTCTCATCTTTCTAATTCCTTCTTAAGGTCCTTCTGAGTATTCACATGCCTGTTAACCATTGGCATTCCTCAGATTTCTATCTTTGGCTCTTATTTTCTCATTCTGTGTGCTTACCCTGAATGAGCCCTCTTCTCATCAAGTTTTGAATGTCAATTTAATATTAATGTTTCCAAATCTGTATTCTTGAACATTTAATGCTCACTAAATATATCCACATGAAGAACTATCTTCTATTTATTCACTACACTGGCAGTTCCTTGACATGTGTGAAGTGCTAGACACTGCAGGACACAGCTCCTGGCCTCATGTGAGGTACAAGAGCTAAAATTTTAATCTCTATGAGCTCTGTCCAATCTCCTCTTCCTCCTTGGTCTCCATCTCAATTGGGAGCATCATTAGTCTACTGGGCATCTAAACGAGAAACCTCTGAGTGAGCTATCCAATACTTTCATCTCCTTCAGTCTCCACATTCAGTACACTCTCCAAGTCCTGTCTTTTTTTTTTGGTCACACCACACCGCTTATAGGATCTTAGTTCCCTCAACCAGGGATTGAACCAGGGCCCTCTGCCAGTGAGAAAGTGGAGTCCTAACCACCAGACTACCAGGGAATTTTCAAGTCCTGTGTTTTCTATGTTTAGAATATTTCTTGAATCTATCCTCTTTTCTCTACTCCTACTTTAAAATCCTTCATTAGTTTTCATCATCTGTGGCTCGAATTTGTAATAACTCCCCAACTGGCTACTTCTCTTTTCCTTTAGTCTTGTCTTCAGCCAGCTGTTGTAACAGTCTTTCTCATTTTACCCAGCTGTTTACAGTTCTCCAAGTACTCCCTGTCCCCCAGAATCTACAGCCTAGAGAATAAAGTGTCAGATCCTTAGCATGGCCTGTGTGATCAACTATGTGATCATTGCCCTCTCTAGCCAAGCACTCCTTCCTCCCCTCCTCCAAGTCCTTAAAATTTTTTCTCAGTAATTCTGAATGACATGTTCTCACAATCCACCCGGCTTCTTGATACATCTGTCGATTTTTACAGGCTGCTGCTTCTGTTTTGAATACCTTTGCCCACCTTGTCTTCTTGTAGGTCAACTGTCACCTTACCAGGGAAGTGTTCCCTGATCTCTTTGCAGTCCATGTCACGCTCTCTCAGAGAGAATATATCACCTTCTACTCTAAACTACCTCTGCATCTTTGGTATAGAACTGCAATTATACTGTATTTTCTTGATGCATTTACATGTATTTTCTCTACTAATAAACTGTGAATTCTTAAGAATAAGGTCTACATATTATGCATTTTGAACCTTAATACTAACATTTAGCTCAGTGTGAATTAAGCTGTTAAAATATAAATTTTTACATCAGGAATAATAAAAGATTTCTTGAGTACGTATTTACCAAAACTAATAACCTGTACTGTTCCACTGATAATGTAATTAAAATAGTACCTTACAAATGCCAGGTGACCAAATATATCTCCTATTTCAAAATAAGTTATATATTGCTATAGGCTCAGAAACACTTGCTGACTGAAGCAACAGTCAGATGTTATGATCTGTTCTGCAAAAGTTTTGATCTGTACTTAACTGACAAAAATTTTACTCAGCATCAAAAATTTTTCTTGGTAAGGAATGCAAGAGTAAAGAATCATATTTAAACATGTTTTATCATTTACATGAAGCAGAGGGCTTTTAAAGTCAGTCCTGTCAGACTCTTTGTGACCTCATGGACGGTAGCCCTGGATTGTAGCCCACCGGGTTCCTTTGTCTATGGAATTCTCCAGGCAAGAACACTGGAGTGGGTTGCCATTCTCCTCTCCAGGGACCCTTCACCACCTAGGGACTGAACTGGGGTCTCCCACCTTGCAGGCAGATTCTTTACCATCTGCGCCACCAGATGGTGGCCAACTTTTAAGAGTATTATTCCCATTTTATATACAAGGAAACTAAAAACAAGAAAATGTGCAGTTAGATGGAAGTGCTCCATACATATTCCAAATCTTAACTTACCTTCATTAGCTGAATATTTTACCAGTAGGATGCGACTTGAGCTTAAAGTAATGAATATGGCCCCCAGCAGGAATGTATACATTGCTGACGAGGCGCTTAACATGGGATGACCACAATTGCTTTCCATTCCACTGTTTTTTAATTCCCTTAAAGAGAATAATAAGTTCAATCAGCAACCATGCTGGCAGATTAAGCATAACACAAGTACCACTTATTTGTGAAGAACAGAAAAGGAATTTTTTTAGATGTCTAGCTATGGCTATACCTAAACCAAAAGTTGAGGAGTACAAGAGAAACCAGGGGAAAGGAAATCAAAGAGTCAATTTTAAAATCTCTGATCGGAGGGGGGAACTCCTTAGACAGTAAAGACAAGAGCCAGGTTAGAAGTGCTGTCCTCTAACCTGGACACTTTAGAAGGACACTTTAGGACTGCAGAATTCTGCAGAAAAACAATGCTTTAACTTTCATTCTTATGAGCAACTTTGCTCTAGAAGATAATTTCAGATTTGTATTTTTCTCCTCAGTAGCGTCTTTCCATAGGATGAAAAAGCGCTTGCTGGGTAAGATTTCGTTGCCATAAAGACCAAATGAAAATATCCGAAACACTACTGTTAATTTATACTGAATTACTGTTGAAAGTAGAAGACAACTTAAATATCAATGACTCTAAGGCCTTCTTTGGATATATTAAGGCTACTAAACTCTAGGCCGGATAATTAACTTGCCCAAACCAACCTAGTATAAAGCAGCGCACAGGACCTGGGAAACTGATGGGAGACGCGTTGAAAAATGCCAACACCCACAACCCTAGCGGGCCTAAGCCTACAGAGGCCAAAGAGATATCTCCCCTCCTCGGTAAGGACAGGTTTCTCTCCAACATCTAGGAACGCCTTCTTGTCACACATGCGCAAGAGGGATCTGGTCTGCGGCGCCCTCCCGTCAAACGCACGCGCACTTCTTTGCCCCGGGCGCGGGGGGCGCGGTTACCTCGGTCCCTTCGAAGAGCTTCTAGTGGAAGAACGCACATCCTAGAGCTGAGACAATAACTGTCTCGCTCGGCAACAGCAGCAGCAGCGGCAGCTTTTAGGGTCCATAGGCGAGGGAGCTATGAGAGGAAAAGAAAGGCGGATAGGCCTCTGGACAAGACCCTCCTATTCCGGAACAAAAAGCACAATAACGATCCGATGGGGAATGACCGGACCTGCCGCCCATTGCGCAGGCGCGCTCTGTGTTACGCTTCCGGAGGGAGGGGAGAAGCGACCCGATCCCGCCCCAGCGCGGCCTTTCTCGCGTCACGTGTCGGGAAGAGTCCTGTGTCACGTGAGGCCCAGGTGGCGGCGGAGCTACGGCGAGAGAGTGAGAGGAAGAAGGGGAAGCCGGAAGGGGCGCGAGTGAAGCTTGGTGGAGAAGACAGCTCCCCAGAGGGCGAGGGGTGCGCGTGCGCTCGCTTCTCCCCGCTAACTCGGCCCCGTCGCCCTCCCTCGCGGCCAGGTGATAGCTCGGCCGGGCCTGTGGCGCGCTGCCTGGGGCGAGAGGAGCGCGCGCCCTGCCCTCGCGCGCCGCGCTGGCCGCCCCTCCCCCTCGTCCCGTCCGTCCCGTCGCGACCCGTCCCCTCGGGTGCCGCCGGCCGGGTGCTGAGGCGAATCGGCCGCAGCGGGGACATTTTCTGACTCTTGTTCCCTGCCCCGGCTGCCCTTTCCACTCCTTCGCGGGGCCGGCCGCCCCTCCGGCCCCAGGATGCAGAATGTGATTAACACGGTGAAGGGAAAGGCACTGGAAGTGGCTGAGTACCTGACCCCCGTCCTCAAGGTAAGCCGGCCGTGCGAGGGGCTGGCAGGCACACGCTTGGCTCTGCAGGGACCGAGGACCTGGCGCCGGGGTGTCACTGTGGTGTCCGGCGGGTAGCGGTGTAGCCAGCTGGTGAGGGTGGTACGCGGGAAAGGGGCAGCCCCCTACCGCGGTCTTATTCTGTTCTCGGAGCAACGCTCCGTGAGTCTGTACTCTTGTCTACTCCCGTCGGAACTCAGCTCCTCGAGGTACCTTGGGTTGGAAGGTGGTCCGCAGCTAGGTGGGTTTAAGAACGTTAAATCTTAACATCGGAAATCTTTTGAACTTTTAAAAGAAGGATTATTTGCTTATCTTAAATCAGTGTTTGATACTAAAATGACATGTCACTTTTTTCCTTTCAAATTTCATAGTAAGTCTCATAATTAGGAGTTTGAAATAGTTGTGAATGAGGTCGCAGCTTTGTTAGATTTCAAAAGAACAAGGTGAAATTTGCAACATTTTTTTTCACTACCATTGATCCCAGTTTACAGGCAAAGGCCCCCTTTTTCAGGTTTTGAAATAGCTGCAACTAGTTCATCTTGGACTTGAGCAACCTGACCATTCTAAATACATAATTTTATTTTACATTGGCAATAACAGCATTTTAAAAGTAATAATTGTGACATATTATCTATTAAACCGGTGGCTGATTTCTTATTTTCAAAGATGAATTTCTCGAAGTGCATTCGAGTTTTTCTTTTATAACTCAGGGTAATTTTTTTGTTATTGTAACTGTATTTTTCCTTTCTAAAAAGCGAGCAATGATGAAAAATAAATGAATAAGAATTTCTTGCTTAAGTGTTTTTTTCTGTAAGTTTTAAATTAAGATTTTACATTTCTTAGTGTGGGGATGAAATACCCTTGGAAATGGTTCCTCTTTATTCAGGAAGTTACTCTGGTATTTTAAAATTTTACTTTACTACCTTTTCAGGACAATGGGAAATGTTAATCCTGTGTTTTTAAATACTTATTTCTAAGACTTGTTTAAAATTATACCTTTTTGGGCCAAGTTTAAAAAAAATTTATAAATGAGAACTCCAACACTTGCTATGCCTATATATTTGTTTAGTGTGAAACCCATCCTAATTAAGATTATTCAGTCTATTGAAATTGAAAATGATTTTGACATTTAAATCAAGTGATTCTTATGCATATTATGCCATCTCTTCAGAAACATGTCTAACTAGGCATACAGTATTTAAATACTACATGCTTATTAAAACTTTTTAGTTTCAGGGAGAGAGGAGCAAGAGTAAAAGACCTCTTAAACATGAAACTGCTATTGTATTGACCAGTTGTATTTTACTGAACTTACAACAAAAGATTATGTTTTTAGGAAGCGTTCTACTTGTTCACCAAACTGAAAAAATGTCTTAGCTTCTTAGTATGTAGTTCTAGTAATAAGGAAAAAAGAATTAATGACCCTCTTCTTGTTCTTCCCTGTGCAAACTTCCCTGTTTACAAAACTAATTCTTGTATTGATAGTTTCCTACTAGACATGGGAAGGCAAGGAGAAAAAACTAAATTCCTGGGAAAGATAGAATGATTTCTTCTTAGGAAGTAAAAGTTAAGAAAAATCGTGGTTTGAAAGGCATATGTATAGTGAAAGCCAAAGTCTCTACAGGGATCTTCAAGCCTATACTTGTTTTGTGGGTGTTGTTTAGTCGCAGAGTTGCTTCTGATGGTTTTGTGACCCCATGGCCTGTAGCCTACCAGGCTGTTCTGTCTGTGGGATTTCTCAGGCAAGAATACTGGAGTGGGTTGCCATTTTCTACTACAGGCAATCTTGCTGACCTAGGGGTTGAACTGGAGTCTCCTGCATTGGCAGGCAGATTCTTTTAACACTGAGCTGCCAGGGAAGCCCATACTGGTTTGATAAAGGGTCCTATCTCACTCCTGCTCACTTTTGCTTAAAAACCAGTCTAACCTCTATATTATCTATCAAGAGCTCTCAAAAAAAAAAAAAAAACTCTCTTGCCTTGGGTTTTGCATTTGCTCTGAAATGCTCTTCAACATTTGGCTGTTTCTTTTTCTTAAGGTCTCTACTGTCTAGTCACCCAGCAGTGAAGTCTTTGTTCCCTCACCATCCTATTTGAAATAACCATCTCTCTCTCTTTCCACCTCCACTAGTAGCCTGTCTGCCTTATTTTTCTTCCTGGTATTGATTACCATTTGGCTTTTCTCCCTGCACTAGAGTTTAAACTTCTTATGAAGACAAGGATGCATTTGGTCTATTTTATTCACTCTATGTCCCTATTACACAAATAGTACCTAGTATATATTATTTGATATTTTTTGAATCAGTAATGTTCATAAATGGATCTTTGTTTTTGTAGATTTCTACCATAAAATCTTATGTAAAACTTAAACTTTAGAAAAATTTGATAAGTAACATCCTTGCTTTAGGGAGAGTATAATGTATACTATCTTGATGGAGATGAAAATAATGGAAAAGTATTAAATGGTTTAGGACTTCTAGATTTGGTTTCTAATATTACTCAATTTCAGTGAGACATTGGCTGAATTGTAGGATGTCTAAACATCTTAAGATATTTTTACTTGTAAAATAATGATATTTGGTCATTTTACAAAATTATTTTGAGATTTAGTGTTTGTATAAACCTTTGAATGTTTTTCCAAAGAGCTTTGCTCTAATGTAGCATTGATCACACTGTATTTTAATTATTTTCATGTCTGTTTCCTCTGCTACATAATCCTGAGGTCAGGTACCAGTGACAGATTCTTTTTTTGTCATTCCATTACCTAGATGGGTGCCAGGCAAATAGTTGCCCACAAATGTTTGTTCAATTGAAAGTGAGACAGTGTAATACTGTTATTCTTTTTACTGTCTTTAGGAATCAAAGTTTAAGGAAACAGGAGTTATCACCCCAGAAGAGGTGAGTATTGAAGATATTATAAAGCTGTTATATTCTACAGTTACAGAAAACTGGGTGGCTTTTTTGCTTTATAAGAAAACATCTTGAAATTTAATCTTGATTTGAGTAAAATTAGATCCTGTTGACTGTATTAGCAATCTTGTAAGGATTTCTACTTCCCATAAAAGAAAGTGTAACTTCCCTCCCAGTTTGTCATTTCTCATACTTTTCTATAGTTCCTCTTTATTTAAAAATGAGGGTGGGAGAAGAAATGGAAAAGACTCCTGTAGTCATTTATCCTTCAATCATATTTGTATTATATTGAGCTGTGCATTGGACTCTGTTATTTGTTGCATCTTTATTCTTTCTACCCCAAACATGAGTATTCACGGCTTTCCATTTGAAAACTTGGGCTTGATTCTTGGATATTAAGTTTTCTATCAGTATTCAGCTTACATATTTTATTGCTACATACTTAACACTGATTTTTTTCACCATTCTTTCACTTTTTCTACTAGCCAAACAATAGTATCTGCTTAATACTGAAACTCATGGCTCTTTTATAGACCAATTGTGTTTTATTGACCTTTTAACATAAAATTATGTTTTGAGGAATCATTTTGCATGTTCATGAAGCCTATATAATAAAAGGTTTCTTTTTCTTTAGATAATTTATTTTGTTGTCTTCAGAGAAATAAATTCTGGTCTAAAAATCCTTTTGGACTCCAGTTTTATGAGTAGTTACAGTTACATCACATTTATTTTTTATTGTTGATGAATGGCAAATAATTTAAGCTTCACCTTTAGCTCTCATTAAAAGTACCAGTCATTGGCAATGGAAGTTAACTCACTGTTTTGAAAGAAACATTTTGAAATGAGCTATGTTACATGATCATGTTGTAAATTTCAAGACCTGAAGTCAAAGAATTAACTGATTTTTCAGTTTTCAGTTGTGATGCAATCTCTTCAGTCCCAAATCCTTTTAACTTCAAAGAATGGTGTGCTGAACCGACAGTTACATCTAAAATTGTCTTTATTTTTAGTGAAAACACATGGTGGTACTGACAAAACCTGGAAGGCCTGCCTTCTGGACCCATTTTATCCCTCCTATTCTGACTTGGACAAATCAAGCTATCTAGGCACAGGCCTCATGTTTCCTCATTTCAAGATGAGGAGTTTTGTCTTGACATTCTCTAAAGGACCTGTCTGCCTTAGATATCATAAGTTTAATACCTTGAATGCCAAGTAAAACTGAGTTTTGAGCTTAAGGATAATATTGATGTTCTTGCCAGGTATAATTTAGACATGAGTCTTAAAACTCGGTATCTGAAATAAAGAGCAGAGATGATTGTATGCTGTTTTTCTTATTTTTGGCTTTATCTCCTCTATGTGAAAGTGACATTGATGAATGGATAGCTGGAGTTAGAGATGCAAGCCTGTGGTTATTGAATAGGATTAAGCCGTTTTAAAACAGCTACTAATCCTACATTGCACTTAATTGTATCATGAAGTGAGTTATAAATTTTCCCCTTTTTAAAAAAATGCGCAGCAAAAACTAGCTCAGTTGGGTACCAACCACATAATCCTGGATTGAGAATAGAGCACAATTATAGGATTTAGTTTAGAATGAGCCTAGAGGAAGAAGAAGGAAGATCAGAAGACATAAAATGCTTTGTTGTTGTTCATTTGCTAAGTCGTGTCCAGCTCTTTGTGACTCCATAAACTCCAGCATTCCAGGCTTCCCTGTCCTTTACTGTCTCCTAGAGTTTGCTCAAACTCATGTCCATTGAGTCAGTGATGTTACCTAACCATCTCATTCTCTGCCACCCGCTTCTCTTCCTCCCCTCAGTCTTCCCCAACATCGGGGTCTTTTTCAATGAGTCAGCTCTTTGCTCAGGTGGCCAGAGTATTGGAGTTTCAGCATCAGTCCTTCCAGTGAATATTCAGGATTGATTTCGTTTAGGATTGACTGGTTTGATGGAAATACTATACTGATTTGATCTGTTGAGTTGTTTCCTTTTACTGTTTTTGGGCTTCTGGCTGTCAGCATTTAGCTGTCTTTTTGTTTTCATTGAGAGATGTGGAAGTATTGTGTTTAAAACAAGGGACAAGCATTAATATGGTACTTTTTGGACTAAAAATACTTTATTGTACAACATATATATGGCTTGAGTAAGTAGAGTACTAGTAATAAAGGATAGCTTGAAGAATAAAGCTGCTTATCAGAATGTTCAACGTTAATTCCATCTTGTTAGAGTTATCCAGTGTTTAATCACTAAGAGTAAGCAGTACTGAGAATTTAGAAATTTGAATCTTTCATTTGAACATAGGAAGCGTGTAATAAAAATAATGGCCACCACTAACGAGAGCAAGAGTACCATATGCTAAATATCATTGTGGTGCTATGTTCTTCTGTAGTTTTCCTTATCTTACAGTGTTTTTGTTATTTTTTCAATAGATGTCACCAGAGGTGCTAGGGAATAAATACTAGAGTCTTGTGACCTCGAAGCAATACTATTAAAGAATTTTAAAATTTTTAATTCTTTGTTTTGCTTGCATTTTGTTAATACTTTTGTGTTAGTGATGAATTAATTCCTGATAACCACAGAGTTGTTATGTAGCATCTGGTTGCAGTGACCCAAAATGCATAAAACTTGGGGAAGAGAGTATTGCTTTCCTTTGGGTTTTTGTCTTTACCTAATCACTTTAAATAGTCAATAAATTCTTTAAATAAAAGAGTAGAAACATTTTGTAAAGTTGCTGTTGAGAGTATGTTGTTAAATCTTGTTAATCTATCTTCTTAGAAGTTACAGAATTCTTAAGTTTTACTCTCAAATTGAAATAGGATATCACATATATAGATATATACTTTTCTCAGAAAGGCAATAGAAGATTAAAGATAATGTAATTTTTTTGCTATGTAATAAACATATGAACACTACATGATTTTAAGTTAGAACTGTTGTTGTGAAATAGAATTAGGAAAGTGTGTGTATTGCTTGAGTCAGGACACTGCAGTTATGCTTAACAGACTCATTTTCTGCTTTTAAGAATAAGCAGAATTTCTGTCTTGCAATTAAGATCAGTCCATGCTCACGTATAATGGAAATTTTCAGAAGGTTAAACTATTTCTTCCTGAGTCTGTTTTTCATTTTTGAAGAAAAACAAAAACTTGTACAATATTCAGCCTGACCAAAAAGTCCAAGATTTGTTAGGATTCAATTTCATAATTGTCATGTTGTTTTCCAATTCAATTCAAAAGCTTCTAACTTTTTCCCATTGGTTGGCAGTACATTTCTCTCTTTTATTAGTGATTGCTGTAACAGCGTGAAAAAGCTTTCAAAATTATGTTACTTAAATTTTTTTTAAAAATGAGGAAGAAAAACTGTACACTATGAGGTAATAAACTATTCTTTCATAATAGAACTGTGTTTATTTGGTAATTTTTTCAAAGATCTTCATTGAGTTTTCAACTGTTAGCAAGAATCTCTCTTCATTTTATTCACCCATAAAGTGGTTTTGGTGTTTTAAAATACTGTTGTATTACTTTTATTTATTTCATGATGCTGTATGCTTTTGGCATTATCTCATCCAGTGATTAAAATTGAATAAAAAATTAGTAGCACTCAATATTTTCTCTACCAAGATTAATTTGGACTTTTTTGGGTGTTAAAATTTGTAGTTTTAATACATATTCAAAAATAAATCTTCAGGCTGTAGAGCACGTTGGTGCTGTTTACATTTTAATTGACGATTTTGTAACAAGATTGCACAAGATGATCCCTTTGGTATTCTGCCACCTTACTTTCAGTGATGTTCAGTTTTTCTTTTTTCCTTTTTTTCATATTTCTTCTAAATCTTGACTAGTTTGTGGCAGCTGGAGATCACTTAGTCCACCACTGTCCAACATGGCAATGGTAAGTACTCTTGATTGAGGAAAAAAGTTCATAAAAGGTATGACTTCATGAGTATGGCAGTTTACAAATAGATTGGTGCATGAAAATTAGAATAACCAGTTTAATTTTCCTCTTGTAGATTGTTCTTTTAAATAGTGCCCCAGTATTACTCAAAGTGAAATAACTAAAGAAAAATTGAACATTACACCTGTTTTGTTTTGCTGTGTTAACACAAGAGATGGACATCTTTGAGATCAGTGCCTTCCTTTGCCAGTATTCCCTTTCTTTAACAGTGTTTAGGTCAGTTCTTGTGGTAGGTCTTTAAAAAATATTTTCAAAAATTTAATAATTTTGATTATTTTTCAAATTAAAATATTGAATTTTTTATGAAATTAATAGATACAGAATTTTTCAGAATCTCATGTTTCTTTACCATAAGAACTTCTTTGAAGTTCAAAAGTTTCTCCCCAATTTTAGGAATTTTAGCTCAAAAGTTGAGAGATTCATGATACCAAATAAAGTCTTGATTGGAAATCTATCTGTAACAGACTTTTCTAATTTTTGTTTTTCTCATTAACTTTTCTTTTAATTATAAATAATTTAAGCAACTTAGCAGTTCTCATAATGTATCTTTAAAATATCTGAATAATAATAAATTTAGTTTCATTACTTTGAGTACTTATGATAAAGCCACCTGGCAGTAGCTGAAGAAGTGATCTCAGTACTGGCACACTATTTTATTTAGGCTAGAACTGTTTGGAATTATTACCTTATTTGGATATGAGTGGTTCAACTTGTTACATCTTTTTTTTCCCAGTGACACTTTTTCAGTTGTAGTTGAAAGGTAGAGTTTTGATTGGGGAGCAGGGATTTTAGGATTAACAAGGTTCTAATTGATAATGTTCTCTAAAGAGCTTAAGTAAACTATTTAAAATCACAGTTGGAACTCTATTTCATCTGTGGCCTGTTCTATTACCTTTAATTTTTATATTTTAACACATCCAAAATAGTTCTACTTCTCGAACATTGTTTCCTGTGTACCAAGAAAGGCTGAAATGTCAGGTTCATTTACTTTTATGTCTTGTCTTTCCTGTGTATATTTCTGTTCCATATTTTAAATTGTGTTCATATCATAGAAGCTCTCAGATTTAGACTTTTCCCCACCTTCTAAATTGTTAAAACTGTATTTAGTTACATTCTGATCTACAGTATATCAATATATATTTCAAGTCAAATAGGTGTATAACATTTAAAATAATAAGTCATTTTGCAGGAAAAGAACTAAAGGATTTTTTTCAATACATATGTGATAGATATACATTTTCTTTATTCAGATTTGATTGTTGTAGTCCTTCGTTGTCTAATTATATAATTTATAGTATTATTTTAAGGGTTGATATCCATGGACAGAATCATTGTTTAGCAGATAGTATTTATAGTTCCCACTTCATGAATTATGGTTGAAATAATTTTATTGTAACTTAGAACTCAGTTATATCACAGTCCAGTGTTTATGCTTCTGACTGAACTGTTGGGGCTAGAGGAACAATTTATTTTAAATCTGTGCTAGAAGCCGACCATTTCTGTGCTATATGTTCATGTTTACAGGTGCCATCATGACTGTATTATATCATCTTCCCTCAGAACTTCAGGCATTACCGTTTCATTGTTGAGTTTGACGCTTGGGAATGGTCTAAAAATCCTAGAAGCCTGACAGATTTTTGGGGGGCATTTACTAGGTTTATCTTGTGCTCAAATCTATGATTTGAAGTTTAGATGGAAGCTTAAGGCAACAGAACTCCAAATAATTTATATTTGTGACAGATACCACATGCCACCTCAGCTCTGACCAGTTCTAGTAAGAGTCAACTCAGAATAATCTTTGAAGAAATTTCTTAGTGAGATATTCCAGAGTAGCCCCCCAAATCAGAGATGTTATGCCTGGCTCTGACCCACAGAGGGTGCACTATTCAAGAGCAGGAGCCCCAGAGTAACTTGATCCTTGCTTCTTTATACCTTCTGGTTTTATGACTATGGGCAAGGTGACTTCTTTAAGCTTTTGTTTAACGTATAAACTGGGGCTATTAATATTATTCACTTCTTAGATTTCTGGGGATTATATGAAAATAATGCATTTTGGAGTTCTAGATCCTGTACTTAATAGAAATAAAGTGAAAGTGTTAGTCGCTCAGTCCTGCCGGACTATTTGCAACCCCATGAACTGCAGCCCACCAGGCTCCTCTGTCCATGGGATTTTCCAGGCAAGGATAGTGGAGTGGGTTGCCATTTCCTTCTCCACGGGATCTTCCTAACCCAGGGATCAAACCTGGGTCTTTTGCACTTCAAAAGACAGATTCTTTATCAACTAAGCTACCGGGAAGCACTCAGTAAAAGGTTTTATTGTTTATTTCTGTCATTATTATTCTCAGCATTATCATCTGGTGATTCAAAGCATCTTATCTCTGAGTTCCAGTTTTAATACAGGAGTATGAATGTGAATTTTGTCAACTACCTACTTTGTTATGCAACATCATACAGCTATTTTTCTGCCTCCTCTTGGTCTTATGATCAGCCCTACTTTAAAAATCTGGTTCAGATTATTTTTGTTTCAAGGAAGACATAATAGTTGCTTAATATAGTTCTGTATTATCCTTTTTTTAATTTAATCTAAATTCTCTTGGTCTGTCTGCAGTCTCTTAATACATTTCACTTAAATACATTTCATTTATATTATTGCTATGCTCTTCATTGCCCCAAGATACATCACTTTTTGGATCCTTCCCAAAGCAATCCTAAAATAGTTTTCTCAGGGGTGTGGGTTGTGTGGTGTTGAGATTAACGTGATATTTTCTGTTTTTGCCTTTTAAAATATTTTTTGTATTTTGGTTTTTAAAGGGCTACAGGGGAAGAATTGAAAGTGAAGGCTTACCTACCATCAGGCAAACAATTTTTGGTCACCAAAAATGGTAAGAATTATGTTGCATATATAATTAAAAAAAAAAAAACAACTTAGTACTTACTAAACTTTTTTTTTTTTTACTTTTTTATTGAAGGATAATTGCTTTACAGAATTTTGTTGTTTTCTGTTAAACCACCACATGAATCAGCCATAGGTATACATATATCCCCTCCCTTTTGAATCTCCCTCCCCATCCCACCCCTCTAGGTTTATATAGAGCCCCTGTTTTGAGTTCCTGAGCCATACAGCAGATTACCATTGGCTGTCTATATTACATATGGTAATGTAAGTTTCCATGTTACTCTTTCCATACATCTCACCCTCTCCTCCCCTCTCCCCATGTGCATAAATCTATTCTCTATGTCTGTTTCTCCATTGCTGCTCTGTAAATTAATTCTTCAGAACCATTTTTCTAGATTCCGTATATGTGTGTTGTAATATGATATTTATCTTTCTCTTTCTGACTCACTACACTCTGTATAATAGTTTCTAGGGTCATCCACCTCATCAGAACTGACTCAAATGCATTCCTTTTATGGCTGAGTAATAGTCCATTGTGTATATGTACCGCAACTTTATCCATTCATCTGTTGATGGGCTTGCTTCCATGTTATAGCTATTGTAAATAGTGCTGCAGTGAACAGTGGGATACATGTGGCTTTTTCAACCCTGGTTTCCTTGGTATATGCCTAGGAGTGGGATTGTGGGGTCATATGGTGGTTTTATTCCTAGTTTTTTAAGGAATCTCTATACTGTCTTCCATAGTGGCTGTATCAGTTTACATTCTCACCAACAGTGCAAGAACATTCCCTTTTCTCCACACCCTCTCCAGCATTTATTGTTTGTAGACTTTCTGATGATGGCCATTCTGACTGGTGTGAGGAGATATCTCATTGTGGTTTTGATTTGCATTTCTCTAATAATGAGTGATGTTGAGCATCTTTTCATGTGTTTGTTAGTCACCTGTATGTCTTCTTTGGAGAAACGTCTGTTTAGGTCTTTTTCCCGCTTTTTAATTGGGTTCTTTTCATCAGCATCTTGTAATTTTCTGTGTACATTTTTTTTTGTCTCCTTAGGTAAGTTTATTCCTAAATATTTAATTCTTTTTCTTGCGGTGGTAAATGGATTGACTCTTTAATTTCTCTTTCTGATTTTTCATGTTAGTATATAGAAATGCAAGTGATTTCTCAGTATTGATTTTGTATCCTGCAACTTTGTTAAATTCACTGATTAGCTCTAGTAATTTTCTGATACTGTCTTTAGGGTTTTCTATGTATAGTATCATGTCATCTGCAAACAGTGACAGCTTTACTTCTTTTCTGATCAGGATTCCTTTTATTTCTTTTACTTCTCTGACTGCTTTAGTTAGGAATTCCAGAACCATGTTGAATAGTAGTGACGAAAGTGGACACTTACCTTGTTCCTGATCTTATGGGGAAAGCTTTCAGTTTTTCACCATTGAGCATAATGTTTGCTGTAGGCTTATCATATATGGCCTTTACTGTGTTGAGGTAGATTCCTTCTGTGCCCGTTTTTTGAAGAGTTTTAATCATAAATGGGTGCTGAATTTTGTGTCAAAGGCTTTTTCTGCATCTATTGAGATGATCATATGGTTTTTATCTTTAAATTTGTTAATGTGGTGTATCACATTGAGTTATTTGCGTGTATTGAAGAATCCTTGCATTCCTGGAATAAACCCAACTTGATCATGGTATATGAGCTGTTTTGGTGTGTTGCTGAATTGTTTGCTAAAATTTTGTTAAGGATTTTTGCATCTCTGTTCATCAGTGATATTGGCCTGTAGTTTTCTCTTTTCGTGTTGTCTTTGCCTGGTTTTGGTATCAGGATGATGGTGGCCCTGTAGAGTGAGTTTGGAAGTGTTCCTTCCTCTGCAATTTTTTGAAAGAGTTTTAGAAGAATAGGCATTAGCTCGTCTCTGAATGTTTGATAGAATTCTCCTGTGAAGCCATCTGGTCCTGGGCTTTTGTTTTTTGTGAGATTTTTGATCACAGCTTCAATTTCAGTGCTTGCAATTGGGTTCATAATTTCTATTTCTTCCTGGTTCACTCTTGGAAGATTGAACTTTTCTAAGAACCTGTCCATTTCTTCCAGGCTATCCATTTTATTGCCATATAGTTGTTCGTAATAGTCTCTCATAGTCCTTTGTATTTCTTCATTGTCTGTTGTAACTTCTCCTTTTTCATTTCTAATTTTGTTGATTTGATTCTTCTCTCTTTTGTTCTGGATGAATCTGGCTAAAGGTTTGTCAATTTTATCTTCTCAAAGAACCAGCTTTTAATTTTATTAATCTTTACTGTTATTTCTTTCATTTCTTTGTCATTTATTTCTGCTGGGATCTTTATGATTTCTTTCCTTCTACTAATTTTGGGGGTTTTTGTTCTTCTGTTTTCAGTTGTTTTACTGTTTTCAGTTGTTCTAGGTGTAAAGTTAGGTTGTCTGTTTGGTTTTTTGTGTTTCTTGAGGTAGGATTGTATTGCTATAAACTTCCCTCTTAGAACTGCTTTTGCTGCATTCCCTAGGTTTTGAGTTGTGTTTTCATTGTCATTTGTTTCTAGAAATATTTTGGTTTCCCTTTTAATTTCTTCAGGAACATGTTGGTTATTTAGAAATGTGTTGTTTAATCTCCATGTGTTTGTGTTTCTTACACTTTTTTTCTTGTCATTGAAATCTAGTCTCATAGCATTGTGGTTGGAGAAGATGCTTGATATGATTTCAATTTTCTTAAATTTACTGAGGTTTGATTTGTGACCCAAGATATGGTCTGTCCTGGAGAATGTTCCATGTGCACTTGAGAGGAAGGTGTATTCTTCTGCATTTGGATGGAATGTCCTGAAGATATCAATGAGGTCCATCTCATCTAATGTATCATTTAAGACTTGTGTTTCCTTATTAATTTTCTGTTTTAATGATCTGTCCATTGGTGTGAGTGGGGTGTTAAAGTCTCCTACTATTATTGTGTTACTGTCAATTTCTCCTTTTATGTTTGTTAGTGTTTGTCTTACATATTGAGGTGTTCCTATGTTGGGTGCATAGATTTTTATAATTGTTTTGTCTTCCCCTTGGACTGATCCCTTGATCATTATATAGTGTCCTTCCTTATCGCTTTATTTTAATGTCTATTTTGTCTGATATGAGGATTGCTACTCCAGCTTTCTTTTACTTCCCATTTGCATGGAATGTATTTTTCCATTCTCTCACTTTCAGTCTATATGTGTCCTTAGATCTGAAGTGGGTTTCTTGTAGACAGCCTGTATATGGGTCTTGTTTTTGTATCCATTCTGCCAGTCTGTGTCTTTTGGTTGGAGCATTTAATCATTTACATTTAATTATTGATATATATGTTCCTGTTGCCATTTTCTTAATTGTTTGGGGTTGATCTTGTAGATCTTTTTTCTTCTCTTATGTTCCTTGACTATATAAATCCGTTGAACATGTTGTAAAGCTGGTTTGTTGGTACTGAATTCTCTTAACGTTTGCTTGTCTGAAAAGCTTTTTATTTCTCCATCAATTTTGAATGAGGTCCTTGCCAGGTACAGTAATCTTGGTTGTAGATGTTCCGCTCTCATTACTTTAAATATATCCTGCCATTCCTTCTGGCCTGCAGTTCCTGCTGAAAGATCAGCTGTTAAACGTATGGGGTTTCCCTTGTATGTTACTTGTTGCTTCTCCCTTGCTGCTTTTAATATTCTTTCTTTGTGTCTAGTCTTTGTTAGTTTGATTAGTGTGTGTCTTGGCATGTTTCTCCTTGGGTTTATCCTGTATGGGATTCTTTGTACCTCTTGGACTTGATTATTTCCTTTTCCATATTGGGAAAATTTTCAACTATAATTTCTTCAAAAATTTTCTCATACCCTTTCTTTTTCTCTTTTTCTGGGACCCCTGTAATTTGAATGCTTGTACATGTGATATGGTCCCAGAGGTCTCTGAGACTGTCTTCAGTTCTTTTCATTCTTTCTATTTTATTTTGCCCTTCAAAAGTTATTTCCAGCTCACTGATTCATTCTGCTTCAGATATTCTGCCATTGATTCCTTCTAGAGAATTTTCAATTTCAGTAATTGTGTTGTTTGTCTCTGTATGTTTCTTCTTTAATTCTAGGTCTTTGTTAGTTGATTCTTGAGTTTTTTCCATTTTGTTTCCAAGGTTTTTGGTCATCTTACTATCATCATTCTGAATTCTTTTCCAGGTAGTTTGCCTATTTTCTCTTCATTTATTTGGACTTCTGTGTTTCTGGTTTGTTCCTTCATTTGTGTAGCATTTCTCTGCTGTTTCTTTTTTTTTTTTTTTAACTTACTGTTTGTTTATTTGTTTGTTATTCCTCTGATGTGCAAGGCTGAGTGAAGTGATAATCCTGTCTGCTGATGACTGTATTTTTGTTCTGTTTGTTTAGATGAGGCGTCCTGCACAGGGTACTACTGGTGGTTGGGTGATGCTGGGTCTTGTATTCAGGTGATTTCCTTTATGGGAGTTCTCACTATTTGATACTCCCTAGGGTTAGTTCTCTGGTAATCTAGGGTCTTAGAGTCAGTGCTCCCACTCCAAAGGCTCAGGATTTGATCTCTGGTCAGGAATGAAGATTCCACAAGTGGTTTGTTATGGCATTAAGTAAGATTAGAACAAATATCCCAAATGAGAAACCAAAGATGAACCTCAGACAAATGGCAGTTATAAAATCAGGCAAATAATACTTAAAATAATGGTATATACTCATATACATATATACCCATGAGCAAAGTCAAAACAGTCCAACAAAATAAAGTACAATAGATTGACCCAGCGAACATGGGAAATCAAAGGTTATATTTACCAGTTAAGAACAACACTAACTAAAGCACAAACTGGAAAACAAAACTAAAGCAAGGTGCCAGTTGGGAATAAAGCAATGAAAATAATAGTAACAAATACGTTGAGAGGAAAGAAAGACAGGAAAGAAAGAGTAGCTATGCAATGTTAAATAGAGGTAGATGAAGACGATTTATATACATTGAAGATTAACTGCAAGGGGAAAAGGAACAGTAGGAAAGGCAAACAAAGGAAGAAAAGTAGAAAGTATAACAGATTTAAGAAAATTATAATTATGAAATAGAGAAAAGAAAAAATACAGAAGAAGAAAGAGAAAAGAAAGAAAAGGAAAACTCCACAAAACTTCAAAGGCCCAATGTAGAGGCAGAGGTTTATAATGACTATTAAAAGTGTTACTGGATATACACATGTATATATACACCCATAAGCAAATTCAAAACAGTCCAACAAAAATAAAGTACAGTAGATTGACCTGGTGAACAAAGGGAACCAAAAATTATATCTATCAGAACAAAATTTTATAAAGCACAAACTGGAAAACAAAACTAAAGCAAGGTGCTAATTAGGGTAGAAAGCAATGTAAATAAAACTAACAAATATGTTGAGACTAAAGTAAAGAAGGAAAAGAAAGAAAAAATAGATATGCAAAGTTAAATAGACATAGATAAAGAAGATTTATATATATTAAAGGTTAACTGCAAGGGGAAAAGAACAGTAGGAAAAGCAAACGGAGGAATAAATGTAGAAAAATAATAATAGGTTTAAAAAATTAAAACTAAAAAAGAACTCACCTAACTGCAAAAGCCCAATATAGAGGCAGAGGTTTATAACAGCAATAAAAAATGTGACTTAAGGGGGAAAAAAGGCTCAAAAGCTTAGTTAGATTTCATAGTACCAATAAAATTGACAACTACAACAGAGGGAGGGGGAAAAAAATCCAGAAGAATCTACAGAACAAGTCAAAACATAAGAATAAATGTTTTTCTTGAGTCACTGCTGTCAGAGTACTTTCCCTCACTGGGAGTCGCAGTTCACCTCACCTCCCTAGGATGCCCTTTAACACTGTGCTGATCTCTGGACCTGCTGTGAGGGCAGCTCAGATTCTAATCTGGTCCTTGTATGTGTTCTTGCCTCCAACGTCCACAGCTATCAGAACTCGTGCGTTTTCTTTTGTGGGAGCTCTCAATGACCTTTTTTATATTCCACAGACTCAAAATCTGCCTAGTTGATTGTGTGGATTTAATCTGCAGCTTGTACAGCTGGTAGGAGGGTTTGGGTCTTTTTCCTTAGTGACACTGCCCTGGGTTTCAATTATGGTTTTATTTCCACCTCTGGATATGGGTTGTCCACTGGGGTTTGCTCCTGAGGCTGCCCTGGAGGGCTGCCCCTGTGAGGGGCAGGTGTGGAGGTAGTGCAGCTGCTTGAGTCGCAGGGGTGCTGGCACTCAGAGGAGTTGGGGGCTCAGGCAGCAGGAAATACAGTGCTCTAGAAGGGTTTGGCAACTAGTATTGGCCAATATTGGAGAAGGAAATGGCAACCCACTCTAGTGTTCTTGCCTGGAGAATTCCAGGGACAGAGGAGCCTGGTGGACTGTCGTCTTTGGGGTTGCACAGAGTCAGACACGACTGAAGCGACTTAGCAGCAGCAGCAGCATAGGCCAATATGCTCCAGTATTCTTGCCTGGAGAACCCCCGTCCCTGACAGAGAAGGCTGGCAGGCCACAGCCCACAGGGTCACAGAGAGTTCGACATAACCTAAGAGACCCTGTGTGCATAGACACGACTTTTTTTTGCCTGTGGCAGCTCTACCCCAGTGAGAGTTCAGCATGAAGGTAGCGCAGCTGCTTGGCTTGCGGGTACCCTCGCGGCGCCAAGTGTGCAAGGACACGGACTACCTCTGCCGCAGGAGTTATGGCCCTATCAGTTTTTTTGAGCCTTTTGTAGCTGGTGATCAGAAGACCTATTTGGCCAGTCTTTGTCTGTAGTAGCTCTGCCCAGATAGGCACTTACAGGGCTCCCTTGTGTGGGGTCCTTCTCTGTTGTTTGGTACATCAGGCACATAGAGGGGCCCCCTGCCTGGGATCCTACTCTGTAGATTGGCGCATCAGGCACTTAAAGGGGCACCGTGGGTGGGGTCCTACTCTCTAATTCAGTGCATCAGACATTTGATGGGCCAGCCTTTCTGTTGTTCAGGGGCTGATGCTGGCATGTCAGGGGAGAGAGATTATGATTATGGCTCTACCCCCTACACATGACTCAGCCGTATTGCCTTGCTTCCTTGGCTGCCTGGCTCTCCTCCATCGGCATTTCCCACCACAGACTCCTCCTTCACATCCCCTCAGTCCATCTCTCCGCAGTCAACAGCAGCCCTCACCCTGGGATTGCTCCACGATCCCTAAACTCCAGTTCCCAGCCACTGCGCTGTGTAGGGTATGTATGGCTGCGGCAAGGACTGTCTGATTCTCATTCCATTATAGTCAGTCAGTTCAGTTGCTCGGTCGTGTCAACTCTTTGTGACCAATGGACTGCAACACACCAGGCCTCCCTATCCATCACCAACTCCCGAAGTTTACTCACTCATGTCCATTGAGTCAGTGATGCCATCCAACCATCTCATCCTTTGCCCTCAGTGAGTGGGGGAACTGAAGCAGAGGTCTGATCCCCACATTGGGGTGTCTGAGTCACAGGAGAAACATTTAAGGCTAAGAGGGAAACAGCTGATTTGTGACAGCCTAAATGGCTCCAAAATCATTGCAGATGATGACTGCAGCCATGAAATTAAAAGGCCTTTGCTCCTTGGAAGAAAAGCACTTCTGTGTCCGAAGGTGTATTCCTGATGTATCCATGGAGAGAGATGTATTCCACGTCCACCTGCTACTCTGCCATCTTGTTCCTCTTCCTTACTGATTGTAATTTGTGCTTAAAGTTGTACTTCTAGCTTCTCTCCGACAGAAAGTTGGAAATTTAATGACATTCTGAATGTTATATGAAAGTGAAAGTCATTCAGTCATGTCCGACTCTTTGTGACCTCATGGACAGTCCATGGAATTCTCCAGGCCAGAATACTGGAGTGGGTAGCCTTTCCCTATGGTAAAGTTTTTTTTTCCTATGGATTTTCTATGGTAGACTATTTTTTTCCATACTTGATTTTATCTCCATTTTGTTATTTCTTTTTGCCAAAAAGTGTAGATTGATGATGGGAATGGCTCTAAGCAAAATTGGACTTCTTATTGGGCTTTTTTTTTTTTTTTTGCTGCACTGACTGCAATGGCATACAGGATCTTAGTTCCCTGGCCAGAGATTGAATCCATGCTGCCTCCAGTGGAAGTGCAGAGTCATATCAGCAGGACTGCCAAGGAAGTCCCCTTGTTGAACCTTTTTTTTTTTTTAATGTATTTATTTTAATTGGAGGTTAATTACTTTACAATATTGTATTTGTTTTGCCATACACTGACATGAATCTGCCACGGGTGTACATGTGTTACCCACCTCCCTTCCCATCCCATCCCTCTGGGTCATCCCAGTGCATCAGCCCCGAGCATCCTGTATCATGCATTGAACCTGGACTGGCGATTCGTTTCTTATATGATATTATACATGTTTCCATGCCATTCCCCCAAATCATCCCACCCTCTCCCTCTCTCACAGAGTCCAAAAGACTGTTCTATACATCTGTGTCTCTTTTGCTGTCTCGCATACAGGGTTATCGTTACCATCTTTCTAACTTCCATATATATGTGTTAGTATACTGTATTGGTGTTTTTCTTTCTGGCTTACTTCACTCTGTATAATAGGCTCCAGTTTCATCCACCTCATTAGAACTGATTCAAATGAATTCTTTTTAATGGCTGAGTAATACTCCATTGTGTATATGTACCACAGCTTTCTTATCCATTCGTCTGCTGATGGACATCTAGGTTGCGTCCATGTCCTGGCTATTATAAACAGTGCTGCGAGGAACATTGGGGTACACGTGTCTCTTTCCCTTCTGGTTTTCTCAGTGTGTATGCCCAGCAGTGGGATTGCTGGGTCATAAGGCAATTCTGTTTCCAGTTTTTTAAGGAATCTCCACACTGTTCTCCATAGTGGCTGTACTAGTTTGCATTCCCACCAACAGTGTAAGAGGGCTCCCTTTTCTCCACACCCTCTGCAGCATTTATTGCTTGTAGACTTTTGGATAGCTACCATTCTGACCGGCGTGAGATGGTACCTCATTGTGGTTTTGATTTGCGTTTCTCTGATAATGAGTGATGTTGAGCATCTTTTCATATGTTTGTTAGCCATCTGTATGTCTTCTTTGGAGAAATGTCTATTTAGTTCTTCAGCCCATTTTTTGATTGGGTCGTTTATTTTTCTGGAATTGAGCTACAGGAGTTACTTGTATTTTTGAGATTAGTTGTTTGTCAGTTGCTTCATTTGCTATTATTTTCTCCCATTCTGAAAGCTGTCTTTTCACCATACACAAAAATAAACTCAAAATGGATTAAAGATCTAAACATAAGACCTTCAGAAACTATAAAACTCCTAGAGGAGAACATAGGCAAAACACTCTCTGACATAAATCACAGCAGGATCCTCTATGACCCACCTCTCAGAATATTGGAAATAAAAGCAAAAATAAATAAATGGGACCTAATTAAAAGCTTCTGCACAACAAAGGAAACTATAAGCAAGGTGAAAAGACACCCTTGTTGGACCTTTTAAGTGGACTTCATAATTATAATCTTTTCAGCTACTTAATATCAGTCTTTTTTAAACCTAAGTTTTTCATGGAAGGTATAATTGATACTACTTTTGATATCTAAAATCTCAAAGCTAGAGGTTTTATTATCCATTGTATCATTGAAAGATTACCTGTAGGCACAAACGTGTTTCTGAAACAAGTATTTATGAAATTAATGAGGTTATTATGAAGCTAATTTGAAAACATCAAAAGGTTGTTACATTCACAGTCTAATGACATATAACAATGCATTGATTTGTGTTCTACTCATTATAGGAAAGGCAAAATATGTACAAAACATCACTTTTGTATCAATACAGTTTATATCAATATAGTTTTTGATGGGATTGGTCAGTTTATATCAATATAGTTTTTGATGGGATTGGTCATGTCTATCTTGCTTGTTTTTAAAAAAAATCAAGAGATTAATAGCACTTTGGTGACCCCACACTGCAATGTTTTTACCTTATAATTTTTCAGTTTTAGGCTTATGTGAATAATACCTGTTGATCGAAGCATATGCTATATGAAGAACTTGGCACCAATTTGTGTAAGAGAGTAAAATTTAGCAGATTAGTGAACTTTACACTGGTTTATCCATTATTAATAGCTGGAGCTTAAATACAAATTATGAAGCTCATATTGAAAGTTACTTTAACGTTGTAAACCAGAGGTCACCTCTACCACCTCTGAGTATGACAAGTAGTGCCTCCATGTTCTGAGAGTAAAGTACTAAAATGATATGTTATTCATTAGCCTGAGGTTGAACAATGTCATCTCTGACTTCAGGTTTGCTGATCACAGATCATAAAGGTAGAGCATACTTTGAACACTCTCAGTAGAGCCTTTCTACTTGTCTTCTCACAAAGCTATTTAGGGAAAGATAAGTGTCATCAAATAATTATATGTCTGTTGATTGAGTGTAACTCTTAAATACTCTTATTAGAAATAAAATATAATATTCACTTAATATTTTGATGGTAGGAATATATTTTGTGGAATAAACTCTCTTTTAAAAATGGATTTACAGAAAGCAGAATATATCCTAGTAACTGCCCTTGGCATTTCTTTATAGTTCCATGCTATAAGCGGTGTAAACAGATGGAATATTCAGATGAATTGGAAGCTATCATTGAAGAAGATGATGGCGATGGGGGATGGGTAGATACTTATCATAATACAGGTAAGAGGAGAATAGAATGGCATGTGTTTAATTTCTTTTAAACTCTTTTGCAATCTTTTATAACAGCCTTGATTTAAAAAATAAAGCAACACAAGGTATAGTTTTGTACCAGAAGATTTTTATGTGAAAAGAAGCTGGAGAACAAATTAGGAAAAAATGCCTTTGGAGTGTACCACATTTTATAGTACTGTGCTGCTTGCCACTATGCACTGCCAAATATACCATGAAGGCAAAATTATTGCTTTCAGTTGAGATTCACTGCAGTAGTCAGAATGCTAAATAATCTGCACAGGAAAAAGTACCTCTTTCAGTTCGTTTTTCCTCTGCTCAGGAAAGGACACTGCCATCTGTTTCCTTAAATGATTCAAAAACAGATTCAGGACCTGAGTTCCTTGAAGCTTTCTTGTTCCTTAATGAGTTGAATATTGTTATGTCAAGGCCTAGAGAAACTAGCAGTTTGAACAACTTCTTAAAATAATTTCAAAATCATCCTCTTTCCTCAACTGAATAGTGCTGTTAGACTTTTTGTATGTTTTTTCCCCTGCATCTTCCAAAAATCTTTCCATTTTTCTGTTTTTGTCTTCATTACTGGAAGATGTGGATGGCATGTCTGTAAGAAATTGCCTGTTGATAGAGTAGAGCCACTGGTTATAGCACTGTGTTTCTGATGTCAAGTTAGCCTCTCAGTTGTCTAGTTGTATTCCTTAATCCCTGTCCCAGAATCCAGGTGCATATTTACAAAGGCATTCATCACAGAGATAAGCAGGTGTTGGAATGATTGTGCTGTGCTGTCCTTAGTCAGTCAGTTGTGTCCAATCCTTTCCATGGACTGTAGCCTGCCAGGCTCCTCTGTCCATGAGGATTCTCCAGGCCAGAATACTGGAGTGGGTTGCCGGATAACCCTTCCTCCAGGGAATCTTCCCAACCCAGGGATTGAACCAGGTCTCCACATTGCAGGTGGATTCTTTACAGTCTGAGCTACCAGGGTAGCCCAAGAATACTAGAGTGGGTAGCCTATCCCTTCTCCAGGGGATCTTCCTGACACAGGAATCAAACTGGGGTGTCCTGCATTGCAGGCAGATTCTTCACCCTCTAAGCCATTAGGGAAGTCCTTTTACATGATTGTGGAAGCTAGCAATTCTGAAATGTAAAGGACAGGCTGGCCAGCAGCCTAAAGACTGGTAATGATCAGTTGATACAGCTAGAGTCTGAGGCCAGTCTGGAAGTAGAATTAATTCCTCTAGAGACTGTCTTTTTTTCTTAAGAAAAAAAGTCTATTAAGAGACTAAGTCTCTTTTTCTTAACCATCTGCTGATTGAATGAGGCTCACCTACATTATGGAGAGTGATCTGCTTTACTCTTAAGTATACTGATTTAAATGTTAAGCACGTTTAAAAAATAACCTTCAGAAGTAACATTTAGACTGCTGTTTGATCAAACTATGGGATACAATAACCTACCCAAGTTGACATATGAGATTAACCATCACAACTGGTACAGTGTTACCTTCATAAGAATCCTTTCAGCTTTCTTTTTCTTTTCCAATGTGTCCTCCTTTTAGGAGAGTCTGATTTAATGGGATGCTACTGCATTATATTTAGATGGATTGAAGAGGTTTATTTTGTTGGTTTCTGTGAAGTAGTCTCAGTGAGTTGTAATAGAAATCCATTATGTTAATAATCATACCTATTATAAAATAATTTCTAGAAAAACTACTCTGATATAAAAGCTTTATGCTTGAGCTATGGATTGTGACTGACATTTTCTGTTTGAAAGTAACTCTTTGGATTGGATATATTGAACAGATATATCAAAGCTTCAGAAGATAAACAAAGGAGCAAAGCAATATTTCGTGTTTAGGGTTTTTTTTTTTTTCCTTTACTGTTTCCCATCCTTGTTGAATCATTTGAAAACACTGATGGATGTCTTGAATTAGAAATATTATTTAGCTGACTTATGATCCTGCCATCTTCTTAATGTCACCTTCATTGAGACAAGTGGTTTCCAAGGTAGCTGTTTAATGAGGTACAGTGGACAGAGCACTGAACCGAAGAGTAGGTGTGGATTTGAATCCCAGGTTCTTCATGTAACTGTGAGATTTATACAAGTTTCTTTCTCTGGAGACTTCATTTCTTTATAGGGAGAAACCATTACCGTGACTACTTTACAAAACAGTGTTTGTGAGAACTATATAAAATACAGAAGCAGTAAAATAGAAAGTCTTATATAAATCTGATGTGAATATTACTTCCTTTGGATGTCCTAGATCTCTGAAGCAAATAACATATTTAACATAACCATTATCTTACTCAGAAAATTTCATTGCGGGTTATATGACCCCTATTGTCTCTTTACTTTGTGAGAATATTTATTTTGATAGGCTCACACAAGGGAAGTAAATAAAATAAATGAAGGATACTAAATGAGGAAAGATAGGCTAGGATAATTTATGGTAAAATATTAAACTGATAATTTAAAAGTTATTTAATTTTGAGAAGTACCTTTGTGATTATTTATTACCATTAGAGTTCATTTGTAAAAGTTCTGCTAACATTGCTTTCTCATTTCAGAGAATTTTGAGAATTTGGATAATGTTAAAAGTTTTTATATTGCTCAAATCAGGTAAATTGAAGATCTTTACAACTTAATTTTAGTTATTTTCTGCTGAATTTTAAACAGGTATTGCAGGAATAACCGAAGCAGTTAAGGAGATTACACTGGAAAGCAAGGTAATGGTTAATTAGTTATGTTTTTAAATTCAGTGACCTAGTTATTTGCTTGTATATTTATTTTGAGGTTATTCATATCATTCATATGCAAACTCTTACTATCAGTATTTATTATCAACTCTTAAATTCCAGCTATTTTATTTCCTCTTATTTTTCTGCATCAGCATACCAAAACACTACTGTTTTCCCAGAGCTTCTCTTTTCTTTACTCTGTCAAATGGTTAAGAAAAACATTTTTTTGAGACTGTAACTGGTTAAAATCTATAAATTTTTACTATTTGGGAAGATTTCTAGGCCAGTTTACAAGAAATGGCTTTTTATTTTTAAACAAAAGTCCCACACATTCTGTAAGTGGAGGTTTTTGAGGGGATTTACTTACTTGCTGATTACTTTAATAGATTGCTGATATAAATATCGTGTTTAAATTTGTAGTTTAAACATTGTCTTAAGCAGTTTATTCATTTCTTCTGAAGTTTCTTAATTTACTGCTGATTTGAGGGATTCTTATTTTTTGTTCTGTTTTTCATTTTGAAAATTTAAAGGAAGCTTTATAGCATCCAAAATCATGACGTTTTGAATGAGTGAAAGCTAAATCACTTGGGTTATATTGTACAGTTTATTTGAAGGAAGGGTAAAAATATACAATTGGGTAGAAATTTTCTGCTTGAAACTTTTCAGTAATTTAGACTATCTATATTAGCTTTTCATTTCTAAAGAATATTTATAGTTGTCTTCATATTTTTATATAGTTGTTTGAAATATAATGCAAAACACTTTCACCTTTATATTTTCTTAACTATTTTGTTAAATAGTCCATTCTCGTAGAGGATAGACTATTTGACAGAGTAACCATTCTTTCTGTCTTTCTGAAACAGCCGCAGCAGTTCCTAGTTTAAGATCATCGTCTTTGTGTGTTTTTGTCACTTGGATCTTTTGGGATTTGTTACTGGGGCTTAACAGAAGGTGTTAAAAACCCAAACAAGGTTTTTTCTTTTTTTTCCCAGGGTACAATTTAATGCTTGCTAGGGATTACGGTTCAGTTCATTAGTCTGAGAATTCATCCTTTTGAAGTTCTGCTTTTTGGAGAATTTGACTAAGGAGAAGTTACATAAATGGCCTTGCTGCTTCAGAAGCTCTTGTTTATTCTAGCGATTAATGTGTATGGATCAGACTTTGGGAATAATAAATGGCAGAGTGTGGATCCATTGTTTTGATAGGTTTATGATAAACCCTCTCAGGAATTTGTAATAAATTTAATAATGGTTTATATGGTACTTAGTATCCCACTTAGCATTCTCATGTCTTACTAATGGTTGAGTACTTGGAATAATTTACAACTAGAATTTATCTTCCCTGTCATTTCCTATTTAATACAGAATTTACATGATTTTTTTAAATAATTTAGTGCTTAGAATACATACTATTAAAATAAAATTATAAATTAGGTGAAACTAAACGTCCAGTTTTTTGACCTACTACATTGACTTCAGATTTTTAGAATATTAATTTTGTGAAAGTGATAATTGTATATTATATTAGGCTTGTCTTTGGTTAGCATTATGTCATTTTGATGCAGATATAGTTAAGAAATTGAACTAAAATCTTATATGTTATAATAATTGTAATTGCTTAATTCAACCAGGAATGTTAAATTAGAGAATACGATAGTATTTGATTTATAATAATAATAACATATAAATGTATTGTGATTTATAAATATATATATTTATATATTTTTTCTCCTTTAAGTGTATGAGTTAACTTTGAACTGACTTTCTAATACTGGTGAATTGGTTAGCTAGAAATATTGTTTTGTCAGAAGTGCAACCGGCAACAATTTTTAAATGACTCCTGGTGCTTCTATACTTTTTGTATTTTTCAGTCACAGTGGTTAGCACATGGTTTTTAATGATTGGTTTATGGGTTTATCATGAAGTAGGAGTTTTTTGAGTATAAGAAATATCTCATCATGCTTACTTTTGCAGTGGTTAGCACTGTGCTGGCATGTGGGTGCTCAGTATTTGAACTCATGAACATTTTTAAATGACTTTAAATTTAATTAATTTCAAAGGACAGTATAAAACTCCAAGATTGCTCAGCTTTATGTGAGGAGGAGGAAGAGGAAGATGAAGGAGAAGCTGCAGATATGGAAGGTATTTGTGTTATGGATTTGTTTTAATCACAATAGAGTATTGATTGTAGACTACATGTAATTGGTATGGATTAAGAATTCTACTTTATTGAGTTCTGAATTTTAACATTTAACAGCCTAGAGAGGATTTGTTTAGTTTAAATTTAATCAGTGCAGAACTTACCTTGCTCTTAGACTTTACCCAGAGCATGGCCTTGATAGCATCATTTCTGCTGGATCAGTATTGATCATAAATATTTAATGCTGGAGATAGCCATAAGATACAGATTCTTAAGCTAATTCCTAAATTCTTTCAGAACAGAAGAAAATTTGTTTAGGGATTTAGTATTTTCTTTTTCCTTTTTGATAGCATCTTACTACTTAAACCTTATGATAGTTATTCTTAATGGGGCCTTTTGAATCCTCCCACTGCTTCCTAAGAATCGGAAGTGCCTTCCTAGGATTGCCAGTTGAGAGTTGAGACTTAATGTGTTAGTAAATAATTGTTACAAGAGATTGAAACCCATTGTACTAACAGAACACAGTAATACAGGTCTAAAAGTATATGGCTATTCAAAACTTCATATTTTATTAGCATGATAATCTTTAATATGAAATTTCAGATATTTAAAAGTAGATGGAAGAAATTGCTGTCACCAGGACAACCTCTCTATTAAGCCCAATCTGTCTTTATAGTACTTACCTTCTCTGTATATTTGTTTGATTCTGTTAACCTTTTCCTCCCTTGGTTTTTATAACATGGAATTTTCCTCCTCCTTCCTTGACTGTTTCTTCTAAGTCTTCTTCCCAGGCTCTTTTACTTCTGCTTAGCTGTTAAATGTTGCTATTTTATGGTATTTCACTCTCTTTTTCTGCTCACTCCCTACACTCCCAGGTAGATTTTTATCTACTCTTGTAACTTCTGTAATTGGAGACTGTAGTCTGGCAGGAAGAATGGTGTGTAAAATGCATTAGATTTTCTGTGAGAGTTTAAATATGAATATATGTATGTATAGAGAGAGGGTTAGCAGTTGGAAAAAAGAAGAGAATATGAAAAATGACAGCGCAGGCATTTTGGAGGCTGTAAAGTGGCCAGATCCCCCCAGTACCTAGAATTTAGTGAGATAGAATGCAGAAGTAGAAGATAGTATCTGTAGAGATGGCAAGTGGTGTCTGCTGAAGAGGCAGTGGCAGCTTAGCCTAATCAACCAGAGTAGCCTTGACTTAAAAAGTGAAAGTGTTAGTTGCTGAGTTGTGTCTGACTCTTTGTGACCTCATGGGTTGGACTGTAGCCTGCCAGGCTCCTCTGTCCACAGGGATTCTCCAGGCAAGAATACTGGAGTGCGTTACATGCCCTCCTCCAGGGCATCTTCCCAACCCAGGGATCAAACTCAGGTCTCCCACATTGCTGGAAGGTTCTTTTACCATCTGAGCCACCAGGGAATCCTTTGACTTAAAAGTACCTTTCAAAAAGAATTAAGTAACTTTCAGTTTTGTTTCCTAAATTACTTTTGAGCTTCCATGAAACCTAGCTGTATATCTGTTCCTGGAGTCTAGTGAGAATTTTATCCTTATTTCCATGTATACTTCTATTCGTTGAAGAAATCCAGATGAGTTTACTTGTAACCAAAATTGATCACAGGAAACTCATATACCATGTCTACACTCAAGACATCCACGACTAAACCCCAACCCAGATCTACTCATTTAGATTGATTTCCACATGGAAGTCTCATAGTTGTCAGACCACCTTCTTGCACAAATGCTCATTTCTGGATTCTGTCTCTCAATGGTATACAGTTGTTAAGTTGGAGCAGGAAACGTTATGAATGAAGTACTGTTTTAGTACTTCAATACTTTGGCCACCTGATGTGAAGAACTGACTCGTAAGAAAAGACCCTGATGCTAGGCAAGATTGAAGACAGGAGAAGGGGATGACAGAGGATGAGATGGTTGGATGGCGTCACGAACTTGATGGACATGAGCTTGAGCAAGCTTCGGGGGTTGGTGATGGACAGGGAAGCCTGGTGTGCTGCAGTGCATGTGGTTGCAAAGAGTCGGACATAACTGAGCAATTGAACTGAACTGAACAGTTTTTAGAGTTCAAGCTATAGAATTGCCTTAAATATCTGACCACCTTCTAGTATGTTTGTTACATTTCCCTTGGATAGAATTAAAGAATTGCTATATATGGAATTTTGCTTAAAAAGTGTCATTGGTACCTAATATAACAGTTAATTTTCATCCATTTTTCAGCAAATATTTATTGAGCAAGACAGTGTCTATATATCAGATACTACATTTGGTGGTGGAGATAAAGCAGTAGACATGATCTCAGAGAGCTAATATTTGATTTAGGGGACACAGACAAAACAATAGATAAAGCAAAACATAAACTGTCTCAGATGGTTATAAGTGTTAGGGAGAAAAGTAAAGGCAGGCAGAAATAGGGAGTCTTGTAGTAGGATGAGTGTTGTAATTTTTAAATAGGTTGGTTAAGAGAAACGTCACTGAGGATATGCCTTTTGAGTATAGCCTGACAAGTAAGCGGACAAACTGTTTGATTATCTGAGGAAGAGTACAAAGGCCCTAAAGTGGGAACACATATGACTTATATAAATACTGCAAGGAGACTCCTATTTTTAGAGAGGCGCGAGGAGAGGGTAATAAGGCATGGAGTTAAGAGAGGTAACCTGGGAACCAGATGGTGTAGGGCCCTGGCTTTAACTCTGAGATGAGAAGCTGTTGGGGTTTTTTTAAGTAAAGGAACAACAGAATGAGATTTTAAGATGGCTATGACTGCAGTGTTGAGAATAAAGACTGAATGGGTGTGGGACAACAGTTAGGTGTCTATTTTGATAATCTAGGCAAGAAACGACTGTGACATGGGCTCAGGTGGTAACTGGAGGTGATGAGAAACTGAGGATTCTAGATATTTTGAGGGTAGGGCCAAAAGAGTATTTGTTGCTGGGTTGAATGTGACACGAGTGGTCACGTGTGACTCCAGGGTTTTTGACCTGAGTGTGTAGAATGATGTTATTCAGATGGGGAATGAATGGCTTTGGAGAGGAAGTCAGGAGCTCAGTTTTTGACATGTGATACTTGTGCTGCCCCCTAGTCATTCATTCGAGTCATAAACAAATAGTTGGGTATCAATGTTTGCAGTAAGGGAATAAATTCAAGAGTCATCAGCATTTAAAGTCATTGGGACTAGATGAAATCTTTAAGGGAGTTGGTGTGGATGAAGAAGAGGCAAGTTCCAAAAACTCAGCTTTCGGTTACTGTAGATGTTGAACAGGACCAGCATAGGAGATCGTGAAGGAAAAGTTAGTGAGGTGGGAGGAAAGCAAGGAAAATGTAGTATCTTAAAGGCTGAGGAAGGAAAACGTTGCAAGGAAGAAGAAATAAATCATGCCAGATGTTCTTAAGAGGCGAAGAGTTGACTCATTGGAAAAGACCCTGATGCTGGAAGGGATTGGGGGTAGGAGGAGAAGGGGACGACAGAGGATGAGATGGCTGGATGGCATCACTGACTCGATGGACGTGAGTCTGAGTGAATTCCAGGAGTTGGTGATGGACAGGGAGGCTTGGTGTGCTGTGATTCATGGGTTCGCAAAGAGTCGGACACGACTGAGCAACTGAACTGAACTGAAGATGAAAACGAGGAATTTACCACTGGATTCAGCAAGTAGAAGTCACTGATGACCTTAACGAGCATGTCTTACGCAGTTATATAAATATCCTTGCGTACCCTATGGAGTCACCAAGGACCCTGTAGTATTATTGTGCCACTTGGTATTAGTAATAGATCAAGCCTCAAGTATGCTGACTTTCTCTGGCACTGTTAGGTAGAGTATCTGCTTCTTTAGAAATATAGAATTAGCTCTCTCATTTATTCAGTATCTTCAGTCGAAACTAAAGCAAAAACCCAGGTTTTGCATTCTCTGAAGTAATATGTAATTTGGTTTAGGAAATTATTTTGAACTTGATTAATCTTTTGTTGCTTTTTATAACAGAATATGAAGAGAGTGGATTGTTGGAAACAGATGAGGTTTGTAAATCGAGTTTTCTTTAGTTAATTTTTAACGAGTAAACTTGGGGATTAGTGTTCCTAATATCTTGATCTATCAAATGAGTTTTTTATGTGTACTTTGTTTATAGCATGTAACATTTTAGCTTTGAATTTTGTTATATCTGCTGTTGAATAAAAAATACATAGGATGGGAAGATTTGCCAAAACACCACATAGTGATTTTAATGGTTGTAAATTTTTCTCCACTATTACCAGGCTACTCTAGATACAAGGAAAATAGTAGAAGCTTGTAAAGCTAAAACTGATGCTGGAGGTGAGGATGCTATTTTGCAAACCAGAACTTATGACCTTTACATCACTTATGATAAATATTACCAGACACCACGACTATGGTTGTTCGGCTATGATGAGGTAAAACTAAAGAAAAATTTATTTTAGTGTAAATATTTAAAATTTGAGGGTTGAATTCTTTTGTCATTAAGTCCATGGGTATATATTTTGGCCTTTAAAGTTTTAGGAATCATTTGTTTTGTTATTTTGTGATTAATGTTGAATTCGATTCTTATTTTGAAGAAACTAGGAATTATTCAATGTGAAACAACACTGCTAAGGATTAAACAGAAATAATCTGTTAACGTTTATTCCTTGGTCCCTAGAGCTTACCCCTTCGAAATGTGAAGAAAATTGAAGTTGGTTTGTAATAAAGGAAAACTAAAATAAAATTAACTTGTTTAACCTGTCATTCCAGTGACTATAAATGGAAAACAAGTAGGCCTAAAAGATGTTATAAAGTTATAAAATGTTTTGATAGCTCTGAACTTGCCTTTTTGTGGACTTTTTTCTGTATTAGATGATAGCTGATGTCACATAGCCTTGATGGACAGACTCTCTTCCCTGCCTACTTGGTACTTTGCCCCAAATGATCTGGTGATTCTAAATAGTATAGAATTTGAATTTGCAAGTGATGTGGAAGGTGGGGCTAAGTATATTTATAAAGACTAAAGTTTAGGCCTAAAAGTTCTTAAACAGTAATTTCAAAGCATTTTTTATGGTTTCAGCAACGGCAGCCTTTAACAGTTGAGCACATGTACGAAGACATCAGTCAAGATCATGTGAAGAAAACAGTGACCATTGAAAATCACCCTCATCTCCCACCACCTCCTATGTGTTCAGTTCACCCATGCAGGTGTGTGTTGTGTGTGTGTACACTTCATGGATTTACCACTTGAGAGTCTGTATAAACAGTGTCTGAACAGAAAAAAATTTACTTCATAAATAAAATTCTATTGTCTTCCTTAGAAATGTTTTTGTGTTTAAGTAATATATAAGACCAAAAAAAAATTTATCAATTTCTTCTAAGTTTCAATTCATTAAGAATATTTTTTTGTTCTTTTGTGTTGTGTTACAGTATAGATTTTTGTGATTTTACTCCTTTTATTAGCTCCAGGAATATTTTGGAAGATTCTTTTTAGATTAAAAAATACTAATGGTTTGCTCTGTTGTGATCTTTCTGTGAATGTGGAATATAAAGTTACTGCTGCTGCTGCTGCTAAGTCGCTGCAGTCATGTACGACTCTGTACAACCCCAGACGGCAGCCCACCAGGCTCCCCCGTCCCTGGTATTCTCCAGGCAAGAACACTGGAGTGGGTTGCCATTTCCTTCTCCAATGCGTGAAAGTGAAAAGTGAAAGTGAAGTCGCTCAGTGGTATCTGACTCTTAGCGACCCCATGGACTGCAGCCTACCAGGCTCCTCCATCCATGGAATTTTCCAGGCAAGAGTACAGGAGTGGAGTGCCATTGCCTTCTCCGATATAAAGTTAACTTTGTGCTTTTTCTAGGTGACCTATTAATCTCCTTTTATTGGTTAGTGAAGGGAGATGTGTGCAAAATTTCTATTCTCCTCTACTTTTCAGTTAAGTTTCCAACCCTACCAAATCAAGTACATTTTCTAATTTGGTATTTCTTTGTATCAGTGTGTTTTCACAGGGCTAAAAAAGTGACACTGAGTCTATATACATAATCAAGGCATTTTAGGCCTTGCCATTGGCTGCTTCAGATTATGTCTTCATATTCTCAGGGCCAGTACATTTACTCTCATCTTCTAAGTTGATTGCCTCTGTCATGAAGGTTGCATTCAGAGATTGAAGTAGTGTTATTTAAGCCAGGATACATATAAAAGTTCATTTCTTCTGTATGATGCCCTTTACTCAGTTAATTTGCTCAGATAATTACTCTGATATCCCTGTTTTATGTAGCATAGGAGATTTACCAGTTGGCCATGAAAAGATTTGTGGAAAACTTTAGATAAAGATCCTTTATATAAAGGCAAAATTTTTTTTTCTAATTAGAATCAGATAATTTTTATCTGAAAAAATATATATATATGAACTTTGACCAACTGGCTTTTCTTTAACTGAGTTGTGGCTTATTCTCTATTAAATATTTAAGCAGTCAAAATCACAGCATTATAAATACTTCTTTTTTGTTGTTGTTTTTTACCAACCATTTTCATGTAACTTTTTTGAATTTGTCTGGTTGGATTCTTGTTTATTTCTCAGAGCAGAAAGCCCTTGCTCTGCAGTTGTGCCCTGGTATGATTTCCCTTTCTCTGATTTTCTTCCCTACCCCACTTCCGCCCCCATCATAGGAAAGCTAACTAGTTCTATTGTGTTCCTTTGTGACTACCATAGCTTTTTAAAATTAGCCCCTCCTCCAGTAAAATTGTCTGCATGACTCAACAGTCTGGCTTGTTGGAGAGTAGGGAGGAGAATATTTTACGTAATTACTGTTATATATTAAAGTCACTGACAGTAAAAATTTTCACAAACAAAAACTTGCTTTTCCTATTTTGATCCAGTTGACCTATGCTAATATTTATTCTTTTGCATTTAGGCATGCTGAGGTGATGAAGAAAATCATTGAGACTGTTGCAGAAGGAGGGGGAGAACTTGGTGTTCATATGTATCCTTACCTGTCTGTGTATGTGACTAGAGGCAAAGTGCTTCTGGGATTTTTTCCCCCTTTTTGAGAAATTTAGCCCCTCATATGTGGAAATTTTAGTGGGAGTCTTTATTTGGAAAATGTTGCACTGTGATAGTTCTGGCCTGGTTCAGTTGTTGAGCACGTATCCCTGTGTGAACCAGTTCACTCTGCTTTATTACAGAGCTTCAGAGCAATATGTGCTTCTAGGTAGCAGGTTGCCAAGTACCTTTGTTTGTTCAGAAGGCAATGGCTGAGAGTATGCAATTCATAACTGTTAACTCTTGATGGGAAAGAAACTCAAAACGCTTAGTCTGTTGATGAAAGATGAGTAACCTATGAATTTAGAGGATAACACATGAATATCTTTTCCTCAAGATATATTCCTAATTTAGCATGTTATCAAAAGTGTACTTTCCTATCAGGTAAAAAGTAAAGTTGGGTTTTGTCTGAGATCTCTGAAGTGAAGAAAAGTAAAAAGCACATGAATTCTATTTCAGGTAGTCTTCAAATACAGTATTCTCATTTTTCTCCAGATATGAGCACCCATTTATTTTTCTGGGGTTGACAAGAGGAATTAAGTGAACTACTGGATCCTGAAATACACATGCCCATAGCCTGGATGTGTGATAAGCAACCAAAGTCAGTGGTTTAAATACCAAACAGCTTAAATGAGTGGTTCATGCCACTCACTGTTAGATGTAGACTGAGGGGTTGCCACTGTCTTGGAACTATAGATAACATAAGCACTGCTAACAGAATGTGTGTCCCTCAGAGAAACACTGAGCTGGTGTGATATTGAAACAACCAGGAGTTTTTGGTCCAAACCAGATTTACTGTTGAAAGCCTATTATGCATAATATGAGTATTCATCTCTATTTTTGAAGCTATATAGCAACTTGGAAGACTCTATGTAATTCTAATTGAGTCATCAATTAAAAATTAAGCTCTTAATGTTTCTAAGTGCAGTGGAACATAGGAAAAAAATTCAGAAATTTGTTAGACAGTCCAGTATAGCAGATTCTATGGCAGGTACATATACTAACCAAGAATCAGTCCTTATCGAGGATTTTTACCTATTTTTTGTTCTTTTGCTTCAGTATTTTTATATTCTTCACACTGTCTCATTTTCTAACATACTCTAAAAAACTTATAGGCAGTAAAAAAGCCATTTCCCACTCATTTAAGTATGTGCAACAATGTCCTTATTTATATATTAAAATATTTGGGCTGATAAGAACTTGTACTTTTTAAGAAGTCTTAACATGCAAATATTAAATCGGGATAAGTCAAGCATTCTTAAAGTTGTAGAGAGCCTTGTGTTGAATAGACACCAGCTTGCATGAATGAATGTTTTTTTTTTTAATATACTTGATTTAAGGTTCTGTGTTCTATAAATTTTCTGAGGAGTTACTGCTTAATAAAATGGATAATTACAATGTTAGCTTAAATCGGAATTTACCAATCTATTTTCCTTAGCTAAAAACCTTTAGGTATCTTCTAATTTTCTTGAAATTTGTACAAGCTGTCATTCCAACAATAGAATATGACTACACAAGACACTTCACGATGTAACAGAGAGTATAGAATCTATCCTAATTATTGGTTCTGATTTTTAAGGAATTAACCCATAGATGTGACCATTGACCATATTCACCAATATGTACAATTTCTCTAATAAAGAGACTTATGTTTATGCATTAAATAAAAAATGTTCCACTACCAGCCTTATTTGTTTAATAAAAATGAGTGTAAAGAGACTGTTTTTCTTGCTTCTTATCAAAAAGGTGGTAATAGCATTTTTCTTAAATAATAATAATTCTTTAAGTGTAGAAATATACAGAATGATGATAAGAGTATTTTTGGTTCACATTTATGAGGAAGGTATTTAAATGTGTGTTTGTGTGTGAGAGCTGGGACTAGAAAATACTGCATGCTAGACTCCCTCTCCCTTCTTTTCTCTTGCTCTTTGTTCCTTTTGTTTTCCCTCTATCTCCCTAAGTCTCCTATCTGCTAATAGTTAACATTGATGAAGTACTTACTGTACGCCAGGAAATTAAGTGCTTATTTTGTTAAGTTAATGCTTCCAGAGTAATTCTTGATTCAAGAATATTTTTCTTATTGTGATTGCCTGTGTGTGCGTGTGTACACGTGCATGCTCAGTTCTGTCCATCCAACTCTTTGTGACCCCATGGACTAAAGCCCACCAGGTTCCTCTGTCCATGGGATTTCCCAGGCAAGAATACTGAAGTGGGTTGCCATTTCCTTCTCCAGGGGATAGAATATTAGCATTTCAATTGAATTAAATTTAATTAACATTAAAATTAAGTTAATATTAAAGTTTAAAGAAGTCCCTTTGTTGTATAGTTTATAGATCTGGGTCTGGGAGTTCAGAAAGGGTAAGTGTGCAAGAACACTCACAGAGCCAAGGAGTAGCAAGAACACTCACAGAGCCAAGGAGTAGAACGCAGGCCCTTTGAGAACTCCATTTACATTCTGTTACCGCTTTAGCACGTACCAGGAGTGGCTGACCGCGTTTAAGGAACCTTAGTTTCTAGGTTTGTTTTTTTTTATCCTCATCATTCAAAAATACTCTCTTTACCTTCAGTGCCCCTTTATTTTTCCCCCTTTTCCAATTTTAACCCAGTTTTTGTGTTTTAAGGAAATCTCCATAATGAAAATAATGACTGAATAGCCTGCTTGCTCATGTATGCCACCAGGTTACTCTTTAAATTAATCTTCAGCTGATGTTGGGCTTCCCTGGTGGCTCAGACGGTAAAGAATCTGCTTGCACTGTGGGAAACCTGGATTTTATCCCTGGGTTGGAAGGATCCCCTGGAGGAGGACATGCCAACCCACTCCAGTATTCTTGCTTGGGGAATCCCCATGGACAGAGGAGCCTGGTGGGCTGCAGTCCATGGGGTTGCAAAGAGTCGGATATGACTGAGCAACTAAGCACTCAACTGATTTTACTGAAATATCCTATTTTTTAATACCTTTAAATGATATGTAATAATAGGTATTATCATATTGTCAACGTTTTCTCCCAATTAAGCCTTATTTATTGTAAATACAGATATTCTCAAATCTTATTTTAAGCTAACAGTCATTTATTTCAGTCACCACTAGGTGGCATAAATGATTTTGTTGGTCAAACCTTAGTTTCAGATCTTTTTTTTCCTATTGAAATCTTTGTATGGGTGCCTACTATATAAAAGAGGGTTTCCCTAGTGGCTCAGTTGGTAAAGAATCCACCTGCAGTGCAGGAGACCCAGATTCAATCCCTGGGTGGGGAATACCCCCGGAGAAGGAAATGACAACCCCAAAATAGAAATGGAAATGTTAATGGTATAAGTGTGTTATAGAGTTCAGGTTTCTAGCACTCAAGAAAAATGGGGTTGGTTTGATGAACAGTGAAGTTGTTGATGAACTTAGAATTGGTATTCAGATTATGTGCGACAGTCTTATAAGCCTTCACATCTAGTTTATTTTTTATATTAGCTTCATGTCATTCTTAAATGTCTGATTTGCATATGTAGTAGTAAATGATGATAGTTTTTTTTTCCTAACTTTTTTTTGGAAATAATTTTATATTTTTGGAAGAATTTCAAGTCCTGTACATCCTTCGCCTAGTTTCCTCTAATGTTAATACCTTGCATAACCATGATACACTTATCAAAACTAAGAAATTAATGTTGATACAATACTATTAAGTAAACTACAGATTTCTTTGAGCTGTTTGTGCATTTTTTTCCTTGCCTCTTTTATGGTAGTGAGATACAATATTACATCTTTTCATGTGCCTGTTGGCCATCTGCTTTTCCTTTGGAAAAATGTCTATTCAGTTCTCTGCAGTTTTAAATTAGATTTTATTTTTGATGATGAGTTGCATAGGTTATTAGTTTATGTTGAATATTAACCCCTTATCAGTCACATTATTTGCAAATATTTTCTCCCATTTAGTCGGTTGTCTGTTTTGTTGGTGGTTTTCTTTGTGGTATAGCCATTTTAGAGAGGAAACTGGTAGTAAGTGGTCACATTAAGTATGTCTCCTCAGGTTCAGTAATTTTGCTGAAGTGGCTAACAGAACTCAGGGAAACATTTAACGTTTATCAGTTTCTAAAGGATATGATGAAGAGCACACATGAGCAGCTAGATGAACAGTGAGGTCTGGAAAAGTCCCGGTACAGAAGCTTCTGTTTCTGTGGAGTTGGGGTGCATCACCCTCTCAGAGTGGATGTATTTGCCAACCTGGAAGATCTCCAAACACCATACTGTTGGGATTATTGTTCCTTACATAGGCGTGATCAGTAATTAACTCTGTTTCTAGCCCTCTTCCCTCTCTGGAGGATGGGGAGGTGGGACTGAAAATTCTACACTTCTAAGCATGGCTTGGTCTTTCTGGTTATAAGTCCAATCCAAGAGCCCACTCAAAATTATCTTGACAGAACAGAAGATGTTCTTAGTGCTCTTATCACTTTGGAGTTTAAGGATTTTAGGAACATTGTCAGGAACTGAGGGTAGAGTCCTGTGTGTGTGTGTGTGTGTGTATGTATATATATATGTGTGTGTTATATATATATATATATGTTTATGTGTGTGTGTGTATATATATATACACACACATAAACATACATTGATTATTATAGGGAACATATAGGAGGATGCTTGTTGCTGTTTTGTTTCTGGTGACAGGAGTTGGAAGTGATCTGGGAAATAATCATTGGTTGAGATACCAGGTCCTATACAACCATTAAATACATACTAGATAGACATGAAACAGCCTGGCTAGATCTTAAACATAGTTGTAAATTTAGTAAGTCTCAGTTGTTTCCTTTTATAGTTTCCTCTCTCATTTTTATTTTGTTCCTATTTAATCTCAAATATGTCTAAAGCAAAACTCCTGATTTTATATTCACTGCCAAACAGCACCTACCATAACCAAAATGCTAACAATAAAAACCCATTCACTTTCAATTCTATCCACTTGACACCACTGCTACCTGCCCAGCTGCTGAGCCAAAACCCTGGGTCATCCTCTTGCCCTCTGTCTACCCTATCCCACTGATACATTTCAGGTCTCTCAAAAAATGAGTCCTGTCTTCTACTTCCACGACATGTCCTGGTGCCTGGGACTCTGTATTAAACCAGCAACTCACAAGGTTTTATTGTAGCAGATTGATTCATGGATCACAGTAGAGAAACCTAAAGAAACACTCTCTGTTGCTCTTAGTTGAGTTTGAACTTCCTTTTTGATAAATTTTGGGGAAAAATTAGAGGAAGATACTTTGAGAGGCTTTTTCAACAAGTTACTTTTGTGATTCCTTTATTAACAGTTTATCAACTGGTCGTAAAAGGTAATACCTTCCAGATTTATCTCCCAGTACAGCTGATAGCATGGAAGTTTAGAAAACAGGAAGTAGCTAAGAGCTGTCTCTGAAGCCAATATTTTAATTCCATGGTCCTTTTCTGGGATGTTGGTTGGTTCCCTTGTCACTGAACATCCAGGTTCCTCACCTACAAAGGGAGCATAGCATTTTCTAGCCGTAGAGTTGTTAGGAGGGTTGAAGGAAATGATGTATGTAAAGCATTTAGCATAGTGCTTGACCTCTTTGCTGGGCTGCTAGTGTGTTGATGATAGTGATTATAAATAACTCCCCACTCTAGAACTTGCAGTTTTGATGACAGAATGATCACATCCAGCAGAGGGCAGTAGAAGAACACAAGGTTAAGCATTTAAGCATTCTGAAGATGGCAGTTATCAAAAATCATGTCTTTGTCTTAGTTTTTTTTTTTTTTTTTAATGGGGAAAGGAGGTGTATGATATTGGTTACCTCCCGAGGTCCAGCCCCGGCTGACCCAGGGTATTCGAAGGAGAGATGGCTTCGGCAACCTATTTATTTATTTATCAAAGATATAAAGAGTAATAGAATGAGGATAGCTCAGTAGGAAAATTCAGTGGAGAAAAGAAGCTGAGTAGCTTGGTTTACGCGGAAAATCAATATAACCTGTGACACCAGGTTAGCTCTGACCACGGAGGCCGCAGGCGCCCTCTCGAATAGCAGAAGGTGCCCCACCTTAGACACCTTCTCAAGTGGGTCTTAGAAGCCCAGGCGAATAAATGGTCGCAGAGGATTTCCACGCTCCAGTTGGAGACTCAGCTGGAAATTGAGGGGAAGAATGACATGGGGAGACCAAGCTTTGGTGAGCAAGGCCCGTAGCTTTATTTTCAACAGGGGTTTTTATACCCTAAGTTACACATAGAGGATAATAGGGGATGCAAAGTCAGCAGTCTTTGATCCTTATCAAAAACCAGGTTTCTTTCTGCAAATTTATCATATACAAATGGTTTAGGTGATTTACATAATCTTCTGGCCAGAAGGCCTATTAACATTTTATGACTCTTGACAAAGACTTATTTTCTCTAAGAGTAATTATTTTAAGGTTTGGCGCCATCTTCTGAAGGTGTTAGATAAAATTGCATTCCTATAGGGCGGATGTGTAATGGGTTTACAACAAAGGAAAGAATTTATTACCTTAAGGGTCTAAAGTTGCTAACACCAAGGCCACTACTTACATTTTTTCTACATACCAACTATATTAATTAATACATATTCAAGGATACAATACAGGGGATGTGGAAACTTGGCAGCAAGCATTGGCTCATCAATGAAATCTTTTACTAGTTTTGACAGTTTCTAACTCTCTCAGAGGCTCTAAGCTATTTGAATATCTTAAGCTTCCGGTGCCTCTCCAGGCTGGGAGACTGTAAACAATCGTAGGCATAGCTGTAGGAGTCCGGGTAAACTTGTCAGGCGAGTTAGAGAGCTGTCTGAGGGATTTGGATTTAAACACTCCTAATTGCCCAGGAACTTTATTAATTGGAGCTGTAAGTTAACTCTTTGACAGAGTGAGATGGTGGTGGGGAACAGCCCCCAGTAAAGTCAGAGGTGAGAGCATAAAGCAATAAAGTAGGCAGACTCTGGTTTTTTGGGGGATAGATGCTCGAGAATATCCAGCGGGACTCCTGAGGCTCAATCCCACCTTTGTGTATGCCGAGCCTCCTTCCTCATGACCTTTGTCACGAGTAGAATGCCTCACCGGCTCCTGGCAGTTAGCCTCCTTTATGTTTGAGATCCTCACCACTTAGTTTATTGAAAAACAGCAAGGCATTCAGTTTGTCCAGTGTTTGCTTGCAGTTACTTGGTGTCTTCCCTGTCCTTCATATCTACCTTTCAGAATTAAGGGAATGGATTGATTTTTAAATTGTTTTAAAGTGTACTATGTGATGATTTGATATATGAATAATTTGAGAAGTATTCTCACAATTGAAACAACATATCCATCATTTCACATACTTTTTTTGATGAGGATGCTTAAGATCGATTTTCTTACCTAAATTTCAGTTGTGCAGTGTTATCAACTATAATTACCACACTATAATTAGATCCTTATACCTTACTCATAACTGAAAGTTTAAATATCCTTTCGGAGGAGGAGCTAAGATGGCGGAGGAATAGGACGGGGAGACCACTTTCTCCCCCACAAATTCATCAAAAGAACATTTAAACGCCGAGTAAATTCCACAAAATAACTTCTGAATGCTGGCAGAGGACATCAGGCACCCAGAAAAGCAACCCATTGCCTTCGAAAGGAGAGAGAAGAAATCCAGCTCCACCCACCAGAACACCGACACAAGCTTCCCTAACCAAGAAACCTTGATAAGCCACCTGTACAAACCCACACACCGCGAGGAAACTCCACAATAAAGAGAACTCCACAAACAGCCAGAATACAGAAAGGACACCCCAAAGTCAGCAATATAAACAAGATGAAGAGACAGAGGAATACCCAGCAGGTAAAGGAACAGGATAAATGCCCACCAAACCAAACAAAAGAGGAAGAGACAGAGAATCTACCTGATAAAGAATTCCAAATAGTGATAGTGAAATTGATCCAAAATCTTGAAATCAAAATGGAATCACAGATAAATAGCCTGGAGACAAGGATTGAGAAGATGCAAGAAAGGTTTAACAAGGACCTAGAAGAAATAAAAAAGAGTCAATATATAATGAATAATGCAATAAATGAAATAAAAAACACTCTGGAGGCAACAAATAGTAGAATAACAGAGGCAGAAGATAGTATTAGTGAATTAGAAGGTAGAATGGTAGAAATAAATGAATCAGAGAGGAAAAAAGAAAAACGAATTAAAAGAAATGAGGACAATCTCAGAGACCTCCAGGACAATATTAAATGCTAAACATTCAAATCATAGGAGTCCCAGAAGAAGAAGACAGAAAGACCATGAGAAAATACTTGAGATAATAGTTGAAAACTTCCCTAAAATTGGGAAGGAAATAATCACTGAAGTCCAAAAAACCCAGCGAGTCCCAAACAGGATAAACCCAAGGCAAAACACCCCAAGACACATGTTAATCAAATTAACAAAGATTAAACACAACAAATATTAAAAGCAGCAAGGGAAAAACAAATAACACACAAGGGAATTCCCATAATGATAACAGCTGATCTTTCAATAGAAACTCTTCAAGCCAGGAGGGAATTGCAAGACATACTTGAAGTGATGAAATAAAATAACCTACAGCCCAGATTATTGTACCCAGCAAGGATCTCATTCAAATATGAAGGAGAAATCAAAAGCTTTACATACAAGCAAAAGCTGAGAGAATTCAGCACCACCAAACCAGCTCTCCAACAAATACTAAAGGATATTCTCTAGACAGGAAACACAAAAAGGGTGAATAAATTCGAACCCAAAACAATAAAGTAAATGGCAATGGGATCATACTTATCAGTAATTACCTTAAACGTAAATGGGTTGAATGCCCCAACCAAAAGACAAAAGACTGGCTGAATGGATACAAAAGCAAGACCCCTATATATGTTGTCTACAAGAGACCCACCTCAAAACAGGGGAAACATACAGACTGAAAGTGAAGGGCTGGAAAAAGATTTTCCATGTAAATAGAGACCAAAAGAAAGCAGGAGTAGCAAATACTCATATCAGATAAAATAGACTTTAAAACAAAGGCTGTGAAAAGAGACAAAGAAGGTCACTACATAATGATCAAAGGATCAATCCAAGAAGAAGATATAACAATTATAAATACATATGCATCCAACACGGGAGCACAGCAGTATGTAAGACAAATGCTAACAAGTATGAAAGGAGAAATTAACAATAACACAATAATAGTGGGAGACTTTAATACCCCACTCACACCTATGGATAGATCAACTAAACAGAAAATTAACAAGGAAACACAAACTTTAAACGATACAATAGACCAGTTAGACCTAATTGATATCTATAGGACATTTCATCCCAAAACAATGAATTTCACCTTTTTCTCAAGCACACACGGAACCTTCTCCAGGATAGATCACATCCTGGGCCATAAATCTAGCCTTGGTAAATTCAAAATAATTGAAATCATTCCAAGCATCTTTTCTGACCACAGTGCAGTAAGATTAGATCTCAATTACAGGAGAAAAACTATTAAAAATTCCAACATATGGAGGCTGAACAATACACTGCTGAATAACCAACAAATCAGAAGAAATCAAAAAAAATCAAAATTTGCATAGAAACAAATGAAAATGAAAACACAACAACCCAAAACCTGTGGGACACTGTAAAAGCAGTCCTAAGGAGAAAGTTCATAGCAATACAGGCATACCTCAAGAAACAAGAAAAAAGTCAAATAAATAACCTAACTCTACACCTAAAGCAACTAGAAAAGGAAGAAATGAAGAACCCCAGGGTCAGTAGAAGGAAAGAGATCTTAAAAATTAGGGCAGAAATAAATGCAAAAGAAACAAAAGAGACTATAGCAAAAATCAACAAAGCCAAAAGCTGGTTCTTTGAAAGGATAAATAAAATTGACAAACCATTAGCCAGACTCATCAAGAAACAAAGGGAGAAAAATCAAATCAATAAAATTAGAAATGAAAATGGAGAGATCACAACGGACAACACAGAAATACAAAGGATCATAAGAGACTACTATCAGCAATTATATGCCAATAAAATGGACAACGTGGAAGAAATGGACAAACTCTTAGAAAAGTACAACTTTCCAAAACTGGACCAGGAAGAAATAGAAAATCTTAACAGACCCATCACAAGCACGGAAATTGAAACTGTAATCAGAAATCTTCCAGCAAACAAAAGCCCAGGTCCAGACGGCTTCACAGCTGAATTCTACCAAAAATTTAGAGAAGAGCTAACACCTATCCTACTCAAACTCTTCCAGAAAATTGCAGAGGAAGGTAAACTTCCAAACTCATTCTATGAGGCCACCATCACCCTAATACCAAAACCTGACAAAGATGCCACACACACAAAAAAGAAAACTACAGGCCAATATCACTGATGAACATAGATGCAAAAAATCCTTAACAAGATTCTAGCAATCAGAATCCAATAACACATTAAAAAGGTCATACACCATGACCAAGTGGGCTTTAACCCTAGGATGCAAGGATTCTTCAATATCCACCAATCAATCAATGTAATACACCACATTAACAAATTGAAAAATAAAAACCATATGATTATCTCAATAGATGCAGAGAAAGCCTTTGACAAAATTCAACCTCCATTTATGATAAAAACTCTCCAGAAAGCAGGAATAGAAGGAACATACATATGTTGAGGTAACATAATATGTTGAGGTAACATAATAAAAGCTATATATGACAAACCCACAGCAAACATTATCCTCAATGGTGAAAAATTGAAAGCATTTCCTCTAAAGTCAGGAACAAGACAAGGGTGCCCACTTTCACCATTACTATTCAACATAGTTTTGGAAGTTTTGGCCACAGCAATCAGAGCAGAAAAAGTAAAAGGAATCCAAATTGGAAAAGAAGTAAAACTCTCACTGTTTGCAGATGACATGATTCTCTACATAGAAAACCCTAAAGACTCCACCAGAAAATTACTAGAACTAATCAATGAATATAGTAAAGTTGCAGGATTTAAAATCAACACAGAAATCCCTTGCATTCCTATACACTAATAATGAGAAAATAGAGAAATTAAGGAAACAATTCCATTCACCGTTGCAACAAAAAGAATAAAATACTTAGGAATATATCTACCTAAAGAAACTAAAGACCTATATATAGAAAACTATAAAACACTGGTGAAAGAAATCAAAGAGGACACTAATGGAGAAATCTACCATGTTCATGGATTGGAAGAATCAATATAGTGAAAATGAGTATACTACCCAAAGCAATTTATAGATTCAATGCAATCCCTATCAAGCTACCAATGGTATTCTTCACAGAGCTAGAACAAATAATTTCACAATTTGTATGGAAATACTAAAAACCTCGAATAGCCAAAGCAATCTTGAGAAAGAAAAATGGAACTGGAGGAATCAACCTGCCTGACTTCAGGCTCTACTACAAAGCCACAGTCATCAAGACAGTATGGTACTGGCACAAAGACAGAAATATAGACCAATGGAACAAAACAGAAAGCCCAGAGATAAATCCATGCACATATGGACACCTTATCTTTGACAAAGGAGGCAAGAATATACAAGGGATTAAAGACAATCTCTTTAAAAAGTGGTGCTGGGAAAGCTGGTCAACCACTTGTAAAAACAAAACAAAAAAAAAGAATGAAACTAGAACACTTTCTAACACCATACACAAAAATAAACTCAAAATGGATTAAAGATCTAAACATAAGGCCAGAAACTATAAAACTCCTAGAGGAGAACATAGGCAAAACACTCTCCGACATACACCACAGCAGGATCCTCTATGACCCACCTCCCAGAATATTGGAAATAAAAGCAAAAATAAATGGGACCTAATTAAACTTCAAAGCTTCTGCACAACAAAGGAAACTATAAGCAAGGTGAAAAGACAGCCTTCAGAATGGGAGAAAATAATAGCAAATGAAGCAACTGACAAACAACTATTCTCAAAAATATATAAGCAACTCCTACAGCTCAATTCCAGAAAAATAAATGACCCAATCAAAAAATGGGCCAAAGAACTAAATAGACATTTCTCCAAAGAAGACATACAGATGGCTAACAAACACATGAAAAGATGCTCAACATCACTCATTATCAGAGAAATGCAAATCAAAACCACAATGAGGTACCATTTCACGCCAGTCAGAATGGCTGCGATCCAAAAGTCTACAAGCAATAAATGTTGGAGAGGGTGTGGAGAAAAGGGAACCCTCTTACACTGTTGGTGGGAATGCAAACTAGTATAGCCACTATGGAGAACAGTGTGGAGATTCCTTAAAAAACTGGAAATAGAACTGCCTTATGATCCAGCAATCCCACTGCTGGGCATACACACTGAGGAAACCAGAATTGAAAGAGACACGTGTACCCCAATGTTCCTCGCAGCACTGTTTATAATAGCCAGGACATGGAAGCAACCTAGATGTCCAACAGCAGATGAGTGGATAAGAAAGCTGTGGTACAAATACACAATGGAGTATTAGCCATTAAAAAGAATACATTGGAATCAGTTCTAATGAGGTGGATGAAACTGGAGCCTATTATACAGAGTGAAGTAAGCCAGAAAGAAAAACACCAATACAGTATACTAATGCATATATATGGAATTTAGAAAGATGGTAACAATAACCCTGTATACGAGACAGCAAAAGAGACACTGATGTATAGAACAGTCTTATGGACTCTGTGAGAGAGGGAGAGGGTGGGATGATTTGGGAGAATGGCATTGAAACATTTATAATATTATATATGAAACGAGTCACCAGTACAGGTTCGATGCACAATACTGGATGCTTGGGGCTGGTGCACTGGGACGACCTGGGGAGATGGTATGGGGAGGGAGGAGAGAGGAGAGGTCAGGATGGGGAACACATGTATACCTGTGGAGGATTCATTTTGATGTATGGCAAAACCAATACAATATTGAAAAAATAAAATAAAAGCATACACATATAAAAATAAATAAATAAATATCCTTTCACCCGCCTCTCCCCTCCCATTTTCTCTCAGCCCCTGGAAATCACCTTTCTACTCAGTTTCTAAAGGATATGATGAAGAGCACACATGAGCAGCTAGATGAAGACTGAGGTCTGGAAAAGCCCTGGTACAGAAGCTTCTGTTGCTGTGGAGTTGGGGTGCATCATCCTCTCAGAGTGGGTGTATTTGCCAACCTGGAAGATCTCCAAACACCATACTGTTGGAATTACTGTTCCTTACATAGGCATGATCAATATTAATTTAAGTTTCTAAATATAAAGGGTAACATGAAGTATTTGTCTTCTATTTAGCTTATTTCTGGTGAAATGCCCTTTTTAATCCATGTTGTTGTAAATGACAGGACTTCCTATTTTCTTAAGGCTGAATAATGTTCCAGTGTATATATACATCACATTTTCTTTATCTGCATCCTTTGAAGGATACCTGGGTTCACAATCTTGGCTATTGTGAATAACATGTGAGTACAGATATCTCCTTGAAATAATTATTTTACTTCCTTTGGATATATACCAAGAAATGGGATTGCTGGATCATGTGGTAGTTCAATTTAATTTATTGAGGAATTTCCATACTGTTTTCCATAGTGACTGTACCAGTTTATATTCCCCAACAACATATGTACGAGTGTTTCCTTTTCTTCGTAACTTTGCCATCATTTGTTACCACTGGTCTTTTTCATAATAGCCACCCTAACAAATGTGAGATGATACCTCATTGTGGTTTTGATTTGCATTTCCCTGATAATTAGTGATGTTGAGTATTTTTTTATGTACCTGTTAGCCATTTGGATGTCTTCTTCAGAAAAATCTGTTCAAGTACTTTGCTCATTTTTTAATTGGATTGTGGGTGTTTTTTTGTTTTTGTTTTTGTGGGGTTTTTTTGCTATTAAATTTTATCACTGGGGATAATGGGCATCCTTGTTCTGTTCCTGATTTTACAAGAAAAACTTTCAGCTTTTTCTCATTGAATATGTTAGCTGTAGGCTTATCCATAAATGGATTTTATTATGTTGGGATACCTTCTATCTGTACCTAATTTGTTGAGAGTTTTTAACATGAAAGGATGCTAAATTCCGTCAGATGTTTTTCTGCGTATATTGGGATGGTCATGTGAATTTTATCCTTCATTTTGTTAATGCAGTGTAGCATATTTATTGATTTGCATATGTTGAGCCATCCTTGCATCCTAGGAATAAATCCCACTTGATCATGGTGTATGATTCCTTTAATGTACTGTTGAAATTGGTTTGCTGGTATTTTGTTGAGGACTTTTGCATCTATGTTCATCGGGGATATTGCTCTAAGAATTCTTGTCATGTTCTCATCTGGTTTTGATATTAGGATATTGCTGGCCTTGTAAGTTTGAAAGTGTTCGTTCTTCTTCAAATTTTTGGAAGATTTTGAGAAGGATTACTATTAATTTTCTTTAAATGTTTAGTTAGTGAATTAGAATTAGTTAGTTAGTTTAGTTAGTGAATTAGAATTCACTAATGAAGCCATCATCATGGATTTTTCTTTGTTGGAAGATTTTGATTACTGATTCAATTTTCTTATTATTATGTTCAGAATTTCTCTTCATGATTCAATGTTGGTAGCTTGTGTGTTTCTAGTAATTCATCTGTTTCTTCTAGTGTCTAATTTGTTGGCATATATCATTCATAATAGTTTCCTATGATCCTTAGTGTTTCTGAATTATCAGTTGTAATGTCTATTTCTAATTTTGTGTCTTCCCCTTTTTCTTAGTCTAGTTAAAGTTTCTTTGGTCTTTGCTATTGTCTTTCTAGTCTCTGTTTCTCCTGCTCTGATGTTTGTTATTTCCTTCCTTTTGCTAAATTTGAGCTTAGTTCTTCTTTTTCTAGTTTCTTGAGGTATAAAATTAGGTTGTTTATTTGTACTCTTTCTTTTTTTTTTAATGTAGCCACTTATCACTAAAAAATTCCTTCTTCATGTTGCCTTTCCTGCATCCATAGTTTTTAGCATGCTATGTTTTCATTTTTGTTTGTCTGAAGATAATTTTAAACTTTTCTTCTTGTTTTCTGTTTGACTCAATCACTATTTAAGAGCGTGTTGTTTAGTTTTCATGTATTTGTGAATTTTCCAGATGCCTTGCCTGTTGTTGATCTAGTTTTATTCCAAGTTATTATAAAAATTACTTGGAATGGTTTCAGTTTTCTTAAATTTGTTGACTTTGTTTTGTGTCCTAACAGGATCTCTCTTGGGCAGCGTGTTCCATATACTCATTGAGAAGGATGTGTATTCTTCTGCTGTTGTGTAGAAGGTCCTGTATATGAACTTTCATTGATCTAGAGTGTTCATGTCAGCTGTTTCTTTATTGGTTTTCTGGATAGATGTTCTACTCACAGGTGTAAGCAGGGTGTTGAAGTCCCCTACTGTTGCTATATTGCTGTCAGGTGCATGCATTTATTTCTGGGCTTTCTATCTTGTCCCATTGGTCTGCATTTCTGTTCTGCCAGTACCATACTGTCTGGATGACTGTAGCTTTGTGGTATAATCTGAAGTCAGGAAGGTTGATTCCTCCAGCTCCAGTCTTCTTTCTCAGGACTGCTTTGGCTATTCAGGGTCTTTTGTGTTGCCATATGAATTGTGAAATTTTTTGTTCTAATGCTGTGAAAAGTGCCATTCGTAATTTGATAGGGATGACAAAGAATCTGTAGATTGTGTTTGGTAGTATAGTCATTTTCACAATATTGATTATTCTTACCCAGGAACATGGAATATCACTCCATGTGTTTATGTCCTCTTTGATTTCTTTCATTAGTGTCCTATAATTTTCTGTGTACAGTTCTTTTGTCTCCTTAGGTAAGTTTACTCCTAGATATTTAATTCTTTTTGTTGCAATGGTGAATGGGATTGATCCCTTAATTTCTCTTTCTGATTTTTCATTGTTAGTATATAGAAATGCAAATGATTTCTGTGTATTCATTTTGTATCCTGCAACTTTGCTAAATTCACTAATTAGCTCTAGTAATTTTCTGATACTATCTTTAGGGTTTTCTATGTACAGTATCATGTCATCTGCAAACAGTAAGAGCTTTACTTCTTTTCCGATCTCGATTCCTTTTATTTCTTTTTCTTCTCGGATTGCTGTAGCTAGCTAGGACTTCCAGAACTATGATGAATAATAGTGGTGAAAGTGGACACCCTTGTCTTGTTCCTGATCTTAGGGGGAATGCTTTCAGTTTTTCACCATTGACATAATGTTTGCTGTAGGCTTATCATATATGGCCTTTACTGTGTTGAGGTAGGTTCCTTCTGTGCCCATTTTTTGAGGAGTTTTAATCATAAATGGGTGCTGAATTTTGTCAAAGGCTTTTTCTGCATCTATTGAGATGATCATATGGTTTTTATCTTTCAATTTGTTAATATGGTTTATCACATTGATTGATTTGCATATATTGAAGAATCCTTGCATCCCTGAAATAAATCCAACTTGATCATGGTGTATGAGCTTTTCAATGTGTTGCTGAATTCTGTTTGCTAAAATTTTGTTGAGGATTTTTACATCTATGTTCATCAGTGATATCAGCCTACGGTTTTCTCTTTTTGTGTTGTCTGTGACTGGTTTTGGTATCGGGTGATGGTGGCCCTGTAGAGTGAGTTTGGAAGTGTTCCTTCCTCTGCAATTTTTAAAAAGTGTTTTAGAAGGATAGGTATTAGCTTTTCTCTAAATGTTTGATAGAATTCTCCTGTGAAGCCATCTGGTCCTGGGCTTTTGTTTTTGTGAGATTTTTTATCACAGCTTCAATTTCAGTGCAATTACAATAATTGGTTTGTTCATAATTTCTATTTCTTCCTGGTTCAGTCTTGGAAGATTGAACTTTTCTAAGAATCTGTCCATTTCTTCCAGGTTATCCATTTTGTTGCCATATGCTGCTGCTGCTGCTAAGTCTCTTCAATTGTGTCCGACTGTGTGCGACCCCAGAGATGGCAGCCCACCAGGCTCCCCTGTCCCTGGGATTCTCCAGGCCAGAACACTGGGGTGGGTTGCCATTTCCTTCTCTAATGCATGAAAGTGAAAGTGAAGACACTCAGTCGTGTCTGACTCTTAGCAGCTCTATGGACCACAGCCTACCAGGCTCATCCGTCCATGGGATTCTCCCGGCAAGAGAACTGGAGTGGGTTGCCATTGCCTTCTCCATTCATTGCCATAGAGTTGTTCATAATAGTCACTTATAACCCTTTGTATTTCTGCATTGTCTGCTGTAACATTTCCTTTTCATTTCTAATTTTGTTGATTTGATTCTTCTCTCTTTTGTTCTTGATGAGTCTGGCCCAAGGGTTGTTAATTTTGTTTATCTTCTCAAAGAATCAGCTTTTAGTTTTCTTAATCTTTACTATTGTTTCTTTCATTTCTTTGTCATTTATTTCTGCTGGAATCTTTATGATTTCTTTTCTTCTACTAATTTTAGGTTTTTGTTGTTGTTCTGTTTTCAGTTGTTTTAGGTGTAAAGTTAGGTTATCTATTTTATTTTTTTCTTGTTTCTTGCGGTAGAATTGTATTGCTATAAACTTCCCTCTTAGAACTGCTTTTGCTGCATCCCATAGGTTTTGAGTTGTCGTGTTTTCATTGTCAACTGTTTTTTAAAATTTCTTATGATTTCCCTTTTGATTTCTTCAGGAATCTGTAGATTATTTAGAATGTGTTTAAACTCCATGTGTTTGTGTTTCTTACAGTTTTTTTTTTTTTTTTTTCCTGGAGAATGTTCCATTCGTACTTGAGAAGAAGGTGTACTCTTCTGCTTTTGGATGGGATGTCCTGAAGATATCAATAAGATCCATCTCATTTAATGTATCATTTAAGACTTGTGTTTCCTTATTAATTTTGTTTCGATGATCTGTCCATTGGTGTGAGTGGGGTGTTAAATCCTCTTACTATTATTGTGTAACTGTCAATTTCTCCTTTTATGTCTGTTAGTGTTTGTCTTATGTGTTGCGGTGCTGCTATGTTGGGTGCATAGATTTTTAGAATTGTTATGTCTTCCTTTTAGATTGATCCCTTGATTATTATGTAGTGTCCTTCCTTATTGCTTTATTTTAAGGTCTATTTTGTCTGATATGAGGATTGCTACTCCAGCTTTCTTTTACTTCCCATTTGCATGGAATGTATTCTTCCATTCTCTCACTTTCAGTCTATATGTGTCCTTAGGTCTTAAGTGAGTTTCTTGTAGACGGCCTGTATATGGGTCTTGTTTTTGTATCCATTCCGCCAGTCTGTGTCTTTTGGTTGGAGCATTTAATCCATTTACATTTAAAGTAATTATTGATATATATATTCCTATTGCCATTTTCTTAATTGTTTGGGGTTGATCTTGTAGATTTTTTTTCTTCTCTCGTGTTCCTTGACTGTATAAATCCGTTGAACATTTGTTGTAAAGCTGGTTGTTGGTACTGAATTCTCTTAACGTTTGCTTGTCTGAAAAGCTTTTTATTTCTCCATCAATTTTGAATGAGGTCCTTGCCAGGTACAGTAATCTTGGTTGTAGATGTTCCGCTCTCATTACTTTAAATATATCCTGCCATTCCCTTCTGGCCTTCAGAGTTTCTGCTGAAAGATCAGCTGTTAAGCATATGGGGTTTCCCTTGTATATTACTTGTTTCTTCTCCCTTGCTGCTTTTAATATTCTTTCTTTGTGTCTAGTCTATGTTAGTTTGATTAGTATGTGTCTTGGCATGTTTCTCCTTGGGTTTACCCTGTATGAGATTCTTTATGCCTCTTGGACTTGATTGACTATTTCCTTTTCCATATTGGGAAAATTTTCAACTATAATTTCTTCAAAAATTTTCTCATACCCTTTCTTTTTCTCTTCTTCTTCTGGGACCCTTATAATTCGAATGTTGGTACATTTGATGTGGTCCCAGAGGTCTCTGAGACTGTCCTCAGTTCTTTTTATTCTTTTTACTTTATTCTGCCCTTCAGAAGTTATTTCCACCATTTTATCTTCCAGTTCACTGATTCGTTCTTCTACTTCAGGTAATCTGCTATTGATTCCTTCTAGAGTATTTTCAATTTCAGTAATTGTGTTGTCTCTATGTTTCTTCTTTAATTCTTCTAGGTCTTTGTTAATTGATTCTTGCATTTTCTTCATTTTGTTTTCAGGGTTTTTAATCATCTTTACTATCATTATTCTGAATTCTTTTCCAGGTAGTTTGCCTATTTCCTCTTCATTTATTTGGACTTCTGTGTTTCTAGTTTGTACTTCATTTGTGTAGTATTTCTCTGTCTTTTCATTATTTTTTTTAAATTTATTGTGTTTGAGATCTCCTTTTCCCAGGCTTCCGGGAAAGTTGAATTCTTTCCTTGAAGAAGGTTGAATTCCTTCCTTTTGGTTTCTGCCTTCCTAAAGTTGGTCCAGTGGTTTGTGTGAGCTTGTATAGGGTGAGATTTGTACTGAATTTTTGTTTGTTTGTTTGTTTGTTATTCCTCTGATGGGTAAGGCTGAGCGAGGTGATAATCCTGTCTTCTGATGATTGGGTTTGTATTTTTGTTTTGTTTGTTGTGTCCTGCACAGGGTGCTACTGGTGATTTGGTGTTGCTGGGTCCTATATTCAAGTGGTTTCCTTTGTGTGAGTTCTCACTGTTTGATACTCCCTAGCAATAGTTCTCTGGTAGTCTAGGGTCTTGGAGTCATTGCTTCCACTCCAAAGCTCAGGGTTTGATCTCTGATCAGGAGAGAAGATTGCACAAGTGGTTTGTTATGGCATTAAGTGAGATTAAAACAAATATCCAAAAACGAGAAACCAAAGATGAACCTCAGACAAATGGCAGTTACAAAATCAGGCAAATAATACTTAAAATAATGGAATATACACATATATGTATACACCCATAAGCAAAGTCAAAATAGTCCAACAAAAATAAAAGTACAATAGATTGACCTGGCAAACAAAGGAAGCCAAAAACTATATCTACCAGTTAAGAACAAAACTAACTAAAGCACAAACTGGAAAACAAAACTAAAGCAAAGTGCCAATTGGGGAATAAAGAAAATAAAAGTAATAATTATGTTGAGAGGGAAGGAAAGAAAGAACAGATATGCAAAATTAAATAGAAGTAAATAAAGAAGATTTATATGCATTAAAGATTAACTACAAGGGGGAAAGAACAGTAGGAAAAGCAAACAAAGGAATAAATGTAGCAAAAATAATAATCAGTTTAAAAAATTAAAATTTTAAAAAGAGAAAAGAAAAAAAAAATGGAAAACTCCACAGCACTGCAAAAGCCCAACACAGAGGCAGAGGTTTGTAACAATTAAAAAAGTGAGGAAGAAAAAGCTTAATTGGATATCATAGTGCCAATAAAATCAACAACTACAACAAAGGGTGAAGAAAAAGGAAAAAAAAATCCAAAAGAATCTACAGAACAAGTCAAAAAATAAGAATAATAAATATTTTTATTTATTTATTTATTTATTTTTTACATAATTGTATTAGTTTTGCCAAATATCAAAATGAATCCATCACAGGTATACATGTGCTCCCCATCCTGAACCCTCCTCCTCCTCCCTCCCCATACCATCCCTCTGGGTCGTCCCAGTGCACTAGCCCCAAGCATCCAGTATTGTGCATTGAACCTGGACTGGCATCTCGTTTCATACATGATATTTTACATGTTTCAATGCCATTCTCCCAAATCTTCCCACCCTCTCCCTCTCCCACAGAGTCCATAAGACTGTTCCATACATCAGTGTCTCTTTTGCTGTCTCGTACACAGGGTTATTGTTATCATCTTTCTAAATTCCATATATATGCGTTAGTATACTGTATTGGTGTTTTTCCTTCTGGCTTACTTCACTCTGTATAATAGGGTCCAGTTTCATCCACCTCATTAGAACTGATTCAAATGAATTCTTTTTAATGGCTGAGTAATACTCCATTGTGTATATGTACCACAGCTTTCTTATCCATTCATCTGCTGATGGACATCTAGGTTGCTTCCATGTCCTGGCTATTATAAACAATGCTGCGATGAACATTGGGGTACACGTGTCTCTTTCCCTTCTGGTTTTCTCAGTGTGTATGCCCAGCAGTGGGATTGCTGGATCATAAGGCGGTTCTATTTCCAGTTTTTTAAGGAATCTCCACACTGTTCTCCATAGTGGCTGTACTAGTTTGCATTCCCACCAACAGTGTAAGAGGGTTCCCTTTTCTCCACACCCTCTCCAACATTTATTATTTGTAGACTTTTGGATCACAGCCATTCTGACTGGTGTGAAATGGTACCTCATAGTGGTCTTGATTTGCATTTCTCTGATAATGAGTGATGTTGAGCATCTTTTCATGTGTTTGTTAGCCATCTGTATGTCTTCTTTGGAGAAATGTCTATTTAGTTCTTTGGCCCATTTTTTGATTGGGTCATTTATTTTTCTGGAGTTGAGCTGTAGGAGTTAGTCATTGCTATCAGAGTCCTTTCCTTCGCTGAGAGTCACAGTCCACCTTACCTCCCTTGGATACCCTCCAACACTGCTGATCTCTGGACCTGCTTTGGGGGCAACTCAGATTCTAATCTGAGTCCTACTCCTGTGTATTCTTGCCTTCAATGTCCACAACTATTAGAACTAGTGGATTTCCTTTTGTGGGAGCTCTCAATGACCTTTTATATATTCCATAGACCAAGAGTCTGCCTAATTGATCATGTGGATTTAATCTGCAGCTTGTACAGCTGTTTGGAAGGTTTTGGGTCTTCTTCCTTAGCCACACTGCCCTTGGGTTTCAATTATGGTTTTATTTCCACCTCTACATGTGCGTCACCCACTGGGGTTTGCTCCTGCGGCTACCCTGGAGGACTTGGGTCTCCTCCTGCGAAGGCCAGGTGTGGAGGTGGAGCAGCTGCTTGGGTTGCAGGGGTTCTGGAAGCCCTGGGTACTTGGGAGTTGGTGGCTAGGGCAGCAGGAAATACAATGCTCTAGAAGGGTATTGGCCAATACATTCTGGTATTGCCTGGAGAACCCCCCTCCCTAACAGAGAAGCCTGGCAGGCCACTGTTTACAGAATAACAAAAGTCAGACACTACTGAAGTGACCCTGTGCGCATAGGCACAAGACTATTTTTGCCTGTGGCAGCTCTGCCCCAGTGAGAGTTGAGTGTGAAGGTGGCCCAGCTGCTTGGCTTGTGGGTACCCTGGTGGTGCCAAGTGTGCAGGAACACAGACTGCCTCTGCCACAGACGTTATGACCCTATCAGAGTCTTTTTGAGCCTCTTGTAGCTGGTGATCAGGAGGCCTCTTTGGCCAGTCTTTCTCCTTAGCTTTGCTGGTTCAGGCACTTAGAGTGCTCCATTGCCTGGGGTCCTTCTCTGTTGTTCCGTGTGTCAGGCAGTTAAAGGGGTACCCTGGGTGGGGTCCTACTCTAATTCAGTGCATCAGGCTCTTGATGGGCCAGCCTCTCTGTTGTTCAGCTGCGGATGCTGGCTGTGTGGGGAGAGAGAGGCTACGGTGATGACTCCATCCCCTTCACATGACTCAGCAGTATCACCTTGCTTCCATGGCTGCCTGATTTTTCTCCAATGGCATTTCCCACCACGATCTCCTTCACATCCTCTCAATCCATCTCTCCACAGTCAACAGCGACCCTTGCCCTGGGATTGCTCCATAATCCCTAAACTCCAGCTCCCAGCCGCTGTGCCTTCCAGGGGACCAGCATTCCTGTCCAGGATATGTATGGCTACAGCAAGATCTGTCTGAGTCTCATTCCATTTAGGCTGCCACAGATCTGCTGTTTCACTCTTAGCCTTTAATGTTTCTCCTCTGACTCAGACAACTGCCCCACTGTGGGGATCAGACTCCTGCTTCAGTTCCCTCACCCGCTGAAGACAGGTCCAACCCATTGCAAGAGATTTGGGTTCACTAAACAGTGTTTCTCTTCTGCAATGCAAGCCACTGTGTGTGCAGGTGGTTTCTAGCCCTCTTGTGTCACCCTGTGAAACTGGGGTTTGAGAAAGTAGCACAAGAAAATGATAATATGGTAGGTACTACTATTGTTAATGAAATAAACTATACTTTACAGTGGAACTAGATTTGTGTCTTCTGCTAGCATCCATGACAAGCTGATTTGGTTAACTTGGAAGTAGAGTGCAATCTTAACTGTTTATAATTCTTGGCAATGACCTTAATCAAATTGTGGAAAGTCCCTTCTATTCATAACTTTTATGAGGGTTTTTTTTTTTTTTTTTTAAGATCTGATTCTCAGGACTTCCCTGGTGGTTCAGTGGTTAAGACTCTGCTTCCACTGCAAGGGGCATGGGTTTGATCCCTGGTTGGGGAACTAAGATTCAACATGCTGCCCTGTGGTGCAGCCAAAAAAAAGTAAAAGATCTAATTATCAGGACTCTCAAGTTGCAGATCATTAAATGTAATAAATTTAGAACTTTTGGTATAAGTGGCTGCCATGCCTGTTGCCATTCTGAATGATGATTATCAGTGTATCACCAGTACATTAACTTTAAAAAATTCAAATAACTTACTCTTTGTGACACTGAAGGAACTCTGAAAATAAAAAAATTATATATATGTACTCCAAGTAAGGCTTGCCTTCTCCTTAAAAAAACTCAGATTTTTAAAATCATGAATGAGTGTTGAATTTTATTAAATGCTTTATTTTTACCCATTAAAATTATCAAATACTTCCCCCTCCCCCATTTTTGTGAATTACATTGATTTTTTAATGTTAAACTAACCTTAATACACACTATTTGTTTATAATGTATTATCCATTTTATATGTAGCTGAATTTGATTTGCTAATATTTTGTGGATATTTTACACCTATGTTCATGAGATATATTGGTCTGTAATTTTTCCCTTTCCGTTCTCTCCATCCTTTCATTCAGTCTCTCTCTGTGTCTGTCTTTCTTCTTTCTCTATATTTTGTAATATTTTTGTGAGGTTTTGATATTTTGGACATACTGACCTCATAAAACTAGTTGGGAAAACTTCATCTTCTATAAACTGACCAGATTTATGTAAGATTATGATAAAATTTATGTAAGATTTTGGGCTTCCCAGGTGGTAATAGTGGTGAAGAACCCGCTTGCCAATGCAGGAGACTTAAGAGACATGGGTTCAATCCCTGGGTCAGGAAGATCCCCTGGAGGAGGGCATGGCAACCCACTCCAGCATTCTTGCCTGGGTTGCAAAGTGTTGGACGTGACTGCAGCAATTTAACAGCAGCAGCATCTAAGATTCTATATTCCTTAAATATATGATAGACTACACTAGTGCAGTCACCTGGATCTATAGTCTTTCTGAGAAAATTTTGATAATAGATATAATTTCTTTAATGGATGTAGGGAGGCCTATTAAAATGTCTGTGTCTTTTTGTGTTTGTTGGTGTTATTTTTCAAAGAATTTGTCCATTCATCTAAGATGTCAAATTTGTATAAAGTTATCCATTATATTTTTATTGTCTTTTTAATGTATGTGAAGTCTGTGGCAATACTTTATTTCTTATATTGAAAATTCTTTCTAGCTAGAACTTTATCAATTTTGTTGATCTTTTCAAAGAACTTACTTTTGACTTTGATAACTTTCCTTGTTGTTTGCTTGTTTTATTTCAAGGCATTTATATCTTCTCTTTATTATTTATTTTGCTTTTCTTTTCTTAGTTCTTTGAGCTCTAAACTTAACCCATTAATTTGACCTTTCTTCTTTTCTGAAATCAGCATTCAGAACTATAAATTTTTCTCTAAGCACTGAGTTAGCTTCATTTACATACTTTGATCGGAGAAGGCGATGGCACCCCACTCCAGTACTCTCACCTGGAAAATCCCATGAACGGAGGAGCCTGGTAGGCTGCAGTCCATGGGGTCGCAAGAGTCGGACACGACTTCACTTTCACTTTCAGTTTTCACTTTCATGCATTGGAGAAGGAAATGGCAACCCACTCCAGTGTTCTTGCCTGGAGAATCCCAGGGACGGGGGAGCCTGGTGGGCTGCCGTCTATGGGGTCGCACTGAGTCAGACACGACTGAAGCGACTTAGCAGCAGCAGCAGCAGCACATACTTTGATAAGTTATATTTTCACTATCATTCTATTCAAAATAGTTTCTAGTTTTTCTTATGATTTCTTCTTTGACCCATAGGCTATTGAGAAGTCTGTTGTTTAATTTCTAAATTAGAGAATTTTTCTAAATATCTTTCTATTGATTTATAATTTAATTCATTTGTCAAAGCAGACTCTATGATTTCAGTCATTTTACATTGATTGAGACTTGTTATTCTATCATTGGTCTACTTTAAACCATGTGCACTTGATTTGAAAGAATACCTATTCTGTCGTTGCAAGATATATTTTTGTATAAAAATCAATTAGATCAAAGTGATTGATAGTGTTATTCAGATCTGTCTTTACTAACAATTGCAAGTATATAGCAAATATGTTAGTCACTTCAGGCTAGTAGCATGTATGAATAAGAAGAAAGGAGGGGAAAAGCACCTTTTATCTATGAGTTTGATATTTTAGAACTTGACTTTATTGTAATTTTATATTAAAGATTTCTCTGTATAGTTACTAATTATAGGAGCTACTGATTGGGATAATTATGGTTAATTACCCATTCATGCTAATAGAAATAAACAAAAGGTCCATGTCAAGGACCAGTGGGAGGAAAAATAGTTAAAAGTAGGAGGGATTAGATTTATGATAGTTTGAGTCATGGTAGGGTTTCCCTGAAAGCTCAGTTGGTAAAGAATCCACCTGCAATGCAGGAGACCACAGTTCAATTCCTGGGTTGGGACTATCCCCTGGAGAAAGGGATAGGCTACCTACTCTAGTATTCTTGTGCTTCCCTTGCGGCTCAGCTGGTAAAGAATCCTCCTGCAATTCTGGAGACCTGGGTTTGAATATTCATTGGAAGGACTGATGTTGAAGTTAAAACTCCAATACTTTGGCCACCTGATGCGAAGAACTGACTCATTTGAAAAGACCCTGATGCTGGGAAAGATTGTGGATGGGAGGAAAAGGGGACAACAGAGGATGAGATGGCTGGATGGCATCACCAACTCAATGGACATGAGTTTGAGTAGACTCCGGGAGTTGGTGATGGACAGGGAGGCCTAGCATGCTGCAATCCATGGGGTCACAAAGAGTTGGACATGACTGAGTGACTGAACCAAACTGAACTGAACTGAGACATGGTATGTTGGGTTGTGGCAAGTTTGCTATGCAGTCCCTTTCTATTGAAGAAAAGCAATCCACCATTACTGAGTTCACTCTATTTGCAAAACATTGTGCAATAAACTTAACACATGTATGAGGTAGATATAATCATTACTATTTTCCAAGTGACATAACTAAGAAAAATTAATTGCCAGGTTTATGAGGTTAGCATAGCAGAAAACAATGCTTTGTGTTCATCAATATTTATATTGTTTTCCTGCCTAGACTTGAAAAGTTTGCTTCCCATCTCCCTTGTAATTAAATGGAGCTGAGTAATACTTCTTATCAATGAGCTGTAACAGTAAAAAGTCCCTCAAAATTCTTCAGTGTTTCCCCTCTCCTGGTACTCAGAGATTAAACTATGAATGGAGAATGCCTGAACTGTTGAATCACCACTGGAAATATGGTGCCCTGTGGTTGCACCAAGCAGATATTTGAGAAGTGAGAAGCAAACTTTGGTTAAACACTGAGACCTGGGAGTTGTTAGTGTATAAAAAAATCTATCCTGAATAAAGTAGAGGGAGCTGGAGTTTGAATTCAGGTTTATTAAACTGAAAGCCATGGTTTTTTTTTTAATACCTCTGATGTTTCCCCAAAGGTCCAAGAATCAGGGTAGATACAGAAAGAGTGAGGGTTGCACTATAAAGAAAGCTAAGCGGTGCAGAATTGATGCTTTTGAACTGTGGTGTTGGAGAAGACTCTTGATAGTCCCTTGAACTGCAAGGAGATCCAACCAGTCCATCCTAAAGGAAATCAATCCTGAATATTCATCGGAAGGACTGATGCTGAAGTTGAAACTCCAATACTTTGGCCACCTGATGCAAGGAACTGACTCATTGGAAAAGACCCCGATGCTGGGAAAGATTGAAGGCAGGAGGAGAAGGGGATGAGAGAGGATGAGATGGTTGGATGGCATCACTGACTCAATGGATATGAGTTTGAGTGAACTCCAGGAGTTGGTGATGGATAGGGAGGCCTGGCATGCTGCAGTCCATGGGGTCACAAAGAGTCAGACACAACTGAGTGACTGAACTGAACTGATAGACATCTTTCATTAGCCAGAGGGGTTGGGATGGATGTGTATATTAAGGCTGTATATTGTCTCCCTGCTTATTTAACTTATATGCAGAGTACATCATGAGAGACGCTGGGCTGGAGTAAGCCAAGGTGGAATCAAGATTGCTGGGAGAAATATCAATAACCTCAGATATGCAGATGACACCACCCTATGGCAGAAAGTGAAGAGGAACTCAAAAGCCTCTTGATGAAAGTGAAAGTGGAGAGTGAAAAAGTTGGCTTAAAGCTCAACGTTCAGAAAATGAAGATCATGGCATCCGGTCCCATCACTTCATGGAAAATAGATGAGGAAACAGTGGAAACAGTGTCAGACTTTATTTTTGGGGGCTCCAAAATCACCGCAGATGGTGATTGCAGCCATGAAATTAAAAGATGCTTACTCCTTTGAAGGAAAGTTATGACCAACCTAGATAGCATATTGAAAAGCAGAGACATTACTTTGCCAACAAAGCTCTGTCTAGTCAAGGCTATGGTTTTTCCAGTGGTCATGTATGGATGTAAGAGTTGGACTGTGAAGAAAGCGCCAAAGAATTGATGCTTTTGAACTGTGGTGTTGGAGAAGACTCTTGAGAGTCCCTTGGATTGCAAGGACATCCAACCAGTCCATTCTGAAGGAGATCAGCCCTGGGATTTCTTTGGAAGGAATGATGCTAAAGCTGAAACTCCAGTACTTTGGCCACCTCATGTGAAGAGTTGACTCATTGGAAAAGACTGATGCTGGGAGGGATTGGGGGCAGGAGGAGAAGGGGACGACAGAGGATGAGATGGCTGGATGGCATCACCAACTCAATGGATGTGAGTTTGAGTGAACTCCGGGAGATGGTGACAGACAGGGAGGCCTGGCGTGCTGAGATTCATGGGGTTGCAAAGAGTCGGACATGACTGACTGACTGAACTGAACTGAACTGAAGCACTAGTTAACTATTTTTTGGAAACAGAAGTTGGGCTTTGGGGGGCTTTCTGGGCTTCCCTGTTGGCTTAGACAGTAAAGAATCCACCTGCAATGTGAGAGACCTGGTTTTGATCCCTGGGTTGGGAAGATATCTTGCAGAAGGGCACGGCAACCCACTCCCATATTCTTGCCTGGAAAATCCCCATGGACAGAGGAGTCTGGTGGGCTACAGTCAATAGGGTCACAAAGAGTCGGACACAACTGAGCAGCTAAACATGTATACTGGTGTCCAGTGGTTAAGAATCCACCTTGAAATGCAGGGCACACAGATTCAATGCCTGGTCAGGGAACTAAGATCCCACATGCCATAGAGCAACTAAGCCCAGTGCCACAACTTGAGAAACTGCACACTGCAACAAATGAAGCCCATTGCCACAACTACTGTGCTCATGCGGCATGACTAGAGAGTCATGCATCACAATGAAAGATCCTGTATGATACAATCAAGATCCCAGATGCTGCAACTAAGATGCAGCCAAATACATATTAAAAAAAAAAAAAAAAAGAAATTGGGTTTCTTAATCTGCTCTATGTACTTCTCTTTTTTTAAATTTAACTTAATTTAATTTTTTAACTTTACAATATTGTATTGGTTTTGCCATATAATCAAAATGAATCCGCCACAGGTATACATGTGTTCCCCATCCTGAACCCTCCTACCTCCTCCCTCCCCATACCATCCCTCTGGGTTGTCCCAGTGGACCAGCCCCAAGCATCCAGTATCATGCATCGAACCTGGACTGGCGACTCGTTTCATATAAGATATTATACATGTTTCAATGCCATTCTCCCAAATCATCCCACCTTCTCCCTCTCCCACAGAGTCCAAAAGACTGTTCTATACATCAGTGTCTCTTTTGCTGTCTCGTATACAGGGTTATTGTTACCATCTTTCTAAATTCCATATATATGCGTTAGTATACTGTACTGGTGTTTTTCTTTCTGGCTTACTTCACTCTGTATAATAGGCTCCAGTTTCATCCACCCTATTAGAACTGATTCCAATGTATTCTTTTTAATGGCTGAGTAATACTCTGAGTAATTGTGTATATGTACCACAGCTTTCTTATCCATTCATCTGCTGATGGACATCTAGGTTGCTTCCATGTCCTGGCTATTATAAACAGTGCTGCGATGAACATTGGGGTACACGTGTCTCTTCCCTTCCGGTTTCCTCAGTGTGTATGCCCAGCAGTGGGATTTCTGGATCATAAGGCAGTTCTATTTCCAGTTTTTTAAGGAATCTCCACACTGTTCTCCATAGTGGCTGTACTAGTTTGCATTCCCACCAACAGTGTAAGAGGGTTCCCTTTTCTCCACATCCTCTCCAACATTTATTGCTTGTAGACTTTTGGATCGCAGCCATTCTGACTGGCATGAAATGGTACCTCACTGTGGTTTTGATTTGCATTTCTCTGATAATGAGTGATGTTGAGCATCTTTTCATGTGTTTGTTAGCCATCTGTATGTCTTCTTTGGAGAAATGTCTATTTAGTTCTTTGGCCCAGTTTTTGATTGGGTCATTTATTTTTCTGGAATTAGGCTGTAGGAGTTGCTTGTATATTTTTGAGATCAGTTGTTTGTCAGTTGCTTCATTTGCTATTATTTTCTCCCATTCTGAAGGCTGTCTTTTCACCTTGCTTATAGTTTCCTTTGTTGTGCAGAAGCTTTGAAGTTTAATTAGGTCCCATTTGTTTATTTTTGCTTTTATTTCCAAGATTCTGGGAGGTGGGTCATAGAGGATCCTGCTGTGGTGTATGTCGGAGTGTTTTGCCTATGTTCTCCTCTAGGAGTTTTATAGTTTCTGGTCTTACGTTTAGATCTTTAATTCATTTTCAGTTTATTTTTGTATATGGTGTTAGAAAGTGTTCTAGTTTCATTCTTTTACAAGTGGTTGACCAATTTTCCCAGCACGACTTGTTAAAGAGATTGTCTTTAATCCATTGTATATTCTTGCTTCCTTTGTCAAAGATAAGGTGTCCATATGTGTGTGGATTTATCTCTGGGCTTTCTATTTTGTTCCATTGGTGTATATTTCTGTCTTTGTGCCAGTACCATACTGTCTTGATGACTGTGGCTTTGTAGTAGAGCCTGAAGTCAGGCAGGTTGATTCCTCCAGTTCCATTTTTCTTTCTCAAGATTGCTTTGGCTATTTGAGGTTTTTTGTATTTCCATACAAATTGTGAAATTATTTGTTCTAGCTCTGTGAAGAATACCGTTGGTAGCTTGATAGCGATTGCATTGAATCTATAAATTGCTTTGGGTAGTATATTCATTTTCACTATATTGATTCTTCCAATCCAGGAACATGGTATATTTCTCCATCTATTAGTGTCCTCTTTGCTCTATGTACTTCTAATTACTGACCACACGTCAACTGTACACTGAAAAAAAATTCATTCTTACATAGGTTTTTGTTTTCAATACAAGCCACCTGACCTGAGTAGATAAAACTGTTGTTAACGGCTGTTATTGGATCCCTGAACAGTGGTTTGCAACATTTTGATTGTAAATATATATGTGCACTTTTAGAAGTCTATACACTAAAGAGCTGTGGTATACAATATAGTAGCCACTAGCCACTGGGGACTATTTAATTTTAAGTGAATTAAAATTAAACAAATTAGATATTCAGTTCGTTAGTTTGCACTAGATCAGATCAGATCAGTCGCTCAGTCGTGTCTGACTCTTTGCGACCCCATGAATCACAGCACACCAGGCCTCCCTGTTGATCACCAACTCCCGGAGTTCACTCAAACTCACGTCCATTGAGTCGGTGATGCCATCCAGCCATCTCATCCTCTGTCACTAACCACATTTCAAAAGCTTGATAGTTCATTTCTGGCCAGGTAGCCACTGTATTGGACAATGCCAATATGGGGCATTTTCATCATCCTAGAAAGTTCAGGAGGACAATGCTACTGTAGAACTTTTGTCAGTTATCAAGATCAGATCAGATCAGTCGCTCAGTCGTGTCTGACTCTTTGCGACCCCATGAATCGCAGCACGCCAGGCCTCCCTGTCCATCACCAACTCCCGGAGTTCACTGAGACCCATGTCCATCGAGTCAGTGATGCCATCCAGCCATCTCATCCTCTTTTGTCTCCTTTTCCTCCTGCCCCCAATCCCTCCCAGCATCAGAGTCTTTTCCAATGAGTCAACTCTTCGCATGAGGTGGCCAATGTACTGGAGTTTCAGCTTTAGCATCATTCCTTCCAAAGAAATCCCAGGGCTGATCTCCTTCAGAATGGACTGGTTGAAATGTCCTTGCAGTCCAAGGGACTCTCAAGAGTCTTCTCCAACACCACAGTCCAAAAGCATCAATTGTTCGGCGCTCAGCCTTCTTCACAGTCCAACTCTCACATCCATACATGACCACAGGAAAAACCATAGCCTTGACTAGACGAACCTTTGTTGGCAAAGTAATGTCTCTGCTTTTGAACATGCTGTCTAGGTTGGTCATAACTTTCCTTCCAAGGAGTAAGTGTCTTTTAATTTCATGGCTGCAGTCACCATCTGTAGTGATTTTGGAGCCCCAAAAAATAAAGTCTGACACTGTTTCCACTGTTTCCCCATCTATTTCCCATGAAGTGGTGGGACCGGATGCCATGATCTTCATTTTCTGAATGTTGAGCTTTAAGCTAACTTTTTCACTCTCCACTTTCACTTTCATCAAGAGGCTTTTTAGTTCCTCTTCACTTTCTGCCATAGGGTGGTGTCATCTGCATATCTGAGGTTATTGATATTTCTCCCGGCAATCTTGATTCCAGCTTGTGTTTCTTCCAGTCCAGCGTTTCTCATGATATACTCTGCATATAAGTTAAATAAACAGGGTGACAATATACAGCCTTGACGAACTCTTTTTCCTATTTGGAACCAGTCTGTTGTTCCATGTCCAGTTCTAACTGTTGCTTCCTGACCTGCATACAAATTTCTCAAGATGCAGATCAGGTGGTGTGGTATTCCCATCTCTTTCAGAATTTTCCACAGTTTATTGTGATCCACACAGTCAAAGGCTTTGGCATAGTCAATAAAGCAGAAATAGATGTTTTTCTGGAACTCTCTTGCTTTTTTCTATGATCCAGTGGATGTTGGCAATTTGATCTCTGGTTCCTCTGCCTTTTCTAAAACCAGCTTGAACATCTGAAAGTTCACGGTTCACATATTGCTGAAGCCTGGCTTGGAGAATTTTGAGCGTTACTTTACTAGCATGTGAGATGAGGACAATTGTGCTGTAGTTTGAGCATCCTTTGGCATTGCCTTTCTTTGGGATTGGAATGAAAACTGACCTTTTCCAGTCCTGTGGCCACTGCTGAGTTTTCCAAATTTGCTGGCATATTGAGTGCAGCACTTTCACAGCATCATCTTTCAGGATTTGGAATAGCTCAACTGGAATTCCATTGCCTCCACTAGGTTTGTTCGTAGTGATGCTTTCTAAGGCCCACTTGACTTCACAGTTATCAAAGGAGTCTGTGATTGCAAAAAGGGTAAAAACGATTGAGTTAGTACAGGCAGTTGCCTCATGTTGTAAAAAAATAGCTTTGTCCTTGAGAGGTGGGCTATACCTGTGTTAATGATGATTCTAAGGTATGAAATATAAACTCCAGAAACATAATCCCCTGATCCCTTCAGGTGGTGGTAAAGGAAATTAGAAGCTTTCTATGTGAGGGGATCTCAGTCACCTTTTTCTGATGTTTGCATGGTAGAAATCAAGTAAGGGTATTATAGTAGTGTGCTTGGGCTGCCAAAACAAAATACCACAGACTGTGTGTCTTAACAAAAATTTAGTTTCTCACAATCCATCTCACAGTCCACGACTGAGATGCTGGAAAATCTGTTTCTAGTGAGGACTCTTCTTGCTTGCCGGTGGCCGCCTTCTCACTGTGTCTACACAAGGCCTGTCCTCTCTGGGGGTGCAGAGACTGGTGGGAAGAGAAGGAAATCTTTTCCTCTTCTTATCAGGCCACCAGCCTTATCTCCTTATGGTTTCTCTGAAACTTTATTGCCTTCTCATATGTTCTATCTCCAAACATAGTCACACTGGGATTAGGGCTTCACATGAATTTGGAAGGCAGGGGAATAGCAGGGGGAGGTGAAGGAAGACACAATTTAGCCCAGATAGGCATTTTCTATTGTGATACAAACCACAATTCCTGTAGTAAATGGCAAGAAACAGTTTTGGGTGGTTTTTTTTTTTTTGGCTGCACCACGTCTTAGCTGTGGCATGAGAGATCTAGTCCTCCTCCCCTTGCATGGGGAGCCCAGAGCTTTGCCACTGGACTACCAGGGAAGTCCCAGAAACAGGTAATTTCTTCACAGAATAAGTGCCAGGGGAACAGTGAATAAAGAAAAGTTTAGTAGTGTTAGCCTGAGGTATGGAGTTCTTTTAAAGGAAACGAGTCTTTCTCGTTCATTTATTTATTTGAGAAAGAGTTATTGGACATCTCCACTATGCCTCAGGTTATGTTAGCATTTGATGAACATATATGATGAGCATATATGAACACATATGATGACCATAGATGATGAACAGGATATGGTAAATGCCATTGACCATCTCGAGTCAGCTGGCTGATGTGGGAATGCACACATTCAGATGTGTGCAGGACGCCGGTAGCCTGGAATCCTGAGCTTGAGTCATGGATCCTGTTGTGTAATCTGGGACCTTTGTTTCAGGGTTAATATTTTTGTTTTAGATTTCCTGTCTTTATTATGTGCCACAATTAGAGATAGTTCGAGATTAGCTCAGAAGAGTTTTGAAGAAAATGAGGCTCCTGGAGACTTGCTTTTTCCTAATTAGCCCTCTAGCCTCAACATACAGCAATACACCTCAAAATATTAGAGTCAGTGGTGAGGGGAGGCTCCCAGGAGAACACCTTTCTCAGTTGGGCAAGGAGGAGAGTCTGGACAAAAATGATAATTTAGTCAGGGCCTTTCCGTGTGAACTAATACTTAAGGACCACACATTTTGACTTTAGGGCAAATTTAATTCCCTTGTTGGTGAGGGACAGGGAAACCTGGCGTGCTGCAGTCCATGGGGTCATGATTTGGCAACTGAATAACAGCTTTACAAACAAGGGAATGTAAGCCCAGTGAAATTAAAAAAGCTTGCCTACACAGAGTGCTATTGACAGAGACCAGAATAGCATCCTGGTTCACTTCCTCTTAGTGCTACTCAGGTGTGCTGGTGTTTATTTTATTTTCAAAATGTGTAAGTACAGAAATTTTAAGTAAAGAAATTGAAAGCCCACAGAAAGTTCCACAGCCGTTTGACATTGCCACAACATCCAAGCACTGGATCATTTTTCTATTAATTAACTTTTATTGATTTTACAAAAGATGGCAACACATTGGAAAGAAGAAAATTGGTCTTTCACCACAATTAGTGTGCCAACTCTCAGAGAGTACCTGGTAGAGCAGTTGGGTTGATTTAATCCATGTCTGGGGGCAGCCTAAGCACTGGGAGACCCTGGCATATCCGAGAGAACAGCGCTGGGTCCCTGCCCTGCTGCATCCTGCTCTCCATCCATTTCCTCCTGCCACAACAAATGTCATTCTCTCCCCAGGGCTCGCCGCTGATTCCCTTCTCTTCTTTCTCTCCACTCCTTTGAGTCCTCATTTCCTCTCTCTGTGTTGTATTTATAGACCTGTCTCCCCAAACTCTATTTCCTGCCTCAGGCCCTCTCTGTGACTCCAGTCTCTCATTTTCATTGTCCTGTTTCTCTTCATCAACTTACTTCAAGTTTATAAAGCACAAAATTCTCTTCTGCCTAGCACAAGCACTCAGTCTCTGACCCTCAGTTATCCTTACTCCCTTCCACTTTCTCAGTGCCCTATCTAATTGTTCATCATCGTTCATCAAAAGCATATTTTAATTTTTCCTTCAAAATATTTTTGGCACCTCCCTCTTCTTTCACCCCTCTGCCACCATGGCAGTTCAGTTCTTTGATGGCTGAGATCTCCTTGCTGGTCTCTCTGCTTCCACATGCCCTTCTTTTGAACATATTCTTCAGGCACTCCTAAAATGCTCTTTTAGTTGGTAGAACTTTTTCCTATTTAAAAACCTTCAATGACCAACTGTAAGATAAATTCCAAACCTTTACTCAATGATAAAGGCCATGTCCAATTTCCTGGTCCCAATCCATGTTTCCAGTCTTGCTTCTTACTCCTCCATTACATACCATCTGCTGCCAGACAAGTGGAATTTCCTAACGGGTTTTAAGACATTCACTTCATTTTCTCTGTTGCATTTCTGTTCAAGTTATTTCTTCAGGTTAGCATGTTCTCCCTCTCATTTCTGCCCGCTAAATGCCACTCATCCTTTAAAACCCAGCTCAGATATTGCTCTTCTCAGCATTGTCAGAACTGATATTTCTGCCTATTGAACTAAAGAATTTTGGTTGTGCCTCCATTGTGACACTTATTTCATATTATTTTGCAATATAGTTATTTGTGCACATGTAAAATCTTTCCTAGATTATCTGCTCCATGGGAATGGAGTTCACATATTTTATGCATGTAGTTGGTATGTTGAATAACATTGACACATGGATTATAATCAAAATATAACTTTATTTTTATCTTTCACCATTCCTTCAAAATTTATTAAGTAGCAGCAATCTACTCCTTACTTTGAGTAGAGTTCCAGCTGACCCATAGCTGTTCTGATCTTTCTTGAATAATAGATTGTTCTAGAATCATTTTTGCAGTCAATCATAATTCAATAATCACTATGCTCAATCTAACATGGAAGGAAAAACCCTTGAAGTGACACTAAGCTTTCTCTCTTGGCTTTGCTAGGATAGACATGCTCTTTATTCTCTTCCTGCCTACTTCATTGATCACATTTGATTGATTTTAAAATATTGCAGCTACCCATTTATTTGCTTATGTATCTTATCTTTGGCCAATAGGAACCTCTTCAAGTTGGCTCTGAATCCAAGGCCTTGTCCTAGCTTTGAAGAGGGAGGAAAGGAGACACCAGCCAGGGAATGTAAGTGGTCTCTAGAAGCTAAAAAGTCAAGGAAATGGATGCTGTTCAAGAGCTTTCAGCTGCAGCCTGCTGTCACCTTGATTTTAGCCCAATATGACACATTTTGGAATTTTGACCTCCAGAACTGTAAGATACTGTGTTATTTTAAGCCACTGTGTCTGTAACGGTTTGTTACAGGAGCGGTACAAAACTGATGTTATATGCAACAGCTTCCTCAGTCCCTATGTTTTGTGTTTGCTCTCAGAGTTTCTGGAGGTGGGGATTAAGTGCCTTATCTACAGTGGTAATTGTCTTGAAAACAAACCACATATTTGCTTCCTTCCCATTCCTGTCTAATTTTTTCATTCTCACGTGTTGGAAACACTTCTGAAAAAAACTGCTTATACTCAAGTCCTTGAACTGAGATTTGCTTCTGGGAAAACAATCTAAAACAGAAGCTCAGATGGTTTTGGTGAGAGACTGATATAGGACCTGTTTAAATTCTTCAGTTTTGACTGAAGAAGAGAGTTCTGTATTTATGAGAAATTGTTATTAAAAAATTCTTTCTCAAGATTGCCAGTCCAGGTTTGATGCACGATATTGGATGCTTGGGGCTAGTGCACTGGGACGACCCAGAGGGATGGTATGGGGAGGGAGGAGGGAGGAGGGTTCAGGATGGGGAACACATGTATACCTATGGTGGATTCATTTTGATATTTGGCAAAACTAATACAATTATGTAAAGTTTAAAAATAAAATAAAATTAAAAAAAAAAGATTGCTATGGCTGTTTGAGGTTTTTTGTATTTCCATACAAATTGTGAAGTTATTTGTTCTAGCTCTGTGAAGAATACCGTTGGTAGCTTGATGGGGATTGCATTGAATCTATAAATTGCTTTGGATAGTATACTCATTTTCACTATATTGATTCTTCCAATCCATGAACATGGTATATTTCTCCATCTATTAGTGTCCTCTTTGATTTCTTTCACCAGTGTTTTATAATTTTCTATATATAGGTCTTTAGTTTCTTTAGGTAGATATATTCCTAAGTATTTTATTCTTTTCATTGCAATGGTGAATGGAATTGTTTCCTTAATTTCTCTTTCTATTTTCTCATTATTAGTGTATAGGAATGCAAGGGATTTCTGTGTGTTGGTTTTATATCCTGCAACTTTACTATATTCACTGATTAGTTCTAGTAATTTTCTGGTGGAGTCTTTAGGGTTTTCTATGTAGAGGATCATGTCATCTGCAAATAGTGAGAGTTTTACTTCTTCTTTTCCAATTTGGATTCCTTTTATTTCTTTTTCTGCTCTGATTGCTGTGGCCAAAACTTCCAAAACTATGTTGAATAGTAATGGTGAAAGTGGGCACCCTTGTCTTGTTCCTGACTTTAGAGGAAATGCTTTCAATTTTTCACCATTGAGGATAATGTTTGCTGTGGATTTGTCATATATAGCTTTTATTATGTTGAGGTATGTTCCTTCTATTCCTGCTTTCTGGAGAGTTTTTATCATAAATGGGTGTTGAATTTTGTCAAAGGCTTTCTCTGCCTCTATTGAGATAATCATATGGTTTTTATTTTTCAATTTGTTAATGTGGTGTATTACATTGATTGATTTGTGGATATTGAAGAATCCTTGCATCCCTGGGATAAAGCCCACTTGGTCATGGTGTATGATCTTTTTAATGTGTTGTTGGATTCTGATTGCTAGAATTTTGTTAAGGATTTTTGCATCTATGTTCATCAGTTATATTGGCCTGTAGTTTTCTTTTTTTGTGGCATTTTTGTCAGGTTTTGTATGGAAATACAAAAAACCTTGAATAGCCAAAGCAATCTTGAGAAAGAAAAATGGAACTGGAGGAATCAACCTGCCTGACTTCAGGCTCTACTACAAAGCCACAGTCATCAAGACAGTATGGTACTGGCACAAAGACAGAAATATAGACCAATGGAACAAAATAGAAAGCCCAGAGATAAATCTATGCACATATGGACACCTTATCTTTGACAAAGGAGGCAAGAATATACAATGGATTAAAGACAATCTCTTTAAAAAGTGTTGCTGGGAAAACTGGTCAACCACTTGGAAAAGAATGAAACTAGAACACTTTCTAACACCATACACAAAAATAAACTGAAAATGGATTAAAGATCTCAACATAAGACCAGAAACTATAAAACTCCTAGAGGAGAACATAGGCAAAACACTCTTCGACATACACCACAGCATGATCCTCTATGACCCACCTCCCAGAATCTTGGAAATAAAAGCAAAAATAAACAAATGGGACCTAATTAAACTTCAAAGCTTCTGCACAACAAAGGAAACTATAAGCAAGGTGAAAAGACAGCCTTCAGAGTGGGAGAAAATAATAGCAAATGAAGCAACTGACAAACAACTGATCTCAAAAATATACAAGCAAATCCTACAGCCTAATTCCAGAAAAATAAATGACCCAATCAAAAACTGGGCCAAAGAACTAAATAGACATTTCTCCAAAGAAGACATACAGATGGCTAACAAACACATGAAAAGATGCTCAACATCACTCATTATCAGAGAAATGCAAATCAAAACCACAATGAGGTACCATTTCACACCAGTCAGAATAGCTGCGATCCAAAAGTCTAGAAGCAATAAATGTTGGAGAGGGTGTGGAGAAAAGGGAACCCTCTTACACTGTTGGTGGGAATGCAAACTAGTACAGCCACTATGGAGAACAGTGTGGAGATTCCTTAAAAAACTGGAAAATAGAACTGCCTTATGACCCAGCAATCCCACTGCTGGGCATACACACTGAGGAAACCGGAAGGGAAAGAGACACGTGTACCCCAATGTTCATCGCAGGACTGTTTACAATAGCCAGGACATGGAAGCAACCTAGATGTCCAACAGCAGATGAATATACATATACACAATGGAGTATTATTCAGCCATTAAAAAGAATACATTGGAATCAGTTCTAATGAGGTGGATGAAACTGGAGCCTATTATACAGAGTGAAGTAAGCCAGAAAGAAAAACACCAATACAGTATACTAATGCATATATATGGAATTTAGAAAGATGGTAACAATAACCCTGTATACGAGACAGCAAAAGAGACACTGATGTATAGAACAGTCTTTTGGACTCTGTGGGAGAGGGAGAAGGTGGGATGATTTGGGAGAATGGCATTGAAACATGTATAATATCTTATATGAAACGAGTCGCCAGTCCAGGTTAGATGCATGACACTGGATGCTTGGGGCTGGTGCACTGGGATGACCCAGAGGGAGGGTATGGGGAGGGGGGAGGGAGGAGGGTTCAGGATGGGGAACACATGTATACCTGTGGTGGATTCATTTTGATATATGGCAAAACCAATACAATATTGTAAAGTTAAAAAAAAATTCTTATGAGAAATTTATCATAAAATTTGCTTATGAGAAGTTTCCAAGGTGCAGGAATGGAGGAGCCTTGTGAAGTGAGTGGGAGCCTAAGACTCAGGTGACAAAACAGAGTCACTGCCTTTTTCCCCTCTTCTTTGTGTCTTCATTGTGTGCGTCCTCAATACTTGGAGTAAGACTGTGTTGCAAGTCTCCAGAAGTGACACCTAGGGCTTCCACAAACACCAGGGACTATAAATCTGAGTTGGAATTTTAAGGCAGATACAGTAGATTGGTTCACCATACACCAGAGTTTCTCAACCGTGGTACCATTGATATATTGAGCTGGATAATTCTTTTTTTGTTTATTTTTGGCTGCGCTGGGTCTTTGCTGTTGTTCAGGCTTTTCTCTAGTTGTGGTGAGCCGAGGCTATTCCAGTCAAGGTGTACAGTGGCTTCTCTTGTTGCAGAGCACAGGTTCTAGGCATGCGGGCTCAGTAGTTGTGGCACAAAGGCTTTGTCACCTTATGGTACATGAAATCTTCTGGGACCAGGGATCAAACCCATGTCCCCTCCACTGGCAGGTAGATTCTTAACCCCTGGACCACCAGAGGAGTCCCTGGGTAATTCTTTATTTGCAGTCCATCTTGTGCATTGTAGGATATTGAGCAGCATCCTTGGCCTTCACCCTCTAAAAGTTATTTTCACTCCTACCTCAGTTGTGACAAACAAAAGTATCTCCAGACATTATCCACTATCCTGAAGGGATGAAATCACCCTGCAGTGAAAACCATTCCTCATGGAACTCCAACTCCTTTTCCTCCTGCCTTCTGGGACCCCGGAGGCAGAAAATGATGATCACATTCCCCGGACTCTCTTTAGATAGGATTCTGTGTGAGACTCAGAATATGGCTGTGAACATACATCAAAAAGCCCCAGACAAGTGACTTTTCTGACAAGCACAGTCATTGAGGTATTTGTTTTGTTTTGTTTCTAGAACAGTAGTGATGATGGCCTAGTCTCAGGCCTCACGTGTGTTGAGTGCAGTGGCAGCAGTGTGATTTTGTTATAACAATCCACACTTCGACCTCCTGATGCGAAGAGATGACTCATTGGAAAGACCCTGATGCTGATAAAGATTGAAGGCAAAAGAAGAAAGGGGGCAACGGAGAATGAGATGGTTGACGACATCACTATCTCAATGGACATGAGTCTGAGCAAACTCCAGGAGATAGTGAAGGACAGGTAAGCCTGGTGTGCTGCAGTTCATGGGGTCACAAAGAGTCAGACACTACTTAGTGACTGAACAACAACTGGATAACTGGATATTTCTCTTCACTCTATTTCTCCTCATTATGTAACATCTACGTTGGTTTCTTGGCACTTCAAGAAATTTGAAATGAATTCTTTTCTGGTTAAACTAGCTACAGATGATTCTGTTATCTGAAATTCAGTCATTTTTACCAGGACTGTGTGCAGAAAGCATCACAGCGTAAACTGGCTTTGGTTTCATGAGAAAGCTGGGGAAACAATACTAAGAATTTAGACTTTGAAGACTGGGAAGTTTGTGAACCTAGTTATATGACGTTCAACAATCCTTAGATGGCAGAACTCATGCTGACCAAGCTTGTTACATTAACCAATATGTTAGGGAAAATGCAAAATGTTAATGTGTATGTGCTGGTTATTACTGCTTTCATCAAAGTCTGGCAAGATACAGATCAACTCAAACTATAGGCGAAATTAAATAGAACTTGGCTAAAAGAGGTCAAAGACTTGTTGACTGCAATCTAAGTATCTTGAGTCTTCAGTAATTTGTAATCTTGCAGAGTTAACAAAATTCAACTCTGGTGTTTAACCAAATGAGTTGAAAACTTATGTCCACACAAAAACCTCCACATAGATGTTTATAGCAGCTTTATTCATAATTGCCAAAACTTGAAAGTAGCCAAGATATCCTTCAATTGAATGGATAAATAAAATGGGGTATATCCAGACAATGGAATATTATTCAACATTAAATAGAAAGGAGCTATCAAGGCATGAAAAAACCATAAAGGAAACTTAAAAGTATTTTATACTGAGTGAAAGAAGCCAACTTGAAAGGGTGGCATACTGTATGATTCCAATTCTATAATATTCTGGAAACAGTAAAACTGTAGCCACAGTGTTTGCCAGGGGTTAGATGGGAGGAAGAGAGAGACGAATAAGCAGACCACAGTGAGTTTAGGAGAGTGAAGCTACTCTGTACGATACTATGCTGCTGCTGCTGCTAAGTCGCTTCAGTCGTGTCCGACTCTGTGCGACCCGATAGACGACAGCCCACCAGGCTCCCCCGTCCCTGGGATTCTCCAGGCAAGAACAATGGAGTGCATTGCAATTTCCTTCTCCAATGCATGAAAGTGAAAAGTGAAAGTGAAGTCGCTCAGTCGTGTCCGACTCTTAGGGACCCCACGGACTGCAGCCTACCAGGCTCCTCCGTCCATGGGATTTTCCAGGCAAGAGTACTGGAGTGGGTTGCCATTGCCTTCTCTGTATGATACTATAATGGTGGTTAAATGTCATTACACATTTGTCAAAACCCATAGAAGGTACAACACCAAGATTGAACCATAATATAAACTATGGACTTTGTGTGGTAATTATCTGTTGATTTTTGTTCATCTGTTGTAACAAACCTTCTACTCTGGGGCAGGATATTGATGGTGGGAGACGTTGTGCTTGTGTAGGGGAAGTGAGTATATAGGAATTCTTTTTTCTTCCCAATTTTGCTGTGAACCCTAAAACTGCTCTAAAAAAACAAAGTCTATTAAAAAAAAAATCAACTGTTTTATTACTCCAACAGTAAAGACTAATGTTTAGCCTTAGAATGAAATAAGTTTCAGATCTCAAGTTTTTTCAAGCAAGTCCCTTAAGAGTTGTTTGTCTGATACCGGGAGCTAGCTTATTAATAAAGATCAAACTAAGCATTATCTTCCCATTTAATCCTTTTTAAAACAGGTGCAAGATAGCTCTCATTAACAGAGCTGGAGGGTGGACAAAGGATAGTGGCCAGTAAGTCTTCTGGCTTAAAAATTCACAACACACGCTCAACTGTGGTCATAAAGGAAAAAGGACAGATGTGTTAGAAGATATGATGCACAATCCAGACCCCCTTTAGGACTGAAGGACAACTCTTCAGCTGCTGGGAGTGTTCTCAGCTGTCAGTCTTATCTGGGAAATTACTGAAGAGAAGTATCAATACTTCACTAAAGGACACACCACCCTTCCTGAAGACAGCCTGCATCCAATGACTTGTTAACACAAGTACCTAAAGTCCCAGTCCTCTCAGCCAAACTTGAAACTTCTCTAAGGGACTAGTCCAGTTCCAGATGTTCCTCTTGTTGGCTGAAGCCTTTCCTGAGACTGTATCATAGCCTCATTATCCCTCTGCTTAATACTCCTGTCTTCTCTGTCCTTCCATTCAGTGATCCCTAGAGCACTCTTTACTAAATTTCCTGCATGCTCATCTCAGCCTCAGAGACTGCTGTCCAAGAAACTTAATCTTCAAAAACTAGGAAGAGACTTCAGAGCCCAAAGGTTAGGGCAATTGGAAGCACAAATGTAGGAACTTGTCCACTGTTGCAGCAGGACATCATTGCTCTTATCAGTAGCTACCTGCATTTCCTTTATACCCTTTTCTATATAGAAATGTGTGTTATCTTTTTCCTACAAGCTGAAAAGAAATCATATCAACATTTTTGCTTTGGGTTTGAAGTACCTTTCTCTATAATATGGAACACTGAGGCTCCATAGTCTAGAAAAGATATGGAGAAATATGTTATTTATATCACAATGGACAAAATATTAACTGACTAGAATTTATTATTGTCATATAATAATTTAAACTATGGGTACTATGTTCATTCTTCACTTGGACTCCAGTTGTTCTAAAAGCAGGCCTCCTTTATGTTGTTGCTGCTGCTGCTAAGTTGCTTCAGTTGTGTCCGACTCTGTGCGACTTCATAGACAGCAGCCCACCAGGATCCCCCATCCCTGGGATTCTCCAGGCAAGAACACTGAAGTGTGTTATATCACTGCAAATAACACTTTACTCAATAATCAAAAATACTTATGAATTAAAAAAACACTATCATAGAAATGTAGGGAGCATAAACCTTAACTTTTAGTTCATAAGTCATAGAACCATGAGAAGCCACATGCAAATCTGATGCAGAGAATATGTGTCCTTCAAATATCTCAACTTTGGACAAACTAGCAAGGTAAGATGTTGATATTTTCTCTTTTGAAGAGGGATGTGTGTTCATGGATGTGTAAGTGCTTAAAGCCTTGGCCTTCTTAGTAATGGAATCTAGAAATTTAGTTGTGTATATTTTTCTTGCCTAAAATGAAAGATTTTATTTCCAAGTCTTCCTTGCAGGAAAATATGGTTATATGATTAAGTCATGTTCAGAGTGTTGTTAAGTGAAAGTTTGGTTATTGGATTTCCAGAAAATCTCCCTAAAGCATCTCAGTCACCCCCAAGGTCTGCTCCCTTTGTCCTCTACCTCCTTCTTTGAACCTATAACTTAGACATGATGCCTGGAGCTGAGACTGCTCATCTGAGATCTTGGCCCCAGAAGATGGATGTTACAGTTAAGATAGTGAAGCAGGAAAAACCAGGATTCAGGGGTGCTGATTAATGAGGAGCCACAATATCAGCCCTGTCCCACCTACCTCTATACTTCTTTTGCATGTAAAAGAAACAATGTTCTATTTTATTAAAACCATTACTACTTTGGACTTTTCCACTATACATAGTGAAAGTCGCTCAGTCGTGTCTGACTCTTTGCAACCCTACAGTCCATGGGATTCTCCAGGCCAGAATACTGGAGTGAGTAGCCTCTCCCTTCTCCAGGGGATCTTCCCAACCCAGGAGTTGAACCCAGGTCTCCCACACTGCAGGCGGATTCTTTACCAGCTGAGCCACCAGGGAAGCACAAAACTGAACTCTATCTAAACTGATATGGAACTCAAGTGATTAATCCTAGAATAGCCCTTTGACCCATGCCATCACTTTTCCTAGGGAAGGTTAGGTAAGTGCTGCCTAGTCGTCTCCATAGTTACCAGATTCACAAAGCTTCACAGGAGATGAGCTAGGCTTGAAAATTTCTAGCTTCTTATGGTTCAGCCTCACCCACACTATTTCTAAAAGAAATTCCATGAAAGTTTTAGAATGTAGCAAGTTTCCTTTTGTATTAGCACAGAAGATTTACTGGACATTAACATTTTGACCTTTGCTGGGAATTTGCATGATGGAGAACAAAACATTATTCTTTACTTTTCTACTGCCACTGTAATAGCACAAACTGGCTTAAAACAGCACAAATGTATTCTTTTACAGTTCTAGAGAATCAGATATCTAAAGTGAGTCTTACAAGACTAAAATCAAGACGTCAACAGAGCTGGTTTCTTCTGGTGGCTCCAGAGAGAAGAATCCACTCCTGTCTCTTCCAGCTTCTAGAGGCTGCTGGCATTCCTAGGCTTGTGGCCATATCACTTCAATCTCTGCTTCTGTTGTCACATTTCCTTCTCTTCCAACCCTGACTCCTTCTGTTTCTCTCTTATAAGGATAATTGTGATCACATCAGACCTACCTGACTAATCCAGGATAATTTCTCTCAAGATCCTTAATTTAATCAAATCTGTGAATTAGCTTTTGGCATATAAGGTAGCAGGGGTTAAAGGGCTTAGGATGTGGACACATTTGGGAGGCTGACCCCATTTATCTGGACATCTTGATTAGAAATCATCCAGGAAAGATTTTTTTCCTAATTTAAAAGCAATACAAATTGTTACATGTGGTTACTGTTAGATAGGGTTGCCTTTAAAAAAAGGTGCCTTCGGTAAATTGAAAACTACTATTAAAATGATTAATGGCAAAAACAATTTGCTGAAAGTATAATAGGCAAGGTGATGAGAGTTTATATATTCAGCATATGCAATATAAAAATTTTGTTTAAATAGTAAGAAAACTGATTCCATTATTTTGATAAACAGTTAATTGTACAAGAATAACAATTCACAAATGATAAAAACATTAAGCATAAAAATCCAAAATAAATGGAAAGGTTTACTTTTAAAATTATGATGATAATAACAAGATATTACTAATGGTAAGGGTACAGTTAACCAAATCTGGACGCTTTCATATCTTGCTTCTAGAAATGTACATTGGTCTTTCTTTATGTAGCACAAGGTTTCAAGAATGCTAAAAATGCTCTACTCAGTAATACTACATTTGGGAAATCATCCAAAATGTAGCAGAGCAAAAATGTTTATCTTTATGTGAAAAATTAAGAAAATTTAAACATTCTGCAATACGAAAATGACTAAATAAATACTGCTATAAGATGAAATATTACTCAGCTACTTAAACGTATGCTACTGGGGAGTATTTTTTCCTAAATCACTTGGAGAAATGCCTAAGGTAAGGGCATGGAAAGCAGTCCTACAAGGCAACTGAGCAGCAGCTGAAAGTCAGCTCAGAAGTCGGGAGAACATGCTTTTCCTGGACCTGGTCTTTCTGAGTTTCCTTTCAAACCATCATGGGAGAAAATTTAAATATGTAATTATTTAAGTTTATTAGCACTGACTCCAATTAGCATGAAAAGGATAACCAGGCCCCAAATCTAGTCAGTTACCACTGATACCATTTATATGAGTCTATGAAATGCAGAATGAAATGCTATACTTCTGAACTGATTGGTGAATGGCAATTAGTTTCTGCCCTGACCTTGAGTCCTCCCTGCTTTTCTGGTCCCCTGGGAATCTTCCTTTAGACCTCTCATTTGGGGATCTCTTCATTACTAAGCAACTGAAATGTCTGGCACAGTTGGGCATCCAGGAAGCTGCTGGATATATAACTATATAATTTCAGATGTGCTGCAGTCCACAGGGTTGCAAAGACTCAGACACAACTTAGCAACTGCACAACATGTAACTTCAAGACAAATTTCTCCCAAATTCTTTTTGACTTATTCCAAAATAAAGCTAACTCCATTTTGCTTAGCTATGAAATACTATTTACTTCATTTGCATGTTCTTTTTCTCATAAAGCCATGTAAATAAGGAGCGGATTCTAGTGCTACAACAAATGCAAGTGAAACATGTGCTGCTGCTGCTGCTTCTAAGTCACTTCAGTCATGTCCGACTCTTGCGACCCCATAGACAGCAGCCCACCAAGCTCCCCCGTCCCTGGGATTCCCCAGGCAAGAACACTGGAGTGGGTTGCCATTTCCTTCTCCATGCATGAAAGTGAAAAGTGAAAGTGAAGTTGCTTAGTCATGTCTGACCCTTAGTGACCCCATGGACTGCAGCCTACCAGGCTCCTCCATCCATGGGAGTTTCCAGGCAAGAGTACTGAAGTGGGGTGCCTTCTCCTGAAGCATGTTTAGTACAGCTCTCAAAAAGACTTTCACTTTATTTGGTCTGATTCCTGCTGTGCTCTTAGCTACTTTCACTGTTATACTTAAAAGGATGTGAATTTTTCAAGTTTGTGCCTGCTTTATGTGCCTGTGTATTTTTTTTTTTTTTACTACTATTCCCATTGGTTGGCTGATCTTCACAATTTTTCCCAAATTGACTAACTTAATACTGTGATTTCTACTAACTAGCTTTCATGTCTTCCCACTTTCTACAAAATAGACTCCCCTTATTAAGAATATTACCCATTGAACAAGGCATGTAGAAAAGCAAAATAAAAAGTTGTATATTCAACATTGTCATAACTGTGCAAAATTGATGTGTTAGACTGGGTGATGCAAAAAGCAGGCTCCTTGAAATATGCAAGGATTAGATTAGGGGAAATTCCTATGAGGAAAAAAAAGCCAGGGAGAACTATTAGATTACAAAGTAAGTGTGATCCTGAGTGAAAGCAGGAAGCAGGGAACCATGCTTGAGTGCTGCCTACTGCAAGGGAGGTTTGGCGAGATTCTAGAGGAGTCTTTAAGTTAAAGTAAGTCATTAAAATGATGCTGGGAAAGATTGAAGGCAGGAGGAGAATGGGATGACAGAGGACGAGATGGTTGGATGGCACCACTGACTTAATGGACATGGATGAGTTTGAGCAAGCTCTGGGAGATGGTAAAGGACAGGGAAGCCTGGTGTGCTGCATTCCATGGGGGTCATAAAGAGATAGACATGACTAAGCAACTGAACAGCAAAATGGTACAGATGAACCCAGTTCCAGAGCAGGAAGAGAGACACAGATGTAGAGAAAGGACATGTGGAAACAGGCGGAAGGGAATGTTGGATGAATTGGGAGATTAGATTTGACATAAATATACTACCATGTGTAAAATAGATAGCTAGTGGGGACCTACCTAGATAGCATAGGGAACTCAGCTCAGTGCTCTGTGATGACCTAGAAGGGTAGGATGGAGGCATGGTGGGAGGGAGGTCCAAGAAGGAGTGGATATATGTATCAGTTCAGTTCAGTCGCTCAGTAGTGTCTGACTCTTTGCGACCCCATGAATTGCAGCACGCCAGGCCTCTCTGTCCATCACCAACTCCCGGAGTTCACTCAGACTCACATCCATCGAGTCGGTGATGCCATCCAGACATCTCATCCTCTGTCATCCCCTTCTCCTCCTGCCCCCAATCCCTCCCAGCATCAGAGTCTTTTCCAATGAGTCAACTCTTCACATGAGGTGGCCAAAGTATTGGAGTTTCAGCTTTAGGATCATTCCTTCCAAAGAAATCCCAGGGCTGATCTCCTTCAGAATGGACTGGTTGGATCTCCTTGAAGTCCAAGGGACTCTCAAGGGTCTTCTCCAACACCACAGTTCAAAAGCATCAATTCTTCGGCTCTCAGCCTTCTTCACAGTCCAACTCTCACATCCATACATGACCGCAGGAAAAACCATAGCCTTGACTAGACGGACCTTTGTTGCCAAAGTAATGTCTCTGCTTTTGAATATGCTATCTAGGTTGGTCATAACGGTCCTTCCAAGGAGTAAGCGTCTTTTAATTTCATGGCTGCAGTCACCATCTACAGTGATTTTGGATACACATATAGCTGATTGACTTTATTGTACAGCAGAAACTAATACAATATTGTAAAGCAATAATACCCCAATGATAATAATAAAGAACAGTCCTGTGTCTTTCAGAAATGGACCTGCCTTGGTGTTTCTGTTGTACTCAGTCACTGGCTAGGAAGCAGAACCTCATGGCACAAATAGGGTGATCAATCTCAGTGTGCAGAACCTGGGGCTTTTAGTCAATTACAACCCTTATATTTGTAAATCTACAAGGTATGCCACCTGTCTTTTCCATGTAAACCCCCTAGTCCCTCCTGGAAGAACAAGTTCATGGCTTCAGACCCTAACATTTTGCTGAGATCTGAAGCTGCAGGCACATCAAAGCATGTGCACGCCCACAAAAGCAGAAGATGAAACAATTTTGCAGAGCAATGATGCATGCATAAACTGGTTTCCTGACAAAAACAATGAAATAAACATACAAAATGGCATAAAAATAGAAGCATATACAAATATAGCACACACAGGTGCCTAAGGAGAAGTCTTCTCTCTCCCTGCCCATGTTTCAAGGATACAAGTAAACAAGACCTAAGCAATCTATACAATTCATCTGAGTGGGAGGAAAGAAAAGAAAACACAATTATCAAGATCCTAGTTTTGTGCTCCTGTGGCTATGGTAAGTGGTTTCATGTTTGTTAAAATATGTTACTATTTTTGTCTCTTATTGAATACTTCATGACAAGGTTCCAGGTAAGTCTAATGATTCCTGCTTTACAGAGGAAATAATGGGACTCAAAGAGATAATAGATTCAGAATTAAGTAACTTGTCAAAGGACACACATCTAGTAAATAACAGAATCAGAATACATTTTAAGTCTACCAATACAGAAGTAAGGGGAGCAGGGTGTTTGGGTGTATTGCATGTGTATATACTTTTTGATTGCAAGGAATTTTTTTTCCCCAAAGCATCTTCAATCTTTTGCAGCCAAAGGTATTTTATACCATCCACCTCATAGTATGAGACTGGTTCTCTCATCAAATGGACACTTTAAAGAGCCAAGGGGAGGAGCTCGATATCAAGTCAGCATCCTTGCCCATCTCAGGAGTGGTGGCAATAACTGTGATCCTTTTCTGTATTCCACCGTCAGTAAGTGACCCCTGCCTTGTTTACCCATCCAGCCCTCCAGTCATGCTGTGAATACACAACTACTATACTTTGACCTCTTCCAGGCTTTTGGAGGATTACAGCTCTTTCCCTGAGGGACAGGCCCAGTAGAGAGACCCTTTTTACATCTCCTGTTCTCAAGCCTCTAGTTCTTTTTGCCTTTCATTTCTGTGGCCTCTTTATAAAGCTGATCCATCCTTGTAAAATTTCTGGAATTCATACCTTCTTTAAGCTGTTACATTTCTTCTCCTCTAATCAAAGCTTTTCAGTCCCATTCTCTGTGCAACGATGACTGCTATTAGCAAATAAGCATTTTCAACTTGTTCCACCATTTTATTAATACAGGGCTTACTGGTATTCATCTTGTCCAAAGGAACACCTATCTTTGGTTCAGAAATAATTATTGATACAAGTTACTGATCACTTTGCATACATTACCTCAGTTAGCCAACATAACAGATATTACCATCTGTGTTCTAAGAACAGAAAATGGAGATGTAGAACAGATTTAGTTCTCTGGAAGCAGACATCGAAATAGACTACAGATCAACATCTGTGAAAGAAAGGTGGTGGAAGGGAGATCGGGCAGAGAAAGACGTCAAACTGTAAGCCTGACGTAATCTTAGCTGTGTCAGCTGGGAGCTCTCAGTCAAGTATTGGCCATCAGCATCCCATGTGGAGTCAATATGGCTGGCCATTTATACACTTTCCTTGTTCCATCACTGGATGCAGGCTGTTATGGGAAAGCATGAGCTTGTACAAGGGGAATCTCAGCTGAGCAGATCCTGGAGGAGTATACACCTGGATGCTCTCTCTTAAGAGCAAATCTGTCCTTGAAAAGAAATCTGAGTGGTGTGTCTGTGTCTACCGCAGGCTCTCAGAATCTGGGAAATGTATTAGAGAATCTGCAGCTAGTAAGTGGCAAAGATTTGACAGCAAGTCTTTTGTGACTCAAAAGTCCATGCTCCCTGATAACTTATAATTTGTTTACAAATATTTATCCAAACTGGTTATATCAGAATCACCTTTAAAATAGAGATTTCTTTAAAACATGAATATTTGGCTCTAAAGACTCCAGCTCTGGAGGTACAAAGAGCCAGTCATTCTGATAAAAGTCACAAATAGATATCTTTTTAAAAATACATTAGGTGTTACATAATTTTTTTCCAAATTTTATCTAATTAGCATAGACATTTTTATATGAAAAAATCTTTAGGGAATCATGAAGGTTTTAGCTGAGATAAACAACATTTTTAGAAATTCTTTCTGATTTGGGATAATATTCTGAGATCCTTGGCCTTGTGGCTTATGTCTTTTAACTTCTGGGACAATTTTAAAGGCACAATGAGCTTCCCTCAGCTGTTATAGGTCATTTGTATTCCACCTTAAGCATGGGGAAGAAAGCTGTGTAAACATTACATAAATATTTTGCAGGATGTTTACTCCAGTAATGGAAGTACTAAGAAGCTACATGTAGTTTCTCTGGGTTACAGTGTGATGGTTGAAATGCCTGAATATTTAAGTCTCAACCATAAAGGCTGATATGAGGAAAGTGCAGTGCTGGTTGACTGAGCTCTTTAAAATCAGGAAAAGTGATTTTTCATCTTTGGGCCTCCAGCCATTCACAGTGTCTATCTGAATCAGTGAATACATGATAACTGTCTTTTAACCTCAGTATTGGTGATTTAGCCACTAAGTCATGTCAGACTCTTTGCAACCCCTGTTGTCCAAGGTTCCTCTGTCCATGGGATTTCCCAGGACAGAATCCTGGAATGGGTTGCCATTTCCTTCTCCAGGGGATCTTCCCAACCCAGGAACTGAACCTGCATCTATTGCATGGCAGGCAGATTCTTTACTGTCTGAGCCACCAGGGAAGCTCTTAAGTTAACCTTTAACCTTAAGTACTTAAAGTCATGAAATTTGGCCTTGGAAGAAAATCACCAGCCTCTCAGACAAAGACTTACAACATCAACTTTTGTCAATGACCACATATGTCACAAATCTAGATTTTTAACTTGGAATCTCAAATGAGTGAATTTAACTATCTTCTATTATTAGAAGTGGAGTTGACAAAAATGGTTCCACATTGATCCTGAGCTATCTGATCTTGAACTTTTCCATTTCTTCCTTTATTGTTTCTATTCTATTTAATTCAGATAGTAGCCATATGAAGAATGTTGAAATTGGAAGTTTCCTTTAGTTGATATTCAAGATGTTATTTAGCTCAAAACTTGAATATTTAGAGAAAACATGTAGCCAGTACTAATGATGATCTCATCCCATTGATATTTATCTACAGACTGAAGACAGTTGCCTTTCCTTCCTTTGTTGAGGCAGGGTTTCTTATCACTCATTTTTCTGCATAACCTCAGATGAATCTCCACTGGCCTAATGACAAGAAGCATTCTCATCTTTTTATGACATGATGTTTGGGAAGATAAATCTAAAATTTCTAACATAAAAGAAGTTTCAAAATCACAAACTGTCAAAAGGGGAGAAATATATACTTATCATAGGTAGTTTTTACCATGAATTTTCTGACCTTGGTTTGATTAAAATCTCAACCTAAATATTTCACCAATATAAATTTCTTTAGAATTTAATTGTTCATTTCACTGAACTTTGAATGAGAAAAACCCCAATGTGGGGCAAAAAGGCTGACACAAAAGGTGTATTTAAGGACTGAGCTGCTTTACGGATCGAAGCATTTGAAACTGAACAGTCAATTTGACAAGAAGCAAAAACCACAGAACAGAGTACCACCTAGTCTTTGTTTTGTTTCACAAAATATTTGGGCTCTTCTTACTGTCCTCTCCCACCTCCTCTCTCTTTATTTATTTTATAGATGTCATTGAAGCAGATAACCTGATCCAACTCTGAAAGATTCAGGGGAGAAAGGGAAGCTTTCTACCTGAACATCCCTGATATAAACAGGAAATGAAGGCATCACTCACCGTGCTTGGAACTGGGAAATTGTTCTGGGGCTTCTTCCTAATTCCTCATGTAGGCATTTGGAGTATCAATGGTAAGACACCGACTTCTTATATATTTCTCAGGGGATGTTGGAAGCAATGTTCTCCCTTGCTGATCTTAGTAGGATATAGTGTTTATGCTTAGTGGATAATGGTAGATGAAATCAAGGAGTTGGATTTGCTCACTGAAGACATGGTAGAAAGAACATAGACCAAATTAGAAAATAGTATTTAAGTCAGAGTTTGGCTGGTTTTCTTAAAAACATATATAGACCAAATTAGAAAACAGTATTTAAGTCAGAGTTTGGCTGGTTTTCTTAAAAACATATTCTGATCGTAAGAACAGAGAACTGGGCAAATGCTATAAATAGTTCAGTACAAATTTATCACTATACTAGTAAAAGTGTTCTGGATGCTATGCTGTTGGTGAATAAATAGCTTCTTCTTTTCAAACTGAGACTAGAGGAGTGTTCGTTAGGTGTTGGATAACTGGGATTATACATGACTCCATGGTTACTCTGGAATGGTGGTTTAGTCGCTAAGTCATGTCTGACTCTTGCAACCTCATGTACAGTAGCTTGCCAGGCTCCTCTGCCCATGGGGTTCTCTGGGCAAGAATACTGGAGTGGTTGCCGTTTCCTTTTCTAGAGGATCTTCCAGACCCAGGAATTGAACCTGGGTTTCCTTTGTTGCAGGCATATGGCTAAATAAAATCTCCTTAATTGCTTCATGGGGCATGTGTCTTGAGAATACTGAATGAGACAATGCTGAGAAATATGGGATCAGTGCATTCTGTCGCTGCTTTTATTATATTGAAGGTAAAAGGTGTCATGTGATATAGAAAACAGCTTAAAATCTGCATTGATGTTTGGCCAGTTTTGCAAAAATTTTATACAAGTGAAAAAGTGATGAGTTCATTTGCTCCTTTACTTTGTCAGAGATGCGCATATATTATAAAGAGGGAGGGGCTATGAAAGACAACAGACGTTCTTAATTTCCTGGTTTCGAATAGCCTGCCTTATCCCCACAAGCACATACTCTTATAAGTTTCAAATCAGAAAATATGGTCACTGAAATCCTTTAGCATGTCATCTTCAGTTCTGAAACTGTGTTTTGGAATTTGTCTTCACGATACCAGGATGGCACACAAACAGCTGCAAAATTTAAAAATCCCCTTCTCTTAAGCGTTTTTATGTGTGTAAGTATTTGGTATTAAGGGGCTTCCCAAGTGTGCAGTGGTAAAGAATCCACCTGCAATGCAGGAGACTCAGATTCAATCCCTGGGTCAAGAAGATTCCCTAGAGGAAGAAATGGCAACCCACTCCAGTATTCTTGTCTGGAGAATGCCATGGATGGAGGAGCCTGGTGGGCTACAGTCCACGGAGTCGCAAAAGAGTCGGACACAACTGAGCACAACAACAACAAAGCTGGTGGTGTGCTGATGAAAAGTTTAGATGGCCGGCTGTATTTTTCACTTTAGTTACAACTGAGGTTTAAATATTATTAAAGAGAAGTTTGAAGGATGTGCAGTGCTGTATCACACAGGGAGTTCAACTCTGCTCCTCCTTTCAATATGTGTCAGCACTGGGTTCATTGACTGGCTCTGCCATTTTCTGCATGACCTTGATTTAGTTTCTTATCCTCTCTTATCCTTAGTTTCCTCACTTGTAAAATAGAGATAATAATAATTTACCTACATTATGGGGCTATTGTGAAGACTACAGATACAAAAGGTAAAGTGCATAGCATAGTAAACTCACACAATAAAAGTTTGATAAGAGTTGGACACAACTTAGTGACTAAACCACAAACATTAACGCTATTTTTGCTAATATTCTTTATACCAAACAACCCACAGAATATTCAAATAAATGGGAAACAAGTTTTAACATTATCATTTAAAATAGTTGAGGTTTTGAAGCTAAAAATAGAATGAATAAATGAAGTATATTGTACAAAATATTTAGCCCAAAGTATAGTGACTTGAATTATTTGAACAATAAAACAGAGAGCCTTGGACAAAGGATTAGCCAGATAGCTTATATATGTTTTTGGATTGCAGCATTACTTGAATTAAATTAGGGATATAGGTTGTTGAGGGGTTTCCCAGGTGGCACTAGACTCAGTGGATATGAGTTTGAGCAAACTCAGGGAGATAGTGAAGGATAGGGAAGCCTGGCGTGCTGCCGTCCATGGGGTCACAAAGAGTAGGACACTACTCAGTGACTGAACAACAACGATATAGGCTGGTGAGATTTGTACTCCTGACAGCTGATGACTCTATTCCTTTAAACCTCATTTAGTTTAACCTTTATATCTTAGGGATTTCCTGTGATGCAGTTACTGAATTCTTTACACAGGCACAAAGTTTCAAAGTCTTTAAGAATAGTTTTAAAATAATGTTTCCTTTCCACTTCAAAGCAATGTGAGGTATGTGTATATCTTCTTAGGAATGTGGCTGCATCAATAATAAGGTTGTGAAAAAGGTAATGTTCTCTACAAACTTCCTGTTGAAGGTCCTCCTTCATAGTGAAAGAATTCTTGCTTGCATTTTGTGTTTCTCAAAAAAAGTTAGGGGGAGCTTTGTCCCTTTGTATCTGGCATATGATTTCTGTCTGAATGAAAGTAATAGAAGTGTTAGCACATATACATGGACAGATGGGCTGATTATGCTGGCAAGAACAAGGCTCCAAGTGGAGATGCTCTTGTCAGTAGCCTGCCCCATCCTCAGTGAGTGACTCCAGCTGAGAGGCCCTGGACCACTTGATGCTCAACTTATTCAATTTGAGCATCAACCAAGGATTCCAGCATCAAGCAGCCAGCAGCACTGCAGTTAATGTCTGGCTACTGTGTAGACTATACACGTTCTGAATAAAGGCAGGAGGAAATCTTGAATCTGTACTCCACCTCCCTCCCAGATTGTGTTTCTCTAGTATGAGCAAACCATATCCTTGGGTCAGAGCAGAAACGCTGGGGCAAAAAGTGCTTGGAATCTCTCATTCCTTCATATGCTGGTTTTGTAACACAGTGTCTTTATCAGACTTATTTATCTGGATATGCTTATTTGTTCCTCTTGAAATACACACGTTTTATGCCAGAAATAGAGCTTAACCTTCTGCCAAATGCCTGTATATTGTTATCACTAAAGTGCCTGCTATAAGATATGACTGACTTATATGTAAATGTCTAGGAATACATTCTGCAGCTACAGGATTTCCTGGATTAAGGTTTGAAAAGACTAATTCCTGTGTTAATCACAGCCTTGAATAGACTTTTCTAACACTGAACTCTTTAATTAATTATTACTTCCTCTGTCCCACTATCAAAATTTCCTCTATTGTAATATTGAAGTCAGTTTATCTTACTTCTCTGAGACTTTCCAACTTAATTTCCATCATTTGTGAGTTTCACCTTTACTTACATTTTAGAGTTGTTGAAAGAAAAATATTCACAGGCATTTGTAACCAGGTTCAAAAATGAAACCAATCTTGCTTTTTTTCTTGGAAAGGCAATGATAGAGCAGGTAGGATCATTCCAGATTACTAGATTACTCTCCCATCTCTGCCATTTACTGCCTCTCTGATTATAACCTCTCTGGTTCTCTTTCCTCATCTAAATGATGGGGACAACAATGATATTGAACTTATAGGGATGTTGTTAGTAGTAAGTGAATTAATTCTGTGAAACTGTTAAAATAGCACTTGAAGTTTATTCGCTAAAATTACACAGTAAGTGCTGTGTACGTTTACTGATAATGGTTTAGTTTTCTTTTTTCCCCCATTTAGTACAAAACTTTATTAGCCTGATAGTCTCCTTAAAGCAGTATTGGGAGATCATCTCTCATTTGAGGTTTACAAAAACTTGTCTATATACAACTCTTTTTACCAAAAAATATTATTTATGTATTTGGCTGAGCTGGCTTTAGTTGCAGCTTGTGGGGTCTTTTTCTTTTTAGTTGTGGCTTGTGTGATCTGGAGCTCCCCAGGTGGTGCAGTGGTAAATAATCTGCCTGCCAATGCAGGGATGCAGGTTTGATCCCTGGGTCAGGAAGATCCCCTGGAGAAGGGAAATCCCATGGACAGGAGAGAGGAGCCGGTGGGCTACAGTCCATGGGGGTCTCAAAGAGTCAGATACCACTGAGCAACTGAGCACACACATGTGAGATCTATTCCATGACTAGGGGTGGAACTCGGGCCCCCTGCTTTGGGAGGATGGAGTCTTAGCTTCTGGACCATCAGAGAAGTCACTATAAACAACTCTTGATATCATTATCTCCTTGGTTATGGACTCTGATTTCCATGCTTCTCAATGGAAGAAATTATTTGTTTGCCTGTGTACACGTGCAGGGGAATCGTGTTAGTATGCACAGAATCTAAACATGTACCATATGAGGTTCACATTAAACACAGACAAGGAGAGTGATAGAGGGGCCATCTAGACAGTCATGGGGAAACATTAGGTTTGTCTGGTAGAGCTCTCTAACTTCTTTTCTCATTCCTGATAACCACATTTATAAGCATAACATGGAACTTGAATATATCACAAACAACCCATTGTCCAGAAGTGGCTATGAGGAGGGCTGGGACATTTAGATTCTAGCTGGGTGGTGATTATCCTATTTCTTTTTGTTCTGTGATATTAGGAGAATTAATATTGGAGGACCATTGGCAGTTTCTGCCCACACTGATAATGCTAAGTATCTTCTAGGGCTTTGAGAATACCAATGAATCTCAGTAGTAGAATATCTTAGGAAGGTGAGGAAGTATCTACAAAAGAAGTAGAGACGGACTTGCCTTGTGTCCTTCCAATAGCACAAAATGGAAGGATGGTTACTCTGAACATCATACATAGCCACTCAAACACTGAAGGCAATATTTAGAAATACTCAGGTTGGTTTCTTATAAAATGCCTAAGGTTCTCTTGAATGCTACTGTTCACAGCTTCTAAGGTATGCTCTAAGCTTTTCCTGTCCTGCTTTTTTTCCTAAGGTCACTGGGAGCAAGGTGGAAGGCCTAGCATCTCTGAAGGATTGGCCCAGCTATGCCAGAGTCTTCCTTGCCCAGAACTATCCTCTAAATTGTCAACAAGAATCATTTTTCTGTAGGGTCTATTGAACTGGCTAGACACTTTTGGTATTCCAGAGAGGTGATTACACACTGGCTAACACACTGTCCACCAGATACTCATCTTCATCATATAGGACAGGCAGAACTCTGCAAGACTGGAGTGAATCCTCTGGCCTGGGGAGACAAAGACATGACCAGTAGGGCGGAGTCACAGGGAGGTCATTTGTTACTTGGTGGAAATGTAATGAAGAAATACTCAGAGAAAGCATGAGAAAGCACCCAGAACAAAGTTTTTTTTTTTACTTCCTAGTTTTGACCAAGACTGGCCTTCTTCATTAGTATAATTCTGAAGAATTTCATGTCTCATATAGATGGTAAAGAATCTGCCTGCAATACAGGAGACCTTAGTTTGATCCCTGGCTTGGGAAGATCCCCTGAAGGAGGAAATGGCTACCCACTCCAGTATTCTTGCCTGGAGAATTCCATGGACAGGGGTAGCCTGGCAAGCTATAGTCCATGGGGTCACAAGGAGTCGGACATGACTGAGTGACTAACATACACATAAAAGGACATTTTTCTATGGAATAGAGCCCTTTTTCTATCTCTATAACGTTTATTTGGCTGGTGAATATACAGATCACTGCTGATCCCCAAAAGCAGTTGGAAGTGAATGTTCAGAGCAGAGGCACTTGGGGCAGGCACTGTGGGTTTCTACCTGGCCTCTGCTGCCCACAGGCCTTGTGCCCTTGGACAATTACTCGACTGCTGTGTCACTTCGCCAAATTCATCCTATCCAAAAAACAGTAATGCCTGGCACTTATTATTATGTGTTGTGAACCAGCCACAGTGCCAACGACCTTCCTGTGTGTTCCCATGTGCTTTCACAGCTACTCTTCTAGATAAGAGCTTGTGCCTTGGAGCTAGCCAGGCCTGGGTTCAAGTCTCAGTCCTGGCTCTGACTCCCGCCAGCTGGGGACCTTAAGTAAGTGGCTTCACTTCTCTATACTTGGTTTCTCCCACTTAAGATAAAGATAATAATATATACTATAACTACCTTATAAAATTGCTTTGAGGATCAAAAGAAACTATGTATAGTATGTAATAAGAACTCAAAAATATTAGTCATATCCCTGTTTTCCTTCTGTTGGGAGCACCTTGGATGGCTTCATAGTACTTTGATAATGTGAAATATGATGCAATTGTGGGCAAGTGGCAGTGAAGATGAGGCAGTGATTCTGAAGGCTGATTTTCCAAATGTGATAAACTATCTGACCTGATGATCACTGAAGTTCTCTGCTTGTCCTATTCTTTAATATCTCAGGAAAAGGAAATAGTGCAGGCACTTTGTATACTTTGCTGTTTGACAAAGCTGTGGCAGATACTAGAATGACTGTATCAAGTCAAAAAAATTTCAGAATTATGGCAAACTAGATAAAACCAAGAGCTATATGGCTTAAAATCTTAGATTGCTCAATACGACTGAATTAAAGAGATAGACTTCAAACTATTCTCCAAAGTAATCACACAACATTATGAGAAATTCTAGCCCTAGAAGAAATTGTTTCAAAATGTGGTCTATAAATACCACATGAAAGCAAACTTAAAGTTTTCACATACCATTTTAAGAAGATTTTAAGAAGAATATAGTAATAGAAAATGAGTGTGAAAATTCTCTCTATTCATTTCATGGTCTTTGGTTTTTAAGTAAAGGGAATAAATATGAATTCATACCGTACGTATTCTTGGGGTGAAGTTCATTCTTTCCAGTTCCATTTTTGCTAAAGGAATTTTACATCTTCTAAGTCTGTGTGTGACTATGTGTGGTGTATTTGTGTTTAGACAAGGACGGATTGCCTATCCCTAAGGCAACCAGTATCAGACAATATGCACAGAAAAGGGAAAAAATCTTGAACTATTTTTTCATACTACTTCTATGTCTGTGACCTCTATTATATTACATCTTGTTTGTCAGGTAAAAATGTGTGAATCTTTCATCTCACCATGGGAACTGAGATAAGCAAATCTTCATTGCGTCCCTGAAATCAAGCCGCAGGGTTTTCCATTAACAAAGATCATCCTTTAAAATAGAGTTTCTGATTTTAACAATGGATGTGTGCATCACCCTTACTCAAATTTCCCCAGATATTCCCAGCACTTCTAGAAATATCTGACTTGTGGTATGGGTCTGTTTACCACAGAGTTAAAATAATAAGTTTAATCAACACTACATAATACAACATTAAATTAGTGGTTTCTGCATGCAATGGAATTCCCCTCCCCTCATCGCAAGTCACCACATTTCTGGTTTTGTGAGCCAGCTTGTGATGGGAAGTAGGTCATGTGGGCTTCCTGATGCTGTGCATGAGATTCCTTAAGGCTGTCTGGGTGGATGTCTTTCCAGGATCTTTGATGTGTGATTACATGGCAGCTGTTGCTATGTGTGGATTGGCCTTGCTCTGCCCTAAGTCCTGGAGGAGGACATGGCAACCCACTCCAGTATTCTTGCCTGGGAAATCTCACAGACAGAGGAGCCTGGTGGGCTGCAGTCCATGAGGTTGCAAAAGAGTTGGACTTAACTGCTAAAAAACAACAACATGCTCAAGTCACTGTGTCATGGGACCCCCTAAACCACACCAGTTTGCAAGGGAGAGGCACCTGTTCCCCTTCCTTATTAGTACCCATCTCTCTGCTCCACCCCTCTGCACTCTAAAGCAAGAAAGATCATACTACCAGCATCCTCTGAAGGCCTGTTTCTTCCTGAGTCTGAAGACTAATCTTCTTCTGAGGCCTCCCCATCACATATCTGAAGTTTTTTTAGTTGTTTTTCTACCATAGTACCTTCTGATAGAAGCTAAAATCCTGGTTCATGTAAGGGAAAATTATTGGCATATTATAAGTGTCATGGGCTTCCCAGGTGATGTTAGTAGTAAAGAACCTGCTTGCGAATGAAGGAGACATAAGAGACTTGAGCTTGATCCCTGGGTTGAGAAGATCCCCTGGAGAAGGGCATGGGAACCCACTTCAGTATTCTTGGCTGGATAATCCCATGGACAGAGAAGCCTAGCCAGCTACAGTCCATAGAGTTGCAAAGAGTCGGACACGACTGAAGTGACTTAGCATGCACACATACTTGTCACAGTCATTTTAGCTTTTAAAAAAATTATTTATGTACATATTTATGGTCAACTCTAACACCACCTTAGGTCAAATTAAGGTACTCAGGCTTCATTACTGTCATTTTACTGTCATTCATTTATTTCAGTGAATGTAACTATTTTGAATTTTCCATAAATGTAAAAATTTTTCAATAGAGAGGTTAAAATCTGTCGGGGTTTTCCTCATGGGAATAGTTATAATCAAGGTATATAATCTTTAAAAATAAGAAATAACTGTATTTCATTTAAGATTCATAACCATAAACCTCTTTTTTTCTTAGTTGTTATTGAGTTTTACAGATTACTTACTCTCTTCCACCCCTTACGGTATTTACACATGTGGCTAGGCTTGCTTAGCTGGAAGATATTGGGCCATCCAGTTTTTTGTGGTTGGCATGCCTCTCTAATTGGTTGGTCTAGGTATCTGGATGACCACAGAGTGTCATTTCTTAAATATTTTGAGTTTCACCCCAAATGGACATAAATCAGGCCTTTCTACACTACATACTTATAAGATCTAGTTTTTCTTTCATGCTTAGGTTATAACCACTAAAGCATATGTTGAGATGCATATATCCTTCACCTTGACGTTTTGAGTCCACATACCAAAGGATTCAGGGCTTCCCTGGTAGCTCAGATGGTAAAGAATCTGTCTGCAATGCAGGAGACCTGGGTTTGATCCCTGGGTTGGGAAGATCGCCTGGAGAAGGGAATGGCAACCCACTCCAGTGTTCTTGCCTGAAGAATTCCATGGACAGAGGAGCCTGGTGGGCTACAGTCCATGAGGCTGCAGAGTTGGATAGGACTGAGGGACTAAGCACGCACACTCTGAGCACTCAGCTGTGTCTGTTCTGTGTCCTTAGTGCACAGACAGCATAGAGTTGTGAGCAGGGGATTTTTCTCTTCATGAAGCTCTCTCTGTTCAGTCTCAGGATACATCCTGCTTCTCACTTTCATACTTTTTCTAAGGCCATCTCCTTTTGCTATCCTTGGGAAGCAGAAGATCTCCTTTTGCCATCCCTGGGAAGATGGGAAGATCAGAAGATCGAAGCATAAACACTTATTTAACTATAATACAGTAAGGCATGTCACGCAAAATAGCATGGGGCATTTGGTGTGGCATCAAGTGGATGTGGGTTACTAGAGTGTGTTGTGTAAGGGAGGGGAATAAGTTCGCATAAAGAAGCAGGGGATAAATGCCATTTGATGAAGGCTGGACATTTTTAAGTAGGTACTGAAGACTCTCTATAGGGTTTCAGGCAAAAAAAAATCGTGCAATTGACTTTAAATTTTAAGAATATAAACTGTGGCAGTAATGTGGAGAATGAATTTGGTTGCAGAAGGGGAAAAAGGTCAAGTTTGGAATGCAGAAGGCTAGTTGTTAAGCTGTGACAATAATCCTCATGAAGTAGAATGAGACCCAAATTAAGGCAGTGGCATAAAAACAAATTCAAAAGATATTTTTTATGCTGAATTAACTTAACTTGGTGGCTGATAGAATGGGGCAGGAGACAAGGATGGCACCCAGGCTCCAGCCACGTGATTAGGTAGACAGTGATATTATACTGCAATAATGGAAAGGGCACCAGAACTGCCCTAGGGTAAGATTTGGAGGCAGAGAAGATTCAACCTCCTCCTTGAAGTTTTCCCTGATAGTCCAGACAGAAAGGCTTTCTCCCTCTAAGAGATCTGAAAATTCTGAGAGATTATATCTTGTCAAAATTTAAAGAAAAAAAATCATATTGGAAAACTGAAGAGCCAAGTGAAGCTCTTTCTGTATCCCCTTAGCACTAGAAACTGTTCCATTACTAAATAATCATGAACAATGTGATGTCCACACTCCTGGGACATGAGCAATAAGGGAGTACATTATCTGTACAGAGTTTTAAAACAAAGAACAAAAGTCAGTCTACTTTTAATGACCACATACCAGCAATTCTGAACAATATCAGTGATAAAATATTTCCTCCACACCCAAATATTTTGGTCTAAGTTCTAAATAATTACTATGGTTACTCCTGAGTTTTAGTAATATGTATGTAAGTTTCAAATGAGTACATTTTTCAGTACTTTCCCTTTGATAAATATTGCATCTACATGAAAGTTAACTTAGAAAACATCCCTGTTAGAGAGTTGGCCCTGCACACATACAAATTCAGCTATGTATGGGCTTCCCTGGTGGCTCAGTAGTAAAGACCCCATCTGCAATGCAGGAGGTGCAGGAGCTATGGGGTTCAATCTCTGGGTTGGAAAGATCCCCTAGAGTAGGGCATAGCAACCCTGTAAGAATCCCAGTATTCTTGCCTGGAGTAACCCATGAACAGAGGAGCCTGGTGGGCTACAGTCCATGGAGCCACAAAGAGTCGGACATAACTGAATCGACTTAGCATGCACACAGGCATGTTCACTTCAAGAGTAAATTCATAATGTTCAGAATTACTTGAGCTTGCTTTAGGCATGGTTTGTGTCTCAAATCCCTGTAGTACTACATATTTCTGCATTAAAACAGTAGATTTTAAATAAGCAATAATATCATAGTGATTAGAGAGACAAGGAAACACAATGTAAAGTTCCATTTCTTTTGTTCCATGTAAATATTTTGAATATTTGTTTAAAATTCAAAACAATGAAACAAAACACAGGCTGTGAGGTGCAATATTTTTTCATGCATGAACTAAAGTTTATATCTGAAATGTTTTAAATTGAAATGCTTTATTGACTAATAGCTATATAGTTATAGATTTAAATTTTATAATCTTTAAAGTGTTGTTTTAAAATTAAAGAATGAATCAAGAAAATAAAACTTTATGATAGTAGTAGTGGTACAGTATAGTAATTGTTTATATTATATTTTTTATAGAACTTTAGAAACTTTAAAAACTGGAAAATTACTTATATAAACCACAATATCAGGCTACAACTAAAGGATCCAAGTTTACACTGTTTCAGTTCAGTTCAGTTCAGTCGCTCAGTTGTGTCCGACTCTTTGCAACCTCATGAATTGCAGCACGCCAGGCCTCACACTGTTTAGATACATATAAAAGTATTAAATAAATACCTATGCACTTTTCCTTTTTTTGCATTCTCTTTTTCAGATATTTTAAAACTTTCTTTGTTTTTTTTTTAATAAATTTTTTAGCCATGTGGTATGTGGGATCTTAGTTCCCCCAGTGGGGATCAAACTTGTGCCCCCTGCATTGGAAATACAGAGTCTTAACTACTGGACTGCCAGGGAAGTCCCTGCATTGCTTTATATATGAAGTTTAATGACAAAAAAAGTCAGTTTCTTTTCCATTTTATTATATGTTTCATTTCATGATTATTTCTGAATATAGAAAAAAAAAGGTTGTTAAAAATGATGCACTCTGGGCATCAATTTTACTAGGTATACCCTAGCCATGGAATATATATTCTGTAATAATGCAGGAGCAGTTTTCATGAGAATTTTTAAAAGAAGAGGCGTCCTAAACCTATAGTGACTTAAAAAGGGATACTTCATCCTATGAGAGCCTGGAGATAGTAGAGGTTTCATCATTCACTGCATGCATTTATTTTAATTATTTTTAGCATTGAAAATGTCCCACCCATTAGATATAAATATTTGAGGAAACAGCAGAAACAATAACTAATATTGACTATAAATCCAGCCAAAAGCAACTGTGATCTTTATTCTTTTTCAGAAGATGTTTGACAAGACAAATCCCTTAGGAACAGCTTTGGATATCCTGAGCATCATAAAATGATTATGTGCTGTGTTGTGCTTAGTCGTTCAGTCGTATCTGACTCTTTGTGACCCTATGGACTGTAGCCCACCAGGCTTCTCTGTCCATGGTGAGTCTCCAGGCAAGAATCCTGGGGTGGGTTGCCATGCCCTTCTCCAGGAGATCTTCCCAACCCAGGGATAGAATCCAGGTGTCCCGCATTCCCGGCAGATTCTTTACCATCTGAGCCACCAGGGAAGCCCATAAAATGGTTATACATATTAAGAATTCAGGAAAAGCAGCAAAAAAGTGTCAACATGCTTGTCAGATGGAAAATTAGAATTGTATCATTTACTTCAGTGCATTATTCCTGACTGCAAACATCCATTTTAGTTTCAGGCAGGTAGACAGTGTTAACGTCTTTTTCTAGAGGGAATACCCTTGATGAATTTTAATGCCTGTTCACAAGTCTCCATCTGTTTTTTTACCCTCCACTCAAGAAAAATTCCTATGCTACTCAGTGTGACAGCCAATGATCTTCATCCTTCTGATAACATACAAGAACCACAGTGGTGTTTCTATTATTCCATTGCAGGTCATTGATTTGTCTGGGCTAACAGCTAGCTCATTTCCACTCCTAACCCACTTTATGCACTCCTCCCAAGCCCACAGTCATGGAATCCTGGAACTAGTCAGGATGCTCATCAGTGCTACTAGCATACAGTGTTGGGCCCATAGTAGAGTATTTCATGATTTATGTGCACTCATGAGGTAACTGACAAAAAGATTCAGCAGTTGTCATGAACTGGTGCAATTTCTCATGCTCCCTTTATGCATAAGTCTTAAAAAGCACAATGTTGTTGTTCAGTAGCTAAGTCGGGTTCAACTCTTTGCCACCCCATGGACTGCAGCATGCCAGGCTTCCCTGTCCTTCACTACCTCCCAGAGTTTGCTCAAATTCATGTCCACTGAGTCTGTGATGCTATCTAACCATCTCATCCTCTGCTGCCCTCTTTACTTTTTGCCTTCAATCTTTCCCAGCACCAGGATCTTTTTCAGTGAGTCAGCTCTTCAGATCAGGTGGCCAAAGTATTGGAGCTTGAGCTTCAGCATCAGTCCTTCCAATGAATATTCAGGGTTGATTTCCTTTAGGATTGATGGGTTTGATCTCCTTGCAGTCCAAGGCTCTTCTCCAGCACAAGTTGAAAGCATCAGTTCTTCAGTGCTCAGCCTTCTTTATGATCCAACTCTCACATCCATACATGACTACTGGAAAAATCAAAGCTTTGACTATATGAAATTTTGTTGGCAAACTGATGTCTCTACTTTTTAATATGCTGTCTAGGTTTATCATAGCTTTCCTTCCTAGGAGCAAGTGTCTTTTAATTTCATGGCTGAAGTCGCCATCTGCAGTGATTTTGGAGCCCAAGAAAATAAAATCTGTTACTACTTCCACTTTTTCCCTATCTACTTGCTACAATGTGATGGGACCAGATGCCATGATCTTAGTTTTTTTAATGTTGAGTTTTAAGCCAACTTTTCACTCTCCCTTTTAACCCTTATCAAGAGGCTTTTTAGTTCTTCTTCACTTTCTGCATTAGAGTAGTATCATCTGCATGTCTGAGACAGGAAAGGTAGTCCAGTATTCCCATCTCTTTGAGGATTTTCCAGTTTGTTGTGATCCACACAGTTAAAAAACACAATATTCTCCAGCAATTAATAGATGGATACTTCCACATAAATGTACATTCTAAACAATTGAATTTGACCCTTTGGAAGCCAAAACATTTTTTGAAGTAACCATTTCTGATGAAATTTTTGTAAAACAGACTGAACACTTATTTGTTTCTAAAATTGGATGGTATTAATATTAAACATAAAATTTTATCGTCGATTCAATGTTATCATTATAATAAGTTATTAATCTGTATTATATAACATAATTATGCTCTGGGTTAAATAGGAAATAATGGAATTGTAAGAACTGTGAATAAAAATGAGATAAATTTTGAATCTTGTAATATTTATTTTGTTTGCTTAGAGAGAATTTCTTTTTCATATATCTTGGCTATAAATTATATTTCAGATGCTGAGGTTACCTAGTATAACCTTTCCTGATAAGGGTAACAGAACTTATTCAATAATATAGAGAATTAAAACATTTTTTTCTTAGCTTCAGATTTTATGTGCAACTGACTATTACTAACAGAAGGCTCAGAGAAGATAATAGAAAAACCTGTTTCCAGGAAAATTTGCTCTTCCCACCAAAACAAAGGAAAATATATTTCCTGTATGTCAGGTCAGTAGGCAGAAATTCCAGAAGAGGTGGATAACTGCTCTTCCTCCCACTTAGGAAAACATAAAAAATTCAATTATTTCAAAACATCCTCTCTTCGGAAATTTATCTTGTATTGCATGTCTCCTACATAGAAAAAGGAATGGAAAATTTTCAAGGTAGGTGTCATTAAAGCCATTGAAACACAAGTTTAAAAAAATGTAATGCCAACTATCATAGTGAAATATTTGTCTACAAAAATTTCTTGTCTCCCAGTTATTGAACTATACCTGAGCTAGTAATAGAAAATGTAATTACTACTCAAGAAACAACAGCAGAGTAGTGATAATGAATTATAGAGTAATGGACTCTAGTATGAGTTTAAATCTTGATTATTTTAATTATTAGAATATAACTTTAGGTAAGGTCTTTATTACCTCAGTTTCCTTATGCAGAAAACAAGATTCATAATAATATATTGTTTTATTGTGAGGATTAAGTGACTAAAATATGTAGTATGTTTTGAACAGTCTCTGGAATGTAAGTAGCAAGAAGTTATTATTATTTGCTGCTATTGGAGTAGCTTCCCTTGTGGCTCAGCTGGTAAAGAATCTGCCTGCAATACAGGAGACCTGGGTTCAATCCCTGGGTTGGGAAGATTCCCTGGAGAAGGAAAAGGCTACCCACTCCAGTATTCTGGCCTAGCGAATTCCACGGACTGTATAGTCCATGGGGTTGCATAGAGTTGGACATTACTGAGTGACTCTCACATTAGAGTAGCTACATGATAATAAAATAAACCTAATTAGAATAAAATAATTTTATAATAAACTGTTAACATTTTAGAAATTGAGGAAATTATTGAACAATTGAGAAAATTGTTTAATTTTTTTAACAAATATTTATCATGTATCTACTATGTGTCATAGCAGACACTCTGCTAGTAAGGGTTAATATACTGTAAAATGTTATCTGAGAAAATTATAGAATCATGTTTAATAAATCTTTCACAGAAACTGTTGAGGTGGCAAATATTAGTCCTTCCAAAACAGAATTGATTTTAATTTTGCTTTTATCTTCCAGGAGACAAGTCATGTGATATACAACTTTACATTAAGAAATATTCCATGTACGTTGTATCATCAGGGGACCCATTTGAACTGGAATGCCCTATGAAATATTGTGCTGATAGACCTACTGTGAGCTGGTGCAAGCTTGAAGGAAACAATTGTTTACATCTTGGGGACAGACTTCAGGGGTCTATGGGTTGGGAAGAAAGGAAGCTTATTTCAGTTTTTATTTTGCATTTTAATCAAGTGCTTGCTAGTGACAGTGGGTCATACCGCTGTTTTGTGAACTCTTCATCCGGATTCATTGAAAGCCACTCAATTACCATTAATGTGACAGGTGAGTTCTAGATATCAAGACTATCTAATTTTTTTTGTTATGTTTTAAGAAAAAGAGGGCTCTGATTCTCAAGTGATTATGTTAGACATTGAACTCATGTGAAATCTAGATTGTGATGTGTGGTCACCTACGTGTCTGTGTGTTTTTGAGTGAGACAGTGAAGAGCAGAGAAAAATATATAATAAAATCGTTGGTCTTGCCTCTAGGGGATATAACATTTATTTGATAAGACTAAAATTTTATCACAGAATCATGAGAAAAAAATTGCAAAGTGAATATCAAATTTAATAGTAGACAGCTTTTTACTTTTTGCCCTTAAATTTTTTTTCTTATATTTATCAGTCCTTGACTTTTTTATTATAAATCCTTGAACTTATGTTTGTGCTGCTCAGACAATTACACTCTTGTTAATAGTTCACAGCTTGCACAGAGGGCAATCAGCACACAAACAATCTGACTACTTGATGAGTCTTGCGAATACTCATGGGTTTCGCTGCCTCCCAGTCCCTCCTCAGAGGCCCTCAATAGGCTCAACAACAGAGGAAGGACAGGTCATGTTGGGCCAAACTGTGTTGAATGAAACATGGAAAACAAATAGAGAAAAGCAGAAGAGATTTAAAAATAGTTGGTTTATGAAAATTCCACAGCTAATATCGTTGGGCTTCCCACATAACTCAGTTGGTAAAGCATCTGCCTGCAATGTGGGAGACCTGGATTCAATTCCTGGGTCAGGAAGTTCCCCTGGAGAAGGAAATGGCAACCCACTCCAATATTCTTGCCTGGAGAATCTCAAGGACAGAGGAGCCTAATATCATACTCAATGATAAAAAATTGGAAGCTTTCCCCTCAAGAACAGGAACAAGACAAAGATGTCTACTTTTGCCATTTCTATTAAATATTGAACTGGAGGTTCTAGCCAGAGAAAGTAGGTAAGAAAAATAAAAGACATCTATTAATAACTTGGAAAGGAAGAAGTGAAACTATCTCTTTTCACAGATGACAGGATTTTGAATATTAGAAAATCCTTAAAAATCTGCACAAACCATTATACTAGATCCAATAAATGAATTCAACAAATTTGTATTATCAACACAGACAGTGACAGTTTTACTTCCTTTCCAATCTGAATTCCTTTTATTTCTTTTTCTGTCTGATTGCTATGGTTAGGACTTCCAATAGTGCATTGGATAAAATTGGTGAGAACTGGCATCTTTGTCTTGTTTCTGATCTTAGAGGAAATGTTTTTAGCTTTCCCCCAGTTGGTTACAATGTTAGCTGTGGACTTGTCATATATAGCCTTTATTATGTTGAGGTGTATTTCCTCTGTACACACTTTGCAGATAGTTTTTATCATGAGTGAACACTGAATTTCATAAAAGCTTTTAATGTACCTATTGAAATGAGCATATGGTTTTTATTCTTCAATTTGTTAATGTGGTATATCGTATTGACTGATTTGCAGATATTGAACCATCCTTGCATCCATGGGATAAATCCCACTTGGTCATGGTATATGATCCTTCCAGTGTATTATTGGTTTCTGTTTGCTATTATTTTTGTGAGGATTTTTCCATCTATGTTTATCATTGATGTTTGCCTGTAGTTTTCTCTTTTTTTATGATATCTTTCTTTTCTTTGCATCAGGATCATTCACCATGATTTTTACATGTATGTCCATCAGGAATATTGCCCTAAAATACTCTTTTCTTGTAGTTTTCTTATTTTTCTATCAGGATATTACTGGCCTGGTAAAATGAGTCCAGAAGCTTTTCTTCCTCTGCAATTTTTGGGAATAGTTTGAGAAGGATAGATGTTAAGTCAGAGCTGAAATTAAGATCTACAATCTGTCTCCCTTGAGGCCTAACTTCAGAGGGAAGGGAGGCAGCATTCCCTCCTAAACTGTATGTCCCAAGGGGATGACTGGAGAAGAGTGTGAAGGGTGAAGTAGTGAGAGGGGATATCTAAGAGCAGTGCAGGAGACATGAAGGGCATTTTAAGTTCCCTCTCAAGATTTCTGTTCTTCTAATTTCCTACTCTCTCACCTTCTTATCATCCCCTTTCTTATCACATTGATGATTTGTGCTCCTGAGCCCATTAGAAATTCTCCAAGACTCTGTACTCTTGTCTGTCAACAGCCTTCCGCTCTGTAATTGGTTCCTCCTGGAGTTTCATGATCAGGTCAGACCTTCACTATCTCCCTTCTAAATATTCTAATTAGTTGTATAAACTACTTATCTTTTAATTATCCCCACTTTTGGTTCATTTCAGCCAAAAATCTTCCTGACATACTTAATTTGCCTAATAGGCTTCTTTCATAATTCCACTCTTTAGTTGAGTCCCCTGCAGAGCATTCCCAGTGCTTACACTATTGGGCTGACACCAATCTGCCTCCACTTATCAAAATTCTACCTCTCCTGTCAAACCCAACTCATTTTCTAATTCTTTATGAAGTTGTCTATGTTTATCCTAGAGAAAGTGACTTCTCTTTCCTAGTAATTTTTGTGTCGTTTAAGGTCTTGCCTCTCATTTATCACAGATTTCCTTGTACCACAGATATGTAGGGAAATGTCTTTTATCCCATGAAGGCTTATGATACACTGGCAAGCAGGAACTATGCCATATTTCTTTGGATCATCCTTGCTTCCTTTACAATAGTCAAATGACTCATTTAGAATTGTCTTTGAATTGGGTGTGGATTTTCCTTTTGTGAAGTGATTAAAACAAACATAACAAGAAGAGTGTCAAAGAAAATTATTTTCTTTCTGTATCAGGGAGTACTCAATGAACTGAGCATCATGTAAGGAGAAAAATATACTCTGAAATTATATTTCAGGACCATGCTTTTGGTAAATAAATTTTGGAGCTATGATATAAAATCTTTCATTTTTTCCCTTGAAATATCTTTCTTATGGAGTATTGGAACTTTTCCTGCTTTTGTGCCTGACTCTGCTTTGCTTTTTATGTTTAAGTTAAAAATCAATGGGTTGCCTGGTGGCTCAGACGGTAGAGTCTGCCTACAATGCAGGAGACCCAGGTTTGATCCCTGGGTCGATTAGTCCCTGTGAAAGCAGGATTGTGACAGAGTCCGGGTTTGGGTGCTTATCCAATTGTTATCCAGGAGAGCAATTATCTCCCAGAAGGAAGAAAAGCAGTTTGCAAAGTCTTGAGAGGAAAGTCAACAGAACAGTCACTGAAACATACACTGGCCTGCAACTCTGTTCTCTCCAATCTGCCTTTGGTCAATCAATCCCTGATTAGGAGCTTCACAAAGGCAGATGGTGATGATTTTAGCAGGAGAGTGGGGGTGTAGGAGTGGGCAGAAGGTGAGAAGCACTATCTTTTTTTCAGAATTAGTTCCCACCACATCATCAAAAGCCTTCTTTCCTCGTGGCATTCATTCTATACTCCCTTGGAGCACCTGCTGAATGTATATCTTGTTATTCCAAGTGCTAAAAGAAGTCCTATAGGCTGAATTGTTTCCTTATACTTAAGGAGGTGGAAAGAGGGAGTCAAAGCAATCAGAGGAAGGTTGGGTTGTATTTATACAGTCTCTCTCTCCCTTTTTTTTTTTTTTAAGTTTTATTTTGTATTGGAATATAGCCGATTAACAATATTGTGATAGTTTCAGGTGAACAGCAAAGGGACTCAGCCATACATATACATGTATCCACTCTCCCTCAAACTTCCCTCCCATCCAGGCTGCCACATAACAATGAGCAGAGTTCCCTGTGCTATACACATTTTGGTTTTTCATTTTAAGTGTAGCAGTGTTTTATAGTCTTTCTTTAAGACTCAAAATAAACCCAGGGACTTTTGTCCATGAACTTGAAGTGATGATCTACACATTTTCCAAACTGCCTTTCAGCTGAATTATTGAATTCTCTGTTAGTATGTAAATACAGATATCTTCTCGGAGACTAGCTCTGATTTTGGACAAACCTGAGTAGAACCTTCGTTGTTTTCACAACCAATTTCAATTCTTTACCTTGTTTTTCTGTTTCAGAACGGACTCAAAATAATTCAGAACATCCTCTTATAAGTAAGTATCAAACTTGCCAAATAAAATCAAGGAAATAGATTGTTATGTGGCTGGAAAGTAAAACAGGTTGCATCTTCTTCATTGAGTGGATTTGTTTGTACTAAGTTATCTGTTGTGGGAGAGTCCTGTGCTCCTATCCATTCCCCTCCCCCAGACAGCTAAATTTGTCACTGTTCGTAATAAGTTGGCTGCTCGCCTAAACAAAATAGCAGCTGCCACATGAACAATACAGTATTTGTTAGCACTAAATTACCAAACTACTTCATGCCCAGATCCAGTAGCTCCTGACCACATTAACCCCAAAACCAAGGATATGAGGAATGAATGTATAACTAGGTTAATATATCTAGAAATAAAGCCTTCCTGAACAAACAAAATTGAGTACAAGTACAAAGTTAAAAGATTTATGATGAATTCTGATATTTTCTATTTTGTTATCTTTCATTTTTTTGACTTCATTTGTTATCTGTTAAGTTCTTGCACGACACACTAGTACATGATACAACCTATCATGAAAAAACAGGGCCTTAATGCACATTGTGTGTGTGTGTGTGTGTTTGTGTGTGTGTTAGTCGCTCTCTCGTGTCCGACTCTTTGCGACCTCATGGATTGTAGCCCACCAGGCTCCTCTGTCCATGGGATTCTCCAGGCAAGAGTACTGGAGTGGGTTGCCATTTCCTTCTCCATAATGCACATTAACATTGATCAATAATAATGGGAACCAGTTGTATGCCCATAGAAGCATATCTGGAGATACCAAAGATATTTGAAGATAATAAAAGTACTTGGAAATATCAGGGTTAATGAGACAACACAAAGCATTGTGTTAAAGGAACTTCAATTTTGTTTCAAAAACATGTTGGCTTGAGTCCCAGCAACTGCCATTTACTAGCTGTTAGACTTCTGGCAAGTCTTGGGACAATTACTCTTCTCAGAACAAGTGACTGGATTTAAAAAAAAAAAAAATTCCTTACTTTTCTTCTCCTCTGTTTACTGTTCTCTGCTTAGTTTTCTTAAGTGATCATTATGAAAATTAAATGAGACATTGTAAATGAAAGGGCATGGTGAAATACTTTCTGAGAGCTGTTATGGATAGTGTTTTATAGGCGATTAACCCTAGCAGACGGAGAAGGCAATGGCACCCCACTCCAGTACTCTTGCCTGGAAAAATCCCGTGGATGGAGGAGCCTGGCGGGCTACAGTCCATGGGGTCACTAAGAGTCAGACACGACTGAGCAACTTAACTTTCACTTTTCACTTTCATACGTTGGAGAAGGAAATGGCAACCCATTCCAGTGTTCTTGCCTGGAGAATCCCAAGGACGGGGGAGCCTGGTGAGCTGCCGTCTATGGGGTTGCACAGAGTCAGACACGACTGAAGCGACTTAGCAGCAGCAGCAGCAGCCCTAGCAGAATTGAAAGATAAATTATAGCCACTCATACACACACTTGAAGAAGGCAATGGCACCCCACTCTAGTACTCTTGCCTGGAAAATCCCATGGACAGAGGACCCTGGTGGGCCGCAGTCCATGGGGTTGCTAAGAGTCAGACACGACTGAGCAACTTCACTTTCACTTCTCACTTTTATGCACTGGAGAAGGAAATGGCAACCCACTCCAGTGTTCTTGCCTGGAGAATCCCAGGGATGGGGGAGCCTGGTGGGCTGCCGTCTATGGGGTCGCATAGAGTCGGACACGACTGAAGCGACTTAGCAGCAGCAGCAGCAGCATATACACTCAGCATTAAAGCAAGAGGTGGGGGAGAGGACTAAGTCCTGGGCTTCTTGGGAGAAACCTCTTAAAAGAGAAATAGAAGCATCAGCTAGAACTCCATTCAAGTTCTGACAGTTCAGAGGGTGTTACTTCATTTGTCTCATATTTTCTAACCGTCTTGAGTATTAACGAACATTTCAGATACAAAGAATGCCTCAAGACCACTCTCCAAGGAAGAGATGGTGGACCGACAATGGATCCTTTATAGTTTGCTTCCTTTGGGGGCTTTACCTCTACTTATTACCTGTTTCTACCTATTCTGCTGCCTTAGAAGGCACCGAGGTGAGTTCCATCTTCTCTCTGCTGCTCTGTGCCACACATTTGGGGTTCATTTACATTGGCTGATAGATTTTTAGTTAGTTTCCCAATATTGTGGGTTTTCCCCACAATATTTTACTATAAACCATGGACAGTGGTTTCCTGGGGAATAACTCATCTTTCCACCAGAAAGCCAAATGGATGAATTCAGATCTCCTCTAGTCTTGAAGAGGCATGCTCACCACAACAAAGGCTTGTGGTGAGGAGGTAATATTGCTGGGACTTACTCATTCTACTTGGGTCCATCATAGGAAGAATTCTTCTAACATTCAGAGTGTTGAAAAGGAGGCTGAAATAATTTCGCAGATCAACATGTCTGCATTGAATTAGTTTGTCTGGTCCTGTTTTCCACAGTCATATCACATTATGCCAGTCATCCACACACCTGTCTAAATGAAGACCCAATGTCCCCAGAGGAAATTCTTATGTCTGTGCTTACTGTTGCCATCATAAACAGACGCTTGAACTGAATCCCTACCCAACATTAATGCATTTGAAAACGTGGTTTTGACTATGATCAGAGAGGTGATAGTTTGAAAACAATTACTTTCTCTTTCTGTAAGAATTCACTTAAGGTCATTAGTGAACACTTAAACACGTTAAGAGAGAGGGGTATGATGAATCTGGTCTAGCTGGGGTCGAAACCAGGTCAGTCCTCTCTCTCTTTCCTTTTTCCCCTCAGTCATCTTGTCTAATTCCTTTCTCCACAGCAGCAGCCACAGTGTAGCTATAGAAACTAAGCTGGACAGAGCAATCCTTATTTCTGCCACAAGAGAAAGCCTTGTCTGAGCAAAAGTGCTCTTGGTGTTTTGTGGTGAGGACTTCTGGAGCCTAGAACCTTCTCAGGATGCTGAGAGACTCCTCTGTGACTCCAACTCCACTTCTGCAACACCAAGGCTCTTTCAATGGCCCCCCCTCCAGTTTCCACTGCCTTTTTTGAGGTAGCTGGAGCTTCAGAAAAAAAAGCAAGGATAAATCTTTTGATTTACCACATCCAAGGGAACTAGGCCAGAGGAGATCCCAGCTGTGTAGGTGAAAGGAAAGCTGTGAGTGTGGCATTACATACAGAATGTCCCCAGAAAAAAGAGTCCCAGGTTTTTAAGGTGCTGGGCTAGGTCCTGTGCCCTCCTCTTGGCTACGCCATAGGCCGTTCTGGAGTGAGGAGTGAAGAACCAATGAACAAAATGGACAGCACGAATTCTCACAGAGATTTGTGTATCATGATGGACATAGCAAATAAAGAAGTCCAAACTAATAATAACGCTGTGGATGGTGGGCACATGGGTGAGTTTGCGTGGGGAGGTGTCCCCACCTCTGGGACTGAATTTCAACCTAGCAATCTGATTCTAGAACCTATATTCTTAAATGACCCTAACTTACAAGGAATTGAGGAAGAATTTTATTTTGTGCTATTCTTTACCTCTTTTGGTATTTTATTTTATTTTTCTTTTTGAATTGCAGGGAGACAAAAGAAGCTTTCTAATTCAACAGGAAGGGATACTAACCTGGTATGTTTGATGGTATATAACACAACCTGTGTTATGCCATGCTAATATTTATATCTTTTTAAAAATTTAATTGGGTCTATGTAACACCATGTGCCAAGTAGTGTTCTAAATGCTATATATATTTACCTACTTTTTAAAATGTGTTTATTTTACGTTTACTTTAGTCTGTAGCAAAGATGCTTCCAGATTGTTGCTTAGTGGCTAAGTCATATCCAACTCTTTTGCGACCCCATGGACTGTAGCCCACCAGCCTCCTTTCTCCAAGGATTTCCTAGGCAAGAACACTGCAGTGGGTTGTCATTTCCTTCTCCAAGGGATCTTCCAGACTGAGGGACTGAACCTGTGTCTCCTGCATTGGCAGGCAAATTCTTTACCACTGAGCCACCTGGGAAGCTCTTCCTTGGGATTAGCAAATCTCATAAGTGAGGCTTATAAGGCATAGAAGGCAGTGTAGAACCTAAGCAGAAAAGTCAGAGGCTGAACTATACAACGTTGACTCTGTTCTCAACCTGTTATGTGACTTCAGGCTATTGATTTATTCTCACAAAAGTGCCTTAAGTGTTTCCAGAAGGGTTGTTCAGTCACTAAGTCGTGTCCGTCTCTCTGTGACCCCATGATCTGCAGTATGCCAGGCTCCCCTGCCCTTCACTATCTCCTGCAGGTGGGAGTAAATAAAATAATGAATTATAAATAACCTCATAAAATCAAGTATGATTTCTTAATGAGTCATACCAGCAGATAAAGAAGCATGATCACAGGTCTAGTTACTATGCAAAAATCACTCATAATGTGTGTGGGCTCATTAAGGAGGAGACCTGGTAGACAAAGCAAAGGGTTCTCTGGAAGCAGAGCAGTTTCCCAAGTTCTTGGAATACCAGTTTAGACCTTTCTTTTGGATTCAATGTTCTGTAAAGACTGGAACTCAAAATAGAATGCAAAATGAAGCAACATATTTCTGGAAAAAAATTTTATGTAGCTCTAATTAAAAACAAGTAGTCATAAACAAGGTACCACAAAAAGAATTTATGTGGATATGGGTTTTTCCATTAGGAGTAGTAATAAAGATGTATTCAACGTCTTAAAATTTCCAGAAATGCCAGAGGCAGATATAACCAATAGTTCTACATATAATATTAAATGGTACTCAGCATTCCCCACCAGCTAGCTGAATATTAAATAAAAGTAAATACATTCAAATTAAGAAACTTGTATGAAATTTTTAGTATTATTGTGTTGGGTGCTAAGGTTTTGTTTCTTCACATAGGGAAATTTTCTTAAATGTGATTTCCTTTCTTTCTATAGTGAACAACAACAAAATACACTCTGTTACAATCAGCCCTAAAAGCTATGACAACATTTAAAACAATGGTCTAGGGGCTTCCCTGGTTCCTTAACCAGTCCAGTGGTTAAGATTCCAAACTTCCATTGCAGGGGCCTTGGGTTTTATCCCTGGTCAGGGAACTAAGATCAATCATGCTTTGGCAAGGTAAAAACAAAAATCTAAATAATTTACTGGACATGTAAAGCCCAGGTTGGCTAAAATATAGTTACATTTCTTTCTCTGTAAACTGGATGAATTATTTTTGATTTGCAGTTGAACTCAAGAGGGGGTTTTTCTATGTGTACAATTATCGGGGAATTTTGTTTTATGATCTTCGTGTATTTCATAGGATTTCAGAGTTTTGCCCCATTTGAGTTATCAAGCATTTCAGAAAATAATCAAAGAGATACTGTATTAGATCTTTGAGACTCAAATTTTGTCAAGAGGGAATTGTATGTGAACCAGCAGAATAGAAATCCAAATTAGAAAAAGGATAATATGAAACATACTTTTAAAAGTCAAAATTTTAATCCTATTCCAGGATGTCCTTTGAGGGTATGAAAGTATAAACAAGTGAATTGCATATTTTCTGAAGTGCTTTACAGAATGTGGCTGCTGCTGCTAAGTTGCTTCAGTCGTGTCGGATTCTGTGCGACCCCATAGATGGCAGCCCATCAGGCTCCCCCATCCCTGGGATTCTCCAGGCAAGAACACTGGAGTGGGTTGCCATTTCTTTCTCCAATGCATGAAAGTGAAAAGTGAAAGTGAAGTCACTCAGTCGTGTCCAACTCTTAGCGACCCCATGGACTGCAGCCCACCAGGCTCCTCCATCCATGGGATTTTCCAGGCAAGAGTACTGGAGTGGGGTGCCATTGCCTTCTCCATTACAGACTGTGGAGTGCTATACAAATATAGAATAAGACAGCTGCTTCAGTTTTGCCATCTCTACCCACCATACCATTGTGCACCAGCCTTGTGGCACCCACCCACTTTGATCAGGTGCCACAGAATAGGTTCAGTCACCATGCTTTCTTTTACCTAATTTACTCTAACAAAGTTTTCCATGGAAACCAGCCACCTTTGGGGATGGGAGGCAGGTAATTGAGTTGACAAACTACATAGATTGAAAAATACAACAGAGACCTTGTTGATATGTTAAAGATTTACGGCTAGATATGAGAGGGTAACAGGCAGGAAGGCCAGGGGTCTCCAAACGGAGGAAATAGGCTGCAAGTGTCAGACATTTTTTTCTCTCTTTCTTAAGTAGCAGAAGGAAACAAACTAGTGATATATTTTTTCCCCTTCTCTATACAAATTTAAAAAGAGGTTTTTCTTAAAATACTGTGTTGCCATAATGACACCTGGTTCTGCCTGAACTTAACTTTTCTCAAATTTTGAGCTAACCAATACATTTTTCTTATGGAAATGTTTGTCTTAAGCCATGTTCTGTACTATGCATCTACCCCAGTTTCTGTCCTCAAGTCAGTTCACCTAAAGGCTCAGAACTGACTTGACAAAACAATATGTTATACTCATACATTGCTCTCTTAAGCCATGTAAACAAAACTATTTGCATGGTAATCTGCTTTTCTTCAAGATTCAAATCAATCATTTCATGGCCCAGGATGACTCCCCTGGTGCCAAAACTATCTCAAAATGAGTCTTGTGGGTAAGGAGCCTAGTGCCATTCTCTGAGTTTTGAGACATTCCTTTCTTTCATTAACAGACTGCTAGAGAAGGCATTGGCACCCCACTCCAGCACTCTTGCCTAGAAAATCCCATGGACAGAGGAGCCTGGTAGGCTGCAGTCCATGGGGTCTCTAAGAGTCGAACACGACTGAGCGACTTCCCTTTCACTTTTCACTTTCATGCATTGGAGAGGGAAATGACAACCCACTCTAGTGTTCTTGCCTGGAGAATCCCAGGGACGATGGAGCCTCGTGGGCTGCCGTCTATGGAGTCGCACAGAGTTAGACACGACTGAAGCGACTTAGCAGCAGCAGCAGCAGCAGCAGCAGTAACTATATAACATCCAGCTAAAGACTAGTAGGCGGGTACTCTTTCTGCCCCCTTCTGATGTCTATGTCAGAAGCTTTCTCTATCTCTTTTATACTTTAATAAAACTTTATTACACAAAAGCTCTGAGCCATCAAGCCTTGTCTCTGGCCCCCCATTGAATTCTTCTCCTCTGAAGGCCAAGAATCCTGGCATCTTTCGTGGTTCAGCAACAACCTTTCAGTTATTAGGTCACATGACAGTCTTCTCCAGAGCTCCTCCAGAGACTTTAGTAGGGCTTCTTTGAGACACTTTCCATCTGAGTCAAGAGATGAAGACGCTTAAATGAATCTTGCTTCTTTCAATCATTCAGCCTTGGTGTTATTTCCTAGGCAGCTAGGCCATCCGAGGGAGGCAGTATACTCAACAGTTAATACTTCATTTGTCAGAACAAAGTTAGACATGTTTGCATGGTGTGTGTGTGTGGGTGTGTGTTAGTTACTCAGTCAACACTGACTCTTTGAGATCCCGTGGACTATAGCCAGCCAAACTCTTCTGTCCATGGAATTCTCCAGGCAAGAATACTGGAGTGGGCTGCCATTCCCTTCTCCAGGGATCAAACCAGGGTACCCTGCATTGCAGGCAGTGTCTTTACCACTGAGCCACCAGTATAGAACTCTGTATACATCACAATGTGGATGACAAAAGAGCAGGTAAGGGATATAGGTTATCAGGTTAGGCATATCAGGTTAAGGACCTGATACCTCAAAGAAATTAGGCTGAACCTCAAGAATATAAATTGGTAACATTGGGATTTAGAAAATTGAAATAAGCCTTAGCATTAACATGGTATCTTCATTTTTTACCAGCCGGGTCCCTTGTATAGGTAGAAACAGCTAACAAATAATTGAAAAAAGTTTTTTAAAAAATCAGGTTTCAGTACTTTTAGTTTACATAAGTTCACATCTTTCTTGAAAACTTTAAGATATTTGACTCAATTTGGAAGTGTTAGAAAATCCGTGTGGTGGAAATAACAACTGGAATATCTTTAGAACTTTTCCCCAAGCTTTGTCCACCCACATCAAATTGACAGCAACTTCCAGTCCCAGGTTTCAAATCATAATAATATATCTTGGATAATATTTATTCTTCATAGTATATTCTTTTTGTCCCTTAGAGAGTAATGGTTCTGCTTTATCTTTAATTGCTTTATTCTAAACTGTGTTAATGCTATACATTATATTACACATCTCCTGATGTTCTGAAGGGATATTTTATGCTTTTCTCATTAATCTGATGTGTGGTTTCCATTTCAAAGAGGGGTCAAAAAGGGTTCTGTGAGCTCAAAAATGACCATAAATAAAAGGGAGCTGAACCTAGTGCTCTGTGACAACCTAGAAGGTTGGGATGGGGTGGGAGATGGGAGGGAGGTTCAAGAGGGTTGGGACATATGTATAGCTATGGCTGACTCATGTTGATGTATGGCAGAAAACTTCACAATATTGTAAAGCAATTATCCTCCAATTAAAAATAAATAATTTTTTTAAAGCACAAAATAACTCTTTCAGAAGAACATAGTGGTCTTTAAGCCTTTCACCCTTTAATAAGTGAGAATCTGCTTTAAGGAGTAGATGTCAACACCTACAATGAAGAATAGATTATTTCTCTCCATGTATAACCACTCAATTTAGCCTACACTCATGGTTTCCTAGTGGATATGCACTATCACATCCTTAAGTTGTAATTAAAGAAATCTTTTTTTTCCTCTCTTTTAGGTTGATGTTCCCCAGTTCTTTAGGAGTGAGCCAACTGAAATCGACATCATGGAAAGTTCCCAAACATTGCATTTGGAAACTGGAATTTATGATAACGACCCCTGGTTCAGGGTCCGGAGAGAGTCTGGGGTTTATTTTAACCCAAGTCTGGAAGAAAACAAACAGGGCATTATTTATGCTTCCCTGAAGCATTCGGTCATTGGAATGAACCCAAGACAGGCAACACATGTGCAAGAAGCACCTACGGAGTATGCGACCATATGTGTGAGGAGCTAAATCCGGTCCTGATCTCCCACCAGTGATCAGCAACTGATCTGTTAGTCAGCACCACTACTGAAGACCAACAGAAAGTCAAACAGTGGTCCTTGGCTTGAGAAATTTCACTTTCAGGAGGTTCACCTCAGTGCTTGGGTCTTAAGCATCCACAGGACAAATGACTAAAATTTCTCCCAGAAACTTCTTTGGGACTTTTTTATATTTATAGCCTTGGGCAGTAAAATCTTTTTTTTCCCAAAACCAAATGATGTCATTTTTAGACATCATTTTTCGAACCAGCTACATTTAACCTGCTACACAAACTCAATATTTTCTTTGGGACTACAGAGAATGTAGGACAGAAAGGTTTAGATTCTCTAGATCAGTTCACTATATACTCTTGAAAAAGGAGTCCCAATTCAGATAACTAAACATAAATACAGTGATGATTGTGTGTCTGTTTCCAGTCTTCCATAATAAGAAATTTTTATCAATCTAATATTGGAATTTCTTAAATGTAAAGGAGAAATAATTTTAAACTTGATGATATAAGAAAAGAATGGAAAGAATAAATGATGCAATAAAGATGTGGAATATACCAACTGGATACAGGGTAGATGTTCCCCATGCCTGACAAGCAAATGCTTATATCTATCCTGTTAGATTACTAAGCAAATAGAGGTAGTAAATATAGCAATTAATGTATGATGCATTTATAAAGTGACTGTGTGTGGATAACATAGACTAATATATATGAATGTGACATAATGCTACTGAGTTATTACATTGGGACAAAAGTAATTGCAGTTTTGAACTGTGAATTTTGGATCATTATAACTAGGTTCAAAGACATCTTTATTAATCAGAATAGGAGCCATTACAATCAACACATTTTTGCCAACAAGAAATAAGTTTGTTTATTCCTGTAGCACAAAATTCATACTCCAGGATTTGACAACTCTTGGAAAGGATTTTCTGCCTCCTGCTGGTTGTGGAAGCATTTTCCCTGCAAAATATTGTCCAGATGCTTGAAGAAGTGGTAGTCGGTTGGCAAGAGGTCAGGTGAATATGGCAGATGAAGTGAAATTTCATAGCCCAATGCATTAAACTTTTGAAATGCTGGTTGTGCAACATGTGCTTAGGCATTGTCATTGAGAAGAATTGGGTCCTTTCTGTTGACCAGTGCTGGCTACAGGAGTTGCAGTTTTCTGTGCATTTCATTGATTTGCTGAACATACTCCTCAGATGTAATGGTTTTGCCAGGACTCAGAAATCTGTAGTGGATCAGACCAGCAGGAGACCACCAAACAGTGACCATAACCTTTTTTTTGGTGCAAGTTTAGCTTTGGGAAGTGCTTTAGAGTTTCTTCTTCATCCAACCACTGAGCAGATCATTGCTGGCTGTCATATAAAATCCAGTTTTTGTCACACATAACAATCTGATTGAGACATTTCTCAATCATTAACATTTTGTTATTGTTGCATAGAGTAAGAGAAGACGACTCTTCAAAATGATGATTTTTTTTTTTTTTTGATTTGCAGTCTGCTTACGAGGCACTGACTTATAGAGCATTGTCACCTTTCCAATTTGCTTCAAATGCCAAATGACCATAGAATGGTTGACGTTGAGTTCTTTGGCAACTTCTCCTGTAGCTGTAAGGGTATCAGCTTCAATGCTTGCTCTTAGTTGGTCGTTGTCAACTTCCGATGGCCAGTCACTGTACTCAACTTCAAGGCTCTCGTCTCCTTTGCAAAACTTCTTGAATCACTGCTGCACTGTACATTTGCTACCAGTTCCTGGGCCAAATGCATTGCTGATGTTGCGAGTTGTCTCTGCTGCTTTACATCCCATTTTGAACTCGAATAAAAGGATCTCACGAATTTGCTTTTTGTCTAACATCACTTCTATAGTCTAAAATAAATATAAAATAAATAGCAAGTAATAAGTCATTAGCAGAAAAACATAAAGCAAGAAATGCACATTAAAATGATGTATAACATAACCATATTTATTTAGAATGTATTCCAATATCAAAGAGCAAAATTCAACAGTGCAAAGCTGCCATTTCTTTTGCACCAACCTATGGGTTTCATGCATTGGAGACGGAAATGGCAACCCACTCCAGTGTTCTTGCCTTGAGAATCCCAGGGACAGGGAAGCCTGGTGGGCTGCCGTCTATGGGGTCGCACAGAGTCAGACACTACTGAAGTGACTTAGCAGCAGCAGCAGCATGGGATTCCCTGGTGATTCAGTTGGTAAAGAATCTGCCTGCAATACAGGAGACCTGGATTCAATCAATGGGTCAAGAAGATCCCCTGGAGTAGAAAATGGTAACCCATTCTGGTATTCTTGCCTGGAAAATTCCATGGACAGAGGAGTCTGGTGGACTAAAGTCCATGGGGTTACAAAGAGTTGGACATGACTGAGTGCACATGCACACTCAATAATATACTAGTGGGTGTCTGAATAAATGTAAAAATCATTGTCAACAGGTATAATCAAGTAAGTGCAGATTAATGGCTTAAACTGCATCGTTGTTTACCTGATACCAAATTAAAAGCACAATTGATGGAATGGAGAAAAGTCCAGAATATTTAATTGGCCAGTATGGGTCAACATACTTTGATTTACTGTATCTGTATCTTGCTGTTTTTCTTACCAAAGATTAGGGGCAGATCATACATGGTAAAGTAGTGCAATTTGATAGCCATTTATTTTAAAATAATGAGGTTGCAGCCACTTAAAAGTAAAGCAAGAAGAGATGAATTTATGAATTTCCAATGTACATGGTCTAATTATTTCAAAAATAGCTTGTAACATTCAACAGCTTGAGGCTCTTAGGATGCTCAGATGCTTCTGAGAATAATGCAATAGATCTCATACAAAGTGGATAACAAAGGTTAGGATCTATTTGAGCAAATACATAAACTACTGCACAAGTGAATGTGGGCTGTGAGAAAGTATGTGTGTGTTATTGTATAGAAGGGAGGATAGATGATTTACAGAAATGGTTAAAAAAAAAACTGAAAAAACTGACATTCCATTTAAGCTTACTAAAGAAACTCAAACTATTAGAGTAAATGGGTCATTAAAGAAAATATATGAAAAGAATGTATTATGTCATGGCAGTTAATATGTTGGTTGGAAAAGAATTTCCAGACACAGAGTATCACAGAAAGGAGTGGGTTTATTAAGAATAAAGGGCAGAGAGAATGTGGTCGCTGCAAGCACAGAGGGCTGACCTCCTGACAGGCTAGCAAGAGTTGATTCTTTTAGTGGGTTAGTAGCCAATTTTTATAGCCTCAAGATAAAGAAAATTCCTGCGGAAGGTTGGGTGATTGATTAGGGTGTTATAAGGTGAGTACCAGAGTGAGCATTTTTGCCTAATATGGGTCAGGAAGCTTCCTGGTGATGTTCAGCAGAGCTTTGGCAATGGTCCAAAGGGGCTCAGTCAGTTCTGGAAATGACTTTGGATATGGCTCCGCCTTTGTGGCCTCGGTGAAGGCCTTGTGGCTTTGGGGAAAGATTCCACAAGATGTGGGGATGGGAGTATGACATTCCATAGAAGTTTTTGTTCCAGAAAGACACAATTGAGATTTGGTAGCAGAGTTTTTCTTATTTAACACTGGCGTTCAGATTTTGCTGCATAGGATTGGGTTGTGGAAGTTGTGTTAGAGTCACTGTCATCTAGCCAGTATGATAGCACCTCTCCTAGCATTTTGAACAACCAGTTCTAGGTAAGCTCTTTCAGCCAAGACACACTTATGGGCAACTAACTGCAAAAGATATACTAGAATGGCTGCTATGCTTTTAGAAATAAAAACAGGAAGTATGGGGAGGATATATTTAGCTGTCCTTATCAGATGAACACACAAAGCTGAACAGTTTCTTCATGATTTTCTTGAATTTAAACAACAAAATATTTCTATTATTGAGACATTCTTAGCATATCTTGTGGTAAAGATAGCATTAATAATGATTGCAACTTTACATGATTTATACTTAAACATTTGTACCACACTGCCCAAACCACAAATCATTTACATTTTTTATTCCTTCTTAATAAAATGTGTCAGAGTTATATATGTCCCCAATAAATCTATTTCAGTATTATCTACATTGTTTACATCATTAATAAAATATGAAAAATATAATAATTTAATGAATATTAAACTTGCTGATTATTCCCAATAAGATAAAGTTATTAAAAACGTTTGGAATCAATTTGTTATTGCTTTATATAAAGTGTGAAAATGAAAGAGAAGAATGATTCTCCAACCTTATGGAATATAAAACAACTTGAAGAACTTTAAAAACTGCAGATTACCAGCTCCCAGCACTAAGAAATTCTAATTCGGGAAATCTAAGATATGACTCCACAATCTTCACTGTTAAAGGACACCTCAGGTAATTTTAATGTAGGTTTCCCAGTGGATAGGCTAATTTGTTTTATGTGGTTAATTTGACAGCTTTTCCCACTAACTGAAACTTTCTAGGCCCCAGAATAGATTATCTGGCCTGATTATACTTACACACACACACACACGCACACACACACACATACACTTCTTTAAAGAGCAGTTTTAGGGTCAAGGAAGTTGAGTGGAGAGTACAGAAAGTCCCTATATGTCCCCTGCCCTCAAACAGGCACAGCCTCTTACATCATCAACATCCTGGTCCAGAGCAGTGCATCTATTATAATCAATGAACCAACCCTGATACATCAACCAAATTCCATAGTTTACATTAGGGTTTCTTGGTGTTGTAACTCTTCGTGTCTGACAAATGTATAGTGAAGTATTAGTCAGTTCAGTTGCTCAGTCGTGTCTGACTTTTTGTGACTCCATGGACTGCAGCACCCCAGGCCTCCCTGTCCATCACCAACTCCCAGAGTTTATCCAAACTCATGTCCATTGAGTCAGTGATGCCATACAACCTTCTTATCCTCTGTCATCCACTTCTCCTGCCTTCAATCTTTCCAGGCATCAGGGTCTTTTCAAATAAGTTAGTTCTTTGCATCAGGTGGCCAAAACATTGGCATCAGCATCAGTCCTTCTAGTGAATATTCAGGACTGATTTCCTTTAGGATGGACTGGTTGGATCTCCTTGCAGTCCAAGGGACTCTCAAGAGTGTCCTCCAACACCACAGTTCAAAAGCATCAATTCTTTAGCGCTTAGCTTTCTTTTTGGTCCAATTCTCACATCCATACATGACTAGTGGAAAAGCTATAGCTTTCACTAGATGGACCTTTGTTGTCAAAGTAATGTCTCTGCTTTTTAATATGCTGTCTAGGTTGGCCATAACTTTTGTTCCAAGGAGCAAGAGTCTTTTAATTTCATGGCTGCAGTCACCATCTGCAGTGATTTTGGAGCCCCCCAAAATAAAATCTGTCACTGTTTCCATTGTTTTCCCATCTCTTTACCATGAAATAATGGGACCAGAGGCCATGATCTTAATTTTCTGAATGTTGAGTTTTAAGCCAACTTTTTCACTCTCCTCTTTCACTTTCATCAAGAGCCTCTTTAGTTCTTCGCTTTCTGCCATAAGGGTGGTGTCATCTGCATATCTGAGGTTATTGATATTCTCCCAGCAAGCTTGATTCCAGTTTGTGCTTCATCCAGCCCAGCGTTTCTGATGATGTACTCTGCATAAAGTTAAATAAGCAAGGTGACAATATACAGCCTTGATGTACTCCTTTCCTGATTTAGAACCGTCTGTTGTTTCAAGTTTAGTTCTAACTGTTGCTTCCTGACCTACATACAGATTTCTCAAACAGCAGGTAAGGTGACCAGGTATTCCCATCTCCTTAAGAGTTTTCCACAGTTTGTTGTGATGCACACAGTCCAAGGCTTTGGCATAGTCAATAAAGCAGAAGTAGATGTTTTACTGGAACTCTCTTGCTTTTTCAATGATCCAGCAGATGTTGGCAATTTGATCTCTGGTTCCTCTGCCTTTTCTAAATTCTGCTTGAACATCTGGAAGTTCACAGTTCATGTACTGTTGAAGCCTGGCTTGGAGAATTTTGAGCATTACTTTGCTAGAGTGTGAGATGAGTGCAATTGTGTGGTAGTTTGAGCCTTCTTTGGCATTGCCTTTCTTTGGGACCGGAATGAAAACGGACCTTTTCCAGTCCTGTGGCCACTGCTGAATTTATATATCTATATCTATATAGATAGATAAACATATATATATATATAGTGATGTATATCGTTTATTATAACAATCCACAGAATAGTTTCACTGCCCTAAAAATCTCTTGTGTTCTACTGCTTCATCCTTCCCTCTCCCCAAACTCCTGGCAACCATTGGCACTTCCCATAGTTTTGCCTTTTCCAAATTGTTGCTTAGTTGGAACCATATAGTGTGTAGCCATTTCAGGCTGGCTTCTTTCACTTAATAATATGCATTTAATGTTCTCCCAGGTTTTGTTTTGTGTGTGTGTGTGTGTGGCTTAATAGCTCAGTTCTTTTTAGCACTAAATGAGAGTCCCTTGGACTGCAAGGAGATCCAACCAGCCCATTCTGAAGGATATCAGCTCTGGGATTTCTTTGGAAGGTATGATGCTAAAGCTGAAACTCCAGTACTTTGGCCACCTCATGCGAAGAGTTGACTCATTGGGAAAGACCCTGATGCTGGGAGGGATTGGGGGCAGGAGGATAAGGGGATGACAGAGGATGAGATGGCTGGATGGCATCACTGACTCGATGGATGTGAGTCTGAGTGAACTCCGGGAGTTGGTGATGGACAGGGAGGCCTGGCGTGCTGTGATTCATGGGGTCGCAAAGAGTCAGACATGACTGAGTTACTGAACTGAACTGAACTGAATATTTCATTATCTGGAAGTACCAAAGTTTATTTATTTAATGACCTACTGTAGGACATCTTGGTTGTTCCCAAATGTTGGCAATTTTGAATAAGGTTGTTGTAAGCATCTGTATACAGGTTTTTGTGTAGAAATCAGTTTTCAATTCATTTAAGCCAATACTAAGGAAGTTGATTGCTACATCATGCAGTTTGTTTCAAGCTTCCCAGGTGGTGCTAGGGTAAAGAACCTGCATGTCAATACAGGAGATGTAAGAGATGCAAGTTTGATCCCTGGGTTGGGAGGATCCCCTGGAGGAGGGCATGGCAACCCAATCTTCTTGCCTGGAGAATCCCATGGACAGAGGAGCTTGGCTGGCTACAGTCTATTGGGTCACAGAGAGTCAGATACTACTGAAGCGACTTAGCACATGCATAGTATGTTTAGTTTTGTAAAAAACTTTCTTCTGCCTTCCAAAGTGGCTATGTCATTGTGCACACCCATCAGCAATGAATGAGAGTTCCTGTTGCTCCACATCCTCACCAGCATTTGGTGTTTTCAGTGTCTTGGATTTTGTCCATTTTAATAGATATGCAGTCACATCTTATTGTCTTAGGTTGCTTGGTTGCATCTGATGATGTGACGTTAATCACCTTTTCATATGCTTATTTGTCATCTGTGTATCTTCTAGGTAAGGTATCTGCTAAGGGCTATGGCCCATTTTCTTAACTGGGTTGTTTCTTTTCTTATTGTTGTATTTTAAGAGTTCTTCGTATAGTTTGGATAACAATTCTTTATCAAATATGGCATTTGCAAATATTTTCTCCTGGTCTGGTCTATGGCTTGTCTTCTCACTCTGTTAATGATCTTATCATTTATAGAACTTATATGTTACTATGCTTGCTGCCACATTGGGCTATAGGTTTCTTATGAGTGAGGATTATGCACATTCCACTTTCAATTCTTGGCTCAGTGTTTGACACATAGTGGAATGTTTAAGGAATAAATGGTTGTGTTTGTGTAGTGTCATCTATACTCTTGCTACTCAAAGTCTGACCAAGTCAATCAGTTGGATAGGTATCCTACCACACAAAGCTGTGAATCAAGAGAACCTTGAGCATCTTCACAGTTCATCATTTGTCTGGTTTGAGTGAATTATTTGGTGAAAGAGAAACATTTATTTCCTAAGTAATTTATTTTCTTTATATTATATCTTTTTTAAAACCTCCAAACCATTAAACCAACACAATCCACTCAAATTACACTCTTAGGATAATGAAAAAATTGAAATTATATACCAAAGAATTTTTTGACCACTTCTCTTGATTAATGGTGGGTGGTAACCTGTGATATGAGCTTTTTCCTGTGAATCACTTATTTGCAATGTCAGATGCATTGATGACTACTCATTCCTTGCTAATTTTTATCGCTGTGACTTTAACCTCAGAATTCTTAAAACACAATACCTCAAAGAGCTATGAGTCAGCTGTTGAGACGGCAAAGGGCAGAAATTTTTACTTTTCAGCTATTCAGGAGAAGATTTGATTGACATGTGAAATGCACTCAAGTAACTAAAAATTAAATGGTGACTTAATGAATAAATGCACAAGGCTCAGAATAAGAGAAATTACACTATGAAATATGAGAGAAAAAAAGAAGCACAATACTTGATAGATTTACAAAGGATTAGAACAATATGATAATTAATTTCATTTATCAATTTGTCTAGGCCATGATATTCAGATATTTTGTCAAACATTATTTTAGAAATTTCTGTGAAGGTCTTTCCTAGATGAAATAATGTTTAAGTCTGTAGACTTTGTGTTAAGCAAACTGCCCTGATAATTTGAGGATAGGTCTCATCCAGTTAGTTGAAGGCATTAATCAAAAAGACTGACCTCCCTAGAAGAAGGATTTCAATGGCCTTTGGACAAAATTGCAATGTCAATTCTGGGTCTGCAGGCTGCCAACTCACGCTGCAGATTTTGGACTTGTCAGCCTCCACAGTCATGTCAGCCTATTTCATCTCTCTCTCTCTCCATATATATATATGTGTGTGTGTTTATATATAGTACTGGACTGGGGTGTCATTGCCTTCTCCATATAGATATACATATATATGGATTTGTAAATATATATAGATATATGTATGGCTTCCCAGGTGGCTCAGTGGTAAAGAACACACCTGCCAATGCAGGAGATTCAAGTTTGATCCCCTGGGTCAGGAAAATCCCCTGGAGGAGGAAATGGCAATGCACTCCAGTATTCTTGCCTGGAAAATCCCATGGCCAGAGGAGCCTAGTAGGCTACAGTCCACAGAGTTGCAAAGTATCAGACACTACTGAGCGACTGAGCATGCACATGTAGATATATGTATATCTTCTATTGGTCTGTTTCTCTGGTGAACACTGAATAATACAGGCAAATTTCCAAGAAAAAATTACTTTTGATATTTTGATATTTGGCAAAACTAATACAATTATGTAAAGTTTAAAAATAAAATAAAATTTAAAAAATAATAATAATAATAATAAATTACGTTTGCATTTTAATAGAGCTTCTGCTTCACTGAAGGAAAAACTTATTAATATTTTATTGTTAAAAAGAACACTCAGTATTGTTACTTAATTTCTGTTGCTCAACAATTAAAATCCTTAATTTTTTAGGTCTACTCAACTATAATACAGTGCCAATAACCCTAAAAGCTTTTCCATCATAATTATATAAATTATAATTTTTCATTCTTTTTTATTTAAAGAAGAAGTAAATTACTGTTAATATTTCCAAAGTATTTATTTTTGCCTGGACTGAGTCTCATTGACTTATTTCTAGCTTTACCCTTTTCCCTTTGCATTTGAGAATCAAACCATCCTAAGAACTCAACTTTGCCCTAATAATTTTTTAAAATTATTTATTTGGCTGCACTGGGTTTTAGTTGCAACACTCGAGATCTTCAATTTTCATTGTGACATTTGGACTCTCAGTTGTGACACGTGGAATTTTAGTTTTCTGACCTGCTAAGTTCTCTTACTTAGTTCCCTGAGCAAACCTGGGCCCCTTGCATTGAGAGTTTTAGCCACTGGACTACCAGAGAAGTCCTGCCCTAATAATCTTGAGGAAGTGAAAATAGGATAAATCACAAAAACTGAAACTGCCTCCATGAAAAATGCTGCTGCTGCTGCTGCTGCTAAGTCACTTCAGTCGTGTCCGACTCTGTGTGACCCATAGATGGCAGCCCACCAGGCTCCCCCGTCCCTGGGATTCTCCAGGCAAGAATACTGGAGTGGGTTGCCATTTCCTTCTCCAATGCATGAAAGTGAAAGTGAAGTCGCTCAGTCGTGTCTGACTCTTAGAGACCCCATGGACTGCAGCCTACCAGGCTCCTCCGCCCATGGGATTTTCCAGGCAAGAGTCTGAGAAGCAATCACTCCCTGAGAAATTGTACCCTATTGATCCTGATTGTACCCTGGGATCCTACACACATCCCCATAGTAACGATGACTCTTTGCCGGTGGAACTAAGGATCCTTAGAACATTTCCTCAGTATTTTATTCATCTCTTCATTTATGCAACAAAAGTATACTGACTTTCACCTGGCAACTGGGAATAAAGTAGGAAGATGTGTAAGACATACCATCTACCTTTAAGGTGATTAAAGACCTAGAGAGAGGAGAGATATGCAGACAAATTAGTACAGAGCCTTAGAGGTATAGTGATGGAAGTATTTGTAATATATAATAAATGTGTATATTGGAGATCAATGAAATGCTGGCCCCAGATTTTTTTCCTGTGCCTAATGCCTGTGCCTTTATACATGTGCCTATAGATTTAACTCTGTTTAGGCACAGGTAATGATTATTCAAAAGGAATTGCTGCTAAAAAATTCAAATAATATGTTTCCTGTGACTTTTTTTGCCACTAGAACTTTAAAAATTCTGCTCTAACTGGTGTGCACTCGTACTTACCCTTACTAAATCTGTGTGACTCACTCATCTGAAAAGACTCAGACTGTAGTCTATTTCATTTTACAAAGTACACCATCAACTTTCCTCGTGTTATATACCCATCACCTCAATGACATTTATAGACTATTTTCAATTTTGTTTTTAATACATTTTTAAGATTCTCAAGCCAATTATATGTGAGAAATTATCAGAATAGAAATGGTGTTGCCACCCCTCCCAAATTGCCTCTCTGCCAGCAGTTTCATCCCAGGCTGTTTTAAGCATGACCTGTTAATGGCTCACAGCTGCCTACCCGCCCACTTCCTTGGACAGCTGCCCTTGGACAGGATGAATGCCTGTCACCTGTTGGAGTGACTACCAACTTCTCTCCACCACTGCCTACAGCCAATGACGGACTGACTAGTCAACACTGGGTATGATAGAACTACCGCTTATGTCAGCAGAGAACAGCTCTGTGGTGCATTTATGTTCCGGTGCACCCCCACCCCGGCAACCCCCTCCAGTACTCTTGTCTGGCAAATCCCATGCACGGGGGATCCTTGTGGGCTGCCGTCTATGGGGTTGCACAGAGTTGGACATGACTGAAGCGACTTAGCAGCAGTAGTAGCAGCAGCACCCCCACCCTGAGAGATCCAACCGCCTGAGGTCCTGTTCACCTCTTTCCACTTCCCTCTCCTGCTTCACACTCCTCTTAGAGATTCATCCTGAAGAGCACTCCCTCAATAAAACTTGAGCATAAGAATCCCTTTCTTAGGCCCAGTATTAGGAAATCTAACCTAACCTGGTTAATCTCATAACTGATGGCTATGTTTTATCTTATACAGTAGCAGCCTGTGGGAGTGGAGGGGCGGGGAGCGGAGAGCAGCTCATGATTTCAGTTTAGAAAGGAAATGATTAAGCAGTAGAGCTATAATCCATATTCTCTTTTTACTGGTGGACCCCTAAGAAAGATGGTAGGCACAACAAATCCTCTGATAGTCATAGGAGACAGAGAAGGTGCACTAAAGGTCCTGAAGATAAAACTGGGAGGGTGTAAAAGTGCCACAGATGGAGGGAACCAGGGCAGGGGGGAAGTTGCACAGTGACTGGAGAGATAATTTGGTGGTTATCACCCCAATATGAGTGCCTCAATGCATGGTACCACTGGAATTAGCTGTCCTTCCTAGTAAATATTAAGTAACACAGAATTGCAGGAAGCAAGAGATAACTGATAAAAAAAAATAATTGAGGAGGCAGTTTTGATTTCTACTAACTCCCTTAAGAGTCCTGTCTAGCTTCAGAACATAAGGCAGATGGTTCTTGAAGGTTGATAGTAGACTACGGAGAATTAAAAAACTGGTTTGTCTGATAGCTTTAGCAATGTCTGATGTGGTAAAGGTAATGTATAAAGGCTAAAGGAGATTGTAGAGCCATTTTAGGCCTTGTTAATGATTTCTTTTCAGTCAATTTCTGAGTCCAGCCAAACACAGTGGCAATCTCATGGGATGAAATCCAGGATGCATTTACTATTTTTGACACAAAAATATTTGAATTTGCTTACATTATCTATTTCTGCTTTATTGACTATGCCAAAGCCTTTGACTGTGTGGATCACAATAAACTGTGGAAAATTCTGAAAGAGATGGGAATACCAGACCACCTGATCTGCCTCTTGAGAAATTTGTGTGCAGGTCAGGAAGCAACAGTTAGAACTGGACATGGAACAACAGACTGGTTCCAAATAGGAAAAGGAGTACATTAAGGCTGTATATTGTCACCCTGCTTATTTAACTTATATGCAGAGTACATCATGAGAAACGCTGGACTGGAAGAAACACAAGCTGGAATCAAGATGGCCAGGAGAATTATCAATAACCTCAGATATGCAGATGACACCACCCTTATGGCAGAAAGTGAAGAGGAACTCAGAAGCCTCTTGATGAAGGTGAAAGTGGAGAGTGAAAAAGTTGGCTTAAAGCTCAACATTCAGAAAACAAAGATCATAGCATCCGGTCCCATCACTTAATGGGAAATAGATGGGGAAACAGTGGAAACAGTGTCAGACTATTTTGGGGGACTCCAAAATCACTGCCGATGGTGACTGCAGCCATGAAATTAAAAGACGCTTACTCCTTGGAAGGAAAGTTATGACCAACCTAGATAGCATATTCAAAAGCAGAGACATTACTTTGCCAACAAAGGTTCGTCTAGTCAAGGCTATGGTTTTTCCTGTGGTCGTGTATGGATGTGAGAGTTGGACTGTGAAGAAGGCTGAGCGCCGAAGAATTGATTCTTTTGAACTGTGGTGTTGGAGAAGACTCTTGAGAGTCCCTTGGACTGCAAGGAGATCCGACCAGTCCATTCTGAAGGAGATCAGCCCTGGGATTTCTTTGGAAGGAATGATGCTAAAGCTGAAACTCCAGTACTTTGGCTACCTCATGCGAAGAGTTGACTCGTTGGAAAAGACTCTGATGCTGGGAGGGATTGGGGGCAAGAGGAGGAGGGGACGACAGAGGATAAGATGGCTGGATGACATCACTGACTGGATGGACGTGAGTCTGAGTGAACTCTGGGAGTTGGTGATGGACAGGGAGGCCTGGCATGCTGTGATTCATGGGGTCGCAAAGAATCGGACATGACTGAGTGATTGATCTGATCTGATCTGATCTACATATCATCAGTCTAATAAGATGAGATTAGATTTGGTAACCATTAAGAGCAAGTTTTGAGAAGGCAATGGCAACCCACTGCAGTACTCTTGCCTCGAAAATCCCATGGATGGAAGAGTCTGGTAGGCTGTAGTCCATGGGGTTGTGAAGACTCAACACGACTGAGCGTCTTCACTTTCGCTTTTCACTTTCATGCATTGGAGAAGGAAATGGCAACCCACTCCAGTGTTCTTGCCTGGAGAATCCCAGGGACGAGGGAGCCTGGTGGGTTGCTATCTATGGGGTAGCACAGAGTCGGACACGACTGAAGCAACTTAGCAGCAGCAGCAGCAGCAAGAGCAAGTTAGACCACCATGGGGCTTACCAGGTGGTTCAATGGATGAAGAATTCACCTGTAGTGGAGGAGACCCAGGTGATGCAGGTTCAATCCCTGGATCAGGAAGATCCCCTGGGGAAGGTCATTTCCACCTACTCCAATATTCTTGCTTGGAGACTCCCATGGACAGAGGAGCCTGGTGGACTACAGTCCATAGGGTGGTTGAGAGTTGGACATGACTGAGCGACTAAGCACAGCACAGGCAGTTGTTTGAATACTTACTGTGTGGCTGCAGTTAGTAGCATCACTATGTGGTCAAGGCAGATGAAACATAGATGAACATAAGGAAAACCCCTGTATGAGTAACTTAGTTTTGAATTACCTGTAGAAACTTGGATGAAAAATTAAAGTGACTCACTATGCCCAACAAAAAACCCCTTGCTCACAAGGGGATTGGAAGACTGAGGTGATTGTCTTAATCATTTCACTAGCTAGAAGTTATTAATACCTTGAAATGAATAGGTGTGAATGAACTCAGGTCATGCGTTAATGGGCTTAAGGATTCCCTTTGTACCTGCTGACTAATGTGGTAAGAAATTATATCTTTGTCTACAAAAAAGAAATTCCTAGAAATAGCTCAAGTAAGATTAAGGTCAAGGACCTCTATACAGCTGGTGTGTGGATTGCACTCTACCATTACTGGTAGTTCTGGGAAGCTACAAGTGGGTTTTAAATGGGATTGAGACTATACTAAAATATGTTTGCTTATCTTGTAACAGAAGCAACTTTGGAGAATAAAATTAAAGTTCTGTAAGAGCAAATTATCCATCAATTTGGCTCATTTGGATATATTTCACATGTTTTTCTTCTACCAGTGTACAGAAACGAAGAAAGAAAAATAATATTTTATGGCTATACCACAGTCCTTTTCATTCTTAGATCAGTGGTTTCATTGAAAAATTGGGTTCAGTTAGCTCAGTTCAGTCACTCAGTCTTGTCCAACTCTTTGCAACCCCATGAACTGCAGCATGCCAGGCCTCCTCATCCATCTGGGAGTTGGTGATGGACAGGGAAGCCTGGTGTGCTGCGGTTCATGGGGTCACAAAGAGTCGGACGTTACTGACTGACTGAATTGAACTGAACTGAACATGTCCATTGAGTTGGTGATGCCATCCAACCATCAGATCCTCTGTCATCCTCTTCTCATCTCACCTTCAATCTTTTCTAGGATCAGGGTATTTTCCAATGAGTCAGTTCTTTGTATCAGGTGGCCAAAACATTGGAGTCAGCATCAGTCCTTCCAGTGAATACTCAGGACTGATTTCCTTTAGGATGGACTGGTTGGGTCTCCTTGCAGTCCAAGGGACTCTCAAGAGTCTCCCCAACACCACAGTTCAAAAGCATCAATTCTTCGGCACTAAGCTTTCTTTATAGTCCAACTCTCACATCCATATATGACTACTGGAAAAACCATAGCTTTGACTAGACAGACTTTTGTTGACAAAGTAATGTCTCTACTTTTTAATATGCTATCTAGGTTGGTCATAACTTTTCTTCCAAGGAGCAAGTGTCTTTTAATTTCATGGCTGCAGTCACCATCTGCAGTGATTTTGGAGCCCCAAAAGTAAAGTCTGCCACTGTTTCCACTGTTTCCCCATCTCTTTGCCATGAAGTGATGGGACCAGATGCCATGATCTTAGTTTTCTGAATGTTGAGTTTTAAGCCAACTTTTTCACTCTCCTCTTTCATTTTCATCAAGAGGCTCATTAGTTCTTCTTCGCTTTCTGCCATAAGGGTGGTGTCATCTGCATATCTGAGGTTATTGATATTTCTCCTGGCAAACTTGATACCAGTTTGTGCTTCATCCAGCCCAGCATTTCTCATGATGTACTCTGCATATAAGTTAAATAAGCAGGGCGACAATATACAGCCTTGACATACTCCTTTCCTGATTTGGAACCATCTATTGTTTCAAGTTTAGTTCTAATTGTTGCTTCCTGACCTGCATACAGGTTTCTCAAACAGCAGGTCAGGTGACCAGGTATTCCCATCTCCTTAAGAGTTTTCCATAGTTTGTTGTGATGCACACAGTCCAAGGCTTTGGCGTAGTCAATAAAGCAGAAGTAGATGCATTTCTGGAACTCTCTTGCTTTTTCAATGATCCAGCAGATGTTGGCAATTTGATCTCTGGTTCCTCCGCCTTTTCTAAAACCAGCTTGAACATCTGGAAGTTCACGGTTCATGTACTGTTGAAGCCTGGCTTGGAGAATTTTGAGCATTACTTTGCTAGCATGTGAGATGAGTGCAATTATGCAGTAGTTTGAGCCTTCTTTGGCATTGCCTTTCTTTGGGATTGAAATGAAAACTGAGCTTTTCCAGTCCTGTAGCCACTGCTAAGTTTTCCAAATTTGCTGGCATATTGAGTGCAGCACTTTCACAGCATCATCTTTTAGGATTTGAAATAGCTCAACTGGAATTCCATCATCTCCACTAGCTTTGTTCATAGTGATGCTACCTAAGGCCCACTTGACTTTGCATTCCAGGATGTCTGGCTCTAGGTGAGTGATCATACCATTGTGATTATCTTGGTCGTGAAGATCTTTTTTGTACAGTTCTTCTGTGTATTCTTGTTACCTCTTCTTAATATCTTCTGCTTCTGTTAGGTCCAGACCATTTCTTTCCTTTATTGTGCCCATCTTTGCATGAAATGTTCCCTTGGTATCTCTAATTTTCTTGAAGAGATCTCTAGTCTTTCCCATTCTATTGTTTTCCTCTATTTCTTTGCATTGATCACTGAGGAAGGCTTTCTCTCCTTGCAAAGGAGAAAAGGAAAGATATATACCCATTTGAACGCAGAGTACCACAGAATAGCAAGGAGAGATAACAAAGCCTTCCTCAGTGATCATTGCAAAGAAATAGATGAAAAATTGTGATGTAATCTGAAGTCCTTGTTTCTCAAAAACTGCTGAAAAAATATTTAAGGAGTGGATTTTTTCTTTTTTTTGATGTGGACCATTTTATCAAATTTACAATATTGTTTCTGTTTTATGTTTTGTTTTTTTGGCCCTGAGGAATGTGGAATCTTAGCAGCCTGATCAGAGATTGAACCTATACCCGCCTGCAGTGGAAGAAGGCAAAGTCTTAACCAACGGATCACCAGGTAAGTCCCAAGGGTTAGATTATTCAAATGATTGAATATGAGGGAAACTAAAGTGAGGACTCCAGTGGAACTCTCTATAATTTGGAGATGGGAATACTGGGTTGGGGAGAATGCAATTATAGTACTTTATAAATTTCCCATCTTAAATTTTTCCATTTAGTTTATCTGGTGGTACCAGGCTTGGGTTTAAATATACATGTGCCCAAGAAAGGTGATATAAATGAACAAGATACAATATCTATGCTATTAATTTTGAAAGTGTATATTCCCAAAGGTACTTTTGGGGAGCATACTTTACCCCGTGTAACAAAATTGGGGCTAACTGTAAATACGATTCATTTCTAATCAGCAGGGCATATTACCTTACCTCTTAAATACTATAAAGTAGTATTTAAGGTATTCCTGACTTCAGTCCCCCCTCACAGGAAGACCAACTAGCAGCTATCCACAGACAAGATATCAAGAGAAAACTCCAGCACATGGAGGTGAGACTGAAGCATCTCCCTGAATCATAGGAACCTAGAAGGCCCACATTAGAAGGGGAAGGGGAGTGGCTACATCTCTCCTTCCGGTGGCTGGCACTGAATCTCTGGCCCTCTCTGAGTCTACAGTCTCTGCAGTCTCCCAAGTTTGCCTTGCTCCTCCAATGTTGTAGGACATGTCCTGGGAGTCCTACAACTCCCTAAAGTCTCATCTCAGACACCACTGAGGGAATCTAAGGAACTTGGCCACTGGGAATCAGATAGACACAGCGAGGAGGACAAGGCTTATAGTAACCAGTGCTCAGATCTTAGGGGACAACATTCTTACCTGTGGTGGTGCCCAAGCAGAGATACCAGCCAGTGGCTCTGCCCATCTGCAGAGCTGAGCCAGTGATCCTTGTCTAGCCAGGGAGCTTGGTAGGCAGCTCTATCTAATTTAGGTCCCCAGCTTCTGAACTGTGGTGTTGGAGAAGACTCTTGAGAGTCCCTTGGACTGCAAGGGGATCAAACCAGTCCATCCTAAAGGAAATCAACCCTGAATATTCATTGGAAGGACTGATGCTAAAGCTGAAACTCCAATATTTTGGCCACCTGATGCAAAGAACTGACTCACTGGGAAAGACCCTGATGCTGGGAAAGATTGAAGGCAGGAGGAGAAGAGGATGACAGAGGATGAGATGGTTGGATGGCATCACTGACTCAGTGGGCATAAGTTTGAGAAAGCTCTAGGAGATGGTGAAGGACATGGAAGCCAGGCATGCTGCAGTCCATGGGGTCACAGAGTTGGACACAACAGAGCAACAACAACCAGCCAAAAAGCCACAAGGGCAGTGGAGCCTTTTATACGGTCCTGCCCAAGCAGATAAGAAAATTTTTAGCCCTACCACCTGCTGAGTTTAGCCTCTAGTCCCACTTAACCAGGAAGCCTGACTAGAGAATCTGGGCAGCTGCAGAGTCCATCCTACAGCTGTGCTCAGGCAGGAAGCCAGGCCAACAGTACTGCCCAACTATTAAGTACAGCCACTGGCTCTGCATAATGAGGGAACCTGAGCAGTGATCTCTATACCTAAAATCGATAAGAAACTCATACAACTTAATAGAAAAACAACCAAATAATCAGATTTTTTTAGTGGGCAAAGGACCTGAATAGACATTTTTTTCCAAAGACATACAAAGAGCCAAGTACACAAAAATGTGCTCAGTATCATTTGTCATCAGTTCAGTTCAGTTCAGTCACTCAGTCGTGTCCGACTCTTTGCGACCCCATGAATCACAGCACGCCAGGCCTCCCTGTCCATCACCATCTCCCGGAGTTCACTCAGACTCACAGGCATCGAGTCAGTGATGCCATCCAGCCATCTCATCCTCTGTCGTCCCCTTCTCCTCCTGCCCCCAATCCCTCCCAGCATCAGAGTCTTTTCTAATGAGTCAACTCTTCACATCAGGTGGCCAAAGTACTGGAGTTTCAGCTTTAGCATCATTCCTTCCAAAGAAATCCCAGGGCTGATCTCCTTCAGAATAGACTGGTCGGATCTCCTTGCAGTCCAAGGGACTCTCAAGAGTCTTCTCCAACACCACAGTTCAAAAGAATCAATTCTTCGGCACTCAGCCTACTTCACAGTCCAACTCTCACATCCATACACGACCACAGGAAAAACCATAGCCTTGACTAGATGAACCTTTGTTGGCAAAGTAATGTCTCTGCTTTTGAATATGCTATCTAGGTTGGTCATAACTTTCCTTCCAAGGAGTAAGCGTCTTTTAATTTCATGGCTGCAGTTACCATCTGTGGTGATTTTGGAGCCGAAAAAAATAAAGTCTGACACTGTTTCCACTGTTTCCCCATCTATTTCCCATGAAGTGATGGGACCGGATGCCATGATCTTCATTTTCTGAATGTTGAGCTTTAAGCCAACTTTTTCACTCTCCGCTTTCACTTTCATCAAGAGGCTTTTGAGTTCCTCTTCACTTTCTGCCATAAGGGTGGTGTCATCTGCATATCTGAGGTTATTGATATTTCTCCTGGCAATCTTGATTCCAGCTGTGTTTCTTCCAGCCCAGCGTTTCTCATGATGTACTCTGCATATAAGTTAAATGAGCAGGGTGACAATATACAGCCTTGACGAACTCCTTTTCCTATTTGGAACCAGTCTGTTGTTCCATGTCCAGTTCTAACTGTTGCTTCCTGACCTGCATATAGATTTCTCAAGAGGCAGATCAGGTGGTCTGGTATTCCCATCTCTTTCAGAATTTTCCACAGTTTATTGTGATCCACACAGTCAAAGGCTTTGGCTTAGTGAATAAAGCAGAAATAGATGTTTTTCTGGAACTCTCTTGCTTTTTCCATGATTCAGTGGGTGTTTGATCTCTGGTTCCTCTGCCTTAAATGCAAATCAAAACCACAATCAGATACTCCTCACACTTGTCAGAAAAAGACAATAGTAACAAGTGCTGACATTAGTGCAGAGAAAAGGGAACCCTTGTGAACTGTTGGTGGGAATGAAAATTGGTGCTTTCACTATGAAAAACAGTATGGAGTTTACTCAGAAAGTTTTTTAAAAATATAAATAACATATGACCCAACAATTTCACTTCTGGATATGTAATGAAAGGCAACCAAATCAGTATCTGAGATGCTGAGATGTCTGCAACCCCATGTTCATTGGAACATTATTCACAGTAGCCAAGATACCTAAGGAAACAGCCTAATTTTTCACCAATGGATGGATGGATAAAGAAAATGTAGTTTACATATACAGTAGAATGTGCCACAGCCATAAAAGAAGGAAATCTTGCCATTTATGGTGATATGTTTGAAACTTGAGAGCAAATGTGAAGTGAAATGTCAGACAAAGAAAGATAACGCTGTATGATCTTACTTATGTGTGGAACCTAACAAAAACAAACTCATAGAAATCGAGGGCAGATTGATGGCTGCCATGGGCAAGAGGGCAGGGTTGGGGAAATGAGTGAAGATAGTCAAGGTGGCTTGGTAGTAAAGAATCTGCCTGCCAAGCAGGAGATGTGAATTCGATCCCTGAGTTGGGAAGATTTCCTGGAGAAGGAAATCGCAACCTGTTCCAGTACTCTTGCCTGGGAAATCTCATGGACAGAGGAACCTGGTGGGCTACAGTCCATGGGGTTGCAAAATATCAGACATGGGTTAGCAAGTAAAAAAAAAAAAAAAAAAACGACAAAAATCAAAGTATACAATTACCAGGGGAGAGTGCAATCATGCCGTTTCTATTATGGCCTTTCAGAGCAATAAAATAATATTCTATCTCTCCAGTGCTAGCTCTGGCTGGTGCTGGGAGGATAAATTCCTGCGTAGATCTATTTTATTAAAAAAGGAAAAAAAATTCTGGAAGCCACTCAACACAATTTCTCATAGCTGGTGCCACAAATAAGCAACAGAGTTGAAGGAATTCAACTCTCTCTTTAGAGTGTTAAGGAAAAAGGGAGTTGAAAATGGCTGTGGGTTTGCCTCATTAACAGTGTGTTCCACCAGGAGTGATAGGGTGGTGACCAGATTTATATTTTTGAAATGTCATTGTACCTATAGAGTAGAATCTGGGCAAAAAGGGCAGGGCTCTGGAGCTAGAAAAACTAGGATATTGAGAGAATAGAGGGGATGAAGGCTGACACTAAACTTGTGATTTAGGCCCTGAGAAGGAGGCACTATATGAGAGATAAAATGGTATACATGTCGGCACTCATCACTGGATGGGAGAGATTAGGAAGCAAGATAAATGACTCCCAGGATCTGATCAGGGTGAGGACTGATGCTAAGGCAAGAGGTGAATGTCAAGGATAGAGAGGATTCATTTAGTTATTTGTGTCTACCTAGTTCCACTTATATTGGAGAAGGAAATGGCAACCCACTCCAGTATTCTTGCCTGGAGAATCCCAGGGACGGAGGAGCCTGGTGGGCTGCCGTCCATGGGGTCGCACAGAGTCGGACACGACTGAAGCGACTTAGCAGCAGCAGCAGCAGTTCCACTTATTGTTCATCATCTATTTTTATGTGTCTTTTTATTTTTTGGACCATACTGTCCAAAAGTGAAATGGCTCTGGAATGTTATGACAATTGTGATATTTACTGAATCCCAAATCTTTTAATAGTTGTGTCATGGATTCTGTGTTTGGATTTTAGAATTACAAGGCTTATAGTTACTTATGGAATTCTTGTTTCAAGTCCTCAACTTGCTGCTTTCCAGAACTCTACAAGGGCCAAATGAGATAACTATGGAAAAAATCCTTTTTTGTAAACTATAAAATGTCATGAACATGCACACTGTTGTAAGAAATCATTTTAGATATGTTGATTATCAATGGGAAGATAATCTCTGGTTCTTATATTTGTGAAAATGGAAATGAATTTTGACTCCATTCAACAGGCAGCCTTATATAAAACACTTGTAATTCTCTACCTCTCCTATGCACCTGGGGAATTTGTGAGAAGAAATTGAACTAGGTTTGTTCTCACTTTGGATCTGCCTGGCTGCAGGTAGGCTCATTCGAATCTGCTCTTCTACTCCTTGTGGAGGGTCAGGTCTGGGCACTGTGAGAGAAGCTGACTATTTTTATGACTGCATCGGCTTCTTTTAATCTTCATTAAGGGTATTCAGTTCAGTTCAGTCGCTCAGTTGTGTCCGACTCTTTGCAACACCATGGACTGCAGCACCCCAGGCCTCCCTGTCCATCACCAACTCCCAGAGCCTAATCAAACTCATGTCCATTAAGTCAGTGATGCCATCCAACCATGTCATCCTCTGTTGTCCCCTTCTCCTCCCGCCTTCAATCTTTCCCAGCATCAGGGTCTTTTAAAATGAGTCAGTTCTTCGCATCAGGTGGCCAAAGTATTGGAGTTTCAGCGTTAGCATCAGTCCTTCCAATGAATATTCAGGACTGATTTCCTTTAGGTTGGATGTCCTTGCAGTCCAAGGGACTCTCAAGAGTCTTCTCCAACACCACAGTTTAAAAGCATCAATTCTTTGGTGCTCAGCTTTCTTTATAGTCCAACTCTCACATCCATACCTGACTACTGAAAAAACCATAGCTTTGACTAGACAGACTGTTGTTGGCAAAGTAATGTCTCTGCTTTTTAATATAATTATATTAAAAAAAAACCTCATTTAGCTTACTCAACTCTGTTTCTCCATTTTAGTTTCTTCCATTCATTGAGTTTACTCTCTCTCTGTCTTAGGTTTTGGCTTCCTCAAATAGCTTATTATTCTGGACTGTTTACACTTCTTTGTAGTGGAGTTTTATTTTTGATTATCTGGTTGTAGGTGTTCATGCAGCCTGCCAGAACATTGTTTCACTGCAAGTGTGGGGAAAACATGGCATGCTGACAGTATGGGACCTCAGTGCCTATTCTTTCTGAGTGTGGGTGTTCATCATTTCCTCCCAGGTCCGCAGTCACATGCACATTGTTTACCATCCTTTTTCTCCTACCAAACCATCTCATCCTACAATAAGCAACTCCCATCACGTGAGGAGTCACAGGGCAGGGCTGTTCACCTCGCCTGCTCCTACTAGCCACCATGTTTATTGCCTCTGACACCCATCACTCTCCAGGTGTGCAGTTTTTTGATACCAAGTTCCATATTTTCAGTAGTTTAATTATGCATAGGTTTGGGATGGTGGCTTTTAATCAGTCCACCCTGCATAATTTTTGTCTTTTAGAGATTCCTCCCAATTCCTTAGAGAGGGTGCCTTAGAGAGGGTGCAGTGATGGTTTTAGTCACACATTTATACTGTATGTGCATTTTTTGCGTGTGTATTGATATGTTTCCCATTGCTGCTATAGCAAATAACCACAAACTTGGTGGCTTAAAACAATAGAAATTTATTCTCTTACAGTCTGGAAATCAATTTTAGTGGATCAATATCAAGATATTGGAAAAGATGTGATTCCTCTGGAAGCTCCAGGGGCAATTTGGTTCTTGCTTCTTCTAGATTCTGTTGGCTCCCAGCAATTCTCAGCTTGTGGCTATATCACTTCAGTTTCTGCTCCCATGGTTTAACTTGTCTCTTCCTCTTCTGTAGGTGTCAAATCTCCTCTTGCCTCCATCCTACAAGGATATATGGGATTGCATTTAGGGTCCACCTGGATAATCCAGAATACAACCACATTTCAAGATCCTTAACTTAATCATCTGCACAAAGATTATTTTTTCAAATAAAGTAATAAAGATAATTTTTCCAAATATAATATTTGTAGGTTCTAGGGATGAATATTTGATAACTTCAGGAACCATTTTTAGACTATCACTATACACATGTACCCCACCCCAATTTATTGCCAGAAAGATAAAATATATATATGTGTGTGTGTGTGCACTATACAGATTATATCATTTACATAGATATATGCATATATTTACCTGAACATTTAAAAAAAGTTTTCCAGAGTTTATAGCTTTTATCCCAAAGGTATCAAACTCAATTCATATTCAACAATAGAGCTTTGAAAATGCTGAAATCAACTGATACTACCTGAAGGATGTAATATGATTGATAAATCCAGACCATGTTTCTTTTCAGTTACCTTAGAAATAGCACATGTTGTGAAAGTTCAGAATTCCAAGAATCCCTAGTAGCAGTTTATGCTAATTAATACACAAAAACCAAGCATGGAGTGGAAAGAGTATCACATTCTTTGGCAAAGGCAAGAGAAAGAAGGGGAAAAACAACTTATCATGAAAAGGGCAGGGACCCAAAGCACACATGAAAGCGTGGACCTTTGGCAAAGCCCTGAAATAGTTCTTTTAACAGATGGTCTGTTTTGCATTTAGAAACAAAATAGTGATCAACAAGTCTGAATGTAGTCTATGCATATATGTGTACATAGGTGCTTGCATATGTACATATTTTCATCTTTTTTTAAGAAGCTTTGAAAATAAAGTTTATTAAACTTCCAGTTATAAGATGAATAAGTTCTAACAACCTAATATACACCATGGTGATTATAGTTAACAAAACTATATTTTATACTTGAAAATTCCTAATGTTCTCACCACAAAAAAGGAATTATAATTATATGATATGACAGAGGTGTTAACTAACCTTGCTATGGTAATCATTTCACACGCAAGATAAACATATGCCAAATCATCACACTGTACACCTTAAACTTACTCAGTATTATGTCAGTTGTATCTCAAAAACACTGGAAAAAAATAAAATTAATTGTAAACCTAATAATACATAAAGAAAATAATCCTTACAAAAATAAAACTTAAAAGACTTAAAATAGGTCACCAAGGCATAAGCCTTTGGTCTTTAATGATGGTGGTGTTTTCCCCTTTTCTTTCTTCAAATAACGTCTTTTTCAAGTTCATAAATACTGTTTCCCCTCACTTTCCTTAGGTTCCATATCGGTGGATTCAACAAACTGAGATTGTGTAGTACTGTATTTACAATCCATGCAATGTAATGTTAATTGCAGCACTATTTAGGATAGCCAAGACATGGAAGCAGCCTAAGTGTCCATCAACAGATGAATGGATAAAGAAGATGCAGTATCTATGTATGTATATATATATTCCATTTTGTATATAAAATATCGAATATTAGACATAAAAAGAATGGAATAATGTCATTTGCAGCAACATGGATGGATCTAGCGATTATTATGCTTTGGGAAGCAACCCAGAAAAAGCAAATAAATGATATTGCTTATATGTGGAATCCAAAAAAAAAAAGATACAAATGAACTTATTTACAAAACAGAAAGAGATTCACAGACTCAGAAAACAAACTCGTAATTACCAAAGGGGAAAGAGGGTGTTGGGGGAGATAAATTAGGAGACTGATATGAACATATTGACACTGCTGCTGCTGCTGCTGCTGCTGCTAAGTCACTTCAGTCGTGTCCGACTCTGTGCGACCGCATAGACGGCAGCCCACCAGGCTCCGCCGTCCCTGGGATTCTCCAGGCAAAAACACTGGAGTGGGTTGCCATTTTCTTCTCCAAACATATTGACACTACTATGTGTAAACAGGTAACCCAAAAGGACCTACTGTATAGCACAGGAAACTATACTCAATGTTTTTTAAGTTAAAAAAAAATTTAGTATGTATTGGAGTACAGTTGATTAAAGAAATGTTGTTGGTAACTATACTTAATATTATATAATAATCTACAAGGGAAAAACACACACCTGAAACGTATATGCTATTATAAATCAATTATACTTCAGTTACAAAATTAAAAAGGACAATTAAAGTCGAAAGACTCTTGCTCTTCTAAGAAAGTTAAATGAATTATTTGCTTTCCCATTTATTCAACACACTTTCTCCTGTGCTAGTCTCTGTGTAGGGCTTCTCTGATGGCTCAAATGGTAAAGAATCTGCCTGTAATGTGGGAGGATCTGGGTTCGATCCCTGGTTTGTGAAGATCCCCTGGAGAAGGGAATGGCAACCCAATACAGTATTCTTGCCTGGAAGAATCCATGGACAGAGAAGCCTGGTAGGCTATATAGTTCATGACATCTCAAAAAGTCAGACATGACTGAGCAGCCTCAGTCTCTGTGTATGTGCCAGGCAGTGAGTACAATAAGCATGCCCTTTGCCCTAGAATTTAAAGTCTAGTTTGTCAAGAAAGCTTCCCTTGTGGCTCAGGTGGTAAAGAATCCGCCTGCAATGTGGGAGACCAGGGTTCAATCCTTGGGTTGGGAAGATCCCCTGGAGAAGGGAAAGGCTACCAATTCCAGTATTCTGGCCTGGAGAATTCAGTCCATGGGGTTGCAAAGAATAGGATACGAATGAACGCCTTTCACTTTGTCAAGAAAAAGCTTTTTTAGTTCTACCATATTGTACTTCTAGGAGAAAGCAAAAAGCAGGAGATATTGATATAGAAAAGTCTAGTCTGAACTTTAGGTATTCATCCATTTGCCGGCCCATTTTTATTAAAAAGCAGATTTTCTTCCAAGTATGTTACCCTAAGTTGTTATAGCTTCAGTCAGCTTCTACCCAGACCAGTGAGTCAAAGATGTGTTCATTTTTTCCCTCAAGAATGAGGTACAATTCACAAGCCATAATATTCACCATTTAAAAATGGGCAGTTCCGTGGTTTCCAGTATTTTCACAAAGTTGTACAATCATCACCACTGTTATCACTATTTCCATCACCCCAGGAAGAAACTCTGTATCAATTTGCAGTCACTTCCTATTTCCCACTCAGTGCCTGGCAGCCACTAATGAGCTCTCTAGGGATATGCTTATTTTAAATAGTTTATATCAGTAGAATAGTTACAATGTGTCTGGCTTCTTTTGAACCCATGGGTGAAATCCATTTCACCTCCTTTTGCTAATGGAGGTTTTAAGACTCTCATGTCCTCCAAAGACCTGGTAGCCTGAACAACACGATTTTGCCTGAGTTGTTTTCCCAGAACTTGGAGTCGGCTGCATCTAGTTCAAGCAGAACGAAGTCAGCTGTGTCTAGTTGAAGTTGAGGTCATTAGAAAGGACCATTGACTCGATCTGGGCATGTGCAGGTAAGCACATTCGTGACCTTTAGATGTGCAGAAGCCGGTAGCTTTGTTATGTGCTGTGCTCAGTTGTGTCCAACTCTTTGTGACCCCCTGGACTAGGCTCCTCTGTCCATGGAATTTCTCAGGGAAGGTTACTGGAGCGGGTTGCCATTTCTTCCTCCAGGGATCTTCCCCACCCGTGAATCAACCCACACCTCCTGCACTGGCAGGAGGCCCACCTGTGCCACTTGGGAGGCCCATCACTTAGATGCCTGCGTAGAAAAATGAGCATCTTGCCTTCTTGGAGCAGATGGGACCTGTTTTCCTCGCTTCACTGCTCACATCAGTGACTGATCATTTTGGCCTGCTGTAGGCACATTGGGCAAAACAAACCTGGTGAATAATACCTTCACTTAGCTTAAAGTTTTCCAGGTTGATATATGTTGTGCTTGTTGTGCTTAGTTGCTCAGTCATGTCTGATTCTTTGCGACCCTGTGGACTGTATTGTAGCTTGCCAGGTTCCTCTGTTCATAGGATTTTTCATAGTCTCTGGCATTAGCAGGCGCATTCTTTACTACTGAGCCGCCTGACATATGTTGTATCAAAAGTACTTCATTCCTTTTTGTGGCTCAATAATCCATTATACGGATATACTATACTACATTTATTTATCCTTTTTTTTTTGGCTATTATGAATAATGTTGCCATAAAAACTTACATACAAGTGGTTATGTGGAGCCATATTTTGTTTGTTTGAACTGGTACCAAATAAAGCCCATAGAATGTGGTTAGATGAGAAATCTTTTAAGTCTCTATGGCTTTTCCTCTACAACTTTTTCAAATTTGTTGAAGAAATTGAGTCATTTGTCCTGTACAGTTTTACAAAATCTGAATTTTGCTGATTGCATTCTTTTGACATAATTTAACCTGTTTTTCTAACATCTATAGTTTCATCAATTGATAGCTGAATGTAGAGATTTGATTGGATTCAAACTTGATGGGAGAAGGTGAGCTGACAGATTATATTATACTCTTGTTATTCTACAAGGGAAATGCCTGGTTGTCTGTATTAGCAGCCATTGACACTCTTTGCCTAGATCCATTATGGAATGAGAAGTAGAGATAGTTTGGTTTTGTCACTTCTTCTTTATTCATTAGCTAGAATATAGTATATAGGGGAAAAAATGCCCTCAAATATTTTGTTTTAAAAGAGATTCTTTTTAACTTTCTCTTTTTGATATTTCATTGTTAACACTAACAATGCAATAGATTTCTATATGATAATCTTGTTTCCTGCTACCTCACTAATCTGTTTAACAGTTCTAGTAATTTTATATTAAATATATATTTAATTTTTAATTGGAGGATAATTGCTTTACTTTGTTATGTCGGTTTCTGCCATACAACAATGTGAATCAGCCACAAATATACATATGTTCCAGAGAAGGCAATGGCACCCCATTCCAGTACTCTTGCCTGGAAAATCCCATGGACGGAGGAGCCTGGTGGGCTGCAGTCCATGGGGTCGCTGAGGGTCAGACACGACTGAGCGACTTCACTTTCACTTTTCACTTTCATGCATTGGAGAAGGAAATGGCAACCCACTCCAGTGTTCTTGCCTGGAGAATCCCAGGGATGGGGGAGCCTGGTGGGCTGCCATCTATGGGGTTGCACAGAGTCGGACATGACTGAAGTGACTTAGCAGCAGTATACATATGTTCCCCCTTTCTTGAAACTTCCTCCCACCCCACTAGGTAGTTATGGAGCACCAGGTTAAGTTCCCTGTGTCACACAGCAACTTCCCACTAGTTATCTATTTTACATGTAGTAATATACGTGTCAGTGCTACTCTCTCAGGTCATCCCACCCTCTGCTTCCCCTGCTGTGTACACAAATCTGTTCTCTATGTCTGTGTCTCTATTCCTGCCCTGAAAATAGATTCATTAGTGGCATTTTCCCTAGATTCTATATATGTGTTATTATATGATATTTGTTTTTCTCTTTATGACTTACTTCACTCTGTTTTTAACAGGCTCCAGGTTCATCCACATCACTAGAACTGACTCAAATTCATTCCTTCTATGGCTGAGTAACATTCCATTGTATATTTGTACCATAACTTCTTTATCCATTCATCTATCAGTGGACACCTAGGTTGGTTCCATGTTCTAGCTATTGTAAATAGTGTTACAGTAAGTTTGGGGGTACATATGTCTTTTGAATTATGGTTTTCTCAGGGTATATGCCCAGTAGTGGGATTGCTGGATCATATGGTAGTTTTATTCCTAGTGTTATTTTTTTTTTTTTAAAGAAATCCCCAATAAGTTGCAACAAGATCCTCTATGATTCATTTCCTGGAGTAATGGAAATAAAAACAAAGATGTATTCATTTTAATATCTTCCTTTTATTGGGGAAAATTAATCAGTCACCTAGATTATGTTGGAACTTAATAAGAAAGAAGGGCACTAGGGTGATTTCTCTAGTGGTAAGCAATCCACCTCAGCAATCTCTACCAGCCACTTTGTTACTGGAATAATGAGATCTTTTTAAGATCAATGTAGATAATGACAAATTGTTGTCTCTTAGGGCCATCAACTTTCCTATCTAATTCTTATTCCATCCACCATTTTTTTTTTCAGAGACATTTGGAATAACATTTGAAAATTTGGAAAGGAGAATTTTTATATTTGCCTCCAAAACATTTTGAATCAGAAATAAGTAGCCTTTCAAAAAATTTTATTTGACTATAACCAATTTACAATGTTGTGGTAGAGAAATAGTCTTTTAAAATCGGTCTGAAAGTCCAATTGAGAGCAACTGAAGAGCAAGTAACTGGTGAAGTTCAGACCATCAGTGTTTATTCTTTATACTAGAGGAGGCTTAAAAAAGTGTTTTGTTTTGGTGTACACCACAAGAATGTCAGGTGGTCTGGTATTCCCATCTCTTTCAGAATTTTCCACAGTTTATTGTGACCCACACAGTCAAAGGCTTTCGCATAGTCAATAAAGCAGAAACAGATATTTTTGGAGCTCTCTTGTTTTTTCGATGACCCAGCAGATATTGGCAATTTGATCTCTGGTTCCCCTGCCTTTCCCAAAACCAGCTTGAACACCTGGAAGTTCATGGTTCATGTATAACTGAAGCCTCAGTTCAGTTCAGTCGGTCAGTCGTCTCCGACTCTTTGGGACCCCATGAATCGCAGCACGCCAGGCCTCCCTGTCCATCACCAACTCCCGGAGTTCACTCAGACTCACGTCCATTGAGTCAGTGATGCCATCCAGCCATCTCATTCTCTGTCGTCCCCTTCTCCTCCTGCCCCCAATCCCTCCAACCATCAGAGCCTTTTCCAATGAGTCAACTCTTCGCATGAGGTGGCCAAGGTATTGGAGTTTCAGCTTTAGCATCATTCCTTCCAAAGAAATCCCGGGGCTGATCTCCTTCAGAATGGACTGGTTGGATCTCCTTGCAGTCCAAGGGACTCTCAAGAGTCTTCTCCAACACCACAGTTCAAAAGCATCAATTCTTCGGTGCTCAGCTTTCTTCACAGACCAACTCTCACATCCATTCATGACCACTGGAAAAACCATAGCCTTGACTAGACAGACCTTTGTTGGCAAAGTAATGTCTCTGCTTTTGAATATGCTATCTAGGTTGGTCATAACTTTCCTTCCAAGGAGTAAGCGTCTTTTAATTTCATGGCTGCAGTCACCATCTGCAGTGATTTTGGAGCCCAAAAAAATAAAGTCTGACACTGTTTCCACTGTTTTCCCATCTATTTCCCATGAAGTGATGGGACCAGATGCCATGATCTTCATTTTCTGAATGTTGAGTTTTAAGCCAACTTTTTCACTCTCCTCTTTCACTGGTTTGGGGAATTTTGAGCATTACTTTACTAGCGTGTAAGATGAGTGTAATTGTGCAGTAGTTGGAGCATTCTTTGGCATTGCCTTTCTTTGGGATTGGAATAAAAACTGACCTTTTCCAGTCCCGTGGCCATACCAGACCACCTGACCTGCCTCTTGAGTAACCTATAGACAGGTCAGGAAGCAACAGTTAGAACTGGACATGGAACAACAGACTGGTTCCAAATAGGAAATGGAGTATGTCAAGTATGTCAAAAGGAGTATGTCAAAAAGGCTGTATATTGTCACCCTGTTTATTTAACTTATATGCAGAGTATATCATGAGAAACGCTAGGCTAGAAGAAGCACAAGCTGGAATCAAGATGGCCAGGAGAAATATCAATAACCTCAGATATGCAGATGACACCACCCTAATGGCAGAAAGTGAAGAGGAACTCAAAAGCCTCTTGAGGAAAGTGAAAGAGGAGAGTGAAAAAGTTGGCTTAAAGCTCAACATTCAGAAAACTAAGATCACGGCATCTGGTCCCATCACTTCATGGGAAATAGATGGGAAAACAGTGGAAACAGTGTCAGACTTTATTTTTTTGGGCTCCAAAATCACTGCAGATGGTGACTGCAGCCATGAAATTAAAAGACACTTACTCCTTGGAAGGGAAGTTATGACCAACTGAGATAGCATATTAAAAAGCAGAGACATTACTTATCCAACAAAGGTCTGTCTAGTCAAGGCTATGGTTTTTCCAGTGGTCATGTATAGATGTGAGAGTTGGACTGTGAATAGATAAAAAAGATGTGGTGCAAATATCCAATGGAGTGTTACTCAGCCATTAAAAGCATGAAATAATGCTACTTGCAACTATGCAGATAGATCTAGAGATTGTCATACTGAGTGAAGTCAGAGAGAGAAAGAGAGAAATATTGTGTGATATCACTTATATGTGTAATCTTAAAAAAAGATACAAATAAACTTATTTACAAAACAAAAACAAAGCTGAGTGCCAAAGAACTGATGCTTTGAACTGTGGTGCTGGAGAAGACTCTTGAGAGTCCCTTGGACTGCAAGGAGATCCAACCAGTCCATCCTAAAGGAGATCAGTCCTGGGTGTTCATTGGAAGGACTGATGCTGAGGCTGAAACTCCAGTACTTTGGCCACCTCATGCGAAGAGTTGACTCATTGGAAAAGACTCTGATCCTGGGAGGGATTGGGGGCAGGAGGAGAAGGGGACGACAGAGGATGAGATGGCTGAATGGCATCTCCGCCTCGATGCACATGAATTTGGGTGGACTCTGGGAGTTGGTGATGGACAGCGAGGCCTGGTGTCTGTGGTTCATGGGGTCACAAAGAGTTGGACACAACTGAGCGACTGAACTGAACTGAGCTGACCTGAACAAGATTGTCAAGGATGAAGAGTGCCTTATTCTTTATTGTTGTCACAGTACTTAGCACACATTTGGTCAACTCAACAAGATCAACAAACTTTTGTTGGAGAAATAAAGCAAATGATTACACAGAGCTCCAAGGAGATCCATGATGAGGGTCCTTTGGGCAGGAACCACTTCTCTTTTATCTCAGTATTTCTAGTTTCTACCACAGTAGATTCTTAAAAGGTGGTTGCAGATTTCTATTCAATGTAATTGAGTGGGTCCGTTATTATTCATTGTAGATAGCAGGCATTTATAAGACAAATGGTCTCAAGGAAGTTTGCAGATTCAGTTCAGTTTAGGAGAACTGAACTGAACAAAATGAACAAAATCAAGTATAATACATAAAGGCAATTTTAGATTTTTTTGTGTGTTTTTACATATATATCTGATTATATGTACTTCATGATCCCGTCTCTTCAAAATATTTCTTTGTTATTGAGTGAAAACTTTTTCTCTTATTCAAAATTTCCTGTGGAAAAAGTTTTGATTATTAGTATGTTATGTCCTTGACTACTGGTCTCAGGTGTCAAGGGAAAATATTACTAAATGGAATAAAAATTCTTCTCAGTTCAATCGAGTTTCCATGACTATCCGCTTATGTTAGTATTTTCACTCTTTTAGAAATAGTATACCAAGTATGTTGGAACCATTTCTAATCTTAACACATTTTTAAAAACTTCTCATTTTATATTGGAGCATACTTGATTAGGGGAAAGATTGAAGGCAAAATGAGAAGAAGACAGCAGAGGATAAGATGGTTAGATAGCGTCACCAACTCAGTGAACATGAACTCGTGCAAACTCCAGGAGATAATGGAGGACCAGGAAGCCTGGTGTACCACAGTTCATGGGTCACAAAGAGTCAGACACAACTTAGGGAGGGAACAGCAACAGCAACGTAGATTAACAATGTTGTGTTAGTTTCAGATATGCAGCCAAGTGATTCAGTTATGCATATACATATATATATATATTTTCAAATTATTTTCTCATTTAAGTTGTTACATAACATTGAGCAGAGTTCCCTGTGCTATACAGTAGGTCCTTGCTGCTTATCCACTTTAAATATAGCAGTGTGTGCATGTAAATCCCAAACTCCTTAACTATCTCTCCCCTGCTCCCACTGTTCCTCTCTGGTAACCATAAACTTGTTCTCTAAGTCAATGACTTTGTTTTTGTTTTGTAAATAAGTTTATTTGTATCTTTTTTTTAGATTCCACATATAAGTGATATCACACAATATTTCTCTCTCTCTCTGACTTACTTCACTCAGTGTGACAATCTCTAGATCTATCTGCATAGTTGCAAGTAGCATTATTTCATGCTTTTTAATGGCTGAGTAACATTCCACTGGATACACGTACCACATCTTTTTTATCTATTCATCCATCAGTGGACATTTAGGTTGCTTCCATGTCTTGGTTATTGTAAACAGTGTTGTGATGAACATTGAGGTGCATGTATCCTTGCAGACAGGTATATATTTTTTTCTTCAGATATGTGCCTTGGAGTAGGATTTCTGGATCATATGGTAGCTCCATTTTTAGTTTTTTAAGGAACCTCCATACTGTTCTCCACAGTGGCTATACCAATTTACATTCTCACCAACAGTGTTGGAGGGTTCCCTTTTTCCCACACCCTCTCCAGCATTTATTTTTTGTGGATTTTTTCCATGATAGCCACTCTGACTAATGTGAGGTGATGTCTTACTGTAGTTTTGATTTGTATTTTTCTAATAATAAGCAATGTTAACATTCATGTGCCTCTTGACAATCTGTATGTTTTTTGGAGAAACATCTATATGGGTCTTCTGCTCATTTTTTGCTTGGGTTGTTTGTTTTTATGATATTAAGCCACATGAATTTTACTATTTGTAAATTTTGGAGACTAATCTCTTGTTGGGCTTCCCTGGTGGTGCTAGTGGTAAAGAATCCACCTGCCAGTGCATGAGATGCAAGAGACGTGGGTTCAGTCCTTGGGTTGGGATGATCTCTTGGAGAGGGAAATGCAACCCACTCCAGCATTCTTGCCTAAGAAATCCTATGGACAGAGCATCCTGGCAGGCTACAGTCCATGAGATCATAAACAGTCAGACATGACTGAGCACACATACACTTAATTCCTTGTTGGTCACATCATTTGCAAATATATTCTATGGTTTATCTTTTTGTTTTGTTTATGGTTTCCTTTGCTGTGCAAAAGCTTTTAAGTTGAATTAGGCCCCATTTGTTAATTTTTGTTTTTATTTCCATTATTCTGGAAGACATAATAGAAAAAGATACTGCTATGATTTATGTCAGAGAGTGTTCTCTCTGTTTTCCTTTAAGAGTTTTATACTGTCTGTTCTTACATTTAGGTCTTTAACCCATTTAAAGTTTATCTTTGTGTGTGGTATTAAAGTTTGTTCTAATTTCATTTTTTTAACATGTAGCTGTCCAGTTTTTTCAGCACCATTATCGAAAAGATTGTCTTCTTTTCCATTGTGTAGTCTTGCCTCCTTTTTTGTAGTTTTATTGACCATAGGTGCATGGGTTTACTTCTGGGCTTTCTATCCTATCCCATTATCTATTCTTCCATTTTGTGCCAGTAACATACTGTTTTGATGCCTATAGCTTTGTAGCATATGGTAGTCTGAAGTCAGGGAGCCTGAGTCCTCCAGCTCCATTTTTCATTCTCAAGATTACTTTGGCTATTTGGAGTCATTTGTTTGTCTCCATACAAATTTTAAGATTTTTTTTTGTTCTAGTTCTGTGAAAAAATGCCATTGGTAATTTGGTAGGGATTGCATTGAATCTGTAGATTGCCTGGGGCAGTACAGTCATTTTGACCTCATTGATTCTTCCAATTCAAGAACATGGTATCTCTTTCCACCTTCTTTGTCATTTTCTGTTTCTTCCATCAGTATTTTATAGTTTTCAGAATACAGCAGGGGTCTTTTATTTCCTTAGGTAGGTTTATTTCTGGTATTTTATTGTTTTTGATATGAAGATAAATGGGATTCTTTAATTTCTCTTCTTGATCTTTCATTGTTAATATATAGAAATGCAATAGACTTATGTGTTACTAATTTTGTAACCTGCAACCTTACCAAATTCATTGATGAGCTCTAGTAGTTGGCTGATAGCCCTTTTAGGATTTTCTATGTATATTATCATGTCATCTGCCAACAGTGACTGTTTAACATCTTTTCCAATTTGGATTTCATTTCTTTCTTTTTCTTCTCTGATTGCCATAGCTAGGACTTCTAGAACTATGTTGAATAAAAGTGGTGACAGTGGACAACCTTGTCTTATTCTGTTCTTAGAGGAAATGCTTTCGATTTTTCATCATTAAGTATGTTACCAGTAGGTTTGTTGTATATGGTCTTTATTATGTTGAGGTATGTGCCCTTTTATGATAAACGGGTGTTGAATTACGTCAAAAGCACTGGGAAAACCTAGAGGGATGGGATGGGGAGGGAGGTGGGTGGGGAATTTGGGACGGGGGACACATGTTCACCCATGGTTGATTCATGTCAATGTATGGCAAAAACCACCACAATATTGTAATTAGTCTCCAATTAAAATAAATAAAATTAATTTTTTAAAAGTTTTTTCTCCATTTATTGAGATGATCATATGGTTTTTATTCTTCAATTTGTTGATGTGGTACATCACACTGATTTGCGGATATTGAAAAATCCTTGCATCTTTGGGACAAATCTCACTTGATCATGGTGCATACATGCTCAAATGCATCTGACTCTTTGCAACCCTATGGACTGTAGCCCACCAGGCTCCTCTGTCTATGGAATTCTCCAGGCAAGAATACTGGAGTAGGTTGCCATTTCCTCCTCTAGGGGATCTTCCAGACCCAGGGACTGAACCCGCCTCTCCTAGATTGGTAGGTGGATTCTTTACCACTGAGCCACTTAAGAAGCCCATGATCATGGTGCATAATAATCCTTTTAATGTATTGTTGGATTCAGATTGCTTGTATTTTGTTGGGTATTTTTGTGTCTATGTTTATCAGTGATATTAGCTGTAATTTTCTTTTTTTTGTGGTATCGTTGTCTGGTTTTGGTGTCAGGGTGATGGTAGCCTCATAGAATGAGTTTGGAGTGTTCCTTCTTCTGCAATTTTTTTTGGAGGGGGAGGAGAAGTTTCACAAGGATAGATGTTAACTCTTATCTAAATATTTGATAGAATTCACCTGTGAAGTGATCTAGTCCTGGACTTTTTGTTGGAGGTTTTCTAATCATTTTCAATTTAGGTAATTGTGACTGGTCTGTTCATATTTTCTATTTCTTCCTGTTTCATTCTTAGGAGATTGTACTTTTCTAAGAATTTGTCTGTATTTTCCAGGTTGTCCATTTTATTGGCATATAGTTATTTGTATAGTCACTTATGATTCTTTGTATTTCTGTGATGTCTGTTGTACCTTTTCCTTTTTCTTTTCAAATTTTATTGATTTGAGTCCTCTTTCGTTTTTTATTGATGAGTCTGGCTAAAGGTTTATCAATTTTGCTTAACTTTTCAAATAACCAGCTTTTAGTCTAGATTCTTTTAATTTCCATTTGAATGAATAGCTTTTCCCATCTCTTCACTTTCAGTCTGTAAGTGTCCTTAAATCTGAAGTGAATCTCTTGTAGACAGCATATAGTTGAGTCTTTTTTTTTTAATCCATGTAGCCACTCTATGCCTTTTGGTTAGTGTATTCAATTCACTTACACTTCGAGTAGTTACTGATATGTTAGGACTTGCTAATCTGTTCAGTCGCTCAGTTGTGTCCGACTCTTTGTGACCCTATGGACTACAGCATGCCAGGCCTCCCTGTCCATCACCAGCTCCTGGAATTCTCTCAAATTCATGTCCATCATGTCAGTGATGCCATGCTACCATCTCATCCTGTGTCGTCCCCTTCTCCTCCTGCCTTCAATCTTTCCCAGCATCAGGGTCTTTTTCAAATGAGTCAGCTCTTCACATCAGGTGGCCAAAGTACTGGAGTTTCAGCTTCAGCGTCAGTTCTTCCGATGAATATTCAGGACTGATTTCCTTTAGGATGGACTGGTTGGATCTCCCTGCAGTCCAAGGGACTCTCAAGAGTCTTCTTCAACACCACAGTTCACAGGGCTTGCTAATGCTGTCTTATTAATTGCTTTGTGACTCTTTTGTAGTTCCAATCTAGATTTGTGCTTTGTGATTACCATCAGGCTGACATAAAACATCTAATAGATAAAACAGTCCATTTTAACTTTGAAGGCATACAAAAGCTCTACTCTTGTACTTCCTTCCCCCTTTTATATTTTTAATGTAATGATTTACCTTTTTCCATATTATATTTTTATTAACCAATTAAATTAGCTGCAATTATTTTAAATACTCTTTTTCTTTAACCTTTAGACTACAGTTAGGTGGTTAACACACTGTTCTAATAATTAGAATTTTCTAAATCTGACTCTGTATTTAACTTTACCCATGTGTTGTATGTTTGTGTACATTTTCATGTCACTAATTATCACTTTTTAATTTTAGCTTGAAAAACTCCTTTTGGCATTTCTTGCAAGGCAGGTTTAGTGGTGATGAACCCCCTCAATTCTTCTGGGAAAGTCTTGATTTCTCCTTCATATTGTAATGATAACTTTGTTGGATAGAATATTCTTGTTGTGGCAGGCTTTTTCTTTCTTCACTTTGAATATGCATTCCACTCTTCTGGCCTAAAGGGTTTCTGCTGAGAAAACTGCTGATAGCTTGAAAGGAGTTCTTTTGTGGGTTACAATATTTTTTTCTCTGGCTGCTTTTAGAATTTGTCTTTGTCTTCGATTTTTAACAGTTTCATGATACTGTTTTTGAGAAGATCTTTAGCATTGAGATAAAAAAAAATGATCTATAAATTTCATGAACTTGAATGCCCAAGTCTCTCCTAAGGTTTGGAAAGTTCTCAGATATTTTCTTTAAATAAAATTTCCTCTCCTCTCCTCCATTTGGAGTCCAAATTATTCTAATACTTGCATGCTTGATGGAGTTCTATAAATCACATTCACTTTCTTTACTCTTTAAAATTTTTTCTTTTGTTCTCCTCTGGGTTATTTCAAAGTTGTTACCCTCTACGTCATTATTTCTATTCCATTTGGTCTACTCTGCTATAGATACTCTCTGGTACATTTTTTATTTTACTTGTTGAACTCTTCAGTTCTGAATTTCCTTTTAGTTCATTTTATGACTGTTATCTCTTTGTTAAATTTTTCATTTTGTTCTTATATTGTTTTCCTAATTTTGTTGGATTATCTTTTGGTATTTTCTTGTAGAGTGCTAAGTTTCCTCATTAAAAGCTATTTTGAACTCTTTATCAGCTAGTTTGCAAAATTCCATATCATTGAATTCAGTTATGAGAATTATTGTTATCTTTTGATGATGACATATTTTCTTAATTCTTCATGTTCCTTGGAGTTTTTCATTACTGATTTCACATTTAAAATAGCAACCACCTCCTCAAAGCTTTACTGATTGCCTTTGGATGGGATGTACAGTTGGTCCTGGTGTAGATGAAAGTTTCTCTGACCTGCATGAATACACCTACTTGACACTTCTTTCTCCCTCTCAAGGCAGAATTCTTAAGTGTTTATATCTCCTGTTCTTACATCTCAAAAGGCTGAAAAGTGAAAACTTCTCTTTTATTTTCCAGGAAGTAGTGCTACAATTCAAGTTTATGTTCTCCCTTATCACAGATCCTGATCTGATTTTCTGAGAGCACTATGTTTATCGGAGTTCACTTTCGTCCCCACACTCAGTAGCATGCAGAAGAGCTGGCCACAGAATAGGGGAAGTTCGGATTTGGCACTTGGGACATTTGGGGTGTCCACAGGCCTGGAGGTGAAATCCTAGAGTGAAATGCTCCCAGAAGCTCTTGGTAGATTTCCTGCTGAAGTTCTAAGCACAGTCAGAAGGAACCATATCCTTTATGCCCTCTGATATTCTTCTCTCTCTCTTTCCCAGTCTACCCCTTGCTATAGTCATGGATGTCCCACCTCAGTACTTTGGGTGCTGCTTGAGAGAAATGGGTTTCTTCTGCAGTGTCCCACAGCTGGGATAGCCAGACACTCCCTCACCCTCTTCCTTTCCCCCTCAGTGAAATCTCCACCAGCTAGTTTAGTCCTGTGCTGTGTAGCCTTGGGGAAGGGATGGCGCTTCGCAATGTTTCTTGTGCCCTAGCCAGTGCATTCTTTTGCTCCAATGGCATGCGGTAATTTTCCCTTGGGAGGCTGGAGTTCCACAGACTCTTTGTTGTCCATGGTGTCTGCCAGTCGGCACTCTCCAGGTTTTCCCTGTTCATGGCCAAGAGGGGTTGGTGTAGGTTTGCAGGCTCCTACTAATTCTGCAGACTCTACTGATGTTTATCTGCTTATTACCAAATGTACAGGTGGGAGAGACTCTTCCTCAGGCTCTTGGAACATGATATTGGATCCACACCTTCCACAGAGGTGCTTTTGTTTTGGGATGGATGCCTATTTTGTTGTTTAGAAGGTAGAAAAGAAAAGAGGATATCTATGCCATAATGTTGCTGACATCACTGACTTTTATAGTCTTTTAGGCAGACTTAACATGAGAAAAGAAGCCAGTCGAGAGACTGATACAAAACTCAGGAGAAGAAATAATGAGTGGTGTGAAGTCCTGGATAATGGAGACAAGGAGTGAGACACAAGAAAAGAAGGAGCATCCTTTTGAGTCATGAGGGAAAGAGGGGATGGAACGGGGACAAGGGAAAAACGGGAAACTGGATCTGGGCTTGAATATTTCTACTGTGGTCTCCTCCTGTGTCATAAACATAAACACTCTGTTCTTCATTCCCCTCTGTGACTGATAGTGTCAGAGAAAAATAAAACCATGCTGCAAGACATATAGATACCTCTATAGTTAGATCCTGAGCTGTGAAATCATTATATCCTTGGAAGTTCCAGTCAGAAATGTTTGGAATACGTACCTGTTTCTGCAGGCACCTCTTGCAGAAATGTAGCTAAGAGGAACTATGAATCGTAAACCTGAAGGGTACAGCAGTTGGTTTAATATCCCTCAAGTTTTGCAGTTTTGGGAGCAGCAAGAGATAGTACCCAAGGCAGGGGGCACTGTTCTCACATGGAGGATTGGCAAAAGTGGTCATGGGAAATGCCTCCCACATGAATCTTGGGCATTAGTCTCAAAGGACATGTGCTCCTGAGCACATCTGAGAAACTTCCTAGGGATGCTTCATAACTAGAAGATATTTTAACTGGTGAGACACAGAGGCAGGGCCTGACAAAGGTCCTGATTCAAGTGCCAGGAGATGAGTTGGCAGAATCTAGACTGTCAATGTTAATGTTACATTATTTGTACCCATAGGCTCATTAGATTAGAAGACATTTAGACAGCCTGAATTTCAGCAAGTCATTTTTATTTATTTCTGAAATATCTAAGAAGTTAATCAACAGAAACTTCAATCAATTAAAATTGGGAGACCAGAGGGGAGCTCTCACACCCTGAGATCTCCTTGTCTTTCCTGGCAATGATTCAACCAATGACAAGCCATGGACTCTTTGTTTATTATTGCCCTCCCAACTTCCTTTTCCACCCTATAAAAGAGTTCTCCTTCCCTTGCTGTGCAAGGACTTGCATGTGGTTTGCCATGTGCAAACCAATTAAAAAGTATTTTAATTGTAGGATAGTTAACTTTATAATATTGTGATAGCTTCTGCCAAACATCAACATGAATCAGCCATAGGCATACATATGAACCCCTCCCTCCTGAATCCCCCTCCCACATCCCTCCCTACCTCATCCCTCCAGGTTGTCACAGAGTAACAGCTTTGGGTTCCCTGCATTACACATCAAACTCCCACTGGCTGTTGTACATATGATATTATATACGTTTCAATGCTATTCTCTCAAATCATCCACTCTCTCCTTCTCCCACTGAGTCCAAAATCTGTTCTTTATGTCTGTGTCTCCTTTGCTGCCCTGCATGTAGGATCATCAGTACCATCTTTCTAAACTCCATACATATGCATTAATATGTGGTATTTGTCTTTCTCTTTCTGACTTACTTCACTCTGTGTAATAGGCTCTAGGTTCATCCACCTCATTAGAACTGACTCAAATGCATTCCTTTTTATCACTAAATAATATTCCATTGTGTATATGTACCACAACTTCCTTTATCCATTCATCTGCCAATGGACATCTGCTTGCTTCCTTGTCCTGGCTATTGTAAACAGTGCTCCAGTGAACACTGAGGTACGTGTGTCTTTTTAAAGTATGGTTTCCTCAGGGTATATGTCCAGCAGTGGCACATACCCAGATTGCTGGGTTGTATGATAGTTTTATCCCTAGTTTTTAAAGAGATCTCCATACATTTCTCCATGGTGGTTGTATCAGTTTACATTCCCACCAACAGTGTAAGAGGGTTTCCTTTTCTCCACACCCTCTCTGGTATTTATTGTTTTGTAGACTTTTTGATTATGGCCATTCGGACCAGCATGAGATGATATCTCATTGTACTTTTGATTTGCATTTCTCTAATAATGGGCAATGTTGAGCATCTTTCCATGTGTTTATTAGCCATCCGTATGTCTTTGGAGAAATGTCTGTTTAGGTCTTCTGCCCACTTTTTGATTGAGTTGTCTGCTTTTTTGATATTGAGCTGCATGAACCGCTTGTGTATTTTGGAGATTAATTCTTAATTGTTCCACTGGCTATTATTTTCTCCCATTCTGAGGGTTGTCTTTTCACCTCACTTATATTTCCTTCATTGTGAAAAGGCTTTTAAGTTTAATTAGATCCTGTTTGTTTATTTTTGCAAAACACTAGTTTGCCAGGAAAACAGCTAGCAATCTATTTGTTTTAGGTCAACAATAGAAATCACCCTCAGTAGTATCAGCATTTAGCTACAGGCGTTTAAATCCTAAATTAGAAGCTGGAGCACAGATAGCACAGCTCATGTGATAGCCACGTATAAGATATGAAGACATTTCATTTTCATGAAGAGATGCTATCACAGCTCATGGTCTGGGGACATGTGTACTCTGGACTAGGGAGAGATGAGTATCACTAAATGTGTAAGACAGTGCCATTGTTCAGATCATACACATATATGTATGTGTTTACTCCTGTCAAAATTATCAATATACTTTTGTCTTTTACTTCCTCCTAAATTACAGTGCTCAAGTACTCCTCCTGGTGTCATTATATTGTAAAAAAACCTCCCTGAATAGCAAATTGAAAGATAACATTCTTACTTCTTTTTAAAAAGCAGCCTAACATATCTTTTCATTTGTGTTGCTTCACATGAAATAACTTCAAGCATGAAATGTGTTCATTATTCCAGCATTCTAAGAATTCGATTTATAAGTTGTCCTTCTAAAGGCATACCCTTCATATGCCAATAATTCCCCAACTTATATCTCTAATCTTCATCTAAACTCCACATTCACACATCTAACTCTGTAACTGATAACTCCACTTAGATATCTGATATAAATGTCAAACTTGGCGTGTCTGACACAAAACTCTTAACTTCCTTCCTCTTCCAAGCCTGCCTCTGATGTCTTTTTATCTTAAGTAAATAACACCTTACCCTTTTAGCTATGCCAAAAACCTTAGAATCACCCATGACTTCTGTTTCATTCTTTCTGTTACATCAGCCCATCAGCTCCCTCAAAAATGTATCCTTATTATACCCATTCATCACCATACCCTTTGAAAAAAAGTGAAAGTGTTAGCTGCTCAATCGTGTCTGACTCTTTGCGACCCCACAAACTGTAGCCTGCTAGGTTCCTCTGTCCATGGAATTCTCCAGGCAAGCATAGTGGAGTGGGTAGCCATTCTCTTCTCCAGGGGATCTTCCTGATACTTTTTACCCTATTTAGTTATTTTTAACTTTTTGTTTTATATTGGAGTATAGCCAATTAACATGATGTGATAATTTCAGGTGGGAAGGATGGGGGGAAGGGATGGTTAGGAAGTTTGGGAGTATGTGGGAAGTACATGGGAAACATATGTACACAGTGCTATATTTAAAATGAATACACAACTAGGACCTACTGTATAGCAGAGGGAGCTCTACTCAATGTTATGTGGCAATCTGGATATGAGGGGAATTTGGGGGAGATGGGTACATGTATATGTGTGGCTGAGTCCCTTTGCTGTCGGCCTGAAACTATCACCCTATTTAAAACCATTGTAGTAAGCTCTCTCCAGACTCTCCCACCTCCCCTCTTGACTATCTAAGACATGTCTTCACTCAGCCACCAGAGTTACCTTTTAAAAACAACCTTCCTTACGTTGCTTCTCTATGTAAAATCCTCCTATCGGGATTTTAGGGAGATAAGAAACAACTCTTCCTTTTCAATCCCCAAGTCTGGATTCAATTAAGAGACAGACATATTTGGACAGATGAGATGGAAATACTAGTTTCATAATTGATAAATGCTTCCTTCCCATTTCCTTCTCTCTCTCTCTAGCTCTCGCTCGCTATTTCTCTTTGTCTTTTCCCTTTTAAATCATCTAAATATTTTGTATGTAGTAGATATTTTCTTAACAAACACATATACATGATGCTATAAACTGAATGATTGTCTCTCTCCCCTGCCCCAGTTCATATGTTAAAATCTAACTCACAGGGTGATGGTATTAGAAGTTGAGGCCTTTGGAAGGTGATTAGATCATGAAGGTGGAGCACTCATTAAATAGACTAAAGTGTTAGTTGCTCAGTGTTTAATTAGTTGCTCTAATTCTTTGCAACCCCGTGGATTGTAACCCTGTAGGTTTCTCTGCGCATGGGATTCTCCAGGCAAGAATACTGGAGTGGGTAGCCATTTCCTTCTCCAGAGGATCTTCCCGATCCAGGGACTAAACCTAGGTCTCCTGCATTGCACTTGGATTCTTTACCATCTGAGCCACCAGGGATGCCCATGAAATGGAATGAGTGCCCTTATAAAAGAGATCCCAGACAGATGGCCAACAGCCACATGAAAAGATGCTCAATATTGCTAATTATTAGAGAAATGAAAATTAAAACTATAACAAGGTATCACCTCACACCAGTAAGAATGGGCATCATTAAAAGGTCTACAAATAATAAATGCTGGAGAGGGTGTGGAGAAAAAGGAACCTCCATACAGTGTTGGTGGGAATGTAAATTGGTGCAGCTATGATGGAGACCAGTATGGAAGTTCCTTAAAGAACTAAAATAGTTGTCATATGATTCTGCAATCCCACTCCTGGCATATATCCAGAGAAAACTCTAACTCAAAGGGATATATGCACCCCTATATTCATAGCAGCACTATTTATAATAGTCAATACATGAAAGCAACCTAAGTGTTCATTTTGATAGATGAATAGATAATGACAATGTGGTATACATGTATGTAATAGAACATTACTTAGCCATGAAAAAGAATGAAATAATGCCATTTGCAGCAACATGAATGACCCTAGAGATAGGTCTTATTAAGTGAAGAAGTTGGGGAGAAAAAAACAAACATCACTTACATGTGGAATTTAAAAAATGATGCTAATGAACTTATTTACAAAACAGAAAAAGACTCACAAACATATAAAACAAACTTGCCAAAAGGAATAGTGGGGGTAGGAGAATATAAATTAGGATACTGGCATTAACAAATATACATTACTATACATAAAATAGATCAACAAGGGCCTACTATATATAACACAGAGAACTATATTAAAATCTTATAATAACTTACAATGGAAAAGAATCTGAAAGTTAACAGATTCACCTTGCTCTACACCTAAAACTAACACAACATTATAAATTAACTACAAGAAAAAGGGACCCCAAAGAGCTCCCTTACCCTTTCCACCACATGAAAGCATATGAAGACAAAACAAGAAGACAGCTATATATGAAACAGGAAGCCAGATACCGAATCTGCAGGTACCTTGAACTTAAACTTCCAGCCCTCAGAATTATGAGAAATGTTATTTAAGCAACCCAGTCTATGGTTGTTTGTAATAGCATCATGAAAGAACTAAGACACATGTATTGTTAGTATTATGGTTTATTATTAATAGTCTTTTTAAAAAATTCTTATTATTTTTATTTAATTGTAATTGATTTCACCATATTAATTAGTCTTAAAACACCAAACTAGATTTTAAGAGGGATTTAAGCTAAATAAAGGTATCCATAATTACTCTATTGTGTAGTAATATCAACTAACTATCTATTATATTCACCTGTTTGTCAGCTTTTTGGACAGTCTATATTTTGATATGTTTACCATCTTTTGAATCTTGCAAAACGTATTTTAAGTATAAACAAGTGACTGATAAAAGCACATCTTGTCTCAGTACCTGATCACTATTTATTTCTTCTAATCTATGTGACCAAAATGTACTTTCTGCCTCTCACCTATTCATGCTCATCAGTTTATATCTGAAAAGAGCTGGACAGGTTTTCACCAAGATTGAAAGTTGCATTTAATGTGGTGAATTGATTCATCAGCAAGTGAATTTATAAGCTCACATAATTGAAAAGCTGAAAATAGATCATCCTTAGAGAAGCTTGAGCAGAAGCTGATATTAAACCTACCAGAATCTGTATATTTTTATCTATCTCCTGGTTCTGCTCAGTCTGTTTTGGGTCAGGCTCTGACTGCAGCAGCTCCAGACTTCAGGTGCAGCAGAGGAGAAAGTCCTGACCTCAGGAACCTCATAGACTGATAGTCCAGACTTATTGTATCATTGTCTATATCTCATGGTCTCATGTCCCGATGCACATTTGTGAAGCAAGCTGTGACCAGAACAGACTGTGATGCACAATGTGTTGTCTGATTTAGGATTTGGCTATAAGAGGATCCCCAGAGCCAGGTATAAAGTCAACTTCACACTACACATATGGACAGAAGCTTGGCAGAAGGGTGACTTTGCAAAACCAAATCAGGGTTCTGTGCCCACAGGCTTAGGAGTCTTGACTTTGATAGCAAAACCAGCAAAGACCCATTATAGATGTTCTGCTACATGATACAGTCTCTATAGTACATACAAACATTTCTTTGAGGGCTTCACAGAATGAGGCAGTCACCTTTCAGTAAATAATACATTGATGTTTGGAAAGATACCTGTAAACTCTGATCTAGAAAGATCATTCCTATTAAAAGGCAATTAACAAATAAAGAAAACACTGTTTCCAGTAGGAGCCAAAAATAAAACAATCATAAAGCAGATGCTTCAGCTTTCCATTCATGGTGCTGCCTCTTAAGAGAGCTATTTCCTAACTAAGCAGCAACAGAATTTATTTAATTTCACAACTGTTAACATTCTGAAAAGCAACATCTGGGGGTCAGCTAGGGATCAGATCAAATTATGCATCTGGAACTTGTTCGCTTAAACTCTCTGCAAAAGTTTTCCGGTTCACATATGTTGGCTGTGTTCCACGTTACAGAGAGCCTGACAGGAAAGAAGGGAACCTCTTTAGTCATCAGTCTGAGGAGATTGACAGAATATGAATGACTTTCTGAAGCACTTCTCTGTCATGGTACAAGGGAGTGCTGTCCAAATGTAGGGGGAAACATGCTTTCTTTGTCACCATAATAAAGTACTTATTGAACACTTAACATGGTTTTAGTCCTGCTAGAGCAAACTTAGTAAGAGTGCCTGCATGCTTGCTCAGTCATGTCCAACTCTTTGAGACCCCATGGACTGTAGCCCGTCAGGCTCCTCTGTCCATGGAGTTTTTCCAGGCAAGGATACTGGAGTGGGTTGCCATTTCCTACTCCAGGGGATCTTCCCACCCCAGGGGTTGAACCTGCAACTCCTGCATCTCCTGCATTGGCAGGTGGATTTTTTGCCACTGAGCCACCTGGGAAACCCTAGTAAGAGAGTGACACCTGTTTAAATTCATCCTTCTTGTTTATGTCATTCATAGCTACTTTGAACTTTTAAATTCTTTCATTAATAAAATTTACATGCATACATAATATACATTTTTTTTAATTAGTATTCTGAAAGCCTGCTGTTGTACCAGTCATTGTTTTAGATGTACCAGTCATTGTTTTAGATGTCAGGAATCTGAGAAAGACATTTCCCCTGTCTTCATTGACCTTCCAGGATAGTAATGAAGATATTAAGAAAATAACCACACAATCATTAGTTATCTTTGTAACTGTTACAAACCAAAAAAAAAAAAAGTATCTGTGGTATGCAATGAGAGCTAATTATTATGATGAACTCACTTAGTCTGGAGGTTAGGGAGAAAATGAGATTAGGAATATGAGCTGCTATAGGAAAAGGGAGGGCATTGTCTGTGTCCCATCAGGAGATAGCCATTTAGACAGGGAAAGTGTAATAGAAAAAATTATCAAGCTGATTTAGGAGACTATGTACATGGAAAGAGAACTCTAAAAGGTACCTGAGGGTTGGGTGGCATACCTAAGGAGAACAAACTTGCAAGAAAAGTTCAGCTTTCATGGAAAGAGGTGGTTAAAGGAGATGCAATTGTAGCTTCCTGGAGGGTAGAGAAGATTGCCAGACTGCCTGGGCCAGAGTTGGTCCACAGTCTCTGTGCAGCGGATGAGCAGACTGGTAGGCAGCCATGAGGAAAGAGCAGGGTGCACAGTGGGAGTTGCAGGTGCCCCTGGAATGGAGAGGATCCCTCTATACAAACCTAGGACACTCCCACGCACAGCTCAGGCTAGGGCAGCTCAGAGCAGCGTGTGCACACATGGGGTTGAGAGTGAAGAAAACAGTGATCTCAACTGGGGACAGGCTCACACTATCTGAGCCACTGCTCAGTCAAGAATTGAAGAAAACATGTGGCCAAACGCTGGAGAAATCTATGCCAGGCAGGCACCTCTCACAGATGAACACTATGTGGGCTAAGCACTGAAGAAAAAAACATGCTCTCCAGAAACTTAGCAAATGAGGCACTGGAACAGGAAAGGAAACTCTTGTTCCCACAGTACCTGTCCAGTGCTCTCAACTGATTATGCTTTCCATCATGTCAGCTGCCAAAAGGGAAATATTTAAAGGACCCAGACCCATTTTCACAGATCAGGCAACGAGGCCAATTTGGAGCTGAGAGACAGTACATTGATCATGGTCCAGGGGTCCAGTACATTTATCATGGTCCCTGGTCCATTGATCTCAAAGCTGTCAGTTTTCCTAGAGGTTCTGACCTCTAGGAAATATTAAAAGATTGAAAAACAAAAAATAAATCTCACCCAGTTCTCTCTTGAAACAGTTGAATGCTGCTTTTCCCTAAGGCTCTACTAAACACTTCCTCCAGTCTCTTTTTCTCAAATAGGTATGTGTTTCCCGAACCAGACAAATGCTGCACTTACTGGCTGAAACCAATAAAGGCCTGCCCATAATAAGGACAACTTAGATTATGGGTGAGATCACCTTCCTCAAAAATACATAAACATTGGGGTTATGTTTCAGGGAAGGATAGGCAATTAAGTCTGACTGGTCAGCAGACTGACTAACAAAAATGTACACCTAATGTGAGGATTCTATTCTAACTGGAAAATCAGTAGCTCATGTATGGACAATTAATTGGGGTGGTGGGGGGGAGGGATGAAGGGAGACAAATCTTAAATCTCTGGAGGTCATCTAGGTGAGAGAGAACTTTGCCAGTGGAAAATGGAGAGGTGGAAGTGGATTCCAGAAATATCTAACAAGTAGAATTTTGGGGGCTTGGTACCAAGTTGGATTTGGTGAGTGAGTGAGAAGGAGGCATCAGAGATAATATCCAGGATTTGAATGCCTAGGAAGAAATGGAGGTTCCCTTCACTGCAGATTCCAAGGCAGGGGAAGTAGTTGGAGGTCAAGTCTCACTTCAGTTTTAGACATGTTGAGTAAGTGAACACAATACTATAGAAAAATTACAAGGACAGTATTCAGGGATTGTTTTCACTATTTCTAAATTCAGGAGCTTTATATAAAACCATAATCAGAACTCATAGAATTTAAAAAACACATGAAACTAAATATGCAATACATTTCAAATGCAAAAAAAAAGTGTTTGTTACAAAATATAAAATGTATTTGTATTACAAAAGATCAAATAAAAGTAAAAAGTGAACTATAAGTGAAGGTAAAAGTGAAGTATAAGTGAAAGTAAATTATCCTTGCTAGCTCTGCTCTTCTTTCAACATCAATTCCTTTGGCCCCAGAGCACCTTTTGAGCTTTGTCTCTGATGGAGCTGGTCCCTCTGAGCACCAGTATTAGTATCCTGTGCTTAACTTCCAGAGTTTTCCTCTGCCCTGGCCCTGGTCTGCAGGGCTTTTTACCTTTCTTTGTTTCAGCCTTGTCTTGGCCAGGTTCTAAAACCTTCCCTTCCTTAGGGGAGAGATCCTCCCACTTCAGATGGCATCTTCCCCAGACATTTCTAAGTCTTTTTTTTTTCCCCCCAAGTGGAGATGGGATAGGGAGAGCAAAAGGAAGATGAAGGATGGGGCGAGATGAAGAATGGGGCGAGATGAAGGATGGGGCGAGATGAAGGATGGGGACTGCAGGATCTGGCCAGGCTTGTGGTCAGGGTGTTAGGGATGAGAGCTAGGGGACTGATGTAGAGGATTTGTCTGAGGAGAATCCATCCTCTTCTCTTCTTCAGCACTCTGTTAGTCTTAACCATTTGAGACTTCTGGAATTCATTTTGTGCCTTGAATCACATTTTCTAAAATAAAGTTCTTTTTCCTGTTTCAATGGAAATGTGAATGCAGTGTTAACAGACTTCTTTCAGTAAATGAACAAAAAAAAAAGTGTTTTAAGAAATTTCCCTTAATAAGAATTCTGGGTCAGTATGAAAGATGAACTTTAACAGGAAGAAATTACCTTTTATTGCTATCAATAGCATCATTATTCACTGGATTTTCCATGAGTCTCTTGTAATATTTTCTCCAGAAAAGTAACTCAGTGAATTAAATTAAGGAAATACCCAACCATAATGAAGTTACAAAGATTGCATAATACTTCTTGGATACAAAAATAAACTTTTAATGCAGAATCCAAAGGAAGATTTTACAAAATACTGTTCAAACAAAGGGAAAATGCAGTTCAATGAGAAACATGAGAAATAGAGTAAGACAGAGAAAGAGAAAGGATGGGATTCTGCATGAATCACATGTGTTTTATAGACAAGCTACTTGGTATCAGGAGATGTCACTGTTGTTTAGTCACTAAGTCGTGTCCGACTCTGCGACCCCATGGACTGTAGTCCACCAGACTCCTCTGTCCATGGGATTTCCTAGGTAGGTAATATGGGTTGCCATTTCCTTCTTCAGGGTATTGTCCTGCCCCAGGGATCAAACCTGCACCTCCTGCATTTTTAGGTGGATTCTTTACCACCGAGCCAGCAGGGAAGTCCATCAGGAGATAGCCCCTGCTATCAGAATGGACTGTGTTCCAGTGTCCATATGTGGTCTTTGGTTTAGGTCTTAGAACAATGTTGAGAGAGTAATGCCCTAACACATCGGTAATAACTTATTTAACCTTCAATATGCCTAAAGTTCTGCAATAGCAGTGACTTACCAGCCCATAGGATTGTGATACCAAACAAAAATGTACTCAGATCCACAGTGTCAGATATGGGAACGTATCTCCACATTCAGGAAAGAGATCAAGTTCCCCATATTCTATATACCAGTAACAATGACTATCTCCTGGTGGTGACCTCATGGCCTAGGCAGTCTTTGGAGTGAGAATGGGAAAGGAACTGGAGAAAGGTGAGGCTACCATAAGAACAGAGAATGGCTAAGGAAGGGCTTCAGGAGACTGAAGTGGGAGGATGTGTGGGGCTTTGACCTGTTGCTGGATAACTCCACAAAGACGGTTTTAGTTTTGATTGCTTTTTAAAAATGTTTGTTGGACTATAGTTGATTAATAATGTGTGTTAATTTCAGGTGTATAGCAAAGTGATTCAGTTATACATTTACATGTACCTATACTTTTTCAAGTTCTTCTCCTCTTTAGGTTATTACAGAATATTGAGCAGAGTTCCTTATGCTATACAGTAGTTCCTTTCTTTGGTTCCTTTGTTATCCTTTGGATAACAAAGAATTATTCATTGCCAAATTTCATAGTACTGAGGTGGAGAAACTGTGGCATAGAACATCACCTTGGAATTTGTTAGAAATACAGATTATCAAGCCCCACCCAGACTTAAATGAAGTGGAATCCAAGGGCAGGACCCAGAATTTGTGGCTTAAGATGTCTTCCAGATGATTTTGATTCTCAATATAATCAGAGAGATTACTTTTATTGAACTATAATTTTTTTAAAATGTAAATCTTTTGCTACTTTCACTTCTTTAGGATATTCAATTTCACCATAAGATTGTTTTCTAAACACTTCACAACCTACTGAGACCATTTGGCCAATCCTATTATCAATCATATTTAGGTAAGATGTCAGTGATTTCTTAACATGGTTAATTTGAAATTCTGAATGATGATAAGTGTCATGATAACAAGAATGACTAATCAGAATATCTCACATCAATAGTCTGACAGGGTGTCCTAAGTATAACTGGTGATTCAGGAAGGATGAATGATCAATCCAGAATTTCACCTAAGGGACAAGGCAGATCTTTAGATTTGACATCTAGTATAAATAGTGAAATGGTAAGGTTTTAGCGAAGATAAAGGAAAACATGGGAATTCGCCTCCCTCAAACTAAACACAACATACACTACTCATAGTGTAACCTGTGGATCAGGAGTGTTGGCAGCGTGTGGGGACTGTTAGCTGTGCAGCATCTCAGGACCCACTATAGACTCGATCAATCAAATATATAAATGCTACATTTCCCTAAGTTCTCCAGGTAGTTCATATGCACATAAGAGTTTGAGAAGCACTAGAATAATTCAAGAACCATGTTGTCTGAGAAGTACTTCATTTCCTTACTGTTTTTGCTTTTGATATACGATGTCTTTATGGATTCCATTACTAATACACACTTGAACACATAAGGAAATTAAATTACAAAAACTTTGTTCTCTAATTTCCTTGGAAATGAAGCATCCTAATTTTGAAATAATATAAAATATCCTAATCAACTTTCTGCTGTTGCCAAAGTTGAGTAACATCCAGATCAGATCAGATCACATCAGTTGCTCAGTCGTGTCTGACTCTTTGCGACTCCGTGAATCACAGCACGCCAGGCCTCCCTGTCCATCACCAACTCCCGGAGTTCACTCAGACTCACGTCCATCAAGTCAGTGATGCCATCCAGCCATCTCATCCTCTGTTGTCCCCTTCTCCTCCTGCCCCCAATCCCTCCCAGCATCAGAGTCTTTTCCAACGAGTCAACTCTTCCCATGAAGTGGCCAAAGTTCTGGAGTTTCAGCTTTAGCATCATTCCTTCCAAAGAAATCCCAGGGCTGATCTCCTTCAGAATGGACTGGTTGGATCTCCTTGCAGTCCAAGGGACTCTCAAGAGTCTTCTCCAACACCACAGTTCAAAAGCATCAATTCTTCGGCGTTCAGCCTTCTTCACAGTCCAACTCTCACATCTAACTGTCAACTAAAAAATATAGTCACAGCCTGAAAGTAGAGAGTTATAGTATTTGGTGGGAGTATTTAGGACTCCAAGCCCAGGAGACAACATCTCAGTAGCTCTGAGAAAACTTTTCCAAGGAGTCAGGAGGGGAAGTCAGGCTATATACAGGTTTGCAACAAAGGGAGCAGGCAGTCTGAACGTCGAAGATCAACTATCAAGTTAAGGGATTTACATCTAGGTATGGGAAGATGCAAGCCTCTGGGCTCACTGAATTCATTCCTTTCATATGCACCTCACATACTTGGGGCCAAGCCCGTTTCTTACTTCACCTTAAGGAGTGGCAGATGGCTGCTTCTTGCATCCTCCCAGCTCTACAGCAGTCACTGTGGGGGTGGCAGCATCCCCTGGATCACAGTTTTGGGAGCCCTCATTCACCTTTGGAGGCCAGGGGTCACAGATGCCTGTGACATTTCTTGTTTATTGGTACGACAGGCAATATTTTCATTTCACAGAACTTGGATGCCACTATCCAGGCAGATAAATGAAGGAAGCTCATGTCTGTGATATACAATTCTTTCCTTTTTTCTTTCATTACTCCTTCTCAGCCTCCCATCACCACTGCTTGGTTTGTACTTTTATTCATTCGACAGATACCTTTTAAGCATCAAGTGTGTGCTAGGGTCTGTTCTAAGTGTTGGTGGTTTATGGAATGAAAAACATAGCTCGTGACTATCTTTAAATGAGATAAAGGACAGACTCTCAATTTTTTTCAAGTGTCAAATAAATTTGATACAAGTTTAAAACATTAAATGGATGAAGTAAGTGACAGATTTATAGTCTAATGTTTTTTGATTGGACTTCCCTGGTGGCTCAGACAGTAACGAATCTGCCTGCAATGCAGGAGACCCAAGTATTTGGCACGTGTTTTACAAATATTTTCCTTTATGAACCTTCTATTGTAGTAATTTCTTTCCATGTCTTAATCTTTGGAATGGATGACAACTGAAATGAGCAAGGATAAAGCAATAGAAAGAAGTCTAGGATGAGGGACATCTTTATTTTGGCCCCTAGATCAGTCCGTTTGCCTTGAATTAAAGTCACTTTCTGTTATATCAATTCAGCCAGTGAATCAGTATGTCTCCTCCCATACTAAAGTGGGGAAAAATGTACTTTAATTTTTTTCATATATTTGACAGTCTTTTGGGCAAAGTACACTGGAAAGGACGCTGTACTGGGTGTTGGAAGAAGGCAATTTGAGTTCTGGCTTTGTCCCTAACTAGTTATGAGACTGAGTCCATACTGTCACATTTCTGAACTTCAGTTTCCTAAAATGTAAAATGACAATAAAGATAGTAAAATTTATGAAAGTACTTTGATATAAGGATATCATGTAAGAAAGAATTACTGTGTTTGGTGTCTTGCATTATTTCAGGAATAATGCTTAGTCAGGGTTGTTATCATGAAATGAGGAAGTAAGCTGCAGTTGATGGAATTCGGAATAATTCCACGTGAAATATGTTTGAATTTGTTTACAATAGCCTCCTGAAGACCCAGAATTACTTTTGCCTATTCACTGCAGATGGTGACTGCAGCCATGAAATTAAAAGACGCTTACTCCTTGGAAGAAAAGTTATGACCAACATAGATAGCATATTTAAAAGCAGAGACATTACTTTGCCACCAAAGTCCATCTAGTCAAGGCTATGGTTTTTTCTGTGGTCATGTATGGATGTGAGAGTTGGAGTGTGAAGAAGGCTGAGTGCCGAAGAATTGATGCTTTTGAACTGTGGTGTTGGAGAAGACTCTTGAGAGTCCCTTGGACTGCAAGGGGATCCAACCAGTCCATTCTGAAGGAGATCAACCCTGGGATTTCTTTGGAAGGAATGATGCTAAAGCTGAAACTCCAGTACTTTGGCCACCTGATGCGAAGAGTTGACTCATTGGAAAAGACTCTGATGCTGGGAGGGATTGGGGGCAGGAGGAGAAGGGGACGACAGAGGATGAGATGGCTGGATGGCATCACTGACTTGATGGATGTGAGTCTGAGTGAACTCCGGGAGTTGATGATGGACAGGGAGGCCTGGCGTGCTACGATTCATGGAGTCGCAAAGAGTCGGACACGACTGAGTGACTGATCTGATCTGATCTAATCCTGTTTAGAATTTCCAACAACTGATCTCCTGAGTGTATTTACAGATCTAACTTTACCATCAGATGTCTCTAATGGAGGTCACTTGTAATTCCAGGTTGAGGCACTGTTAGAGAGAAGAGATTGTCAATATTCAGTCCCTGCTGCACTCTTTTGCAATGATTTTCTATTAACATACCAGGTAGGTATGAGTGAATGGTCAAAAAAGCAACATTTAAGGTGGCTATTCTCTTTTAGATGAGCAAAATAAGTCTTCTTTATCTACTAATAAATGAAAATTATTGATTATAATTGTTCCACTGTGCATATATAGTTAAGTAAAACCAATTATTATAATCTTTTAAATTTTATCATCTTGATAAAAGGGGGAAAGTATACATAAAATGAGATATTCTTCTATTTTTATCATTAAAACTCACATTTTTGTTTGTTTTTCTCCCTGTTTGTATCCTCTCAACCTTATGCTAGATTGAATTGATTGACCCTTTAGGAGAGATTGGTCTAGGAATTTGTTTCCAGTCTTTGCCCAATTTTACTCTTTTTTTTTTAATCAAAAAATATTATTATACATGACACTGCAGTTTCTGTATCCTCAGCTCCCTCTTTCTTCATGTATAGCCAGTCAGAACACTTTCCTGTTATTGTTGCTCATCTATGCAAAAAAGAAAGAAAACTAACATTATGTTTTTGTTGTGATTTCTCACTTAATCTTCAAAGCAATGCCAAGAATTATTCACAGATGAGAACATGTGAGCAGGAAAAGTGAGTTTGTGATTATGTAGTTAGTGTACTGCAGAGCTTGGATTTGCCCTGAGGTTTGACTCCTATTTGACTCCCATCACACTCCTATACTACTTATTTCTATCCTGCTGGTCTCTTTGAAAACTAACATGTTTTTGAACGTGAAAATCCAAATTTTCTTTCTAGTCTATCATTTAAATCACAATTACTTCATAGGAACACCACAAGTGTTAAAATGTTAAAAGTCATAATGCAAATTCCAATTAATCAGGTACCTTAGTATTTGATAGTTATACATTACCTCTTGTATTTCTCTCAACAGTAGTACAAGATGAATCTCTTTTTAAAATTTTTATTTGGAGGATAATTGATTTGCAATGTTGTGTTGGTTTCTGCCATACAACAACGTGAATCAGCCGTAAGTATACATATATCCCCGCCCTCTTCAGCCTCCCTCCTATCACCCCCCTGCATCCCACTTCTCAAGGTTCTCACAAATCACTGAGCTGCGCTTCCTGTGCTATGCAGCAGCTTCTCAATAGCTATCTATTTTACACATGGTACTCTATATATGTCAATACCATTCTCAGTTTGCCCCTCCCACTCCTTCCCCCCATGAATATCTTTTTTAAATGGGGAACCAAGGTTTAGAGGGGTAACTGACTTGTGGGAGATGGCACAGTGATGTTTTTGACAGTGTGAACCTTGGTTTTCTGGCTCCAAATCCACAACAGCTGAATGACTCTACTATGTTCAGAGTGTTTTGTTGAGGAAACATCTGTAGCTTTCTTTCCGGGGAAGAGACCATCAGAGGAAAGACAACAAAGATCTCAGTGGTCTTTAACAGTGGTTTCCTTCACTAACAATTTCAAGAGTGGTCCCTCCCCCATTTCCTTTCTATTTTCCAGTGAAGGTCTAGAGTGGTAGGTAGTCACTATGGCTGATATTTGAGGTGTTTTGTCTTGTTTTGTTTTTTTGTCTTGGATATATGCTTCTTCTCTCCCCTTATTTCCTTATGACAATTCATTGAGAGGTTCAAACACAGTTTGCAGTGTGGGTGCAAGAGTGTTAGTAAGTAAGTGTTAGATGCCCAGTCATGCCCGACTATTTGTGGCACCATGGACTGCAGCCCACCAGGCTCTTCTGTCCATGAGATTTTCCAGGCAAGGATACTGGAGTGCGTTGCCATTTCCTTCTCCAGTGGGTGCAAGAACTTGTTACTAACTGGAGAATGGCTGAGCCAAACTATTGCAAAAACCAGTCGCACTGGCTGCCATCATTGCCAAAGTGGGAAGGCTCTTTGTCCACTCATCCACCATTATGGGAATTCTTGCTTTTCTTGGGTAACCTTTTCTCTCAATTTCTTTAGTTTTCTTGCAACATCATCCATGTTTGAATTCCTTTCCTTAGTATGTGGAGACCTGAGGGCTGTCCTTGGCTGGGTTTCTGAAGCCTGACACTGAGTTTGATAAGAACATGAAGTTTCACAAAGGAAAAGATTTTTGGGTAAAGGGGAAATAAAACAGAATCTTTGATAAAGTGAAGTTGTGAGTCAAGTAAACCGAACAAAATATGCATTAAAAAGGGTGAGAATGTATGTCATGGGAGAAAATCAGATAAGAGGCCAGGATGATGGTAAGGTGCCGGGAGCTGGTGTGAGGAGCTCCACCTGTGGCAAAGGTCATGAGGAAGGAGGCTTGGCATACGCAAAGGTGGGATTGAGCCTCAGGAGTCCCTCTGGATATTCTTGAGCATCTACCCCCCAAAACCAGAGTCTGCCTACTTTACTGCTTTGTGCTCTCACCTCTGACTTTACTGGGGGCTGTCCCCCACCACCATCTCGCTCTCTCTGATAAAGAGTTAACTTACAGCTCCAGTTAATAAGTTCCAGGGCATTAGGAGTGTTTAAATTCAAACCCCTTAGATAGCTCTCTAACTCGCCTGACAAGTTTACCCGGACTCCTACAGCTATGCATACGATTGTTTACAGTCTCTCAGCCTCGAGAGTCACGGGAAGCTTAAGATATTCAAATAGCTTAGAGCCTCTCAGAGAGTTAGAAACTGTCAGAATAAAACTAGTAAAAGATTTCATTGATGAGCCAATGCTTGCTGCCAAGTTTCCACATCCCCTGTATTGTATCCTTGAATGTGTATTAATTAATATACTTGGTAGGTAGAAAAAATAAGTAGTGGCCTTGGTGCTAGCAACTTTAGACCCTTAAGGTAATAAATTCTTTCCTTTGTTGTAAACCCACTGCACCTCTGCCCTATAGGAATGCAACTTTATCTAACACCTTCGGAGGATGGCACCAAACCTTAAAATAATTACTCTTAGAGAAAATAAGTCTTACGGTTGACAAAACTTTGTCAAGAGTCATAAAATGTTAATAGGCCTTCTGGCCAGAAGATTATGTGAATCACCTAAACCATTTGTATACGATAAATTTGCAGGAAAGAAACCCTGGTTTTGATAAGGATCAAAGACTGCTGACTTTGCATGATTTCACATCCCCTATTATCCTCTATGTGCAACTTAGGGTATAAAAGTCCCTGTTGAAAATAAAGCCAAGGGCCTTGCTCACCAAAGCTTGGTCTCCCCATGTCATTCTTTCTTTTCGCATTCTGGCTGAGTCTCCATCTGGAGCGCAGAGGTCCTCTGTGACCATTTATTTGCCTGGGCTTCTAAGACCCACTCGAGAAGGTGCCTAAGGTGGGGCACCTTCTGCTATTCGAGAGGGCGCCTGCAGCCTCTGTGGTCAGAGCTAACCTGGTGTCACAGGTTATATTGATTTTCCACGTAAACCAGGCTACTCAGCCTCTTTTCTCCACTGAATTTTCCTGCTGAGCTATCCTCATTCTATTACTCTTTATATCTCTAATGAATATTTAAATAAAGCTATTGTACACAGTGAACTCGCCGAAGCCGTCTCCCCTTCAAATTCCCTGAATCAGCCAGGGCTGGACCTTGGCAGTGAGGAGAAAGGCAAGGGCTAGCTTAGAAGTGCCTATGAAGACAAAGTATAAGGAGTTTTATGGAAGTACCCAAGGTAGAGATAAAACCCTTTTAATGTAGGCCAGGGTCACAGCTTCTTTACCAACTGAGCTATCAAGGAAGCACTCAATATGTCAGCAAATTTGGAAAACTCAGCAGTGGCCACAGGACTGGAAAAGGTCAGTTTTCATTCCAATTCCTAAGAAAGGCAATGCCAAAGAAAGCTCAAACTACTACACAATTGCACTCATCTCACACGTTAGTAAAGTAATGCTCAAACTTCTCCAAGCCAGGCTTCAGCAATACATGAACTGTCAACTTCCAGATGTTCAAGCTGGTTTTAGAAAAGGCAGAGGAACCAGAGATCAAATTGTCAACATCCGCTAGATCATCGAAAAAGCAAGAGAGTTCCAGAAAAACATCTATTTCTTCTTTATTGACTATGCCAAAGCCTTTGACTGTGTGGATCACAATAAACTGTGGAAAATTCTGAAAAAGCTGGGAATACCAGACCACCTGACCTGCCTCTTAAGAAACCTGTATGCAGGTCAGGAAACAACAGTTAGAACTGGACATGGAACAACAGACTGGCTCCAAATAGGAAAAAGAATATGTCAAGGCTGTATATTGTCACCCTGCTTATTTAACTTATATGCAGAGTACATCATGAGAAATGCTGGGCTGGAAGAAGCACAAGCTGGAAACAAGATTGCTGGGAGAAATATCAGTAACTTCAGACATGCAGATGACACCACTTTATGGCAGAAAGTGAAGAAGAACTAAAGAGCCTCTTGATGAAAGTGAAAGAGGAGAGTGAAAAAGTTGGCTTAAAGCTCAACATTCAAAAAACTAAGCACATGGCTTCTGGTGCCATCACTTCATGGCAAATAGATGGGAAAACAGTGGAAACAGTGTCAGACTTTATTTTTGGGGGGCTCCAAAATCACTGCAGATGGTGATTGCAGCCATGAAATTAAAAGACTCTTACTCCTTGGAAGGAAAGTTATGACCAACTTAGACCATATAATAAAAAGCAGAGACCTTACTTTGTCAACAAAGGTCCATCTAGTCAAGGCTATGGTTTTTCCAGTAGTCATGTTTGGATGTGAGAGTTGGACTATAAAGAAAGCTGAGCACCGAAGAATTGATGCTTTTGAACTGTGGTGTTGGAGAAGACTCTTGAGAGTCCCTTGGACTGCAAGGAGACCCAACCAGTCCATCCTAAAGGAGATCAGTTCTGAGTGTTCATTGGAAGGACTGATGTTGAATCTGAAACTCCAATACTTTGACCACCTGATGCAAAGAGCTGACTCATTGGAAAAGACCCTGATGCTGGGAAAGATTGAGGGCAGGAGGAGAAGAAGACAACAGAGGGTGAGATGGTTGGATAGCATCACTGTCTCAATGGACATGAGTTTGTGTAAACTCTGGGAGTTGGTGATGGACAGGGAGGCCTGGCATGCTGCGGTTCATGGGATCACAAAGAGTCGGACACGACTGAGCAACTGAACTGACCTGAACTGGGTCACAACTTTCATTATAATTCCTTTGCTCTTCACTTGAGAATGTCAATTCCAAGTGAAATGGAGAGGATGGAGCCTCAAGTCAGGTCAGATGCTCCATTGAGAAACTAGAGAAAAATCACCCTTGGCTTAGTCAGAAGACATTTTGGGACATTTAAACAATGACACTAGGATTTACACCTAAGAATATTAATTTTCTGGGGCTTCCTTAGTGGCACGGTGGTAAAGAATTCTCCTACCAATGCAGGAGACATGGGTTTGACCACTGATCTAGGAAGATCCCACATGCTGTGAAGCAACTAAGTCCATACACCACAGCTGTTGAGCCTGTGCTCTGCAACAACAGAAGCCACCACAATGAGAAGTCTGGACCCTGCAGCTAAAGAGTAGCCCCCTGCTCGCCACAACTAGAGAAAGCCCACACAGCAACAAAGACCCAGCACAGCCAAAAATAAATAAATAAAAATTATTTTAAAAATTTGAACACAGAACTTGAAAATCCAGAGCAGACAGTTGTAAGTATAACAGGTATTCAGGTTTAGACAAAAATGAGAAGGATCTGTTTACCTCAGAGAAGGATGGAGTGGCATCAAGCTTCCCTCCAAGATGGGATTGAAAGAACCATAAGACTAACAATACGGCAGAAAGAAAAAGTTACAGAAATAATTTCACTTAAAAACACTATCATCAGATGCTAAGTAGAACACAAGCACTTGTCATATAGTAGAAGCTCAATAAACATCTATTGAGTGGATAAATAAATGAATCAAAGTCATTATCATGCACACAACAGGCGTTTGGCTTTAGTAGTGAATATAACATTTGATAGTATCAAGAAAATGGGCATCTTCTTCCCACATCAAATATTATTATTTCCAAAAGGTAAGCTGAAGCTCCAGTAATTTGGCCACCTGATGCAAAGAGCCAACTCATTGAAAAAGACTCTAATGCTGGAAAAGATTGAGCGCAGGAGGAGAACGGGATGGCAGAGAATGAGATGGTTGGATGGCATCACTGACTCAATAGACATGAATTTGATCAAACTCTGGGAGATAGTGGAGGACAGAGAAGCCTAGTGTGCAGCAGTCCATGGGTTCACAAAGAGTTGGACACGACTTAATGATTGAAAACAACAATCAAGAAAAAACAAAGCTCTAACAATCGAGCAAAAGAAATAAATGTTAATATTGCCCTAAGAGTTTAAACAACATTGGTAGTTGACAATGATTTATTTCTTAAATTTTGTGGGGTGGATTGCATTTTTAGTATATTACTCTTTATTCCTTATAAAGCCTTTCTTAATATCTTAGTTTTAAAATAAATAACAAATTTCATGAATTGAAGTAAAGCTCATTATTTTGTACCTTGACAAAATGTAGGTTCTGCAGGGTCAGGGAGGAATTGAAGCTGAAGCTGACAAGGAGTGAGCAGACAAACCCCCAGAAATCTTCCCATGGCGAGGATCTAGGATTATCATGGAGTCCATTCTGCTGGCATTTGGGAGGATTTTACTAACCAGCTCATTTCTCTATTTTTCTATCCATCATGAAGTTTTGTATTAAAAAAAGTCTTAATATACAGTTAAATATTTTTCTGAATGCCCCTTAGGATCCAAAACACTAATATGACTCTATGAAAGTTATTATGGAGCCCTTTAAACTGACTTTCTACTGCCATTGAACTCAGTACTGGGAAGTACAGTCTAGAGTAAGGAAACCATCCTTTCTCAACCTTTAAACCAGCTAGTTAGTGAACTAGATCTGAGTTCCATATCCAAATTTCCTATTGTTTGATCAGAGTTTGATTGAGTCAGCTATAGTCCATTAATCTGCTGGCACCTCATCTAGAAGCAATGATGAGGAAGCTCAGCATTGTCTTAAGGAATAAAAAACTACTCCAAACCTACATTGTTTCTAATCAATGACAAATTTATATGAATGTCAGGGATGCAGAAATTCTTGGCCTTTATTCCAAGATTGCTCAGAAGTCACCCTGGAAGAAAAATATCGTACCTTAATTGTTTACCCTTATTTAAAATTAGGCATGCAAACATACTTGAATGTTATTTTCTATTTAAATTTATAATCACCTACACATATTCTTAAAAATGGAATTCAGCTAACATGATAATGGTGAGAAACAACTTTTCTGAAAAGATCAGGAACAAAGCAAGAATGTCCCCTCTAACCACTCCTTTTAAAAATTTTACTGCAAGCCCTAGCTAATGCAGTAAGACAAAAAACAAACAAACAAAACAATATATATTGAGAAGAAAAAAATAAAACTGTCTTTTTTAGAAGATAGCATATGTGGGCAATCTGACAGAACTGGCAAAAATATTCCTGGGACTAAGAAGTGATCATTACTATGTTGCAGGATTCAAGATTCATTTGCAAAAGTTAATCACTTTCCTATATGCCAGTAATGAACAAGCAGAATTTGAAATTTTTTTAAAAATGCCATTTCCATTATTTCCTCCTAAAGTGAAATACTTACATATAAATATAACAAAATACATACAAGATCTATATGAGGAAAACTACAAAACTCTGATGACAGAGATAAAAGAACTAAATAAATGGAGAGATACTCCATGTACATGGATAGAGTCATTATTGTTAAGTTGATCTATAGATTCAGCATAATTCCAGTCAAAATTCCACTAAGTTATTTTGTAGATAGAAATGAATGGATTCTAAAGTTTATATATTCACTGGCAAAAGACCCAGAATGGTGAAGACAATATGGCAGAAGAACAAAGACCAACACTATCCAACTTCAAGACTTACTACAAAGCTACAGTAATCAATACACTGTGCAGTGGTAAAAGAATAGACAAATAGACCAATGGAGCAGAATAGAGATCCCCAAATTGGCCCCATAAATATATTCAAGTGGTCTTTGACTAAGGAGCATAGGCAACACAACAGAGCAAAGAATATAGACACAATCTTTCATCCTTCACAGAAATGAACTCAAAATGAATCTTGAACTTAAATATAAAATGGAAAGCTATAAAAACCCAAGAAGACAACATAGAAGAAAAATTCAGGTGATCATGAGTTTGGTGATGACTTTTCATATACAACACGAAAGGCATGGCCCTAAAGAAATAATTGATAAGCTGGTCTTCATTAAAATAAAAAATCTTCTGCTCTTCATAGAACACAGTCAAGAGAAAGAGAAAGCAAGCCACAGACTGAGAGAAAATATTTACCAAATGCCTTGCTAATAAAGGACTGTTACCCAAAATATAAGATGAGCTCTCAAAACTCAACAGTCAGACTATAAACAACCCAGTTCTTTAAAAATTCCAAAGATTTGGACTCTCAAAGACAACTCACCCAAGAGGATACACAGGTGGCAAATAAGCACCTTTATAAACAATGAGCTACCACTGTACACTTAATAGAATGGCCAGAAACCATACACAAACAACGCAAATGCTGGCAAAGACACAGAACAACAAGGGCTGTCATTCATTTCTGGTGGGAATGTAAAATGCTACAGCCTCTTTGATTTCCTAAAGGAAATCAGTCCTGAAAATTCATTGGAAGGACTGATGCTGAAGCTGAAGCTCCAATGCTTTGGCCACCTGGTGCAAAGAACTGACTCATTAGAAAAGATCCTCATGCTGGGAAAGATTGAAGGCAGGAGCAGAAGGGACAACAGAGGATGAGATGGTTGGGTAGCATCACCGACTCAGTGGGCATGAATTTGGGCAAACTCTGGGAGTTGGTAATGGACAGGGAAGCCTGGCTTGCTGCAGTCCATGGGGTCGCAGAGTCAGACACGAGTGAGCAACTGAACTGACTGACAGCCACTTTGAAAGACAGTTTGAAAGTTCCTTACAAAATTAAACATTCTGTTAACCATATGATCCAGCAGGGGCACTCATTCATGTTTACCCCAAGGAGCTGAAAACTTAAGTCCACACAGAAACTTGCACAAGGATGTTTATAGAAGCTCTATTTATAATTGACAAAACTTGGAAGCAACCGTGACGTCTTTGGTGAACGGAAAAACAAACAGGTCCTTCTAGATGATGGAATATCATGCAATGCTAGAAAGAAATGAGCTGCTGCTGCTGCTGCTGCTGAGTTGCTTCAGTCGTGTCTGACTCTGTGCAACCCCATAGACGGCAGCCCACCAGGCTCCCCCGTCCCTGGGATTCTCCAGGCAAGAACACTGGAGTGGGTTGCCATTTCCTTCTCCAGTGCATGAAAGTGAAAAGTGAAAGTGAAGTTGCTCAGTTGTGTCCGACTCTTAGCGACCCCATGGACTGTAGCCTACCAGGCTCCTCCATCCATGGGATTTTCCAGGCAAGAGTACTGGAGTGGGGTGCCAAAGAAATGAGCTATCAAGATACAAAAAGACACAGAAGACACTTAAATGTATGTTACTAAGTAAAAGAAGTCAATATGAAAAAGCAACACATTGTATGGTTTAAACTATATGACATTCTGGAAAAAGCAAATGTATGAAGAAACTAAAGGACCAGTGATTGCCAGGGGTTGAGGGGAAACAGGGATGAAATGGTTGAGTACATAGGATTTTTTGGGTGTGAAACTATTCTATATGATGTATACTATATATAGTGTATACAGGGCATTATACATCTATTGAAACCCATGGAAGGTACAGCACCAGTGAAGCCTAATGTGTAGTATGGACTTTGGGTGATAACGATGTTTCAGTGTAGATTCTTCAACTGTAACAGATGTACCACTCTAGTGCAGAATGTTGATAGTTAGGGAGGCTGTATCTGGGGAGCAGGCAAGAATGGGAAACCTCATACCTTCTGCTCAATTTTACTGTAAACCTAAAACCAAAGTCTGTTTTTTAAAAAACAACAACACTAAAATGTAAAATCTAGAGACATGGGTTTCTTCCCTGGGTCAGGAAGATCCCCTGGAGAAGGAAATGGCAACCTACTCCAGTATTCTTGCCTGGGAAATCCCATGGACAGAGGAGCCTGGCGGGCTATAGTCCATGGGGTCGCAAAGAATTGGACATGACTGAGCAACTAACACTTTTTCACGAGACACTAGTATGAAGGGAAAAAAAAAAAAGACTGTGTACACAGAGTCCATCTGTCCCTTTAAAAAGATTTGCTTTATGAGTTTTCCAGAAAGCTGCCTGTTCCTCTTTTGAGTCCCTAAGGATGATCATAGGGACTTTCTTGTGCAAAAGATGGAAAAAAATACCAAGGGTCTTCTCTGTCCCTTGGATGAACTAAAGCAGAAAATGCTGAAGAGGCCATTGAAAATCTTTCACATTGAAACGTGAAAGAGGGTTTCACATTTCCTGTTTTCCACTTAGGCATCCACTCATATTCTCTGAGTGACTCTTATATAAAGATACTGTTCTGGACACTGAAAATATAGGAGTGGACAAAACAGAAAGTTCACACTTGATGTAGAGAAAACAGCAAATACAGACAAAAACCCTAATCTGTTAACCAACAGATGCCTGCCAGCAGCCAAGCTCCATGTGGTTCAACCCTGGTGACTGAGAATTCATTGTAGAAGGGGTGGCAGGGGGAGGAGGTGGGGCTTCCAGGGTGGGCCAGCATCAGGATAGACCTCTGCCTGGTTTACATTTTATTCCATCTGAACATGTTTCTCCTGATCTGCTTCCTCCCATTCATGCTCTGACCCTGACCTCAGTGCAGATGGACATTCTCTGCCTATAAGGGGAAGAGGTCTGACTTGGTAGTGCCGCCTGCCAGGAAAGTCTACTAGGTTTAAAAGAGTGGGAAGGGGAAGGAGGGACAATTGAGCTCTATTTACTGAGTCACAGAACTGGCACCAGGCTCTGCTGAAAGAAGTACAAATCACATCCTTGTTTTCCAAAAAGGCGCTGCCCATCAAAACCCCATCAGGGAAAATAGTCTGGAAGAAGCCAGCCAGATTCATTTTTACCATAGCAAGTATGTGTATGTGCTTTGAAAGTGGGAAGCATATTGAAGAGGGTTTTTATTTTTTTCTTCTTAGCTGCCTCTTGCATAGTTTTTCCAATTAAGGGATTTTGGCATCTACCTTCCTCAGGATCCCTAATTCATTCTCTCTGCTCCATTGGGAGTGAAGTTCCATGGTCCTCTGTACACTGTTTCTCTCTCTAGCTCAACCTCTTTCTGTCCTGGCTTTCTCTCAGCCTCACTTTCATCAAAAAGATTTTTTTTTTTTAAGATCCATCTCAGACTGACAACAGTTGGCTTCTTTTTTTGATCGCATAGAGGCTTTTGTGGACAGGAAACAGTACAGTAGCCTGTGTTATCACTGATGTTCTATCTACTACAGTTATAAACTGAAAACCTTGTTCTTCTTAAACTATTAAACACAATTGCAAAAATCTAGTAAATTAAGAATTTTAGATTGGAGTTAAGCACAGTATGTACTTTATTGTTAGATTAGCTTATACATTTCATGAACAAACAGTGCATAATCTTTCAGACACAACATACAAATTTATTATTTTATTTAAACATATAATTCAACAAATGGGTGTATAAAGCCATTAATTTGAATGTTTTTATATATTTGAACACATTTTAGAGACCTGGTTACTTACATTCCTATAAATATTTCCATCTATATTCACATTTCATATAGTGGATTTCCTTGTGAGCAGCTAAGAAAGCAGATATGCAAACCCCATAAACAAAACCTTCCTAAACAGATACACAACTATAGTAAACCTAATTATAACAAAAACTTATGCAGATGATCCTTGAATAACACAGGCTTGCCCTTCATGAGTCTATTTATATGTGGATTTTTTTCAGTAAATACACACTGTAATACTACATGGCTGGTTGAACCAAGGATATAGAACTGAAGATAAAGCGAGGTGGGGGAGGGGGTCAGCTCCCCTAATCTCCTTTTTGTTCAGTGGCCAACTATATATTTACATATGATTCTCATAAGCATTTCAAAATCTTAAAGCCTAATTTAGTAAACTTCTAATTTAGTAAATCAGATTATCTCAGGTATTGAAAATTGACTATAAATATAAATGGGTAAAATACTTTAAGTGTCTCAGTAAAAATCATTTGTCTACTATGTTCAGTTCAGTTGCTCAGTCGTGTCCAGCTGTTTGAGACCCCATGGACTACAGCACGCTAGGCTTCCCTGTCCATCACCAACTCCCAGAGCTTGTTCAAACTCATGTCCATTAAGTTGGTGATGCCATCCAAACATCTCATCCTCTGTCATCTCCTTCTCCTCCCGCCTTCAATCTTTCCCAGCATCAGGGTCTTTTCTGATGAGTCAGTTCTTTGCACCAGGTGGCCAAAGTATTGGAGCTTCAGCTTCAGCATCAGTCCTTCCAATGAATGTTCAGGACTGATTTCCTTTACTATTGACTGGTTGGATCTCCTTGAAGTCCAAGGGACTCTCAAGAGTAGAGAGTCCCTTCTCTCTTCTTCAACACCACAGTTCAAACACATAGTCTACTATGTTAGTTTCCTATATACATCTTTAATATAAGTACATGCAAAACAGTAAAATGATTTTTTAAACTTGATATATTTGCATTAAAGTAAAAATTTGCAGAAACAATGTCATATTTAGTTTTTCAGCATCCATGTGTTTATTTCTTGGTACAGTCCTAGGTTTGCAAATCATTTATTTAAGTAGAACAGAATCATGATTCGAGGCCCATCATAGTAGCTGAAATTATTTACTCAGAGTCCTTGATCAGACATTTTATACCATGGCTCAATTGATAAAGAATCTGCCTGCAACACTGGAGACACAGGTTTGATTCCTGGGTTGGAAAGATTCCCTGGAGAAGGAAATGGCAGCCCACTCCAGTATTCTTACCTAAAAAATCCCCATGGACTGAGGAGCCTGGCAGGCTACAGTCCATGGGGTTGCAAGAGTCAGACATGACTTAGCAACTAAACCACCACCACTATAGGTTTGGGGTTATTGGTCATTGGTCAAGGAATTAAAACCTGGAAGGTATAAACCAATACAAGTTCAGTTCAGTTCAGTCACTCAGTCATACCAAAAAAGATTCAATTCAGGTATACCGGGTAAGACTCTTCTCATGGCTTCTGCTATGTCATTGGAGAATCCACTGCATCAATTTCATGTATTTTGTAAGTCCTGGTCCTCTTTTCAGTATCACCCTTACCCAGATTTTATCATGTTTACTTATAACATTTTATCACGTGATTTAAATAAATGAATACTGTAACACATATCCAAATTTCAATCTCTCTGCTTCCTGATGGGAATAAATACAGTTGTGCAATATTGTATATTTTATTGCTTTAGCAACCACTATTATTTAAGTTGGGCAAGGCAAGAAATGAGGACATAAATGGAGTAAAGGTCAATGAAACTATGCACATCGGCTCCCTATAACTACTGTAGCAAAGTGCCACAGAGTGAATTGCTTATTTTCTCAAATTCTGGAGGTTAGCAATCCAAATTTCAGTCAGCAAGGCCATACTTTCTCTGACATCTGTAAGGAATAATCTTTGATGCCTCTTCTCCTCTAGCTTCTGGTGGTTTGCTAGCAATCTTTGGCATTCCATGACTTGCAGATGGATCACTCTAATCCTTTGTCTTCACATGAGGTTCTCCCTGTGTCTCTGTCTCTTCTTGGTGTTCTTTTTATAAGGACACTAGTCATATTAAATTAGAGGTACGGAGAAGGCAATGGCAAGCTACTCCAGTACTCTTGCCTAGAAAATCTCATGGATGGAGGAGCCTGGTAGGCTGCAGTCCATGGGGTCTCTAAGAGTCAAACACGACTGAGTGACTTCCCTTTCACTTTCACACAATGGAGAAGGCAATGGCAACCCACTCCAGTGTTCTTGCCTGGAGAACCCCAGGGATGGCAGAGCCTGGTGGGCTGCTGTCTATGGGGTCGGACAGAGTCAGACACGACTGAAGCGACTTAGCAGCAGCAGCAGCAGCAGCAGCAGCACACCCTACTTCAGCATGACCCTGTATTAACTAGTTGTATCTTCAATGACCCTATGTCCAAAGAAATTCACTTTCTGAAGGACCAGGGGTTAGGACTTTAACATACAAATTTTTCTTTGGAGGACACAGTTCTTTATATAACACCATGGTAGAACCAGTGGCTTGTAGATACTGGTCATGTGAAGCAGAGTCTCTCAACCCTGGCACTGTTGACAGTTGAACTGGATAATCCTTTGCTGTGGAGGGCTGTCTTGTGCCTTATATGATGTTTAGCAGAAAACCTCTACCTGCTAGATGCTGGTAACACTCTCCTAGCTGTGAGAACCATAAAAGTTTCCAGACATTTCCAATGTCTCCTGGGGGTTGGAGGGTAGAGGTCAAGTTGCCTCCATTGAAAACCACAGATAAAGGATAATTAATGTTGGACTACTTGAGAGGAAAAAGAAAAAACAGGAACAATAGGAGGCTGTCTTATGGCAGTGGGAAGTGTGAAATGGGAAAAGGAAGTCATGAAGGGTAGCAGTTTTGTGATAACAGAGATTAGGATGTGATCATAGGAGTGTGTGCCTTAAGTAGGAATGAGAACTAGGTTAGTAGAGGGGAAGAGGCCAGGGAATGAAAGAATCATCTATATACATATTGATATCATCAATCATTATGACAGAAGTAGTTTTGGAGACCAATGACTGAAACTAAAATCTTTAAGGAATGAAGGCTAGTTACTTGATAAAGGTAGTGATTATATACAAAAGAGGAGAGGTTCGTAAATTATCTGATGATTTGAGACTTAATGAAGGGGTTTTTAATGGAGCCAAAAAGGAAAGCGACTTGGAAGTGGCAACAAGGAGCAAAAACGATACCTCCCCTCATCACAGCACAGTCCAGGGATACAAGGAAAGCAAAACCAAGGCACAGGGCTTCAAGGAAATGCTGTTCTCAAAAGGGCACCAGGTTCAATAAGTGCAGAAGATAAAAAGAAGCTTTTAGAAAAAAAGGTTGAGGATATAGGGGAGTTTGCTGGTTATTAGCCATATGTTCCAGGGAACAGAGTTGAAGGCTTTCAGGAGTTGGTGATTGGTAGGAGGCATGGCCAGGAATGGGAATTCACAGAACCAGAATTTAAAGGTTAGGTACAGGAGGATGTGCTGGAAAGTTAAAAGAAAATATCAAGAGCACATAGCATTATAGATGATAATAGAAGAGAAATTTTAAAGAAAAGAGAATCTAATATGAGATCCTGTAAGAAGAGGTGAAAGATATTCATTGAACTTGATGTATGAGGGTCACCAGAGTCCTTCCAGAAAGGAAAAATTTGCTGACAATTTTAGAGGATGGTGGAGTTATCTCACCATCTACCCATGAAGCCCAGGTTAAAACTTCTACTGTTGCAGAAACCAGTAATTGAGCTCAGAGTGTTGGAGAACTCAGGATTATTACACCAGCGGGCCCAGAGGAGTTAACAGTCTAAACTCTGAGCCCCGAACAAAGGAGTTACAGAATTTTTATACACAGACAGGCATGATTAAGTGGGTTTGCAGGTTTGCAGGGGCTGGGCGATTGCAAAGAGGCAGGACAAGGGTGAGTGAGATAAGCTCCAGTTCCCAGCATTGTGAGTCCCCACTTTCCGAGACTTACGTGATCCAGACTTTGCAAGGAGCAAGCTGAGTTACAGAGGCAGAAAGAGCAGGAGGTTATGTAAAATTTTAACTTTTCCTCTTCACTATGTGGCTTCCAAAAAGTCATCTAATCAGTAATCTATGTGGGCTCAAATTTTTAATGTTAATTCTTTACTATCTCAAAAATAAGGAAAATTTTTTAGTGACTTTAAGGCTAACTGCAGGGCTTCCCAGGGGGCTCAGTGGTAAAGAAACCACTTGCAAGAGGTATGGGTTTGATCCCTGGGTCAGGAAGTTCCCCTGGAGAAGGAAATGGCAACCCACTCTAGTATTCTTGCCCAGAGAATTCCATGGACAGAGGAGACTGGCAGGGCTATACCATCCATGAGGTTGCAAAAGGGTTGGACCTGACTTAGTGGCTAAACAACAAGGCTAATTGCAATTATATGAGTTTTGTGTCCTCAGGTAGGCTCATGGCCCAAAATAAGAGGTCATCAGAAAATAAAGAAGAAAGCTTGTAAGAAAGTCTGTTCCTCTACAAGTGTAGAAAGCATCAGATGAATCAGCTTTAGGGAGATGATTGCATAGTTACGACGTCTGCCAGATATTCCCAGTCTATTTTCCAAGCATGAGCAACATTGACTTCCTCTGGCCATAGAAACGAATCTTCCTGTTTGGAAACAGAGATAAAGGACAATGATCTGAATAAAAGCTGGATATTCCTGAGAAGTGATTCCAGAAAACTGTAGTGAGAAACATGTAAATCTGACTCCCAGTTCCATTCAGTGGACTCTCTTCCTCCCGACCCTTCACTTGCTGAACCATTAGTCGAATTGCCAGAGGCTAAGAATTTTATAACCCTGGCCTTGATACTTTTGAGCAATTCCAACACTTATGAAGTTCATTCTTTTACTTTCTCCAAGTTGGTTCTACCTCTCTTCTTGGGATTTTTGTATTCTTTTCCTGGAGCTGCTATCACAAATTACCATGAATTCTGTAGCTTAAAACAACATAAATTGATTCTCTTGCAGTTCTGGATGCTAAAAGTCCAAAAGCAAGTTTGCCCACAGGGCTACACTCCCTCCAAAGCATTTGTGGGCTATATGTTATTTATCTCTTCTAGCTTTTGGTGGTCCCAGGCATTCCTGGGCTTATCATCACATTACTCTGGTCTCTGCTTCCATGGTCACATGGCCTTCTCTTCCCTTCTATACATATGTCTTATGAAGATACTTTTCATTAGATTTAGGGCATGCTGAGATAATCCAGGATGATCTCATCTCAAGGTCCTTATCTGAAATAACACTGGCACAGACTTATTTTCCAAATAATATCACATTCTTAGGTTCTAGGGACATGATGTGAACCTCATTATCTTACAGAAGAGTGAAGTGGACTCTTTCAGAACACCAAAGGCTGGATTTAGGTAGTAATTCCTGGAGAATTTCTCCGAGTTTTGATCAAAGTGAAGTGAAGTGAAGTCGCTCAGTCATGTCCAACTCTTTGTGACCCCATGGACTGTAGCCTATCAGGCTTCTCCATCCATGGGATTTTCCAGGCAAGAGTACTGGAGTGGGGTGCCATTGCCTTCTCCATTACATCAAAAATTTATATCACATCATGCTTTTTTTTCCATGTAGTTATGTCTAGTTTTGCCAGTTTCTAATTGGAAAAATTACTTAGTCTTCCCAAACCTCCAGGATTTTTGTTGTAGTTGTTATTGTTGTTTTTGTGGTGGTTGTTGTCAAATAGAATAGTGATACCCTTTCATAAGGTCATTGTGAGTATTAAATGACATAATATATGAACATTAATCAGCACTATGCCTGGCAAAATATCACACAACTCAATGTTAAGTATTATTATTATTCTTTTATAGTACTTTGAAGTTTTTAATGTGCAACCAGTGATTCTCTGATTTAATACTATAATCCCACAGTTGGGTAAGTATTATGTCAGGAGACCTAGTCTTAGCAAGATACTACCACAACATTAGTTTAAATATTGATTTTTACTTGTCCCTTCTCTTCCCCAAAGTGACTTGAAGAAGTTTCAAAATATATATACTTAAAAAGTAAATTGGGAAAATCAACCAACTGAAAGGTAAGTATTCATATCAACCATGATGATAAATTCAAATTCCATCATTTGAGTGTCATAGTTGGCTCTTACAGGAATATTAGCAGTGGCTCTGGCTCTGATGGATGGCAAAATAATGGGTTAATTATTTTTTATGTCTCTCCTTCCCCTGTTTTTACTCTTCTGTACTTTATAATTTTCTATAATTAATATGTCTTTATTATTTTTATAAACAGAAAGAAGTTCTTAATTGAACTTCTTGATAGTCAAGGAAAGAGGGCACATATATAGTAAAATCAGAAGGGAGGGAGTGTGTAATTTCCTTTGGGAAAATCAGTTTTTCTAGTATTGTACTTTTAACTCAGCATCATTTCTCAGCAAATACATTGACAATGCCCACAGATGCTTCTTGCCGCATTGATCAAAAAAAACAGAAGGCGTACATGATTCTGTAATGGACTAAGATTATGCAGTCCCTAGACAATCACTCCTAAAGATCACTGTGAAGAGAGCCCAAGAGTAAGTGAGAAAAGTGGGTCTGGTTCATTGGTACTGAGTCTGAAAATGTGCCCAGGGGTGGCTATAACAGTTTGGAGTATCTGGGGATGATAAGTATGTGTTTAAAATTTTGCAATAATATTGTGTGTAGTATAATTCCAGAGATGATGAAGTACCTGGTCTAGATGGATGGCCTTTAGCCTGTAGCCACTTTAAAAGCTGGAACATTATAGTCATTGAGGGAAGCTCTAGTCATTAGAAGATTAAAAGCAGACCACTTGAGATTATATTTCCATTGATAAAGATCTAGAGTAATTCAGTGTTGTTGATTGAGGAAGATTTTATTTGGAAAATAGATGAGAATTCAGCAGAGATGAATAAACTGTGAAAATACAGGTGATGATATTATTCTTGTTCAGAGGAAAGTCTTCCCTTAAGTAGCCCATTACTAGCAAAGTTGGAATCCAATTCTTTTTAAAATTTGATTTATGAGTTTTGCAAACATATACAAAAGTAGAGAGAAGAGTATGAATAATCTCAATTTCAACAGTTTATCTACATATGGCCAATCTTATTCCCTATCATCCATATCCAAGATATGATTACATATGTAATGATGTGGAATCAAAATATAAAATTGAATTATAATAAGTACATTTATAAATTTTATTTCCAATTCATGACATCATGAATTTTCATAAGTTATTTTAAATACATGCAGGAAGGTTTATTTTGTCTATCTTTTTTTTTTAATTTTATTTTATTTTTAAACTTTACAATATTGTATTAGTTTTGCCAAATATCGAAATGAATCCGCCACAGGTATACATGTGTTCCCCATCCTGAACCCTCCTCCCTCCTCCCTCCACATACCATCCCTCTGGGTCGTCCCAGTGCACCAGCCCCAAGCATCCAGTATCGTGCATCGAACCTGGACTGGTGACTCGTTTCATACATGATAGTATACATGTTTCAATGCCATTCTCCCAAATCTCCCCACCCTCTCCCTCTCCCACAGAGTCCATAAGACTGATCTATACATCAGTGTCTCTTTTGCTGTCTCGTACACAGGGTTATTGTTACCATCTTTCTAAATTCCATATATATGCGTTAGTATACTGTATTGGTGTTTTTCTTTCTGGCTTACTTCACTCTGTATAATAGGTTCCAGTTTCATCCACCTCATTAGAACTGATTCAAATGTATTCTTTTTAATGGCTGAGTAATACTCCATTGTGTATATGTACCACAGCTTTCTTATCCATTCATCTGCTGATGGGCATCTAGGTTGCTTCCATGTCCTGGCTATTATAAACAGTGCTGCGATGAACACTGGGGTACACGTGTCTCTTTCCCTTCTGGTTTCCAGTTTTAAATTTCTCCAGGAAAAGAATTATTCCCATGCTTTCCTCGGCAACTATTTCTCAGGACCCAGGACAGCTGGATGGTTGAAACAGCTCTTAGTAAATGCTACCCACTGAAAGATACATGGTGCTGTTCTGATCACCATAAATATAACTAGCAGAATATGGATCAAATAGCAAAGATAAACGCAGCATTTCTAACAGCTCTATGGTTAGAAAACTATACATAGTTTGTGGGTACAAAAGCCAATTATCACAACTGCATCTAATGACATCATCCCCTTTATTCCATCTCTTTGTTCAAGAAAACAAGTCAAACACAAATCCCAAACTTGTGAAATCACTTGTTTTCTTTCTCTTCATCTTTTTACCATTTTTGTAATGTTCTCTCTCAATATGTTTTGCTTTTGAAAATTGATGCCTGGAAATTCATTCAAGTCTGACTTTATGTGTTAGTTTTACATGTGATTCTTGGGGCCTTTTTAATTTTTATTTTAAACCTGATATATCTCAAAAATTGCCCCTCCTTAACCAAGAATTTGCTTGCTTGCCCTCCCTGTCTCTTTGTCTGTCTCTCTCTCTTATCAACATTCACCTCCAAAATTACCTTAGCTGAAAATAATCAAAATTCCTCTAGTCAGGGGAAAAATTTTTCCAGAATTTAAGCATCAGGTCAAAACTACATATTATCTATCAAACCAGATGTTTACCTATTCACTGCCAAAGAAGCTGGAGGAACATCAAACACCAGTAATGGGAATAGCTTTGAATCTCATGCAGAGGGAGGCGATGCAGGAAAGTTTGGGTTTCCAGTAAGCTCTGTGAGCCAGCAAATATCTTTAAACTTAGGAAATGGTTGTTCTTGGCTAAGCAGATCGCCTCAGGCTGTGTAAGAACCTTTTGTCTGTAATTACAGAAGGAGTTCCAGCTCCGGGTTCTTTCAGGTGTCCCAGTAAAGGAGTGAAACTTAATGATTTTAGTGAATCAGGTGGAATTCTGAGGCCTGTTTCCTTATCTCTAAAAGCTCTTTTAATTCTGACTTTCCATGATTGTCACACAGTTTCTTTCAATGCCTTTTGGCATGCATCAGGAAATGTCAGCTTACCCAGGGCATGTCAGTCAGTTCTTGAGGTCTCAGGAATGGTTGCTGACCTTTGTCAGCAAGATGGTGGCTACTCATGACGCTCTGGGGATAGGAGCCTGTCCAATCAAATACAACTTGGTAGGCCTGGAGTTCCCTTGATGAATACATTCTTTCTTTCCAAGGGATTTGTAGATTAAAGTTAGCTCTAAGACAAAGTAGAGAAAAGCACCTCCTTCTCCCAAGTGGTTCCAGCCAAGCTTGGGCAGCTGCAAAACTAGCTGTGTCTCTTGGCAACTCACTGGGACAAGGGAAAAGGGAGATAAAATTCTAAGCCATCTTTGAGCTGTAGGCTGTATTTCATGAACACTGGCCTGGGCCAATGCTACCCACCCCTAACGATATCAATGGGTTTCCACCCAACTGGTCACTGTTTCTGAAATTTTAGTGCTTCCTGACGTTTCTTAACTAGAAACCACATGGTTTATTAATCAATATACTACTTAAAAGCACTTAATTAAAGCCATTGATATTTACAATATTACAATAAGAAGGGAAACCAAGGTGAATACAAGTTTAGGGGATTATTACATACAAAGCTAAATAGCAACAGCAGATCCAGAATCACATGGTATCTGAAGTGCATCATCAGGGCAGCTAGGCTTCACTGACTTTTGCCCTTGAATTACAAAGTGAAAGCTACTTTCAGGAAAACACAACTTGCTCTTTGAGTTCCAGGTCTTTGATTTGAGCACTCCCCTCTCTAGGCTCACATGATTTAGGTGAAAAGCATCTAAATATCTGTTGAATTCTCTGGAACCTTTCAAATCCTAGAAAGGTCTTTCCATTATGGCATAATATCAAATCTGGTAAAGTAACATAATTCTATGGAGAGCTTTCAGGCATATCAATTTTTGCATCCTTTTTAAGTGTCGGAGGGCTCTCTGCCATCTCTGATGGCAGATGGTGGCTGTTAATACTCTGGAACAAAGTGGCAAAACTGTATTCAGAAAGCTGATGCCCAGTAGAAAAGATTTTAACTTTTGTGGGGTTCTATTCTTTTGGGTTTTGTTTTGTTTTAATAGAGTGCCAACATGATCAAGGGCTGGGAGGGCTTTCTCCCTGGCTTACAGAAAACCACCTTCTTACTGACCAGATTCACTTTGCCTGAACCGCAACAAGTCAAAATGCTAAGACACTGACTTTTGTGTGTTCTGTTCTTTTGGTCATATCCTCAGCACAAAGAAAGGCCATGTCATCCTGGATTAGGATCCCTGCTTATTTTGAAACAAAGCCCAATAGGTTTTCTCTCTGTTCAGCCTGCTTCTACTGCCAGCACTCCTATTTCCACCTCACCCCCGCATCCACTTCCAGAGAAGGGTGGAGCTGACTGTGAGAAAGAACTAGGAGCAACTGAAGATATGAGACCTGTGGTGTTTCAGTGTGGATTTTGAGGTCACAGAGCAGACATGCTTCAGCAGTAAGCTTGCACATGTTGAGAGCTATACTCCTTCTCACTTGAGCCTTTACAGATACCCAGTAAGACAAACTTGGTGCACTCCCAATTTATAGTTGAGGACATGTAAATTCAGAGATATTAAGTCAAAGATCATACATTGCTGAATATCAGGGATGAAATCTAAACACCATTCTTTTGGTTCTAAATCCATTATACTTGTCTCTATGCTTCATGACCATCAATTTCTAAAAGTCCTCTTCTATTCTCTAGTTCAATCGTATTCTCTCATAGGGCAGGAGGGATGCTCCAGTGCAAAGTTGTTTAAACTACTCCTCCCTCCCTCCCCTAATGTATTGTCACAAAATTGATTTGCTCAAGAAATATTCCTTGGCTGCTTATACTAAGTGCTAGGGAAAAGCAAGCCAACAGATTAAAACCTCTGCCCTCATGAAGCTTATGATCTATTGGAAGGTGACAGATAATAAACAAAATAAATGAGTAAAGCAGATAGCATGCTAGATAGTGATGGATGCAAGGGAGAAAAATGAAGCAGAAGAGGGAGAGAGAAAGGGTTTGTTGGGGAAGAGGCTTATGTGGCCACCTTCAGGAAGAACATTCTAGGCAGAGAGAAGAGTTAAGTGCCAAGGTTTTCTAGTGGAAATCTGTCTAAATATTGGTGAAATAGCAAGAAAAGGGTGGTGTGGCTGGCAGAGTATAAACAGGAGAAAGAGCAGTAGAAGGTGATTTTAGAGTATCAGGGAGCCCAGTCATGAAGGACCATAAAGCCCATGTAAAGACTTTGGCTTCTTCTCTAAATAAGATGGGAAGCACTTGGAGATTTTGTGCAGAAGAATGACAAGATCTGTCTTGACCTATATTTTAAGACAGATATGAGAATAGTCTGAAAGGGGAAGAAAGCAGAAGCAGGGAGATTAGTAAAGCTATGTCAATATATATACTACCATGTGTAAAATAGCTAGCTAGTGGGAAGCTGTTGTATAGCACAGGGAACCAGCTCAGTGCTCTAGGATGACTGAGAGGGGTGGGATGTGGGGGGAGAGGGGTTGGGAAGGAGGCTTGAGAGAGAGGGGATATATGTATACTTATGGCTGAGTCACATTGTGGTACAACAGAAACCAATACAACAAAGCAGTTATCCTCCAATTAAAATAAAATTTTAATTTAAAAAAAATAAATTTTAAAAAAAGGGAAAAAAAAGCTATTAATATGTCAACAGTCTCTGAAAATGAGAATGACACTTTGGGCCAGGTGGTAAGATTAGACGCAAGCGTTAGATTCTAAGTAAAGAGCAAATAGGAATATACTGACAAATAGGATATCGGATGAACGAAAGTATAAGTGGAGGGAAGAGAGAGGGCACTGGGCAGGAAGTCTGGGATTCTGAGTTGGAGCTTTAGTCCCATCTTATGTCCATACGGTCACAAAGAATTGGACATGATTTAGTGACTGGACAGCAATAACATGTCTTCTGTGTTACCCAAAGAAAGTCACTGAAAAACTTAGGGCCTCATTTTTCACACTTATAAAAATGGGCTTGAAAACCTTCTCCACCTCACAAGGTTCAAATGTATATGATGTCTATGCAAGAGCTGGCTTGCTTACAACTGAATCACAGTGCTGTGTGACCTTATCCAAATTCATTAGCCTAAGTGACTGTGGTGAGGAGACTGAAGTCAAATCTGGAGCATTTTGAGAGCAAATGAAAAAAAAAAAAATTACAGGTGTCAGGAATTACTTTAGGAAGCTTTATTTTTAGAAAGTTAAATCTCTTTCTCGATGAGCTAAATAACCATAGAAGAAAGTTGGTCCAAGAAAACTCTTTTAACCAAAGCCTCATAGTCCCTGGCCATCATGTGGTTTTTGTATTTTTTTGTATTCTTTGAATGTGTATGTGTGAAATGTTACCTAGTTGGTAGTTAAAAAGTTCCAAGCCCTCCCCCCACATTCTCATCTTGAAGTTTAGTTCTATTTAAGCACAGAAAACTTCTTTTACTTTCCCTTATCTCTGAGCTTATTTACCATCACCCTGGAAAGTTCATAAATTTTTACTGCCAAGAAAAATTTTTGATTGAGTTATTCTAAGTGACTCAAATGTTTACAACTTTCCCAACCTTGATTAAATATACAAAGCCCAAACTGTCTTTTTCTAATTCACAAATTCAGAAAAAGCTCTCCTAATTGAAAGGGTCAGGATGAGTTAAGGGGGACCTGATGAGCCCCTCCCAAGAGCAAGAGGACAGCATTCACAGGTTCTCCACTCAATCTGCCTTCTCGGAATCAGGCACTCTGAGCTATGCCTTCCACCACCTCTCTTCACTCTCTATGACCCTCCCAAGTCTTTACCATCAAAGTCTATCAATTCTAAGTCCAAGTCTCTCAATATCCTCCAAAGTAACTGATTAGCCATTTAATACATCAATTTAATTATTAGGAAGAAGGGTTAGGCCAAGGCTTCTTTGCAGGGGAATTCCCAGAAAGGTAATGGCCTAAATAAAATTTTGGTGGAATGCTTAGGCACTGTGAAGATAGCTATTTCATAAAGGAGTGCCTTTGGGCACTCATGAAATCTCATAAGATGGTCTCCTTCTTTGCCTATCCTTTAAGTGAGCAGTCCTTAAAATTGCCCTTGAGACCATTTCAGGGGCTCCACAAAGTCAAAACTACGGTCATAATCACACCAATTCCTTATTTTCAATTCTCTTACAAATGTGTTGTGGAGCCTTCCAGAAATTACCTGATGTATAATGTTACTATCAGTCTGATGACCCAATGAAATGTATGTTTGTAGGTTTTTGTTTTTAAAATGTATTGGTTTTAATATCAAATATGGTAAATATCAACAGACATAATTTGCTATATAAGAAAGCTCTTTGGGGTCCTCAATGATGTTTTTACATGTGTTAAGGGGCCCTGAGACCTTTAAATGTTTGGAGCTACTGCTTTAAGTTACAAGATCTGATCTGGCAACTGAGATGCCAGAATATAGCAAAATCAGAAGCAGGATATTAAGTCCTACCAAATTCAAAGCTGTGTGAGCTAATTCATTTGAAAAGGTTAGTATCTAAAAGTAAAATCAAAACAGCATATATAAGGAAGTGCTCCAAAACTGACCGGGTCGTATCACCAACATGAAGGAGCTCTCACTGGTCAGAAAAGGACATCTGACTTGTGATGTTGTGAGAAATCAGAAATGTCAACAGCATCTTTTAGAAGACTAAGAGAGAGGGGGGAGGGCTTCACACACAGAGGGAAAATATAAGTATTATCATTAATGTCCACATTTTCCACATTCCCCAAGAGAATATCATGAACCAAATAGTTAGACACTTTTAATTATTTAGTATATTAATACAAATATATGAAATAATACATAATTAAATAACATACGAAAAGTTTACTAAATATATAAATATTCAATACAACAATAAAGACAACTTAAGTTTTAGTTCCTAAGTCACTGGATACAGACAAGAAAGCAAAAGATACTGAAAAAGTCACCAGCTTGGTCCAATGATGATTTAGAGTTCAAAACTGTTCCACTAGTTAAACAATATGTTTATGACAAAGGAATTTGTACAGCCATACATGCTTCCTCTGCTATTGTGATAAGTTACTTTATAAGAAAAAAAGTTGGGGGAGGCAAAGCATTTGAATTAACTGACTGCTATTCATAAAACTTTCTAAACACCTCTTTTCATAATATATTTCATTACACTAGGTTGAATTTAGAATGATTAAAATAGGGCTGGGTCATATTATGAGACAAATGGATGAGAAATGCATGCTTTTTAAAAAATGCAAGCTGCTGTCTAAGACTAACAATATTTTAGTCTGCTATAAAAACAGATAAGCCAAGTTAAGGTTGCCAATGTTACTTCACAATAAATTGAGTTCCACTTCCATTGTGGTAAATATCACAGAAGTACGTGAAGAAGAGCAGTGAAACTGAGACTTCTAGAAAGACCAGTTAATAGCAAAAACAATAAGCAGGCAGTAGACAAGATACCCAGTGATGAGGAAATAGACTTATGGACCAAAGAAAGGAAGAAGAGATGGCATGTCCACAGAAAGGCAAAAGGCAGTCTCAGAAAAGTTCTTTGGTCCCTACCTTCCTGTATTCTTCTTTCATTTCTTTTCTCTTTATCCTTTTTTTTTTTTTTTCCCTGGAATTGCATCTGTTTTTAGAGCAGAATGGAAAATTATTTGGTCCAACTTCTTAACTTTCTGGATGCGAATGTGAAAGTTCATTGAGATATGATTAACACAGGGTTACCACCAGTTGGAGTCAAAGTCAACCTCCGAGTGGTGGCTCCTGGCTCCAAGTCCAGTATCCTTTCAACGGCACAACACTGCATCGTTTTACAAAACCAAGTCCTACAACAGACCTGAGACGTAAAATGACTTCCTCTGGGAACTCACAGAAGCACTGGGTGGCCTACATGGCAGTGGAAAGTCTTGAAATTCTTAGGCCTTTGACTCCCTTTTTTTTTTTTTTTTTTTTTTGCTCTTTTAGGTTCCTTGGAGAATGATCCTCTTTCTTCTGCTTGCCTCCTGAGTCAGATTCAAGTAGACCAGGAAATAACTGTTAGGTTCTGTGTGACTCCTCTAGGGCTCTGGGTAAAAGAAAGATCAAGATATGAACTTTGAAAATCTATAATTTCTATTCTAATAGATTTTCAGAAGATAGATAATAGAAGGATCAATAAACACAGAATTCTCCAGTGAATGTTTCATCAGCAAAGAGGAGGAAGTAGATACCGCTGACTCAGTGTGCTGTGAGGCACTGTGACTCTCTTTAAAAGGATATGAGTAGTTCTAGGAAATAATAGCTTACCATTCTTAAGCAATGGAGAAGGAAATGGCAACCCACCCAGTATTCTTGCCTGGAGAATGCTTGGACAGAGGACCCTGGTGGCCTGCCATCTATGGGGTCGCACAGAGTCGGACACAACTGAAGCGACTTAGCATGCATTCTTAAGCAAGATTGTACTTGCTTAATAATACATGTAAGACTACAAGTAAAAGAGCAGGCTCAAGAATTCCAAATGATCCACATGTATTTTATTTATAAGACCTTGAGCTTTGTTTCCTGTGGATACTCACTTATTGGACATCAAGGTGGGAACGGTCACAAACTAGACAGATGGAGGCCCTTACAAGACTATTAGCTTTCTAGCCCTTAAACTGGGAGAATGTGGGCCTCCCTACAAGGCAGGCAAACAGTGAAGTGAAAGGTCTGGGATTTTATCTTGGCTCCTTTAATCTTACTTTCTCTGTAATCTTAAGTAATTCTTTACCAGAACCCGAAGTTTTGCATGTTTTAACTGTGTCATCATTTCTAATACCAGTGATCTGTTCCATGGTGAAAGACATAGAGCAGCTCAGGCAAGAATGCCCAGACTTTCAGGTCTGTTAACTACCTACTTTATGACTGGATTTTGTTATGACATTTTGATATGATGGGTGGCATTGGTATATTCACGCGTAAAATTTTATAGACAGATAGCCTTGTGATGCAAGATTTCTCCCAGCAGTTCTAACCTAGATTGTTCAATAATAACTACTTCACACTTTTCTCATTTAAAGCATCCCTTCTTCTGCTTGAAACTATAATTACACTGGGATGGGCTGAGAGTTACCACTCAGCCAGCCTTCATCTGGGAAGCTTAAGTACAATTATTAGTAAAGCAAAGATTTTTATTTTTTTTGGAAACATGTATCTTTTATATTATTCTTCCAATTAATCTCCAATTTCAGCATCACCAATTATTTACTGAGTACTGCTGTTATTTGATAGAGTTCTAAGCTTAAAACATGAGAAAATGACTTGATTTTACCCAGGATATAATGTTTCGCTAACATTGCCATTATCATCATTGCAGAGAACCCATTTATAAGATTAGGTTATTGTGAAGCAAAGTGGGAAAAATCAAAGTAAGTATATAGATATGAGTTTAAATAAATCACTTTTACCTGACATAGTTAGATATTTTGAAGAAAAATGAAGTTCGGAATATGCATTTCACATGATTGTCTAAGTCTTCTATTGGTTTCCAATTCAACCATGACCCAAACAATAGAAGACTGCTACTGACAATAAAAATTTCTAAAAATTAGGTGATTATCCATGATAATATGCCCCAAAGTGAAGTTGTTTCTGAGAAGCTTGTAATCATTGGTGGTTTGGCTAATGAGAAATAAAAGATTATTCTTAACCTCAAACTTAATGTTTTTGTAGTATATGTAAGGGGCAAATTTATGACATCAACTGGGTTTTAATAGAAAAAAATTATCAAGAAATTTCCCTAGGAAATTTTAATTTCTTTTCACTTTCTATTTAGTAATACAGTACTGATTCATAAAAGAAAAAAAAAACATTCTTTGAAAACCTATTAATCTATTATCATATTGTTGTAGTCTCATGAGAAATAACTGTGATGATCTCACTAGGAATGGTACAAACAGAAACTGCCTCTAACTCATCAAACCTTCCTCAGAGAACATTTTAACTGTTGGAAAAAACCTAACGTAACACTCTCTGGCATTGCACCAAATCACAGGAAAAGAGGCCTGACTATGAGAATAACATCTGTCATTAGAGATTACCCCTCTGTCTACAACCTGTAAATTTGCTTATGTTTTTGTGAGCAATAAATCAGTGATTTTAATCTACAATAAATACTTTTGGTCATTTATCTAACAAAGATTTGAACTTAATAGACTTTTCTTACCAGATTTGTCTTACTACTAGCAGCTCCATGCAGATGATTCTTTGTCTACTCATATTTAATAAGCTCAAAAACTAATTCACCTCTACTTTTTCTTTCCCCACAAACTGATCACACACACTCACTCACTCTCAGTTCCCCCTCTCCACTTCCATTTCTATTCACATGATCATTTTTTCAGGTCACTGAGGCCCAGAATCTTGGGGTCATTTTGACTGATCATGTTTCCCTGTCCATCCAAAAGTTTTATGTTTCAGAAGATAATAGAAAGAAAAAGAGAGGAGAAAAAAACACAAAGTAAGGGTAAAGAAAGATATTTTATAATAACCTAAATGGGAAAATAATTTGAAAAAGAATAGATATATGTATAACTGAATCACTTTATATGTACACCTGAAACTAACACATTGTAAATCAACTATAATCCAATATAAAATAAAAATTAAAGATGACAAGCAAATATAGTAGGACTATTCACTTTCATCACAATTTGACAATCAAAATTTTTTACTTAAAGAAATTTTAAAAAGTCACTATATTTGATGATTTTCTTCCTTTTCTTCCAAATTTTTGGATTACTTAAGTTTTGGTCTTCAGTTCAGTCGCTCAGTTGTGTCCGACTATTCGCGACCCCATGAATCACAGCACTCCAGGCCTCCCTGTCCACCACCAACTCCTGGAGTTCACTCAGACTCACGTCCATTGAGTCAGTGATGCCATCCAGCCATCTCATCCTCTGTCGTCCCCTTCTCCTCCGGCCCCCAATCCCTCCCAGCATCAGATTCTTTTCCAATGAGTCAACTCTTCGCATGAGATAGCCAAAGTACTGGAGTTTCAGCTTTAGCATCAGTCCCTCCAAAGAAATCCCAGGGCTGATCTCCTTCAGAACGGACTGGTTGGATCTCCTTGTAGTCCAAGGGACTCTCAAGAATCTTTTCCAACACCACAGTTCAAAAGCATCAATTCTTTGGTGCTCAGCCTTCTTCACAGTCCAACTCTCATCCATACATGACCACAGGAAAAACCATAGCCTTGACTAGACGGACTTTTGTTGGCAAAGTAATGTCTCTGCTTTTCAATATGCTATCTAGGTTGGTCATAACTTTCCTTCCAAGGAGTAAGCATCTTTTAATTTCATGGCTGCAGTCATCATCTGCAAACCAGTATTTTCTCAGCCTTGAGAGTTTGTCTCTAGCATAGCTGACACTTGATTTTACTAGCTATTTAAGTATATGGGACCAAATAACCTTAAGCTAACTCTCTTCACTTCAGCAACTGAATAAGGCATTGAACAATTATATTTCCTAGAAAATAAGAGACCTAATACACTAAGGACAATTATTTTGCAAATGTCCCTTTCTAGTGAAATTTACCTTGGGCTTGAATGGACTGTATTATAAGATTCTTGTTCAAGGGGACATTTTAAAGTGAATTTGAACATGTCATACTTTTCTGCTTATATATTTACAGAAGTATAGAGCAATATCAGCAAACACAGGTTGAAATACACACAATTAACAACTGTGCCTTTCAAGTCAGGAAACTATAACTGGAAGAATATTCCAGCAGAGGTCAGAAGACCAGGATTCTAATTTTAGGCCTGCTGTTAACTGTATTAGGGGAAGGAAGTCAACTGTTTTTAACCAGAAAAGCAAAATGTTTGGAAAAAGTAGAGTCAACTGGCTTTCCACCTTTGACATTTTGCACAGAGCTAAGGGCTTCCCAGGTGGCTCAGTGCTAAAGAATTCATCTGCCAATGCAGAAGCCTCAGGAGACTGGATTCGATCCCTGATTTCTGGGTTGGGAAGATCCCCAGGGGAAAGAAATGGTAATCTACTCCACTATTCTTGCCAGGATAATCCCCTAGACAGAGGAGCCTGGCAGGCTACAGTCCATGGGGTCACAAAGAGCCGGACAGAGCTGAGTGACTGAGCACAAGGAGGTCTAAGGGCTTAAATTTATGTGCAAGATTATCTGATTTGCAATCTCCTGTCCCCTACAGAACAAATTCTTTTATCCACACCTGCAAAAGGTCATTGATGCTGGTGATTTGTTGTTTTTCTTACAAAATCACATGAATTCATCTAGTGTTTATATAAGGCTTATGCAAAATTAAATGTTCAAAAAGCTTAGAACATGAAAGATATTACTCTATGAGACAGAAAGAGAGGAAAAAAGGTAGCACATAAGTGATATTTTTAATAGAAATATAAATAACACTCAAAGTGAACATTTTCCCTCCCCTTTCTGTCAGTCATGTGAGCAGGAGAAAACTCCCACAGCACCACTTCATCCTAGAAAATTCCCAGTACATACAACATAAACTGCACCTTTTCATTAGCTTTAATAAATTATGCAGTGTCTTCAGAAACCAAAGAAATTTAATTCTTCCCCTATGGCTGACTCCTCTTGTTTGACAGTGTCTCTTGTTTTCTATTCTTCCATAATGTTTAGATTCAGCATCTATGAGGTACTGAATTTGCAGTTTAAAAAGTGGAATAGAAAAAATCCCTTTGAAAATCTACCCTTCCATTCAGTCATTCATTCTTTTAGTAAACATTTAGTGAGTATACATAAGACACTGTGATAGATGTTATAGCAGATGGAAAGAAATTAACAATGTATAAGGGCAGGATGAGATGATAAACTTATTATCCCCTGTGTAAGTCCTAGAGTGTCTGAGCCATAGTGAGTATATAACATAGAAAGCACTACTCAGTTGGTGATCACATTGGACAAGTTCACAGTCCCTTCAGTGGGATAGCTGACCTGTTGTTCAGTTGCTCAGTCATGTCTGACTCTTTGTGACCCCTTGGACTGCAGCACACCAGGATTCCCTATCCTTCATTGTCTCCTGGAGTTTGCCCAAACTCATATCCATTAAGTCAGTGATGCCAACCAACCATCTCATTCTCTGTTGTCCCCGTCCCTTGCCCTCGATCTTTCCCAGCATCAGGTTCTTTTCCAATGAGCTGACTCTTCACATCAGATGGCCAAAATATTGGGTCTTCAGCTTCAGCATCAGTCCTTCCAATGAATATTCAGGGTTGATTTCCTTTAGGATTGCCTGGATTGATCTCCTTGCAATTCAAGGGACTCTCAAGTGTTTTCTCCAGCACCACAGTTTGAAAGCATCAATTCTTTGGTGCTCAGCCTTTTTTATGGTCCAAATCTCACATCCATACATGACTACTAGAAAAACCATAACTTTGACTACACAGACCTTTGTCAGCAAAGTGATGTCTCTGCTTTTTAATATGATGTCAAGGTTCATCATATTTTTTCTTCCAAGGAACAAGTGTCTTTTAATTTCATGGTTATCATGCCTTATTTAGGACTTCCCTGGTGGCTCAGATGGTAAAGAATCTGCTTGCAATGCAGGAGACCCAGGTTCAATCCCTGGGTTGGGAAGATGCCCTGGAGAAGGAAATGGCAACCCACTCTAGCATTCTTGCCTGGAGAATCCCACGGACAAAGGAGCCTGCTGCTGCTGCTGCTAAGTTGCTTCAGTCGTGTCTGACTCTGTGCAACTCCCATAGATGGCAGCCCACCAGGCTCCACCATCCTTGGGATTCTCCAGGCAAGAACACTGGAGTGGGTTGCCATTTCCTTCTCCAATGCATGAAAGTGAAAAGTGAAAGAAGTCGCTCAGTCATATCTGACTCTTCGCGACCCCAGGGACTGCAGCCCACCAGGCTCCTCCATCCATGGGATTCTCCAGGCAAGAGTACTGGCAGGCTACAATTCACGGGGTCACAAAGAGTCAGACATGACTAAGCACTCATCCCTTATTTATATCTTCATTTGAACCCCATATTGTCATTAAACAATAATTTTTCCTTCTTTTTACTTCCCATGGGACTCACCTCGATCTTGGTTCCGATGACGTTTCCAGTAGAGTAGAATTGAGATTAAGACCAGAAGAATTACCAAGGAGACGATGCTTAACAACAGTGGAACTGAAAACCAAAAGCCTGTGGATATTGATAGGAGAAAAGGAAAAACTAGTGATAAGTGGAAGCTGTAGAGGCAAAAAGTAATAAAGAGATAGTTGTAATGAGATTCTACTAGAGTTGTGCTTTTGATGAAAATTATTCTTACATATATAAAGGTCTACATTCATGACCTCATATTATTTTAATAGCCTTTAAATAATAATAATTAACATGCTTTATGTGGTTACTATGTAGTAAGAGCTTTGAATGTGTTGCCTCCTTTAATCCTCAAAATAGCTCGAGTTAGGTATTATTATTACTACCATCTAACAGATTAATAAAACAAACAATTGAGGCTCAGAGAAGTTGGGTAAGCCCCAAATCAGTGCAGTAATTGGTAGAACAAGGCTTGGTCAGAGATCTGTTTGCCTTCAAAGCACATAATCTTTGCCATACTGTCCATTAAAGTAATATGTTTATTGAGGAATTTTTGGAAAATATAGAAAAATATAAAGGAAAAATAATAAATCTCATGATTCCAACCTCCAGGAATAACTCAATTCCATGTTTTGTGTTCATTCTAATCAATGTCTTTGTTATTAAACTTCTATCTAGTAGTCAGTAAATGCAACTTAGCCTAAATATCAGTTCCTCAGTGTCACTGTGTAATACAAAGTCAGAAAAAGCACTGTCTGATTTGGGAGTCTCTGGCATTTTCTCCATACCTTTATAATGGGATTTTTCACGTCATAATTTAACTGATTGTCTTGGTTGTGAAGATCTTTTTTGTACAGTTCTTCTGTGTATTCTTGTCACCTCTTCTTAATATCTTCTGCTTCTGTTAGGTCCGTACCATTTCTGTCCTTTATCAAGCCCATCTTTGCATGAAATGTTCCCTTGGTATCTCTAATTTTTTTGAAGTGATCTCTAGTCTTTCCCATTCTGTTGTTTTCCTCTATTTCTTTGCATTGATGGCTGAGAAAGGCTTTCTTATCTCTTCTTGCTATTCTTTGGAACTCTGCATTCAGATGCTTATATCTTTCCTTTTCTCCTTTGCTTTTTGCTTCTCTTTTCACAGCTATTTGTAAGGCCTCCCCAGACAGCCATTTTACTTTTTTGCATTTCTTTTCCATGAGGATGGTCTTGATTCCTGTCTCCTCTATAATGTCATGAACTTCTGTCCATAGTTCATCAGATCTAGTCCCTTAAATCTATTTCTCACTTCCACTGTATAATCATAAGGGATTTGATTTAGGTCATACCTGAATGGTCTAGTGGTTTTCCCTACTTTCTTCAATTTAAGTCTGAATTTGGTAATAAGGAGCTCATGATCTGAGCCACAGTCATCTCCTGGTCTTGTTTTTGCTGACTGTATAGAGCTTCTCCATCTTTGGCTAAGAATATAATCAATCTGATTTTGATGTTGACCATCTGGTGATGTCCATGTGTAGAGTCTTCTCTTGTGTTGTTAGAAGAGGGTGTTTGCTATGACCAGTGCGTTCTCTTGGCAAAACTCTATTAGCCTTGTCCTGCTTCATTCTGTATTCCAAGGCCAAATTTGCCTGTTACTCCAGGTATTTCTTGACTTCCTACTTTTGCATTCCAGTCCCCTATAATGAAAAGGACATCTTTTTTGGGTGTTAGTTCTAAAAGGTCATGTAAGTCTTCATAGAACCATTCAACTTCAGCTTCTTCAGCATTACTGGTTGGGGCATAGACTTGGATTACTGTGATATTGAATGGTTTGCCTTGGAAATGAACAGAGATCATTCTGTTGTTTTTGAGATTGCATCCAAGTACTGCATTTCGGACTCTTTTGTTGACCATGATGGCTACTCCATTTCTTCTAAAGGATTCCTGCCCACAGTAGTAGATACAATGGCCATCTGAGTTAAATTCACCCGTCCTAGTCCATTTTAGTTCACTGATTCCTAGAATGACAACGTTCACTCTTGCCATCTCCTGTTTGACCATTTCCAATTTGCCTTGATTCATGGACCTGACATTCCAGGTTCCTATGCAGTATTGCTCTTTATAGCATTGGACCTTGCTTCTATCACCAGTCACATCCACAACTGGGTATTGTTTTTGCTTTGGCTCCATCCCTTCATTCTTTTTGGAGTTATTTCTCCACTGATCTCCAGCAGCATATTGGGCACCTACCTACCTGTGGATTTCCTCTTTCAGTATCCTATCATTTTGCCTTTTCATACTGTTCATGGGGTTCTCAAGGCAAGAATACTGAAGTGGTTTGCCATTCCCTTCTCCAGTGGACCACATTCTGTCAGAATCAGAAGATATTAGGAAGAGGTGGCAAGATAATACAAATAAAATACAAAAAAGATCTTCATGACCAAGATAATCACGATGGTGTGATCACTCACCTAGAGCCAGATATCCTGGAATGGGAAGTCAAGTGAGCCTTAGAAAGCATCACTACGAACAAAGCTAGTGGAGGTGATGGAATTCCAGCTGAGCTATTCTAAATCCTGAAAGATGATGTAAAAGTGCTGCACTCAATATGCCAGCAAATTTGGAAAACTCAGCAGTGGCCACAGGACTGGAAAAGGTCAGTTTTCATTCCAATCCCAAAGAAAGGCAATGCCAAAGGATGATCAAACTAATCCACAATTGCACTCATCTCACACGCTAGTAAAGTAATGCTCAAAATTCTCCAAGCCAGGCTTCAGCAATATGTGAACCATGAAATTCCAGATGTTCAAGCTGGTTTTAGAAAAGTCAGAGGAACCAGAGATCAAATTGCCAACATCTGCTGGATCAAAAAAGCAAGAAAGTTCCAGAAAAATATCTATTTCTGCTTTATTGACTATGTCAAAGCCTTTGACTGTGTGGATCACAATAAACTGTGGAAAATTCTGAAAAAGATGGGAATACCAGACCACCTGACCAGCCTCTTGAGAAACCTATATACAGGTCAGGAAGCAACAGTTAGAACTGGACATGGAACAACAGACTGGTTACAAGTAAGAAAAGGAATACATCAAAGCTGTATATTGTCACCCTGCTTATTTAACTTCTATGCAGAGTACATCATGAGAAATGCTGGGCTGGAAGAAGCACAAGCTGGAATCAAGATTGCTGGGAGAAATATCAATAACCTCAGATATGCAGATGACACCACCCTCATGGCAGAAAGTGAAGAGGAACTCAAAAGCCTCTTGATGAAGGTGAAAGAGGAGAGTGAAAAAGTTGGCTTAAAGCTCAACATTCAGAAAATGAAGATCATGGCATCTAGTCCCATCACTTCATGGCAAATAGATGGGAAAACAGTGGAAACAGTATCAGACTTTATTTTGGGGGGCTCCAAAATCACTGCAGATGGTGATGCAGCCATGAAATTAAAAGATGTTTACTCCTTTGAAGCAAAGTTATGACCAACCTGGATAGCATATTCAAAAGCAGAGACATACTTTGCCAACAAAGGTGCTTCTAGTCAAGGCTGTGGTTTTTCCTGTGGTCATGTATGGATGTGAGAGTTGGACTGTGAAGAAAGCTGAGCGCTGAAGAATTGATTCTTTTGAACTGTGGTGCTGGAGAAGACTCTTGAGAGTCCCTTGGACTGCAAGGAGATCCAACCAGTCCATTCTAAAGTTTACTTTTTGATTACTTTGCTTTTTCAAGGACCCCAGAAATGACTACAGGACATGTTCATTAGAGACTATCTGGGCTTCCCAGGTGGAGCAGTGGTAAAGAATCCTCCTGCCAATGCAAGAGACATGGGTTTGATCCCTGAGTTGGAAAGATCCCCTGTAGTAGGAAATGACAAGTATATGACAATATTCTTGCCTGGAAAATTCCATGGACAGAGAACCCTGGTGGGCTACAGTCCATAGGGTCACAGAGAGTTGGACATGACTGAGTAACTGAGCACATGACAATGAGGCATGAACTTTTGGGGTTCACAATGTACCCTGAAAAAAGCAGCAATATCTTTTTATAGGAGGCTTGTTAACTGAGTGCCTCATCCAGAGTCAGTGCTTCACAACTATGCAGAGAAAGGCAACTATGGCTGTTGTCACTGAAGCATCTTGTCCCTAAGACCACTGCTTTTCTTATTCTCTCTCCCATCATCTTTACCTCTTATATCAATGAGACTCAGAGATAGCAGTTTAGATGGAAATACAAGACAGCAAAAGAGGTCCTGAGCAGGAGGCAATTTATTTTAAAATGAGGTTGGGAAAACTCAGATTGGCCTCTTTCCTGAAAGATCTATTGCCCTTTTCCCATAGTGTAGATTACGCAAAGGTTTCATCCCAGATGTGACTGCTTCCAAGAAAACCTTGTAATCCCTCCAGACTGAGCTGATGCTCCTTCTCTGCATTCTCAATCTTCCCATGTTATACCACAGCGTTCTTTTTTTTTTTTTTCCTTTTATCAGAGAATGGTTTGTTGCAGGGTCAAGCAAGGAGAACGGGTTCAAACTCCTACCATAGCTTTCTTATTGAAGCATTTAACCTGCATTTTTACAACTGCCCAGCTCTTTCTGCATTCCTTCCTGGACTAGAAGCTCCCTGTGTTTGGGGACTGAGTCCTTGCTGTCACATTTCTGGCATAACAAATACTCAGGAGCACAGAAGAATAAATCAATAGAATGGTTCTCAGTAAAAGCATTCAGTGTGTGAGCAACATACCACAATCGCCAAAGCAATAAAATAGGCTATACTGGCTTCCTCAACTGTTTTTCTTTCCCTACTTATCCCATTCTCTGCCTTACCAGCTTCTTTGCTAAGAGGCCAAGAGGCTCTGCAGAGCATTCACCACCTTGCAGGTGTGTGTCCACAAACGTGACCACAGAAAAGCTCTCTTACCTTTGTTCACAGTTTCCCTGTAGTCGGTCACAGTCCCCAGGTGTAGCACCTGGCAGATCACATCCTTCCCCACCTGTGTCTTGGGGTCTTTGATCTGGAGGATGCTGGTGACAGATGTTGTTCCATTGGGGTGTGACACGATCTCGGTACTGTTCTCAATCCCTGACCCAAAGACCTTCCAGGAGATCATAGGGGCTGGGCGAGCATTGGCAGAGCAAGTGATATTTAGGTGATCTTCAGATAGTTTATAGTGAAGGAATACTGTGGGCTGTACTGGGACAAAAAAAAATCCAGTGTGAGTCCCACACTCTCCTCAGAGAGATGAGAGAAAGATCTTTACAGAAAGACAGTGGGAGCTAGAGAGCTAATGTGGCACATCCAATCCAAACTGGGGCCTTCTCTTCCTGTCTAATTCTCTGAACAGCAGGGTGGAGACTGGCCTATACAACCCTGTGACAAGAATGATCCTCTATGGAGTTTGTCTCTAAGAGAATTAGCTAGATGGACAGAGGGTACCTTTCCTCCCAAACAGTGCAGAGAATAATTATGCTTTTCTCTTTCGTGGACAATGCAGCACCTCTGCCTTCTTCTGCGTATCCCTCTCAAGTAGTTGAACAACAACTCTATCAATCAGCACCTCCACACAGGTGGTCTGCACTCCTCAGAAAAGCAGAGCAGTTTCAGAACAGAGAGCCTGTAGAAGGGCTGCCACTTAGAAAAAGCCTTTTTCTGTTTAGAACTGGGCCAGTGAATAAGAGGCATGGAGCAGACTTAGAAAGTCCCTGTATACAAAATGCAAATTATGTATTCACAGTCAGTAGTCAGAAAAATCACAGAATGACAGTTGTAAGGACCTTGGAGATCACCTTATGGAGTTAACAGAAAATAAAGAGCTTATGAAAAAAGGACATTTTTAGGTCAGCTGTACCCTGTTCCCTTTCAAAAGTCCCTTGACTAATTAGTTCATTTTCCTTGGAATATACAGTTTATCTCTGCTGAGCAAACGCAAACGTCTTTCTATGGTTGGCTTTGGAGCCCACAAGATAATTAAAGGGCAGTGGTAAATAAAAGCTTGTCTGTGTTTAGAAGTTCAAGAGGTGGGTGGGTGGGAGTAGGCTGGAGGAAATGAGCCTATAGGAGGACTGTGGCTCTGACCAGAGTGCCCAGATTGCTAACATCAGTGAGCCCTGATATTATAAAAGTAAAGGAGGGCCAGTATGGCTGAAATGGCCAGCCTGGCTAGCAGGGTTCTCTGGTGTATCAAAGAATTACTTGGATGAAAGCTATACCTTATGGCAGGAAAGTGTCATTGTGGAAAAGAACTACAGAATTACCAGCTAGAAGACACAGAGGAGTCTGTGTTTCAGGCATACAAATTATTCAAAGATTAATGAGTAAAGAAAGGGAGCAAGAGAGAAAGATGAACAAAAAAGAGAAAGGAAACAACAGAAATGAGAAAAATATGACACAAGAAGGAAAAGGAAGAAAATGGTGGAAAGAAGGAAATAAGGGAGGGTGAAAGGAAATGAGGGAGGGAGGTCTGGCGTGCGGTGATTCATGCAGTCGCAAGGAGTCGGACATGACTGAGCGACTGAGCTGAACTGAAAGGAAATGAGGCAGGGAGGGAGGGAAGGAAAAAGAGCAAAGGAGGAATAAAAAAGAAGAGGGAGGAAGGATTGGAGGAGGGAAGAGACCCCCCCCCAAAAAAAAAAAAAACCAGGGAGACAGAAGGAGACAAAGGAATGAAAGAAATAGAAATCAAGAAGAAAAGCCTGATGCAAGATTCTGCAGAGATGATTCATGGACAAAATAAGTGAAAGAAACATGTTATCTGGCGTCATCCTACCTCCCTTGCATTCTTATTTACTGAGCCTCTCCTTATCCCTTGTCCAATATTCTTGGTGTGTTCAAACTCTCATTTTAACATTCCCAATAACCCTAAGTTTGGCTTTCCCTTCTAAAACCACCACCAAGTGTGCATCCTCCAAAGCTACCCCTTATTCGTAATTCTCAGTTCTTGATCCCAGCTAAGCATCAGTTAACAGAAAAGGAATCTTGTCAAACTAAGCCTCTTAGATTTTAGAAGAATGCTTATTTACCAGTTAAATCGCTACCAGGCACTGGGTATGAAGAACCTCTGCTGCATGGCTGTTTATCAATTTTGCAAAAGCTCCGCTGAAGCAAAATGAGAGGGACTCCCCATAACTGGCTCCAGCTTAGCCCAATCTGGCTTTGTTCTTAGGTTAAAAAATACGAAAGCTCTTAGGAACCAGAGATGATCTATTTCACACTTTTGGTGCAGATAAATAAACTCTGGTACACCATGGACAGGACTCTTCTAGGGTCACATGACTCCTAATGGCAATGCCAGGTCTGAACCATAGCACTGCTTATGGAGAATTTATCCTCACTATGGTCCTTAGTTTACTCTTGTTGACAACAGTATTCTTCAAGGCAAAGATAACTTCAGGCAAAGATTCAACATAGTTCTATGAACTCTCCAAATAATCATTAGCACAGTTACACAGTAGACATGAAAGGCCAAGTGTCCTCCAATGAACCTTTCTGGGGCTAGGATCCTGAAAGACTAATTACTACTACCACTACATTTCAAACATTCTTCAAGATAACATTTCAAGCTAGAGACAATGTATTCTCAGAGACTCTCACCAAAGAGAGTGAGGCAGGCTATTCCTGAGATCTTTCCAGAACCAAAGGTATTAAAGAGGCACTTGTAACACGCCTCATCTTCCAAGGTGGTATTCCAGAAGGTAATGGTTGAGTTCATGAGTCCCAGCTGGGTGATGTTTATCTTGTCCTTGTAGGCAGGCTGGACTACAACCCCGTGGTTCTCGCTGTAGGTGATCATGTTTTCTGGGCTTACAGCCTTGATTTTTTGCCATGTCACAATCAAAACTTCCTGGGGATTTTTCAGAGAGCATCTTAAAGAAGCAGGTGTGTTCAGCAGCCCTCTTACATCCTGGGTCACCACTTTCATCATGGAATCATAAAAGAACATTTATATATTTTAGTACATACACAAATATACATTTTTGATTAAAAAATGCATGTTCAAAGTCAAATTTATAAAGAAAGAAAAATACAAAAAAGAAAACAACATTTACCTACCTTCCTGTTGTTGCCAGAGAACTATAAGTTCAAATATGTTTGTTCAGTCTTTAAGAGTAGCAGAGTAGAAAAATAAGAAAGCAAACTCCCAGTGACCAGAACTTACATGAAGAATCCCTGTAGGCTGGAAATTAGGTGAAATGAGGTTGAAGATGGAAAATGCCAGATAGGATAGATAGGATAGAAGTATCACCAAGTGGGTTTATGTCTGGAACAGTAATAGCTAGGAATAAGAAAGGGCCAATGGACAATATGCAGTGATTAGTTTAAGTGAAGAAGTTACAGCAGCCCTATACATTCCACACACACATCTGAAAAGGAAGGGGCAGCAGTAGTGACGTCTGCCATCAGGAAGCAGTGGTAAATATAGGAACATAGACAGAGAGATGTACAGGACAATGCTCCAGGAGGCTGATAGTACCAGAGAGCGTTGACAACCAAATTACAATCTACACAGTCCCCCATTTTTACTGAATATGGCATGAATATAAGGTATGCCAATAATTTCTTCCCCCTCCAATGCTGGCTACTCATATTGATATGACAGATGGCTCAATGGGAAATGTCAATACAGTAACAAATAGACAAACACTTGAGTCAACTAACACAATGATAGAGGAATAATAAACTCTACAAATGAATAAATAAACATTTTTACATGAACAAATGTGATATCTTAAGTGTGAAAAGGAACCAGCACTGTAAATAGTAGAAACTAGAGATGTATAAAATGAGAAATATAAACTCTTTTCACAATCTGGCTGCCTTAGCAGAATGAGTATCACTGAAGACTAAATGAGTAGGTGGGAAGACCAGATCATAAAATTCTTCCAGAATTGGAAGGGTTAAAAATACAGAAAAGATTAAATATTGAAAGACTGATATTTCAGTATTAGTCCAAGTAAGATTTTTAAAAGGAAAGAGAAGGGGAAATGGAAGACAAAAACACTAAGAAACAAAAATGTATTTTTAAAAATGATAAAAGGAGAAATCTGAAATAAGGTATATCCCTCATGAACCTTGATGTGCCTAACAACATAACTCTGAAATATATACAAAGCTAATAGAACTACAAAGGAAAATGCATAAATCCATAATCATAATGGGAGAATTTTTCATTGTTCTCTCAGAATTTTCATTTCCATCTATTAAAAAATAAGAAAATCAAATACAAGGACATAGAAGACTTTAAAAACAAATATTCATATGTGTACATGTAATATGTGCATATGAGCATGTATTTATAAACCTTTACCCAAAAGAAAACATACATGCTTTTCAAACCACATGTGAAACATAACCCCAAATTAAATTTGAAGTAGTATACAAAAAAATGACTTTGAACTCAATCCATAATGCAATAAAATTAGAAATTTACATACTTTTGTCTCCTTAATTACACCAGAAATCATAACAAAAATTATAAATCACTATGAATGACAATAAGAATATCATATATTAAAATCTGTAGAGGCTTATAAAGCAGTTCTCAGGTGGGAATATTTAATCCTAACTTAATTTATTGGGAAACAGGAAAGATTGAAAAATGAATACCTACATGCATTCAAACTTCCCACACACCAAAAGTTGATAAAAGGAGTGAATTAATAAAGTTAAAAGCACAAATTAATAAAATAGTACACAAAATACTGGCTTAATCAAAACACCAAAATCTGTTTTTTTTAAGACTAATAACAGATAAAATGACTAGAGTAATTAGAAAAAAAGAATATATGCTCTACAACATCAAGAATGAAAAGGCGGGCATAGCAACAAATACAAACTGGAACCGCCAAGTGCTGCAAAATTCCAATTTTAGTGAGGTACACTCTTGATAGTTGCAAAAAATTCTAGGGGAATAGCTGTTATTAGGATGGGGTTTCTTAAAGGTTTGCTGAGTGCAGAGCATAGATTTGAATAAATTGCTGCTTTTAGAATAGAGAGTAAAAAAGGGATCAAAACTAGAGTTTCAACTTCTAGGGTGAAAAAATCTATGACTATGCGAGATTATTTCTCTTTGACTATGCGACAAAATAATTTAATGAAAAGTTTACAATTATTTGCTGCTTTTATATGAAATTCCATTTAAGATCCCCCAGTTGGTAAATCCTGAGCTATACACGGTGTGAAGCATGCCTTTTGTATCCCTGTGAAGACTGCTGACTATAGTACACACCACATTGTTGTGAAAGTCACTCAGTCGTATCCAACTCTTTGCAACCCCACGGACTATACAGTTCATGGAATTCTCCAGGCCTGAATACTGGAGTGGGTAGCCTTTCCCTTCTCCAGAGGATCTTCCCAACCCAGGGATTGAACTCAGGTCTCCCGCATTGTGGGCGGATTCTTTACCAGCTGAGTCATGAGGGAAGTCCAAGAATACTGGAGTGGGTAGCCTATGCCTTCTGCAGCAGATCTTCCCAACCCAGGAGTTGAACTGGGGTCTCCTGCATTGCAAGCGGATTCTTTACCAACTGAGCTATCACAGAAGCCCATAGTACATACCACACAAAAGGTAATAAAAGGCCAGCAGTAAGTGAGGTGTGGTCTCCCATGGAGTCAAAGAGAAAGGTCTGGCAGAAGTAGGCAATTCAGCAGACAAGTGGACAGCTCAGGTGTGTTTTATATAATAGACTATGTGAACATATGTGAACTGTATATAGCTTTCATATTTCACTATTTTTCTGTAAGAGGGATACAACCAGTTTTAAGGCTTATTGCCAGATTACTTGCTCTAGAGGCCAAATTCATTCTTGCTCCAACACGCATTCCCATGTCTTCATACACATATGGAATTATTATTTTAAACATTATGCACTTTGATAGGTGAAAAAATGATGTCTTAATTCAGAAACAATTTTTTTTATGTCTGGTTTTATCTATGAAAAGTTTCTTAATATTAAAGTTTTTTTTAATTTAATTTTTTTTAAACTTTACATCATTGTATTAGTTTTGCCAAATATCTGTGGAAAGCAGAAAGAACCACTCCCAGTCTTCCAAACAAATTACACGGTTAATTAATTCATGCAGACAAATGAACACAGCACAGACAAGAGTGGTCAGATGTCCACTCCAGAAACTGTGTTTCCTGGATTCCACGCAGGGGAATTGAGTATCTTTACCTTGTGCCCTGCATAAGATCAGTGGTGCCAAGAACCAAATCAGTTGGAAGGTAGATAGATGACAGACGAGCCTTCTGAACACCTGAAGACAGAGAGCAAGTACAGAAATGGGCATTTGAATGTGGACAAAGCTAAGGGAGCTTCAATCTAATTGCTGTATCAGGAAAAATAGCAGCTAAAGTTTTAACCACTGGAAGCCTTTGGTTTTGTGGAAGCAGCACCAGGGACTATAAATGGAAGAAATAACAGAGGGTGCTTAGGTTTGGACGGGAAAAGCAGCCATGTGGTTCTTTCGTTATGGCCATTCCTAGCAATTTGAGGCTGTGCTCCCAAAGCCACCACTGTCAAGACTGCTGAGAAAACAAACTGCCAAAAATATACCCAGAAAACACAGACTGCAAATGTGGCAGAACATTTACTCCCCAAATGATCCAGATCTGTTAATATTAAAAATGTAACTCAGGTGTAACCACTTTGCAGAACATGTTTTGATATTTTCCTGCAAATTCTGCACAATTCATGTAAATTGTACCTTTTAAAACCAGTATTTGGCTTTTTTTTCTTCCCCCTTGCTTTATTTTCATGTGTCTGGGCACAAATCCTTGGCATTTTTTTTTTTTTAACAAATCATTGTAGTATTTAAGAGAGTATTACTCTGGGAATCATTTTGCTATAAAATGAAGAGTGGAATGGAGACAGATTACTCTGCATCAGTCCATAGTCTTGATCTACATTAGTATGTTCATTGTAAATTTTGCCTATATTTCTATATTTTTCTATAATTGAGGTGTTTAAGAAATGTAGATTTCTCGTATCTTTCTTTAAATGAACTTCAATTTTATTTCATGCTGCTATTCTACTAGAGGTAGAGACTAAATTTCAGTCAATGTTACATAATCTCTGTCTGATAGTTCAATTGACTGTCACTTCACAATTGTCCCAGTCTCTGGCACTGCATCCAGTCGTGGGAATGCCAAGCCATTGGACAGGACTATTAGCCCTTGGTTACAACCATCCATCCATCTTGGCATTGTGCTCCCCTCAAGTCATCCTCCTGATCATCAATTTGTGTAATTAAATCCTGTGCTTACAGGGTGTTCTCTCATGCTTCCCAATTCTCTGGATTCTGTGCTCCTGGATCCTTCCTATGCTGAACAAAGCAGAATTATACAAGGGTCTCTGCCTAGACTTCCATGTATCTATCAATCTCTGTTTTACTGTTCCCTTGCCATGGTGGGTAGGCTTGCCTCTTCCCACAGTTGCCCCTAGGAAAGCAAGGCACAGCTGTTTTCTGTTCTTTGATTTCAACACCTCCCTGTAAGTTCTACTCACCATCCTCCTAAACTCCCCACTCCTGGGGCCAGGCACAGAGCATCCTTCTCAGGACACAAACCAATGCTAATCAGTCTCGCTTTGCTCTCCCAGCCTAGGGTCAGAAAAGCTGCTTCCTCTATCACCTTGTATTCTTCCCATCAGCTTTTTCTGGGATGAATGCCTGTCCTTGGTCTTTCATCATTTAGGCTTTTAAAACTCAAATGCTTAGGCTTTTGTTATTTCAAAACTTAGGCTTCTGAAACCAGAAGTTTTCTTTGGCATTCTGATTACACACCATCACGCCATATGGAAATCCAGGTTCTAGTAAAGGCTGTGATGAGGAATGCAAATAGTCTAGTGCTCAGAGTAAAAATCTGTATTTTAGGATAAGAGAAAAAGCAGACACACACCAAAACACAAGATGTGGGGACTGGGAGACAGTAACATTTAAGAAACAGAAGCACAGTGATTGAGGTGAAAAGAATTAGAAAGAAAGCCTTGCTATTAATTAGGCACACATTTCTTCTGGCTAATTTGAATTCAGGCTAGCACAAATGCTAGGTGTGTAAGCTTAGACAGATCATTTTACCTCTTGGAGATACAGAAAAAAAAAATAGTACCAATCTTCTCTGTTAGGTTAAATGAGATGGTATATGTAAAGCGCCTATAAAGTGATTGATACAAATAAACACTAAATCAATGTAGCTATTATCTCATTAGGTTACTGTCTGTATCTCACTATTTGCTAAACCCAGGGTAGGCAAGACGTGAGTGGGGAAGCTGGAAGAAGATACAAAGACCATAGGAACTGCAGACATTCTTTATTCAGCGTGGCAAGGCAGACAGGCTTTACTCTCTAATGGCTGAAACAGCAGCAACAGTGACCATGCAACTCGCTTCAACTTGATTCTCCTCGAGCTTTTTAGGTGGTACCTATATAGGGCCACACCATGATGTCTGAGCACAGTGCCACAAATAATCCCAGCTGTAGGATTTGAGTGGAGTGAGGCGAGAGCCTGATCACTGCCACCTGGCCAATTGTTTACTCCCTACATTCCACCCCTTCAGGGTCTCTCGCCACACAATCTACGTGCCCATCTTCCACGATATTCCCTTGGCGAGTAACCTCCACAGGGGCAACTGTACCGCTGAGGATTCTCTCATTTAGGACCCACAGAACCCCCCACAGGTGCCGGGCCCACCCCTTCAAAGAGGGGATCTTTGGGGTGTTCACAGCCCACCAACATGATTGCACTTTTCTAAATCTGAGGACATAGCCTTTACAGTACACTGTTAGCATTATCATAGGACACAGCTTTTACAGTACACTGTTCTCTGTAGCTCAGGGTCATAAGCCATATCATCATCTCATGTAACCACCCATATCTCTTGCTGCTGCTGCTGCTGCTAAGTCGCTTCAGTCGTGTCCGACTCTGTGCGACCCCAGAGACGGCAGCCCACCAGGCTCCCCTGTCCCTGGGATTCTCCAGGCAAGAACACTGGAGTGGGTTGCCATTTCCTTCTCCAATACATGAAAGTGAAAATTGAAAGTGAAGTTGCTCAGTTGTGTCCAACTCTTAGCCACCCCATGGACTGCAGCCTACCAGGCTCCTCTGTCCATGGGATTTTCCAAGCAAGAGTACTGGAGTGAGGTGCCAAGACATGGTAAATGCCAGTATGTGTTACATAACTTAAAAAATTCATTAATCAGATCACACAATAATGGAAGTAGAGAAGTCCACTTATAACCCTTGCCAAGAGGGCCAGAGTCCAGAGACAACTGTCCATCTGGCAGCTACACTGCCCCTCCCCTGAAAATTTGTAAGTTCAAATCCTGAAGCTGCCACAGTCATATGTACTTGGAAAAATTCACCTGTCTGCCTGTTTCTTTATTTGTAAAACTGGGTAATAACTCCTTCTTTGAAGGACAGTGGTGAAGATTAAGAGTACCTGGCATTCAGTAAGCGCTAGCTGGGAGGCCACCATTCTTCTTTGTTAAGGAAGGCAATAACTGTCTGTGTAGTCTAGCCAACAAACCATATGCAAAAAAATTACCTTGAGGCATTACTTGTATTTGGATTTTTAAATTATTTTATATCGGTTACCAATGTAAATGAAAATCCTCTCCTTCCTTCATTTTGTCATATACCTAGATCCTGGATAACAAAATGCCTGTTTCTCACGGATACCCTGGGTTTTAACTCTGATTTATCCGATCCTTTTGGCTTCCCACGGCAAAGGCCCAGAGGATACAGAAAGAGGCTGGAGCATCACAGAGGAGCCAGCCTGATCCTGAAATTCTGCAACCCCACCCCAGATTTCAGGACCAAAAATGGAGCCAATACAGCACCCTCTATCCACGCAGCCAGCGTCTGCCTCCAGGCTCATTTCCTCTACAAGGATGTCAGTGATCGATCGGAGAAAGCGTCTCCGGAGCCTGCACCTGGCAGCCTCCTGTTTCCAGTTTACCGCGACAGATAATCGCAACCCTAGGAATGGAGGTATGGCCTATAAACCCCGCTTTGGAAGGCAAGATCTGCTTCTCTGCAAGGTTTAGAACTGAGAGGAAAGCGCAAGCGGGAATTCCAGCTCTGAATCAGAGAGGGGAAAGCCGCAGCCTAGCGTTCGCAGCCTGACATCGCCCCAAGGCCACCGGAGAGGAGTCGCCCACCCTGCGCCCTGTTTTCCACGCCTGGCCCAGCTCACCAGACACTGCATCCTCGCTCCTGGCCGCGCAGGTTATTTGGTTGCTGCTGAGAAGCCTGGAGGGATCTCACACCCGACCAGGCAGAGCCCCTCCAGTTCCGCGGAGCAAAGACGACTTCTTCCCCACGGATTCACAGCATAATTCCTCCTGCTCCGCCCCGGCTCCGGCCCCGCCCCCCTACTCCTCTACCAGCCTACCCCTACCCACCAACGCAGAGGTATAAGGGAGATTACATAGTGCTCATCTTTTCCCGTCTTCAACGCGTTTCGCCGTTTTCAGAGGTTTCAACTGGGAAGACTGAGCAAGTGTTTGGAAAAAAAGATACATTGTTTTCATTTTCATTATACAGACAAAGAAAGGGAAAGGAGGGGGTGGGAAGACATGAATTGCCTCACTGCGTGGTGCTTGGGGGAATGGCCGGCTGCATTGTGGTCCACGCAAGTATGAAATGATTTTTGAGAAATGTTACAGTTTCCCCAGTTACCATCCCGGAAAACCCAAATATTTTGAAGCTAAATTTAAGCAATAGAAAATTTGCAAAGCAAATGTGTATTTATTTTTATCCAGAATCAAATTATGTATTTAAACCATCAATGCTGTTAATGATCTCTCCCTTATTGATGGGACTGGGTTTGTGTTTATTTTTTTCTCTGCTGTGAGAAATTTTCTTCCACTTGCATTGATGATGAGGATATTTCTTATTTTAACAAGCTTCAGAGTTATTGGCCATTAAAACAAACAAAAGACAGATCAATGAAGTGTTCAATTCCTATAGCCTTTTCTGTTTTCCCGACCACCACCCCTGACCACCACACCTACGACAAGGTATTGGGACAGAGCTTCTATTATACTTAAGGCTGCAAATTCCAGGGCAGTAAATAAAATAATAACCGATTTTTTCCAGAAAAAACAAACACTGAAAGGACTAAAATATTCATGGAGTGGCAAACAAGATACATAAGAGAAAGGTAATTTATATAGCGAAATTAAAGGTCAAATTAAGGAAACTAAAAAAAAAAAAAAAAAACTCTTAAAGCTTCGAACATGACAAGTAGAGACACCAAGAAAAAGAATCAAAGTGACTTTAAATGTCACAAAGCAGCACCGGATACAAGAAGGCAATGAGTTAACTTTCAAAATATGGAAGAAAAAATAACTCTGAACTCTACTTTGTCTTTTATAACAACTACTACGAAGGTATTATTTTTTAAAATACTTTAAAATTTTTATCAAATGTGTTGTTCACAGGGTGAAATGCATGCATCATAAGCACCCAGTATTCATCATAGAGTGAATATACGTGCATAGCCAGAAGCACATAAAAGCTTACCGTGCCCTGTTCATCAGAGCCTGTCCTCTCTTTGACTACCCTTTTTGTCACTGCCACCTTTCCACCACTCTCTTACTTTCAACATCATAGGCTAGACTTACCTGTTTGTGAACTTCATATAAATAGCATCATAGATGATGTCCTCATTTGTATCTTCGTTCTTTTACTCAACAGTAGATTTGAAAATTTTATCCATGTCATTGCATGTAATTGTGGCTCACTCATTCTCACTGCTGTATATGACCCCATTCTTTAAATGCCACATTTATTTATCTATACTATTGTTACTAGACATTTGTTTTCCATTTTAGGGAGGGTTATTTTTAATAGTGTGCTATAAACATTCTTATACATGACTTTTCCTAAACATACGTACACCCTTATTAGATTATTCTTTGACGTTGCCAGTTTTATCTTTTTCTATCACTTTATTTTTAAACTTTCTTTATTCTTTTTTCCTCCCAAATACATAGATGATATTTTGTGGGTGATATTTTGCTGGAGCTCAATTCTTATAATCTACTGAAGAACTGTGACCTAAATTAGCAAAATATTATAAAATAACAGGATGAAAACAACATTTTGTTAAGCACAGAAATTTCAGAAATTATATTGAGATTCTCCTTTAAAATATTTTCAAAAGAAGTATTCTATAAAAAAGAAAAAATTAGTCCAGGCAGATGCTACATGGAAAGATAAACAGAAAGGATAACTCATCAAAACTTATAACTGCCTAAAAAAAGCAAATTCTTCAAAATTGTATGTTTATAATTAATTTAATAATTAACATCTTTATGGAAGGGATTAAGAGGATAGATAATGAGATTTTGAGAGATAGGTGAGAATTATGCCAAGATGTATATGTTTAGGAAATAGACATAAAAATGTAATACAAGATGGAAAAAATTCTGTAAAATGACAGATTGGTCATAAGAATTTTAAAATTGGCATTTTAACAATGTAAGGCCTTTCAATTCATATACATGGAATGTTGTTCCATTTGTTGTGTTTTCTCTAATTTCTTTCATTAAATTGTTTTATAGTTTTCACTTTAACTTTAAACTAATAAAGACCTACCATATAGCACACGGAGCTACACTCAATGTTCTGTAATGAACTATGCGTGTGTGCTAAGTCACTTCAGTTGTATCTGACTCTCTGTGACCTCATAGACTATAGCCCACCAGGCTCGTCTGTCCACAAGATTCTTCAGGCAAGAATACTGGAGTGGGTTGTCATGCCCTCCTCCAGTACTGACCTATATGAGAATCTAAAAATGAGTGGGTATGTGTATATGTATAACTTATCCACTTTGCTGTACAGCCGAAACTAATACAACAGTATAAATTAACTACACTCCAATACATTTTTTAAAAAATTGAAGTGTAGTTAATTTACAATGTTGTGTTAGTTCAGGTGTACAGCAAAGTGATTCATTTATATATGCTATGCTACGCTATTCTATGCTAAGTCACTTCAGTCGTGTCCGACTCTGTGCGACCCCATAGACGGCAGCCCACCAGGCTCCCCCGTCCCTGGGATTCTCCAGGCAAGAACACTGGAGTGGATTGCCATTTCCTTCTCCAATGCATGAAAGTGTACATACATACATACATTCATACATATGTGTGAGCTTTCATAGTGGCTCAGACGGTAAAGAATCTGCCTGCATTGCAGACCAGGGTTGGATCCCTGGGTTGGGAAGATCTCCTAGAGAAGGGAATGGCAACCCACTCCAGTATCTTGCCTGGAGAATTACAAGGACAGAGAATCCTGGAGGGCTATAGTCCATGGGGGTCACAAAAAATTGGACACAACTGAGTAACATTTTCAACTTTCATACATATATGTGTGTGTATATATATATATACATATATACTTTTTCAGATTCTTCTCCATTATAGCTTATTACAAGATGCTGAATACAGTTCCCTGAGTTACACAGTAGGTCCTTATTGTTGATCTATTTTAAATATAGTAGTGAATATATGTTAGTCCCAAACTTCTAGTTTATCTCTCTCCCTCTATCCCCGCCATCCCCTTTGGTAGCCATACGTTTGTTTTCCATGTCTGTGAGTCTAACTCTGTTTGTAAATAAATTAACTTATATTACTTTTTTTTTAATGTCCTCTGCATTGGCAGGCAGATTCTTTTTTTTTTTTTAATTTTATTTTAAACTTTACAATATTGTATTATATTACTTTTTTAGATTCCACATATAAGTGATCTTATATAATATCTGTTTTTCTCTGACTTAATTCACTTAATATGATAACCTACAATTCTTTAACCTCTTTAATTAGATATATTTCTAAGAATTTTATTCCTTTTGATGCTATTTGGAGAAGGAAATGGCAACCCACTCCAGTGTTCTTGCCTGGAGAATCCTGGGGAAGGGGGAGCCTGGTGGGCTGCCCTCTATGGGGTTGCACAGAGTCGGACACGTTGTAAATGAGATTGTTTTTCCTAATTTTCTTTTTGGAAAATAAAATAATTTGTTGTTTATATGTAGAAACACCAAATTTTTGTCTATTAATTTCATATCCTATAACTTGTGGTGGTTTCTATATGTAAGATCATGCCATTTCTGCAAAAGGAACAGTTTTACTTCTTCCTTATTGATTGTTATGCTTTTTATTTCTTGCCTAACTGCTCTGGCTAGGACTTCCAGTACTATAGAAGAGACATGCATGGGTATCCTTGCTTTGTTCCTTATCTTGGAGGTAAATATTTCATTTTTTCATTGTCGAGTGTGATGTTAGCTATGGGCTTTTCATATATGCCCTTAATTATGTTGAGATACTTTCCTTCTATTCCTAGTTAAGAGTTTTTATCATGAAAGGATGATGAATTTTGTCAAATGTTTTTTCTATAGTGTGTTGAGATGATCATGTGATTTTTATCCTTTATTCTGTTAATGTGAAATATCACATTAATTGGGCTTCTCAATGCAGGAGACTCAGGTTCAATCCCTGGGTCAGGAAGAAAATGGCAACCCACTCCAATATTCTTGCCTGGGAAATTCCATGGACAGAGGAGTCTGGTGGACTACATTCCATGGGGTTGCAAAGAGTCATATTTATCATGGTATGTGTTACATCCCTAGTATTTATCTTATAACTGAAAATTTGTACCTTTTGACCAGCTTCATCTAATTCCCTCTTCCCCCACCTTCTTGCTGGTGGCAACCACAAATCTGATCTCTTTCACTATGAGCTTGTTTGTTTTTGAAGTATAATAGACTACAACACTATGCTAGTTCCTAGTGTGCAACATACTGATTCAATATTTCTATACATTACAAAATGTTCACCACAATAAGTTTAGTTATCATCTAAACCATAAAAAGATTTTACATAATTATTGACTATATTCTCTACACTATACCTTTCATACCTGTGATTGATTCATTTATTGTGTAACTGGAAGTGTCTACATCCTTATCTCCCTAATCTATTTCTTTCATCCTCCTACTCTATCCCCTCTGGCAACCTTCTGTATCTATGACTATTTTTATTTTATGTTTGTTTTTTTGTTTTGCTTTTCAGATTCCACATATAAATGAAATCGTGGTATTAATAGTTCTCTGTCTGACATTTCATTTAGCATAATACCATCTAAGTTCACTCATGTTGTCACAGATGGAAATATCTAATTCTTTTTATGGTTGAGTAATAAGTGGCAACCCACTCCAGTATTCTTGCCTGGAGAATTCATCCAGGTTCCAGAGGAACCTGGCAGGCTAGGTCCATTGGGTTGCAAAGAGTCAGACATGACTGAAGTGACTTAACAAGAGTGCATCTGTACAAATAGTACAGATTTGTACATAGTACAAAATCTGTTTTATCCATTCATCTATTAATGAGACCTTAGGTTGCTTTCATATCTTGGCTATTGTAAATATGACGCAATTAATGATGCAATGAACATAGGGGCACATATCTTTTCAAATTTCTGTTTTCATTTTTTTTGATATATACCCATGAGCAGAATTTATGGATCATATGGTAGTTCTATTTTTAATATTTTGAGAGGAGCCTACACACTATTTTCCATAGTGGCTGTACATCTCCAAAAGTGTTCTCTATTGTCTACATCCTCACCAACATTTTTTTGTTGTTTTTTTCATAATAGCCATTCTATTGAGCCATTCTCAAGTGTGAGGTGATATTTTACTGTTGTCGTGAGTTGCATTTCCCTGATGATTAGCGATGCTGATCCTGATGTCATGTGCCTGCTGGCCATCTCTATGTCTTCTTTGGAAAAAAATGTCTATTCTGGTCCTATTCTCAGTTTTAATTGGGTTGTTTTTGATGGTGAGTTACATGAGTTCTTTGTGTATTTTGGATATTTACCTCTTATCCGATATATTGTTTGAAAAATCTTCTCCCAAACAGTAGATAGCCTTTTCATTTAGTTAGTTTCCTTCACTGTACAAAAGCTGTTTAGTTTGATGTAGTTCCATTTGTTCATTTTTGTTTTTGTTTCTCTTGCCTGAAGAGACAGAGTCAAAAAAACATTGCTAAGACTGATGTCATAGAGCTTACTGCCTATATTTTCTTCTAGGAGTTTTATGCTCTCCAGTTGTACATTTACATCTTTAATCCATTTTGAGCTTATTTTTGTACGTGGTGTGAGAAAGTAGTCCAGAACGATTCTTTTGAATATAGCTGTCCAGCTTTTACCAACATAATTTATTGAAGATGCTGTCTTTTTGCTATTGTATATTCTTGCCTCCTATGTTGTAGATTCACTGACCATATAAGTGTGAGCTCATTTCTGGGTTCTGATTCTGTTCCATTAATCTATGTATCTGTTTGTGTGCTAGTACCATATTGCATTCATGACTGTAGCTTCATAGTACTGTTTGAAATAAGGGAGTATGATACTTCCAGCTTTAAAAAAAGTTGTACTTTTTTAAGATATATGTGGCTATTTGTTTTTTTGTGTGTTTTCATACAAATTTTAGGAACATTTGTTCTAATTCTGTGAAAATGCCATTGGTATTTTGTTAGGGATTGTACTGAAGCTATAGCACACCTTGGGTAGTGTGATCATTTTAACAATTTAAATTCTTCCAATCCACGAACATGGTATATCTTTCCATTTGTTTGTGTGGTTACCAATTTCTTTATCATTATCTTGTCATTTTCCAAGTACAGGTATTTTGCCTCCTTCAGTTCAGTTCAGTGGCTCAGTTGTGTCCAACTCTTTGCGACCCCATGGACTGCAGCACACCAGGCCTCCCTGTCCATCACCAACTCCTGGAGTTCACCCAAACTCATGTCCATTGAGTTGGTGATGCCATCCAGCCATCTCATCCTCTGCCGTCCCCTTCTCCTCCTGCCCTCAATCTTTCCCAGCTTCAGGGTCTTTTCAAATGAGTCAACTCTCCGAATCAGGTGGCCAAAGTACTGGAGTTTCAGCTTCAACATCAGTCCTTCCAATGAACACTCAGGACTGATCTCCTTTAGGATGGACTGGTTGGATCTCCTTGCAGTCCAAGGGACTCTCAAGAGTCTTCTCCAACACCACAGTTCAAAAGCATCAATTCGTCGACGCTCAGCATTCTTTATACTCCAACTCTCACATCCACATAGGATTATTGGAAAAACCGTAGCTTTGACTAGACAGACCTTTGTTAGCAAAGTAATACCTCTACTTTTTAATATGCTGTCTAGTTGGTCATAATTTTCCTTCCAAGGAGTAAGCGTCTTTTAATTTCATGGCTACAGTCACCATCTGTAGTGATTTTGGAGCTCAAAAATATAAAATCAGCCACTGTTTCCACTGTTTCCCTATTTGCCATGAAGTGATGGGACCAGATGCCATGATCTTAGTTTTTTGAATGTTGAGCTTTAAGCCAACTTTTGCACTCTCCTCTTCACTTTCATCAAGAGACTCTTCAGTTCCTCTTCACTTTCTGCCATAAGGGTGATGTCATCTGCATATCTGAGATGATTGATATTTCTCCCGGCAGTCTTGATTCCAGCTTGTGCTTCCTCCAGCCCAGCATTTCTTATAATGTACTCTGCATAGAAGTTAAATAAACAGGGTGACAGTATATAGCCTTGACGTACTCCTTTTCCTATTTGGAACCAGTCTGTTGTTCCATGTCCAGTTCTGTTACTTCCTGACCTGCATACAGATTTCTCAAGAAGCAGGTCAGGTGGTCTGGTATTCCCAGCTCTTTCAGAATTTCCCACAGTTTATTGTGATCCACACAGTCAAAGACTTTGGCATAGTCAATAAAGCAGAAATAGATGCTTTTCTGGAACTCTCTTGCTTTTTCGATGATCCAGAGGATGTTGGCAATTTGGGCTCTGGTTCCTCTGCCTTTTCTAAAACCAGCTTGAACATCGGAAGTTCACAGTTCATGTACTGTTGAAGCCTGGCTTGGAGAATCTTGAGCATTACTTTACTAGCGTGTGAGATGACTGCAATTGTGTGGTAGTTTGAGCTTTCTTTGGCATTGTCTTTCTTTGGGATTGGAATGAAAACTGACCTTTTCCAGTCCTGTGGCCACTGCTGAGTTTTCCAAATTTGCTAGCACATTGAGTGCAGCACTTTCATAGCATCATCTTTTAGGATTTGAAATAGCAAACTGAAATTCTATCACCTCCACTAGCTTTGTTTGTAGTGATGCTTCCTAAGGTCCACTTGACTTCACATTCCAGGATGTCTAGCTCTAGATCTGGCCTCCTTAATTAGATTTATTTCTATGTATTGTATCCTTTCTGATGCAATTGTAAACAGGATTATGTCCTTAATTTTCTTTTCAATAATTCATTTTAATGTATAGAAAAGGAACAAATTTCTATATATTAAATTTGTATACTGAAACTGTACTGAATTCATTAATGAGTTCTAATAGTTTGTTGATGGCATCTTTAGCATTTTCTATGTAGTACCATGTCATCTGCAAACAGTGATAAGTTTCCTACTTCCTTTCCAATCCAGAACTCTTTTTATGTCTTTTCTTATTTGGTTGCTGTGCCTAGGACTTCCAATAATGTGTCGAATACCAGTGGCAAGAGTGGTCTTTCTTGTCTTGTTCCTCATCTTATAGAAAATGTTTTTAGCTTTTTATGATTAAGTATGATGTTAGCTGTGGGTTTTTCATACATGACCTTTATTATTTGAGGTATATTCTCTCTTTACTCACTTTGTTGAGAGTTTTTATCATAAAGGAATGTTGAATTTTGTAAAAGCTTTTCTGCATCTATGAAATGATCACCTGATCTTTATTCTTCAATCTGTTAATATGATGTATCACATTTGATTGATTTTCAGATATTGTACCATCCTTATCTCCCTGGGATAAACCCACTTGGTCATGTTATATGATCATTTTAATGTATTGTTGAATTAGTTTGCTAATATTTTGTTGGGGAAATTTGCATCTATGTTCATCAGTGATATTGACCTATAATTTCCTTTTTATGATGCTTTTGTATGCTTTAGATATCCAAATGATGATAGCTTCATAAGTGAATTTAGAAGCATTTATTCCTCTGAATTTTTTTTGAAATAATTTGCAAAAGATATATGTTAACTGTTCTCTGAATGTTAGAATTCACCTGTGATGCTATCTAGTTCTGGTCTTTTTTTGGCTGGAATTTTCCTTAATTACTGATTTAATTTCATGACTGGTAAATGGTCTGCTTATATTTTCGATTTCTTCTTGTTTCAGTCTTAGGAGATTGTACTGATGCAGTGTCAGTTGTAAATTCTCTTTCATTTCTGATTTTATTCATTTGAACCTATCCTGTTTTTCTTGATCAGTCTAATGGTTTAGCGATTTATCTTTTCAAAGAACCAGCTCTTAGTTTCATTGGTCTTTTCTGTTATTTTTTAAATCTCTATTTCATTTATTTCTGCTCTAATCTTTATGATTTCTTTCCTCCTATTAACTTTGGCGTTTATTTGTTCTTCTTTTTCTAGTTCCATTAAGTGTAAAGTTAGATTGTTACCTGAGATCTTTTTGCTTCCTGAGGTAGACTTTTATCATGTAAACTTCCCTTTTAGAACAGATTTTGCTATGTCACATATATTTTTGGATTGTGTTTTTTGTCTCCAGGTATTTTTTATTTCTTCTTTAATTTTTTTCTGTGATTCATTTGTTGTCTAGTGGCATATTGTTCAGCCTCCATATGTTTGTGGCTTTTGCAGCTTTTTCTTATAGTTGATTTCTAGTCTCATAGCCTTGTGGATGGAAAAGTTGCTTGATAAACTTTCAATCTTCTAAAATTTCCTGAGATTTATTTCGTAGCCTAGCATGTGATCTATCCTGGAGAATGCTCTATGTGTATGTGAAAAGACTATGTATTCTGCTGCTTTAAATGGAATATTCTATATAGATCTATTAAGTCCAATGTGTTGTTTAAGGCACTTGTTTCCTTGATGTTTTTGTCTGGATAATCTGTCCATTGATATAAATGAGGTGTTTAAGTCCCTTACTATTATTATGTCATTATTATTGTATAATTGTCAATTCCTCCCTTTATGTTTGTTAATATTTGTTTTATATATTTAGGTATTCCTATGTTGAATGTGTATGTTTATAATTGTTATACGTTCTTGCTGTTTGATCTCTTTATTATTTTGTAATGTCCTTCTTTGTCTCTTATTATATCTTGGTTTTAAAATCCATTTTGTCTGATATAAGTATTGCTTCCCCAGCTTTTTTTCTTTTGAATACCATTTGCATGGGATACTATTTCTATCCCCTTACTCTCAGGCTAGTGTAGATTTGGATTTGAAGTGAGTCTCTTATGGGGAGCATATATATGGGTCTTGTTTTCTTGTTTATTCAGTCACTCTTCACCTTTTGATTGGAGCATTTACTCCATTTACATTTAAAGTAATTATTGATAGGAGGGCATGGAAACCCACTCCACTACTCTTGCCTGGAGAACCTCATGGACAGAGAAGCCTGGCAGGCTACAGTCCATAGGGTCACAAAGAGTTGGACATGACTGAAGTGACTTAGCACAGACATAGACATGTGCTTACTGGGATTCCCAGGTTGTACTTGTGATAAAGAACCCACCTGCTAATGCAGGAAATGTGAGAGACACAGGTTTGATCCATGGGTCAGGAAGATCCCCTGGAGGAGGGCATGGCAACCCACTCCAGTATGTTTGTCTGGAGAATTCCCATGGACAGAGGAGCCTGGCAGGCTATACCCCATAGGGTCACAAAGAGCTAGACATGACTGAAGTGACTGAGCATGCACACATGCACATGTATTTATTATCATTTTGTTAGTTGTTTTCAGGTTCTTGGTCACACAGAGTCGGACACGACTGAAGTGACTTAGCAGCAGCAGCAGCAGCATGGTCCTTTTTTATTCCTTTGTTTTTAACTATCTTTAGTTTTAAATTTGGATTCCTTTCTCCATTCTGTGAGTATATCTATCATAAATTTTGGTTTTTGGTTACCATGAATTTTATATATATATATGAATCTATATATAGATTATTTATATATACACGATTATTTTAGGTTGCTGATCTCTTAAGTTCAAATGCATTTTAACGGCCTTGTATTTTTACTCCTCCAAGTTTACTGTTTTGACATTATATCATTTATCTTTGTCTTTTGTGTATCCCTTTACAATTTGTTGTGAATATAGTTGATTTTAGTACCTTTGCCTTTTAGCCTTTCTACTAAGTTTATAAGTAGTTGATCTAATACCTTTACTGTATATTTGCCTTTACGAATGAGATTTCTCCTTTTGTAATTTTTGAGCCTCTAGTTTTTGTTCCTTTTTTTTCTGCTTATAAAAATTCCTTTTACATTTCTTGTGAAGCTGCTTTGGTGGTGAACTCTTTTAGCTTTTGCGTATGTATAAAACTTTTGCTTTCTCCATCAAATCTGAATGAAAGCCTTGCCAGATAAAGTATTCTTGTTTGTAGGAGTTCCCTTTCATCACTTTAAATATATAGTACCACTCCCTCTGGCCTGAAGAGTTTTTGCTAAATAGTGAGCTGACAGTCTTTTGGGAGTTCACTTGTGTATAACTTGTTACTTTCTCCTTGATGCTTTTAATATTCTCTTTATTTTTGTCATTTTAATTACAATATTTGTGTTTTTATTTGGCACTCTGTTCCTCTTGGACCTAGATGTTTGTTTTCTTTCTCAACTTAGGGAAGTTTTCAGCCAATATGTCTTCAGATTTGTTCTCTGTCTTTTTCTGTCTTCTCCTTCTAGACCCTTATATTGACATCAGTGTACTTGATGTTGTCCCAGAAGTCTCTTAATCTATCCTTATTTATTAAAATGCTTTTTTTCTGTTTAGCTTGAGTGATTTCCACACTCCTTTAAATTACTGCTTCTTCCCCAGCTCTCTGTTGAGTGAAATTTTGTGTGTACCTTTAGCAATGACGTCTCTACCTCCTAAAGCTTTTAGGCTCTCCTGAAAGCACATCACACTGGCCTTCAAATCCAGATTTTCTAGGGCTCATCTTCCTGGTGCAGGACCCCCAGGGTGGACTGCTCGATATGGAACTTGTACCACTCACTCTTGGGGGGAACCTCTGCAATTGTGACTCTCCTCCTGTTTGTGGGTCATCTACCTGGGGTATGGTTCTTGACTATACTGAGTCTCCACTTCCCCATCCATCCAATGGAATGTGGCTCCATTTTTATATCTTTAGCTGTAGAAGATCTTCTCTGCTAGTCTTTGGGTTTTCGTCATTGATAGTTGCTCTGAAAATTATAATTTTGGTGTGCTTATCTGAGGAGGTGAGCTCAGGGCCTTTCTCCTCTACTATCTTGGCCAAGTTCAAGCCTGTGTGAGCCTTTTAATGTGCCATTGAATTCAATTTTCCGGTATTTTGTTAAGGCCTTTTCCATATATTTCTGCTGTTACTGCTCAGCTGTTCAGTCATGTCTGACTCTTTGTGACCTCAGGGACTGTAGCCCACCAGGCTCCTATGTCCATACGATTCTCCAGGCAAAATACTGGATTGAGTTGCCATTCCCTTCTCCAGGGGATCTTCCCGACCCAGGAATCGAACCCTGGTCTACCACATTGCAGGCAGATTCTTTACCATCTGAGCCACCAGGGAAGTCCTTCCATATATTTATGTTGGTATAAAAGTAATTGTGGTTTTGCATTATTGAATTTTGCTGTTTGATATTGGAATACATTCTTAAATAAATGTGGTTATGTTATATATCATTTTAATGCACATTTCTCACTTTATGCTTTTTTTTTTTTTTGCTAATGACATTACTTGCTGTGTATTGTATATTTATTTTAGACTAGGGATATGATGTTTTTTAGAAAAACAGCAAATTTAAGTGATTTTCATACTCAAGTTCAAAATGGGTTGTAAAGCAGCAGAGACAACTCACAGCATCAACAATGCATTTGTTCCAGAAACTGCTGGAGATAAGAACCTCGAAGATGATGAATGCAGTGGCTGGCCATTGGAAGTTGACAACAACAAATTGAGAGTGGTCATCGAAGCTGATCCTCTTACAACTACATGAGAAGTTGCTGCACAATTCAACATCAACCATTCTATGGTCATTTGGCATTTGAAGCAAATTGGAAAGTTCAATAAGTGGGTGCCTCATGAGCCCACTGAAAATTTTAAAAAAATTGTCGTTTTTGAAGTGTGATTATATGCAACAACAACAAAACATTTCTCAATTGGATTGTGATGTGCAATGTACAGTGGATTTTATATGACAACTGGTGATGGCCAGCTCGGTGGTTGGACTGAGAAGAAGCTCCAGAGCACTTTCCAACACCAAACTTGCACCAAAAAATGGTTATGGTCACTGGCAGTCTGCTGTCCGTCTGATCCACTACAGCTTTCTGAATTCCAGTGGAAACTTTACATCTGAGAAGTATGATCAGCAAATCAATGAGATGCACCAAAACTGCAATGTCTGCAGCTGGCATTGGTCAACAGAAAGAGTGCAGTTCTTCTGTATGACAACACTCAACCACATGTCTCACAACCAATGCTTCAAAAGTTGAACGGATTGGGCTATGAAGTTTAGCCTTATCTGCCATGTTCACCTCATCTCTCGCCAACTGACTATCATTTCTTCAAGCATCTTGACAACTTTTTGCAGGGAAAACACTTCCACCTACCAGCAGGAGGCAGAAAATAGTTTCCAAGAGTTCATTGAATCCTGAAGCATGGATTTTTACATTATGGGAATATTGGCTAAAATGTGTTGATTTCAATGGCTCCTACTTTGATTAATAAAGATGTGTTTGAGCCTAGTTATAATGATTTAAAATTCACAGTCCAAAACCATAATTAGATTGCACCAACCTAATATATTTGTTATATAATACATTTCTGTTCTTGTGTTGTCTTTACCTTTGGTATCAGGTAAATCTGGTCTAATAAAATGAGACTGGAACTGTTCCCTCCTTTTTAATTTCTTAAAAGAGTATAAGAAACATCGGCATTGATTCTTGTTTAAATGTCTGGTAGAACTTGGTGCCTGTTTGGTAGAATTTAAATGTTTGATAGACTGAAGTCATTTCAGTCGTGTTCAACTCTTTGCAACCCTATAGACCATGGCCCGCCAGGCTCCTATGTCCATGAGATTCTCCAGGCATGAATGCTGGAATGGGTTGCTATGCCCTCCTCCTGGGAATCTTCCCAACCCAGGGATCAAACTGACATCTCTTTCATCTCCTGCATTGGCAGGTGAGTTCTTTACCACTAGCACCTGGGAAGCCCCAGGGAATGTACTCGGGTGGGTAGCTGGTCTCTTCTCCAGGGGATCTTCCTGACCCAGGGACTAAACCTGGGTCTTTCTCATTGCAGGCAGATTCTTTACCATCTGAGTCACCAGGGAAGTAGTGAAGCCATCTTATCCTGAACTTTTCTTTATTAGAAAGTTTTTGGTTACTGATTCAATTTACATAATAGTTATAGATCTGTTCAGACTTTCTGTTTCTTCTTAGTTTTGATAAGGTTGTATGTTTTTAGGAATTTATTTAGTCTAGATTATCTAGTTTGTGGCATATAATATCTCACAGTAGTCTCTTATGATCCTTTTTATTTCTGTTCATCAATCATAATGTTTCTTGCTTCATTTCTGATTTTATTTATTTGTCTTCTTTCTGTTTTTCTTAGTCTAGTTAATGGCTTGTCAATATTTTTATCTCTTCAAAAACCAACTTATATAGTTTTGTTTTTTTTTCATTATTTAATAAAACACTTCTATTTCTTCAGTCTTTGTAACTTCCTTCCTTGTGCTAACTTTAGGCTCAGTTTTTTCTTCTTTTCTAGCTCCTTAAGGAGTAGAACTAGGTTTTTTATGTAATGACTATGAGAATTCCCATAGCATTTCTTACATAAACAGAAAAAAACAAATCTGTAGTTCATATGGAACACAAAAAGCCATAATAGCCAAATCAATCTTGAGAAAGAAGAATGAACCTGGAGGTATAATATTTCCTGATTTTAGAGTATAATACCAAAGTTACAGTAATTAAAACTGTGGGACTGTGGTAATGACAGACATATGAATAAATAAAATAGAGAACTCAGATATAAATCCATATATACACAGTTGATTGATTTTTGACAAGGGTGCCAAGAATGCACACTAGGGAAAGAATTGTCTCTTGAACAAATGATAATGTTAAAACTGGATCTTCACATACAAAAGACTGAAATTGAATCTTTACTTTATACCATATAGAAAAGTCAACTCAAAATCAACAAAAGACTTAAATGTAAGACTTGAAACTGTTAAAATCCCAGAAAAAATATAGGTGAAAGGCTTCATGACATTGGCCTTAGCAGTGATTTCAAGGATGTACACCAAAAGTACAGGCCACAAAGCAACAGCAGACACATGAAACTGCTGCTGCTAAGTTGCTTCAGTCGTGTCCAACTCTGTGCGACCCCATAGACGGCAGCCCACCAGGCTCCCCCGTCCCTGGGATTCTCCAGGCAAGAACACTAGAGTGGGTTGCCATTTCCTTCGCTTCTGCAAAACAATGGAAACAATGACAGTGTGAAAGTGCAACCTAAAGAGTGTGACAAATACTTCCAGTAGTCTTTAACAGTCATAAAACTGTTACAAGCATGCAAATGTTTTCTATGTCATTAACGACATTTAAAACCATAACATTTAAAACCAAAACCATGTATGTTCCAGGTGTGGAAGAGGAAACAGTTACTCATATACACAAGCAAGTAGCTCCAGGATCAGTTCAGTTCAGTTCAGTCGCTCAGTCGTGTCCGACTCTTTGTGACCCCATGAATCGCAGCATGCCAGGCCTCCCTGTCCATCACCATCTCCCGGAGTTCACTCAAACTCACGTCCATCGAGTCAGTGATGCCATCCAGACATCTCATCCTCTGTCGTCCCCTTCTCCTCTTGCCCCCAATCCCTCCCAGCATCAGAGTCTTTTCCAATGAGTCAACTCTTCGAATGAGGTGGCCAAAGTACTGGAGTTTCAGCTTCAGCATCAGTCACTGATCTCCTTTAGATGGACTAGTTGAATCTCCTTGCAGTCCAAGGGACTCTCAAGAGTCTTCTCCAATACCACAGTTCAAAAGCATCAATTCTTTGGCACTCAGCTTTCTTCACAGTCCAACTCTCACATCCATACATGACCACTGGAAAAACCATAGCCTTGACTAGACGGACCTTTGTTGGCAAAGTAATGTCTCTGCTTTTCAGTATGCTACCTAGGTTGGTCATAACTTTTCTTCCAAGGAGTAAGCGTCTTTTAATTTCATGGCTGCAATCACCATCTGCAGTGATTTTGGAGCCCCCAAAAAAGACTGACACTGTTTCCACTGTTTCCCCATCTATTTCCCACGAAGTGATGGGACTGGATGCCATGCTCTTCGTTTTCTGAATGTTGAGCTTTTAGCCAACTTCTCACTCTCCTCTTTCACCTTCATCAAGAGGCTTTTGAGTTCCTCTTCACTTTCTGCCATAAGGGTGGTGTCATCTGCATATCTGAGGTTATTGATATTTCTCCCGGCAATCTTGATTCCAGCTTGTGCTTCTTCCAGCCCAGCATTTCTCATGATGTACTCTGCATAGAAGTTAAATAACCAGGGTGACAATATACAGCCTTGATGTACTCCTTTTCCTATTTGTAACCAGTCTGTTGTTCCATGTCCAGTTCTAACTGTTGCTTCCTGACCTGCATACAGGTTTCTCAAGAGGAAGGTCAAGTGGTCTGGTATTCCCATCTCTTTCAGAATTTCCCACAGTTTATTGTGATCCACACAGTCAAAGACTTTGGCATAGTCAATAAAGCAGAAATAGATGTTTTTCTGGAACTCTCTTGCTTTTTTGATGATCCAGCAGATGTTGGCAATTTGATCTCTGGTTCCTCTGACTTTTCTAAAATCAGCTTGAACATCTAGAAGTTCATGGTTCCCATATTGCTGAAGCCTGGCTTGGAGAATTTTGAGCATTACTTTACTAGTGTGTGAGATGAGTGCAACTGTGCAGTAGTTTGAGCATCCTTTGGCATTGCCTTTCTTTGGGATTGGAATGAAAACTGACCTTTTCCAGTCCTGTGGCCACTTCTGAGTTTTCCAAACTTGCTGGCATATTGAGTGCAGCACTTTCACAGCATCATCTTTCAGGATTTGAAATAGCTCAACTGGAATAAGCATTGCTTATCAACAGGATAAGCATTGACATTTGGTCAGTGTCAGGGTTTGTCATCCATCTCAATCTTAAAGTTCTTGCCTCAGAGCCAAAGTGCTTGTATAGGAAACTATCCTGAGCTTCTGCACCTTATTTCTTCCATTTATTGTCATATCATCTAACCTATTGAGCTTCTAAAATTAGTTTTCACTTTATTTGGGATGTGTTTCCAAATGTGTTTTTAAATTAATCAGTGCTAGTAATAAAAGATAACCCTGGAAAAAATTTTGTGCAGACAATATATCCAACAAAGTTAATCTCCAAAGTGTTTAAAGAGCTCCTACAACACATAGAAACTCACAAACACCCACACAACAACAGTAACAAAAACCCCTAGTAACCCAATGGACAAATAGGCTGAGAATTTGAATAGATATTTCTCCAAAGAAGATACAAATGCCCAACAGGTATATGAAAAAATAGTCAGTGTCACAAATTATCAGGGAAATGCAAATAAGTACCACAATGAAATATCACCTGACATCTGTCAGGATGGCTATTTTCAAAAAACAAAAGACAACACGTGTTGGTAAAAAATATGATGAAGCTGCAGCCCTTACTTGCTATTAATAGGAATGCAAAATGATGCAACTGTTCTGGAAAACAGTAAAGAGGTTTCTCCAAAAATGTAAAATAGAACCATATATGATCCAATCTCACTTCTGGGTTTTTATCTAAAACAATGGAAACCAGGATCTCAAAGTGATATTAGCACTGAAATATCAATAACCTCAGATATGCAGATGACACGACCCTTATGGCAGAAAGTGAAGAGGAACTCAAAAGCCTCTTGATGAAGGTGAAAGAGGAGAGTCAGAAGTTGGCTTAAAGCTCAACATTCAGAAAACGAAGAGCATGGCACCCAGTCCCATCACTTCGTGGGAAATAGATGGGGAAACAGTGTCAGACTTTATTTTTGAGGGCTCCAAAATCACTGCAGATGGTGATTGCAGCCATGAAATTAAAAGACGCTTACTCCTTGGAAGAAAAGTTATGACCAACCTAGATAGCATACTGAAAAGCAGAGACATTACTTTGCCAACAAAGGTCCGTCTAGTCAAGGCTATGATTTTTCCAGTGGTCATGTATGGATGTGAGAGTTGGAAGAAAGAGTTGTGAAGAAAGCTGAGCGCCGAAGAATTGATGCTTTTGAACTGTGGTATTGGAGAAGACTCTTGAGAGTCCCTTGGACTGCAAGGAGATTCAACTAATCCATTCTAAAGGAGATCAGTCCTGGGTGTTCTTTGGAGGGACTGATGCTGAAGCTGAAACTCTAGTACTTTGGCCACCTCATGTGCAGAGTTGACTCATTGGAAAAGACTCTGATGCTGGGAGGAATTGGGGGCAGGAGGAGAAGGGGACGACAGAGGATGAGATGGCTGGATGGCATCACCGACTCGATGGATGTGAGTTTGAGTGAACTCCGGGAGATGGTGATGGACAGGGAGGCCTGGCGTGCTGCAATTCATGGGGTCGCAAAGAGTTGGACACAACTGAGCGACTGAACTGAACTGAACTGATATTAATTGTAGCATGATGCACATTAGCCAAGGTGCAGAAACAACCTAAATATTCATCTTCAGATCAATAGATAATGAAAATGTGTTATATATAGTGGAATACTATTCAGCCTTAAAAAGAAAAATTCTGCAATATATGACAATGTGGATGAACATCATGGGCATTATTCTAAGGGACATAAGCCAGTCACAAAAGATAAATCCACTTATGTAAGTGATCTAAAATAGTCAAATTCATAGAATCAGAGTGAAATGGTTGTTGCCAGGGGCTGGGGAGAGAGAAGTGGGAAACACTAGTTAATTGGACTAAGTTAAGCAACATGAATTAGTTCTAGAGATCTGCTCTACGACATTGTACTAATAATCACTAGTATTATATTGTATGCTTATAATTTTTGTTAAAAGGGTAGATAGATGTCATGTTAAATGTTCTTACCACAATGAAGTAAAATGTTTTAAAAATAGAAATGAATTTATATACATTATAAGAAATTTAAAAATTGAATAATCCAGTAACTTTGAAAGGAACTCAACTGAAATCAAATAATTCCCCTGCCAAAGATGATTCAGAAAAATAAAAGTATAGTCGTTACATCTAAAAAGCAGACAAAATTCCCCAAATGGTTTAGCATTTGAAAATCTGTCAATGGAATTTATTGTATTCATGAACTACTTTGGAAAGTTCATGTCACTATCTCAGCAAGTACAAAAAGAATTACTCAAGTTCAACAACTTATATATGATAAAATCATAGAAAATGGAAATAATGAAACTTCTCCTTAAGTTGATAGTATGCTTAAAGGCCAAACACTGCATCAGATAGTGTAGAGAAATTTTAGATGTTTTTAAATTCAGAAGTCTTTTAAAGCAAAAATGTCATTACAGGCAAGCAAGATGATGATCTATGTGAAAAATCATTAGATCAACAGAAAACTTTGAATAAATAAACAGTTTAGCAAGGTTTCCAGCTGCAGGTTAACTCACAAAATCAATAACTGTTCCTAAGCCACTAATAACAAGCTAGAAAATTTCATTTAAAATATGTTACTATTTATTATAGCAAACAAATGAAAAGTACCAAAGGATTAACTTAGAAAAGATCCACAAAACCTACTAAGGGAAAATTTTTAAACTTTCTTAAATAACATTCAGAAAGACTTAAATAAAGGGATAACATATTTGTAGGTTGAGCAAATTACACCATAAAGATACCAATACTTCCAAAAGTAATTAGTCTATAAATTCCATGTAGGACTAAAATTCAAGCTGTATTTTTTAAAGAATTTAAACTTATTTCATGATACATTTATATGTTTGTGTATCCTTCAATTGAAATATCAAGTTTGAAAAGAAAAAAGGGAAACCTCTACCTACCACAATTTAACACATAACAAAAGACCATAGCAATAAAAAGTAAGCATTCATGAAAAAAAACAGTGGAACAAAACTTCCACCTGAGAGAGCTGAAAATAAAGCTTATCTGTAAGGAAAGGATAGATCATGTAGTAGATGATGTCAGGAAATATGGATCATTATATGATGAAAATTAATACTGTATTATCAAGTCTACATTAGGTATAAAGGTTTAAAGACCTAAATAGAAAATAGAACAATAGAAAGCTAGAAAATACGATTATATTTTTGTGAGTTTAGGTAGATGAGGACTTCTTAAATAAGATTCCAAACTCAAGCTATTAGGTTAAAAAAGTTATGAATTTAACAGCATTAAAGCATTAAAGATTTCTTTTAATTTGAGTGATGCCAAATAGGGAGAAGTAATCAATATCTTGTATGTACAGAATCTAGGATATAAGGAATATATCTATAGATGTAGACAACCAACCCGATGTCATATGAAGATGTAGACAATAACTTCTCAGAAGGAGAAACCTATTTAAAGCATGTTCATACTTATTAATACTCAGGAAAAAAGAAAACCCCAAATCAGATAAGCCATTCAATTGGTGACAGTGGGAGGTGGGAACAGACTGTGAATCAGGGAATGAATTGAAACATTCAAAGACATGATTATTACTATAACCTCATTTGAAATGACTAATTCATGAAACTATATATGAACAATATTTTTCCATTTATTTTTAAAATAACAATTGCTGCAACCAAAGGCACGATTGGGCTTCCCTGGTGGCTCAGACGGTAAAGTGTCAGTCTGCAATGCAGGAGACCCGGGTTCAATCCCTGGGTTGGGAAGATCCCCTGGAGAAGGAAATGGCAGCCCACTCCAGTATTCTTGCCTGGAAAATCCCATGGACGGCGAAGCCTGGTAGGCTACTGTCCATGCGGTCACAGAGTCGGACACGCCTGAGCGAAGGGACGAATAAAGGCATAATTTAATATGGAAGGTTAAGTCTTAAATTTGAAGTATACACAATGACAGCAAAAGTCTCACATTCGCCAATTACCTGTGTTCCTTAAGGAGTGTGGTTCATTAGGGGTGTCTCATCTGGAGTGTGCCTGGAGAATGCCAGGGATGGAGGAGCCTGGTGGACTGCCATCTATGAGGTCGCACAGAGTCGGACACGACTGAGGCGACTTAGCACAGCAGCAGCAGCAGCAGCTGGAGTGTGGTTTCAAGCACATTCTCAGACCTACAGATACAGACTGTGATGATACATAAGATGAATACAACCCAAACCCTCCCCCTACTGGCGGTGTATTGTAAAGCATGCTACGAATAGAAAAGGGAGATTCAAACTCTTGACAGATCAAAATATCTTTTCAATAATGTTTTTGATTGATTCATTGATTTTTAATAATATATTGATATGATTTGTCTCCTTGGAGAACATGCCCTGTATACTACCAAATTTATACCTCTGGTCTTACATGCTCTGTAAATTCCAGATTCTTAAATCTAGATCCTTCTACTCTTTTAACTGCTTCAATGGATTGTTATTGCAGACACTTAAAAGCTCAAATGCCTTTCCGGGCCGTGGGTCTTATCTCTTTTGGCCCTCACTTATTTCTAAGTCATTGTTCTAGTCACACTGAGATTTTCATTATTCTTTGAACACTTCAAACTCATTCCTACCTGAGGACCTATACTAATTTTTCCTTTTTTGTCTGGAATATTCTTTGCTAGAACTTTACTCAACTTTTTTCTTACCCAGTTCTCAGGTTAAAAGTCACCTCCTCAAAGAGACCACTCAACATAAACTGGCCCCATGATTTCTCTCAATTTTATCATCCTGTTTATTTTCTAAATAGTACTTATCACTACCCAATATTTTCTTTTTTCCTTGTATCTTTCCTTGACTGCCTCTCCCCACTGGGACACAAGCTTCTGAAAGGCAAAGAACTTGTAGGTTTTAGCTGTGACTCTGTCTCCCACACTGAGAACAATGCATAGCAATATATAGGCACTGAGGAAGTATTTGTTGAATAACTGAATCAATATTTTATTATATTAATCTTGTAAAGTAACACCACTCTCACCTTACTGTGGCTTTGTCAGGTAGACTTATCTCAAGTTTCCCGTCCTCACCGTTTTACCACCCAGCGGTCATCCTTCCACCAGATGTCTGAAGTCCATATGATTCTCTCCCATCAAAATCTGTCCTCAAGAATCTTAAACTCCATTTACCGTGCGTGCCAAGTCACTTCAGTTGGGTCTGACTCTTTGCAACTCCATGGACTATAGCCCACCAGGCTCCTCTGTCCATGGGATGCTCCAGACAAGAATACTGGAGTGGGTTGCCATGCCTTCCTCCAGGGGATCTTCCCAACCCAGGGACTGAACTCCCATCTCTTGTGTCTCCTGCATTGGCAGATGGGTTCTTTACCATTAGTGCCACCTGGGAAAACTTCTATTTACTGTAAGCATGAAAGATTACTAACAGCCTGCCTCTGTAACAATCCCAAGTAGCATGTCATTTTAATAAGGATAAATCCTTTGACTGCAAAAAATTACCAAGAATATACAAAAGTTTTCCATGATGATTCTTTCCATGATTAATTTTCCCAGAGCCATTGGAATTTTTTTTTCCTATTTAAAACTAGCCTTATTTAATCCACCTTTTCTATGAAAACAGGTAGTAATAATACAACTTACTTTTTATTTCTCCAAACAATACAGAAGATGAAAAATAAAATACATGAAACAGTAAAGAATGTACCAAATGTACATAGCCAATTATAAGAAAAACCAGCAGTACCTAGAAAACATAAACCAAAAACATGTTCTTTGGGACTATACTTCTTTTTATATACTATACTGACATTTTGGTACCTTTAATCTGTAATGCTCTATTGGTTTACCATTGGTTTGTTGACATTCAAATTGATACTATAAGATTGTCGCATTTCATTTTGTAAAATAATATACTAATAGTATTCAAATTGAAGACAGACAATATTTACTATCATTCTATCACTCTCAAGAATTAAAAAAATATATAGCCACCTAAATATCCACTTAGATATAACCACTTTAAAAATTATTAAGCAAAATATAATATAGTCACTTAATGAAATATTATCCTGTTACTAAAATTGAATTTCCAAAGATTCTGTAATAACCTTAGAAAATAAATTTACAAGGATAATTAGTATTTAAATTAATGTTCTTAGAGATGCAATAGACACTTTGTAAGGATTATGTAAGGTAGTAGTATTTGCCACCCTGAAATACATCTCGTTTACATAAGGATTATTTCAGGCTGATTTTTTAAGAAGCTGAAAACACAGGATATACAACTGAAAACCAAGTAGAAGTTACTCTTTGGTAAGAAAGATGTTCATAAGAAAAATAAATCTATAAGACAATCTGTAAGAGAAATCTTCATTTGTACCAGGAAGAAGAGAATGATGCTAAATGTGTAGATTCTTATCAATTGAGAAAACAACAGCTTAAATCTGCATAACAACCTTACCCATGTTTACAGTGCCTTTTCTGGTAACCTCCTGTAACTGACTCCCCACCCCTAACATCTCTTTTCTTAAAAAAGCTGAAGATAGTGCTTAAGATGATGGTGTCAGTCCTTTCAAAGGCTCTGTTTTCTCGGTTCTCTCCCATGTATACATACACTGAAATTTGTTTGTTTTTCTCCTGTTAATTTGTAATATCATTTTTTTTAATTAGACTAGCCAAAGAACCTAAAAGGGAAGAAGGGAAAACTTTTTCATTCATATAATTATTTACATCAACTAGATGAGCACAATTATTTGGTACAAAATGGAAAACAGAGGGCCCTAAGATGTAATAAAATTGCCCAAAACTACATAGTGATTAGGTGGCAAAACTGAGAAGCAAGTGCAGTTCTCTATCTGACTCCAGGGCCTGCATACTTAAGAAAAACACAATGAGTATCAGCGCTTTCTACAATAGCTGTTTTGACTACAATGTACTTAAGTGGTATTAATAAACTTTCCTTCTTTCTATATAGCCTTCTGAATATAATTTATATTTTATATAACAACTTCAGTTTAACAAAAGACCATCATTATGATTATCAATAATAGTTCTTAGGTGTAGCATAAAAATGAACCTGTGCCTCACGGTGGATGGATCTTAAGGAAATTTTCACTTATGTTAAGTGGCATGAACTACTGTGTATTTTGCATCTTTTTGTCCTCTTTCTATTTGTCAGATTGATGTCATTTGTCTGCTTATTGTGACCTCTCATTCCTTTTTAATTTGCTGCTTTAGTTTTTTATTATCATTGAAAAAAAAGATAAATTCTTGTTAGCAATTACTTCTTCCCTGAGATACTATTAGAAAATCATAGATTTTAGTTGAAAAGCTTTGTGCCATTTGTTTTTGACTGGTCAAATATCACTCTGCCTCAGTTTCTATTTTTAACTCGTTTTTTTTTTTTTTTCCAGTGAGATACTGCATAGCTCATTCAAATGGGTGGAGGAAGCTGAATGGAAAGAATCTGGCACAAAAATTTGAACACAGACCTGAAGTCAATGGCAACAAAAATGGGGCGGGGGGAGGAAACTCTAAGATTTCAGCAAAATCAAGGATTTATATCCCAAATACATTTTATAAAGCTAGTGCTACATCGCTTCAGTGTCCAACTCTTTGTGACCCCATGGACTGTAGCTCACCAGGCTCCTCTGTCCATGGGATTCTCCAAGAAAAAATACTAGAGTGGGTTGTCATGCCCTCCTCCAGGGGATCTTCCTGACCCAGGGATCGAATCTGAGTCTCTTACGTCTCCAGCATTGGCAGGTGGGTTCTTTTCCACTAGCCTCACCTTAAAGATAAACATGGAAAAATCCTCTTCTGAACTGATGTTACATCTTTGCAGACATTTGTATCTCAGTGAGAAATAAAATTTAAAAAAAAAAAGAATTGAAATTAACTGTCACGTGAGTGTATGTTCCTTGGTTCTTTGTCTCATCACAACAAAGATTTGGAGAGACGGACATTAAAGCCCTTGGCACGTCACAGCTCTTGGGTCTTGGACAAACCGTGCTACAGCTCTTAGGCAAATCAGTGTTACAGCTCTATTTTATTTAGAAGATAGCAGGAGAGAGAAAGAGAGAGAGAGAGCGTGTACACGCATGCACGCGGGAGATACAGTCCATGAGAAAGCGCTTTGGCTCCTCCTTTTATATGTTTTTTTCCTCCACCTGGGCCTGCTCTGTGCAAATTGGGCTTAGCCAGGAGTGCTGTTTGTTCTGCCTGAAGTCTTCACTCTGGTCCTCGGACCTTCCTTGCCTTTTAGCCACCGCCATTTTAGACTCCTTTTCCCTATTCTATCTACCTAACATAACCATAGTAATCTACTCAATAGATTGATGGGACATACATATGCCATTTAGTTGCCATAACTCAATCTCATGATTTGGGGAAAACTACCAGGAGAAAAAGGCTGATTGACTTCTGTTTGAAAGGACACATGTAACAGAAATACTTATCTCTACTCTTTCCTGAGACTTCATTAAAATAATAGTAACAAAACTAAAATGATTACATGAAAAATAACAAGTAGACAGAAGAGAGACCTCCATTAACAAGAAGTTTAAACAAGCATATGAAAGATATAAAAAGCACAGAATGGCCTATGAAGGTGCAGGATGAAAGAAGCTGCAGGCTCATGTTTGTACAAAGCAGACTATTCCTGCACAGACAGCCCTGCAGGGCTTGCGGGGAGGGGCTCAGGATTCAGTTGACAGAGGAAGGAATAGTGAATCACAAAATAAAGGTTAGAGTCAAAAGCATCACTTCCATATCCCAAAGCACAACTCTGGATAGCCAAGTGCTTACCCCTCAGGCAAAAAACATGGAGGTTCAAATAATCATTAAACATGCAGAAGTAGCCAAGGTAGAGGGGATAAGAGCACCAGAGTAAAGGCTCTACATTCTGGCTTTCAGAGTCTTCTGGTTAATTGCTGCCTGCTCTGTACAAATAAAAATTTAGCTCTTCACAAGGTGCAAAAAACCAAATGAAGATACTTTAAACTCCCAGTCAGGAATCTGTAAACTTTGAAGAAAGCCTGTAATCAAAGTGGAAATTACTAAGTAAAAATAACATAAAATCATGGTAGTGGAGGTGAGGCAGGGACTGGTAGAGATAATTAAAGACAATTAAAGCACCCCTAAATTATTATTTAAATTATTATTCTTAGATAGATTTGAGAAGATATTATTTCCTTAAAGTAGGAGGATAATTTGTAAAATTAATTTTAAATTAGAAAAGCAATTCAGAATTATAAACTTGATTATCAAAAGAAGGAAACAGTTAATAAAGAGTTTGAAGACAAATTTTAGAAACTTTCTCAGTAGTCTGAAGAAAAGGAAAAGAGACATTAATGTTAAAGAAAAAATAAAATCCAAACTAAATATTTTAATGGCCGCTTAATAAAGTTTATCAAAAGAGAATGTTATATGAATGGGGGGAAAGTCTCAAAGATATGAGAAGGTTGTCAGAGTTGAAGGATTTGAGTTTCTGGATTGAATGAACCTACCAAATAAATGCCCATCACATTAAAGTATTTTTAAAAAGACAACTATTAATAAAAATAGCACTAGAAAGTTTCAAAAGTCTAATAGTAGAAGAGCCTATGTTACCAATGAGAAGTAATATTTACTATCACAATTATCAGGTTGACATTTGGCTTCTTATCAATAACAACTGATAATCTGCCTGCGATGCAAAAGACACCAGTTCAATTCCTGGGTCAGGAAGATCCCCTGGAGAAGGGATAGGCTACCCACTCCAGTATTCTTGGGCTTCCCTTGTGGTTCAGCTGGTAAAGAATCTGCCTGAAATGCGGGAGACCTGGGTTCAATCCCTGTTTAACAGAGAAGGCAATGGGACCCCTCTCCAGTACTCTTGCCTGGAAAATCCCATAGATGGAGGAGCCTGGTAGGCTGTAGTCCATGGGATCGCTAAGAGTCGGACACGACTGAGTGACTTCCCTTTCACTTTTCACTTTCATGCATTGGAGAAGGAAATGGCAACCCACTCCAGTGTTCTTGACTGGATAATCCCAGGGATGGGGGAGCCTGGTGGGCTGCCATCTGTGGGGTCGCACAGAGTTGGACATGACTGAAGCGACTTAGCAGCAGCAGCAGCAATAACAATAGATGGTCAAGGTAACAGAGAAATACTCTGTTCTGAGGCCAAAACGATGCTTAAAGTTGTATAACAAGCAAGATATCATCACATGTAAAAGCATTCTAAGACCATGGGATAGATCCTGTGGTCTGTTAGCATGACCAACAGAGTCACTAGGAAAACTGCTGCTTGTTCTAATCTACAGCATTGAGTTTTGAACTCAATTCTAGACTAGTATTCTAGTCTAGAATACTAGACTGGGCTGCCATTTCCTTCTCTAGGGGATATTCCTGATCCAGGGATTGGATCCACATCTCCTGAATTGGCAGGTGGATTATTTACTGCTGAGCTACCTGGGAAGCCCTGAGTTTTTTTTTAATTCAGAGCTTGATGAGATTTCCTAGGCCTAAATGAGGTTATATTTAGCTCATCTGGACTGCTTACTGGACTACTCATTTCAATACTTTAACAGTTGGCTATACACAAAACTGTTAGATTTCCAAAAGATATGATGTCTCCTTCACTCATTCAAAATTTATGATTCAATATCACTGAAAGCTAGTGATGCTTTTGTTTCTTGGGTGGATGTGACAAATTATGGAGATACTTTACCGTTTTCATCATTTTCTTGCATTTATAAAAACCAAAAATACAGATTATATTAAAGATATCTTAATAAAATAGAATAAGTAGGCTAACTAATGTGACTTACTCAATACTGTCACCAACTCTGAATATAACATTAAGTTATACTGCAAGCTGTCCAGTCAAATAAGATTCTGGGAAAGTTATTAGCTTGTGCTTTCTGCAAATGATATGCAGAGGTGCTATAGTTTTTTTCCTAAAATAATCTGTAATAAATGACTTGCCTTCTCCATGTGCATTTTGAAGAAAGAAAATATTTCACTCATTATAAAGCCTAGACTTTGAAGTACTACTCTCTGAATAGTGAAGTCGCTCAGTCGTGTCTGACTCTTTGCCCATGGACTGTAGCCCATGGACTTTAGCCTACCAGGTTTCTCTGTCCATGGGATTTTCCAGGCAAGAGTATTGGAGTGGGGTGCCATTTCCTTCTCCAACTCTCTGAATAGTAAACACTTAACAGTAGATTTCTTCTGTGAACTCTAGTTGGCAGATAAGCGAAGAGCCCTTCTCTTTCTGTTAAAAATATTTAAGGCTATGCAATGAGGGCAGGAAACTCCTTTTTTTAATTTCTGGAAACTTGAATCAAAGCATATTAATTCTTTATTGTGGTGACAAGACCCTGTTGACATTGAAGCTGTGGAAATGCAGCTATAAAAGATGAATAAATGATGGCCAGTATAAAACTTGATAGTAAGAGAAGATTTCAAGGATATATGTTACAATCTCCAAGTCAGCCACTTAAAGGGTATAGAAGTGTATAGGAATGTATAATTAACAAAGAGGGGGGAAATGAAATAAAAACAAATAATTAATCTAAAAGAATTCAGGAAGAGAGAGAAAGAGACATAAAACTGGTCAGATAGTAAATAATAAGATGGTAGATTAAAATCTCAACATATCAGTACTTACACCAACTTTAAAGAGTTTAAAGATTTTAGTTTTAAAAGATTATCAGGTGGAACTTGAAAACAATTATTTAAAGTCTATAGAAAATTATGCTATTTTAATATTTAGAGAAGATTGCAGAGGAATAGGACATGGAGACCATTTTCTCCCCTACAAACTCATCGAAAGAACATTTCAACGCTGAGCAAATTCCACAAAACAACTTCTGAATGCTGGCAGAGGACATCAGGAACCCAGAAGGGTAGCCCATTGTCTTCAAAAGGAGGTAGGACAACATATAAAAGATAAAAAGAGAGACAAAAGAGGTAGGGACAGAGATCCGTCCAGGAAAGGGAGTCTTAAAAGAGAAGTTTCCAAACACCAGGAAACACTCTCACTTGCAGGTCTGTGGGGAATCTTGGAATCTCAGAGGGCAAAATAACTGGGAGGAAAAATAAATAAGTAATTAAAACCCCTAGATTACATGCCTAACGGAAACTCCCAGCGCTTGCAGCCGCCACCAGCAAGCAGGGGCTGAACATTGCTTAGGGTAGTATAGCCAGAGAGAGAGAGAAAAAAAAAATAGAGAGAGAGAGAACTATCCTGCGAAAAGCCCTAACCTGAGGCACTGCCAGGCCCGCTCACAGAACAAATGACTGAGCAAACATCAGAGGAGAGCTAGCAGGCTGTGGACCGGCCCATCCCCCACTGGAGACAAGCAGGCATTGGAGTGGCAGGCGGGGGGGGGGGGGGGGGGGGTGTGGAGCCAGAGCTGGAAAGGGGCAATCACGGCCCCAGAGAGGCATCCTCTACCAAACTGCAAACAGGCTCCATTGCTAACCAAGAGTTCTTGGGATTCTGGACAGTTGACATCTGCTAGGAGGGTCACAGCGAGAGATCAGCTCCCCAGAAGAGACACACGGCACACCTGAGAAGGCACACCCGTTGTACACCCAGAAAAATGAACGGCTGGGATGTGGGAGGCAATAAGACGCACTGCCCACCTGGGGGTGACTGCACTCACCAAGCACCTGGTCACCTGAGCTGCTCAGACCTGGGAAGGGCACAAAACGCAGGCCCAACCAAGTCTGCGCCTTTGGGGAGTACTCAAGAACCTGAATCTGAGCAGCTTAGACCTGGAAAGTGTACGCAACCCAGGGCCCGCCTCAGACAGTTCCCGGCAGCGCAACCTAGAGGCTGAGAAATGTAGACAATGAAAGCACACACGCAGTGAGCAGAGGAAAACCCAATGAGGCTGAAACACTGCAAGCACTCCCCACACACGCCAGTGATACTTGTTTGCAGTGCTCCTCCCTCCCCACAGCACAACTGAACAAGTAAGCCTAAATAAGTGACCACCTTCACCCCCTTGTGACAGGGCAGAAATTAAACACTGAAGAGACTAGCAAACAGAAGAAGCTAAAATAAACAGAGGGAACCACTTTGGAAGTGACAGGTGCAACAGATTAAAACCCTGTAGTTAGCACCGACTACATTGGAAGGGGCCTATAGAAGTTGAGAAGTATAAGCCAGATCAAGGAACTATCTGAAACTGAACTGACCCCACACTGTCCACAACAGCTCCAGAGAAATTCCTAGATATATTTTTACTACTATCATTTTTAAATTAAAAACTTTTTTTTCATTTTAAGTCCTCTATTACTCCTTTAATTTTCATTTTTATAATCTATTACCTTTCCAAAAAAAAGACCTTATTTTTAAAGCAAACTTTATCTATATATTTTATAATTTTTGTGACTTTGTATTTTTTTTTAATATTGTGTTTTTGAGAGTCTAACCTCTGCTCTAGATTTTTACTCTTTGCTTTTTGGTATTTGTTATCAATTTTGTACCTTTAAGAACCCAATCTTCAGTACCCATTTTTACTTGGGAGTGTGATTACTGGCTTGATTGCTCTCTCCCCATTTTGACTCTCCTTCTTCTCCACCAGGTCATTTCTATCTCCTCCCTCTCCTTTCTCTTCTCTACCCAACTCTGTGAATCTCTTTGTGTGTTCCAGGCTGTGGAGAAGACTTAGGGAACTGATTACTGGCTGGATCTGTCTCTCTCTTTTTGAGTCCCCCTTTTCTCCTCCTGATCACCTCTGTCTCCTTCCTCCCTCTTCTCTTCTCTGTCTAACTCTGTGAACATCTCTGAGGGGTCCAGACTGTGAAGAGCACATAGGGAATTGATTACTGGCTAGCTTGCTCTTTCCCCTTTTGATTTCCCCCTCTTCTCCTCCTGGTTACCTCTATCTTCCTCCTCCCTCGTCTCTTCTCCATGTAACTCTGTGAACCTCTCTGGGTGTCCCTCACTGTGGAGAAACTTTTCATCATTAACCTAGATATTTTATCATCAGTGCTGTATAGATGGAGAAGTCTTGAGGCTACCGTAAGAATAATTTTGAAATCCAGAGGCAGGAGGCTTAAGTTCAAAATTTGAGAACACCAAAGAACTCCTGACTCCAGGGAACATTAATTGGTAAGAGCTCATCCAAAAGCCTCCATACCTACACTGAAACCAAGTGCCACCCAAGAGCCAACAAGTTCCAGAGCAAGACACACCATGCAAATTCTCCAGCAACACAGGAACATAGCCCTGAGCTGCAAAATACAGGCTGCCCAGTCACACCAAACTCATTGATATCTCAAAACTCACTACTGGACACTTGATTGCACTCCAGAGAGAAGAAATCCAGCTCCACCCACCAGAATACCGACACAAACTTCCCTAACCAGGAAACCTTGACAAGCCACCCGTCCAACCCCACCCACTGTGAGGAACCTCCACAATAAAGAGGAACCACAAACTGCCAGAATATAGAAAGGCCACCCCAAACACAGCAATATAAACAAGATGAAAAGGCAGAGAAATACTCAGCAGGTAAAGGAACAGGATAAATGCCCACCAAACCAAACCAAAGAGGAAGAGATAGGGAATCTACCTGAAAAAGAATTCAGAATAATGATAGTGAAAATGATCCAAAATCTTGAAAACAAAATGGAGTTACAGATAAATAGCCTGGAGACAAGGATTGAGAAGATGCAAGAAATGTTTAACAAGGACCTAGAAGAAATAAAAAAGAGTCAATATATAATGAATAATGCAATAAACAAGATAAGAAACACTCTGGAGGGAACCAACAGTAGAATAATGGAAGCAGAAGATAGGATAAGTGAGGTAGAAGATAGAATGGTAGAAATAAATGAAACAGAGGAAAAAAGAAAAAAGAATTAAAACAAATGAGGACAACCTCAGAGACCTCGGGGACAATGTTAAACATATCAACAATCAAATCATAGGAATCCCAGAAGAAGAAGACAAAAAAAAGACCATGAGAAAATACTTGAGGAGATAATATTTGAAAACATCCCTAAAATGGGGAAGGAAATAGCCACCCAAGTCCAAGAAACCCAGAGAGTTCCAAACAGGATAAACCCAAGGTGAAACACCCCCAAGACACATATTAATCAAATTAACAAAGATCAAACACAAAGAACAAATATTAAAAGCAGCAAGGGAAAAACAACAAATAACACACAAGGGGATTCCAATAAGGATAACAGCTTATCTTTCAATAGAAACTCTTTAGGCCAGAAGGGAATGGCAGGACATACTTCAAGTGAAGAAAGAGAAAAACCTACAGCCCAGATTACTGTACCCACCAAGGATCTCATTCAAATATGAAGGAGAAATCAAAAGCTTTACAGACAAGCAAAAGCTGAAAGAATTCAGCACCACCAAACCAGCTCTCCAACAAATGCTAAAGGTTCTTCTCTAGACAGGAACACAGAAATGGTGTATAAACTCAAACTCAAAACAACAAAGTAAAGGGCAATGGGATCATACTTATCAATAATTACCTTAAATGTAAATGGGTTGAATGCCCCAACCAAAAGACAAAGACTGGCTGAGTGGATACAAAAAATAAGACCCCTATATGTGTTGTCTACAAGAGACCCACCTCAAAATAAGGGACACATACAGACTGAAAGCGAAGGGCTGGAAAAAGATATTCCACGCAAATAGAGACCAAAAGAAAGCAGGAGTAGCAATACTCATATCAGATAAAATAGACTTTGAAATAAAGGCTGTGAAAAGAGACAAAGAAGGACACTACATAATGATCAAAGGATCAAGAAGAAGATATAACAATTATAAATATATATGCACCCAACATAGGAGCACCGCAGTATGTAAGGCAAATGCTAACAAGTATGAAAGGGGAAATTAACAATAACACAATAATAGTGGGAGATTTTAATACCCCACTCACACCTATGGATAGATCAACTAAACAGAAAATTAACAAGGAAACACAAACTTTAGATGATCCAATAGACCAGTTAGACCTAATTGATATCTATAGGACATTTCACCCCAAAACAATGATTTTTACCTTTTTCTCAAGTGCACACGGAACCTTCTCCAGGATAGATCACATCCTGGGCCATAAATCTAGCCTTGGTAAATTCAAAAACATTGAAATCATTCCAAGCATCTTTTCTGACCACAATGCAGTAAGATTAGATGTCAATTATGGGAGAAAAACTAATAAAAATTCTAATATATGGAAGCTGAACAACACACGGCTGAATAACCAACAAATCACAAAAGAAATAAAAATATGTATAGAAACGAATGAAAATGAAGACAAAACAACCCAAAACCGATGGGACACTGTGAAAGCAATGCTAAGGGGAAGGTTCATAGCAATACAGGCTTACCTCAAGAAACAAGAAAAAAGTCAAATAAATAACCTAACTCTACACCTAAAGCAACTAGAAAAGGAAGAAATGGAGAACCCCAGGGTTAGTAGAAGGAAAGAAATCTCAAAAATTAGGGCAGAAATAAATGCAAAAGAAACAAAAGAGACCATAGCAAAAATCAACAAAGCTAAAAGCTGGTTCTTTGAGAAGATAAATAAAATTGAAAAACCGCTAGCCAGACTCATCAAGAAACAAGGGAAGAAGAATCAAATCAACAAAAATTAGAAATGAAAATGGAGAAATCACAACAGACAACACAAAGATACAAAGGATCATAAGAGACTACTATCAGCAACTATATGCCAATAAAATGGACAACGTGGAAGAAATGGACAAATTCTTAGAAAAGTACAACTTTCTAAAACTGAACCAGGAAGAAATAAAAAATCTTAACAGACCCATCACAGGCATGGAAATTGAAACTGTAATCAAAAACTTCCAGCAAACAAAAGCCCAGGACCAGACGGCCTCACAGCTGAACTCTAGAAAAATTTAGAGAAGAGCTAACACCTATCCTACTCAAACTCTTCCAGAAAACTGCAGAGGAAGGTAAACTTCCAAACTCATTCTATGAGGCCACCATCACCCTAATACCAAAAGCAGACAAGGATGCCACAAAAAAAGAAAACTACAGGCCAATATCACTGATGAACTTAGATGCAAAAATCCTTTAAAAATTCTAACAAACAAAATATCAAACAACATACAATATCAAAATATCAAACAACAAACAATATCAAACAAAATATCAAACCAACAACACATCATAAAGATCATACATCATGACTAAGTGGGCTTTATCCCAGGGATGCAAGGATTCTTCAACATCTGCAAATCAATCAACGTAATACACCACATTAATAAATTGAAAGATAAAACCCATATGATTATCTCAATGGGTGAAGAGAAAACCTTTGACAAAATTCAACATCCATTTATGATAAAAAACCCTCCAGAAAGCAGGAATAGAAGGAACATACCTCAACATAATAAAAACTATATATGACAAACCCTCAGCAAACATTATCCTCAATGGTGAAAAATTGAAAGCATTTCCCCTAAAGTCAGGAACAAGACAAGTGTGCCTACTCTCACCACTACTATTCAACATAGTTTTGGAAGTTTTGGCCACAGCAATCAGAGCAGAAAAAGAAATAAAAAGAATCCAGATTGGAAAAGAAGAAGTAAAATTCTCACTGTTTGCAGATGACATGATCCTCTACATCAGATCAGATCAGTCGCTCAGTCATGTCCGACTCTTTGCGACCCCATGAATCGCAGCACACCAGGCCTCCCTGTCCATCACCAACTTCCGGAGTTCACTGAGACTTACGTCCATCGAGTCAGTGATGCCATCCAGCCATCTCATCCTCTGTCGTCCCCTTCTCCTCCTGCCCCCAATCCCTCCCAGCATCAGAGTCTTCCAATGAGTCAACTCTTCCCATGAGGTGGCCAAGTACTGGAGTTTCAGCTTTAATATCATTCCTTCCAAAGAAATCCCAGGGCTGATCTCCTTCAGAATGGACTGGTTGGATCTCCTTGCAGTCCAAGGGACTCTCAAGAGTCTTCTCCAACACCACAGTTCAAAAGCATTGATTCTTTGGCGCTCAGCTTTCTTCACAGTCCAACTCTCACATCCATACATGACCACAGGAAAAACCATAGCCTTGACTAGACGGACCTTTGTTGGCAAAGTAATGTCTCTGCTTTTGAATATGCTATCATAGAAAACCCTAAAGAATCCAACAGAAAATTACTAGAGCTAATCAATGAATATTGGAGAAGGAAATGGCAACCCACTCCAGTACTCTTGCCTGGGAAATTCCATGGACAGAGGTAGGCTACAGTCTACTGGTAGGCTACAGTCCATAGGGTTGCAAAGAGTCGGACACGACTGAGCAACTTCACTCTCTTCAATCAATGAATATTGTAAAGTTGCAGGATATAAAATTAACACACAGAAATCCTTTGCATTCCTATACACTAACAATGAGAAAACAGAAAAGAAATTAAGGAAACAATTCCGTTCACCATTGCAATGAAAAGAATAAAATACTTAGGAATGTATCTACCTAAAGAAACAAAAGACCTGTGAGAGGTTGTTGTCAAATCACACAAAGACGCTGGGATTCTTGGCCCCCAGAAGAGAAGAATTCAATCCGGGGCCAGAGACGAGGCTTGATCAGTCAGAGCTTTTGTGTAATAAAGTTTTATTAAAGTATAAAGGAGATACAGAAAGCTTCTGACATAGACATCAGAAGGGGGCAGAAAGAGTACCCCCCTGCTAGTCTTCAGTCACTAGCACTGTTAGTGCTAGTCACTAGCAGTCTGTTAATGAAAGAAAGGAATGTCTTAAAATTCAGAATGGCACCAGGCCCCTCACTCATAAAATGCATTTTGGGATAATCTTGGCACCAAATGGTTCATCCTGGGCCATAAAATTATTAACTTGAATCTTGAAGAAGGGCAGACCACCATACAAATAGTGTCATTTACATAGATTAGGGGAACAATATCTGAGTATAACATACTGGTTTGTCAAGTAGGTTCGGAGCCAAGATGCAGAACCGACTTAAAGACAGAGTTTGGGGTAAATGCGTAGTACATTAGCATAGCTTAAGACAAACATTTCCATAAGAAAAAGGCATTGGTTATCTCTAGGTTTGAGAATAGTTAACTTCAGGCAAAACCAGGTGTCATTATGGCAACACAGTATTTTAAGAGAGACCTCCTTTTAAATTTGTATAGATAAGGAAAAAATATCACTAGTTTGTTTCCTCCTGCCGCTTAAGAGAGATAAAAATGTCTGACACTTGCAGGCTATTTCCTCTGTTTGGAGACCCCTGGCCTTCCTGCCTGTTACCCTCTCACCTGTATATAGAAAACTATAAAACACTGATGAAAGAAATCAGAGGACACAAACAGATGGGGAAATATACCATGTTCATGGATTGGAAGAATAAATGAGTATGCTACCCAAAGCAATCTATAGATCCAATGCAATTCCTATCAAGCTACCAATGGTATTTTTCACAGAACTAGAACAAATAATTTCACAATTTGTATAGAAATACAAAAAAACCTCAAATAACCAAAGCAATCTTGAGAAAGAAGAATGAAACTGGAGGAATCAACCTGCCTGACTTCAGGCTATACTACAAAGCTACAGTCACCAAGACAGTATGGTACTGGCACAAAGACAGAAATATAAATTAATGGAACAAAATAGAAAGCCCAGAGATAAATCCACGCACCTATGGACACCTTATCTTTGACAAGGAGGCAAGAATATACAATGGAGGAAAGACAATCTCTTTAAGAAGTGGTGCTGGGAAAACTGGTTAACCACTTGTAAAAGAATGAAACTAGAACACTTTCTAACACCATACATAAAAATAAATTCAAAGTGGATTAAAGATCTAAAATTAAGACCAGAAACTATAAAACTCCTAGAGGAAAACATAGGCAAAACACTATCCGACATAAATCACAGCAGGATCCTCTATGACCCACTTCCAAGAGTAATGGAAATAAGAGCAAAAATAAACAAATGGGACCTAATTAAACTTAAAAGCTTTTGCACAACGAAGGAAACTATAAGCAAGGTGAAAAGACAGCCTTCGGAATGGGAGAAAATAATAGCAAACGAAGCAACTGACAAAGAATTCATCTCAAAAATACACAAGCAGCTCCTGCAGCTCAATTCCAGAAAAATAAATGACCCAATCAAAAAATGGGCCAAAGAACAGACATTTCTCCAAAGAAGACATACGGATGGCTAACAAACACATGAAAAGATGCTCAACATCACTCATTATCAGAGAAATGCAAATCAAAACCACAATGAGGTACTATTTCACGCCAGCCAGAATGGCTGCTATCCAAAAGTCTACAAGCAATAAATGCTGGAGAGGGTGTGGAGAAAAAGGAACCCTCTTACACTGTTGGTGGGAATGCAAACTAGTACAGCCACTATGGAGAACAGTGTGGAGATTCCTTAAAAAACTGGAAATAGAACTGCCTTATGATCCAGCAATCCCACTGCTGGGCATACACACCAAGGAAACCAGAATTGAAAGAGACACATGTACCCCAGTGTTCATCGCAGCACTGTTTATAATAGCCAGGACATGGAAGCAACCTAGATGTCCATCAGCAGACAAATGTATAAGAAAGCTGTGGTACATATACACAATGGAATATTACTCAGCCATTAAAAAAATACATTTGAATCAGTTCTAATGAGGTGGATGAAACTAGAGCCTATTATACAGAGTGAAGTAAGCCAGAAAGAAAAACACCAGTACAGTGTACTAATGTATATTTATGGAATTTAGAAAGATAGTAATGATAACCCTATATGTGAGACAGCAAAAGAGGCACAGATGTATAGAACAGTCTTTTGGACTCTGTGGGAGAGGGCGAGGACGGGATGATTTGGGAGAATGACATTGAAACATGTATATTATCATATGTGAAATGCATCGCCAGTCCAGGTTCGATGCATGATACAGGATGCTTGGGGCTGGTGCCCTGGGATGACCCAGAGGGATGGTATGGGGAGGGAGGTGGGAGGGGGGTTCAGGATGGGGAACACATGTACACCTGTGGCTGATTCGTGTCAATGTATGGCAAAACCGCTACAATATTGTAAAGCAATTAGCCTCCAATTAAAATGAATAAATTTACAAAAACATATTTAGATATATTTAAATCATTATTTTAATTCTTTAGGAAAATTACGCTCTGTTTAACTATGGCTTTGAAAGAGAAGGTACAGTTGACAAACCTTGAAACAAAGGTGGGTGGAGAGAAGTGTAGCTAAGAAAGAGTTTCTATGGTAAATTAAACAAACAAAAAAACCAGGTTTAACCATGTTGCTAAAGGTTGCAGAGGTAAGCAGCAAAAGAACTGTACTGAAAGGAAAGGAACTATACTGGGAGGAACAAAAGTTGAAGGAGCCTAATCT